>NC_091475.1:42601885-43213814 GCF_036971445.1 Narcine bancroftii
CCTGTATGCCAAAGAAAACTTTGAAGCCCTTCAACAAGGATTCCGTGGGCTAATTAACACTTTGTCACTCTTTCACCCACTTCATAAACTGTTAATTTCATCTAAGGCCAGCGTGTCTCACCCATCTTAAAGCCTGCATGTTGCATCAATTTAAAGCCCACGTGCCATCGCTGAATTTGCGAAACTGAACTTTGAACTGCCTTCCAAGAATTGAGCCTTCAGCTGTAGTGGTTTGAGGTATTCCTCACACACCAATATATTTGTGCATAGTTAAGTTTCAATAAGTTAGTTAAATGAGATTAGGTGTTATATAATTGTTGATTAATTTAAAATTTTAAATATAAGTCTGGGGCTAATTTTTATCACTGCTGTCATGCATGTAACACAAGAAGTATTTAAAAGAGGCTGCAGAATTCCAGAAAAAGTTCTTCAGGGCAGATGAAACCAAGGTTAACTTGTATCAGAGTGATGACAAGAGCAAAGTATAGAGGCGAAAAGGAACTTCCCAATATCCAAAACATACCACCTCATCTGTGAAACATGGTTGTGCAGGTGTTCTAGCTTGGGGATGCATGGCACACTTATGATGATGTAACTCCTGATGGCAGTAGCAAAATGAATAGTGAAATGTATGGAAACATCTTGTCTGCTCAAGTTCAAACTCATCAGACGGCACTTTATCCTATAGCACAACAATGATCCCAAACATACCGCTAAAGCAACAAAGGAGTGTTTCAAAGCTAAAAATTGGAAAATTCTTGAATGGCCAAGTCAGTCACCCAATCTAAATCCAATTGAGCATGCCTTCCATATGCTTGAGAGAAAACTTGAGGACAAGCCCTGAAACAAGTAGAAGATGAAGATGGCCACAGAGAAGGCCTGGTAGAACACCACCAGAGAAGGTACTCAGCACCTGGTGATAACAGTGAATCACAGACTTCAAGCAGTCATTGCATGCAGTATATATGCAACAAAGTACTAAACATGACTACTTTAAAATACTTAATATTGCTCTATCCCAAATATTATGGTGCCCTGAAATGAGGGATCTATGTATAAAAAGTGCTATAATTTCTACATGGTCAAACCAAAATGTACACAAATACCTTTTAATAAAATCTGGATGTGCTCTTTCATCACATATGAATTGTTTGATTACAAATTTAAAATTGGAGCACAAGGCCAAATAAAGGAAAAAAATGTCTTTGTCCCAAACATTATGGCAGGCATATAGATTAAGTTACTGAGTTGAATATATATTTATAAATATTGTTTATATTGTATGGATATTTAATATATTGAAAATACCCTTTTCAAATTTATGCCTCATGCCACTCAAAAATTCTGAAATAAGATGAGTATGTAAATTTCACTCTGAGCTTGCTTCAAGACAGTCTCATCAAATCATGATTACCAGTGACAAGTATGAAATATTGGCAAAAAAGAGAAAAGAAAAATTACAAAATGAAAACCCATTTAAACCCCCCCAACCCCCATTCCCTACGTACCCCCACTAAAAACTATTAAACTAAAAAAAAACTAAATTGCTAAAATATTATAATAAACATAGATATATATTAAATTGGATTGCTTTTGGAAATACTCAAAGATTCCCCCCCCCCAAAAAAACAAAAGAACATAATTTATTAAGGGAAGACTTCACTGATCTGGAGGATTCAAAAGAATTATTTATAAATTCAAACCTAATGTTTGAGTACATGGGTTCCAAATCAGTAAAAATATAGAATATTCACCTCAAATTATATGTAATTTTTTCTCTAATGGAATACGACTTTGAATCCCTGTTTGGCATCTTCCTAATGTTAAAGAGAGAACTGGTTTTCAAGTAACACCAATACATTTCCTTGCTATCACCAGAGCTAATTTAACAAATTTCAATTGAAAATCTGATAAATGTAATTTAGGAGTTATATTTACAAAATTCCCCATCAAAATAACTCAGGATTCAATAGAAAAACAACACTTATAACCTGTTGCAAAAATTTACTAACAGAAATCCAAAAATCTTTAACTTTTGAACAAGACCATGAAGAATGAAGAAAAGTTCCAATATCTTCACCACATCTAAAACATTTATCCAATATATCCTATTTTCATTTATTCAATTTTTGAGGCGTAATGTTGATGTAAAAAAATTATACTGAAATAATGTATATCTTACATTAATTGTATCAGACATAGCATCTTTATATACATTTTACCAAATTTTTTGATATGTTAAATTTAAATTGTGTTCCCATCTTTCCTTTGACCCAAATAAACCTAATTTACATGTTTTCTTTTGTAATTTCATATGTGCTAATGAAATAAACTTCTTGACAATTCCATCAGTAATCAATTGTTCTAATTCCTTTAAAACCATCTCCAGACCTAGTTTTTCTCTCAAATAAGCTGTCAATTGAAAATAACAAAAAAGAGTATTAAGTGGAATGTTATATCTAATTCTCAATTGATCAAATGACATCAATCTACCACCCTCATAACAATATCCTATTTTACAAATTTCTTTACTATACCATATTCTTAAAAAAGGATAATCTTTTGAGAAAGTTATGAGGATTAATGGCATTTTTGTTGACAGAGAGCTTCCATCATTTTCTAATTTAATCTTATTCTAGATATTAATCAAATGTTTCAATAATGGGGCATTCCTGTCAACAGTGATTAACCTTGGTTCCCATTTATAAATTCTTTAGCTATATCCTCTTCAATTTTATTTAATTCAATTCCCACCCATGCTGGTTTAATATTTTCAAATATGGAGGCAATAAACCTTAACTGTGCTGCTTTATAATATTTCTTAAAATTAGGAAGTTGTAACCCTCCATGTTCATATTTCCACGTTAATTATTCTATTGATATTCTCGCCATCTCTCCTTTCCAAAGAAAATTTCTAACTTGTTTATTTAATTCCTTAAAAAAAAATTGTGGTATAGAAATTGGCAAAGTCTGAAACAAGTATTGAATTCTTGGAAATATATTTATTTTAATACAATTAACTCTTCCAATTAAAGTTATAGGTAAATTTGTCCATCTTTTCAAATCCTTATTTACTTACTTACTTAAGTAATGGAATATAATTTAATTTGTGTAAGTTTTAAAAATATATTATTTGTACATATTCCTACATACTTAATCCCAATGCTAGACAGACTATTTAAATTGAATATCTTTTTGACATTGTGAATAATCACCTTGTACTAATTCCCTAACTTCACTTTTATTCCAATTTATTTTATAACTGGAAACTTTACCATAATTTATCAGTTGCTTATAAAGTCTTGGTAATGATAATTGTGGATGAGTCAAATATACCAACACATCATCTGTAAATAGACTAATCTTTTGTTCGGTGTGATTTACCATAAAACCTTTTAACTGTTGATCTACATGAATCATTTGTGCAAGAAGTTCTATAGCCAATGCAAACAAAGCAGGAGATAAAGGACAATCTTGGCTACTTGACATAGTCAAATTAAATGATTGAGATATTTGCCGATAGGTTATAACTTTAGCTTCGGGACTTCTATTAAGTTCTTTAATCCAATTTACAAAATTAAACCCAAAACCAAATTTACCTAAAACTTTAAATAGAAAATCCCATTCTAATCTACTTCTGCATCCAATGCAACCGCTACATTTAAGTCTCTTTTTTTTGTGGTAAATGAACTATACTTAGGAATCTTACTAGATTTTCAAAAGTTTGTCTTTTTAACAAAACCAGTTTGATTGATAATTAATTCAGGAAGACAATTATTTATTCTATTTCCAGTATCTTTGCTGTAATTTTATAGTTAAAATTGAACAACAAAATAGTTCTATATGAAGCTGGTTTTAATAGCTCTCTGTCTTTTTAAAAAATAACTGTAGTTGATGAAAAAGTTTCTGGAAGAGCATGTACACTAGAAGCCTTTTCTATTACTTGGAATTATTAAGGAATTATTAAGTCTTTAAATTCTTTATAAAATAAATTCTTTATAAAATTCCACAGGTAATCCATTTGCTCCTGGAGACTTATTATTTTGTAAACTATTAAGTGCTTCCTTAACTTCTTGTTCAGTAAATGGTCTATCCAAATTATCTTTATCTTGCTCAGTTAATCTATGCAATATTATTTGTGACAAATAATTATATTAATATCATCATGTAGTGATTCTGAAGTATATAATTTTTTATAAAATTCCCTTAAAATTTCATTGACGGAACCAGACATCTGCTGTTGTTTGGAATCTTCTGGATTTTGGAATCATTTTAAAATGCCAGCCCCATGAAGCAAATGCGATGTTTTAAAATCGCACAAAACAGGGGACAAGGGATGTTAAATGAATTTAGATTAATGAAGACCATAAAAGGCCATAATATCACCAGTTTTTTTTAAATTTTAAAGTAAAATCTCAAAATAAAACTGACTCAGACTGCCATCCTCGCCCTCACTCTCTCTTACCTTTGGTGGAAAGGTGACTTTTGGACCCAAGCTTGGAGTTCACTCACGGTAGTGGCTGGCTCAATGTGGGAACAATGGCCATCTTCCTTACGCATAATCCCCCCACAGCTGGAACCGCTCTGACGCTCGGTAAGGAAGATGGTCATTGCTCCCTTATTGAATCATCACAAATGAACTCCAGGCTCAGCAGCAATGCACCCCTGCTGCCTCGTCGGGAGTTAGATGGGAGGGGAGGTGATGGACAGGGTTGGGGGGTATGGACAGACGGCCTGGGCAACCAACGACAGCTGGGGTGGGGGGGGTGACTGCCAGATGGCCGGGGACGAGGGGGTGACCGCCGCAGAGCCGGGGGCAGGGGGTGACTGACAGATAGCCGGGGATGGGACTAGGGGGAAGGTGGTGGCAGGGCCGGGTGGGGGAGAAGCTGGGGGTGGTTGGGCATTTTCATTACTGAAAGAAGTGGGTGGTTTTGGAGGTTTCCGCTGTACAGTATCCCAGATAAAAGGTTAAGCACCTGTAATGGATTTTTCTTCCAAAGTGCTTCAAATATAACAAAGGGAAGAAAATTACTGAAATTAAGCACGTGAACTTTAATTTAGCAAACCACAGTTTAGCAAGAGCAAGATATAGTTAATGGAATTTTAGATGTAAGGGTTTGTGTAAAGTGTAAAGTAGCTAGATTCAGAACTTTCTGAAAGTACAAATGCTTGAAAGTTAAGTAACATTGTATTCAAATTTAATCTGTAATTTATTAATTGTAACATTCCTTTTCTTGGAGCAAAGCCTAGAATGAAAGCATCATTTATCAGTGGACTTCACATTCCTCCCAAGCTTTGAATGAAGTAACTAGAAATAATTTGCAGGTCAAGGAGTAGTTGCAAAGAGAAAATCAGTAAACATTTTGGATCATGTGTTTTTATCAGAACTGTAGGAAGTTATATACTGCAGGAAACACGAAGCAAGCAGTAGGAGGAAAGAGGAAAACAAAAGGCAATGTCTGTGACAAAATGCAAAGTAAAAAAGATAACAATGCAAGACATAAAATGTCAGTGGGCCTCATGGACAGATTTGTTGCCTAACGTTCAGAATATTTGCAGATTATTTGTTGTTCTTTTTAGTGTTCAGCTGGCAATTCTTTTTTTTAAACTTTATTTATTCATTCAAAAAACAATATATGACATATACAGCAATTAAACATGAACATGAATATTTTTTTAATATATACATAAAAAAAGAAAAGACCCCCCCTTCAGCCAACTCTCCTAAGAAGAGCCATAAAAAAAGAAAAAAAGAAAGAATATTAAAAAAAGTTAAATATACATATTAAAATCTAATCAATATAAATTGACATGTAAATATTATGAGTATAACAATCACTTATTAATTAAAAAAATTATAATTATCGTGTGAAACATATGTAATTTTTTCCATTATTAAACAATATTTCATCTCATTATGCCATCTATTAATATCAATCATATTTCTATCTTCCAACGTACTAGCAATACATTTTTTCATTACGGATAAAGCTAAAAGCAAGCGGAAACTTATCTAATCCCAAGCCTTTCAGAGGTTGCAAACTACCCAATAAAAATACTGTTGGATCTAAAACTATTTTAATCTTATACAGATTTTCTAAAAACGATTGAATTTTCTTCCAAAAAGATTGTATATGTATACATGACCAAACAGCATGAAAAAAAGTTCCAACCGTATCACCACATCTAAAACACAAATCTGATTCATTAAAACCATATTTTTAAAAATTTTCAGGTGTCAAATATAATTGATGTAAAAAATTATAATTAATCATTGCATAATGTGGATTTATCAATCTAGTTACACTATCATAACAGATATCTAACCAATCCTCTTCAGAAAAAGTAAAACCAATATCCGCTTCCCATTTAATTTTAGATCTATCCCAACCCTTTTTATCCATACCATCCTGTAATATTTGATACATAAATAAAATATAACCTTTCTCTGGTTCCTTCATAAGAGAAGTCTAAAATTTAGTCATTTTAGGTAAATCATATCTCTACCAAACATACATTTTACCAAAGATCAAATTTGATAATAAAGAAATAAAGAATTCTTAACAATACCAAAATCTTCCCTCATCTGATTAAAAGATAAAAACTTACCCTCTCTAAAACAATCTCCCAAATTTTCCACACCTTTAAATCTCCAATGCAATAAACTTTGATTATGTATTGAAAAAGAAATAAGTTGATTATTATACAATGGAGTCAAAGCCAATAATTTACCCCTAGAGCTTATTTTATTTTTCTTTATCCATAACTTCATTAAATGTTTTAATATAGGCACATTATATTGTTGTAACAATTCATATTCCACCTAAGCAAAAATTGATGATTTCAAATTCAGAAATACTTGCCATTTCAATTTTAGCCCAACTAGGAGGCCGTACCAAATCCATCAATGAACTAATAAATTTAAGTTGGGCTGCCTCATAATAATTTTGAAAATGTGGTAAACGTAATCCCCCTAATTCATATTTCCAAGTTAATTTATTCAAAGCTACTCTCGAAAATTTACCCCTCCATAAAAACTCCCTAACCATTTTATTTAAATCTCGTAAAAAATTTTATCAAGTAAATACGGAATAGATTGAAACAAATATTGTATACGCGGAAAGATATTCATCTTAATTGTATTTATCTTTCCCATTAAATTAAAAGGTAAATCTTTCCATTTAATCAAATCAGTTTTAATTTTTTTCATTAACGGAGCATAATATATAAAGATTGATAATTAACATTCAAAATTATACCCAGATATTAAATTCGATCAGTCCACTTCAAATTAATAATATTCTTATAAACTGAATAATCTCCTTCACTTACCGGTAATATTTCACTTTTTTCTCAATTAACTTTATATCCAAAAAGACATCCATATTATATTAAACGTTCCTTCAAATGCAAAAGTAACTGAGCTGGATTTGTTAAATACACCAATACATCATCAGCAAATAAATTAATTTTATACTCCTCATCTAAAACTTTCATACCTTGTATCTGTGTATTTTGTCTTATCAACTGTACTAAAGGTTCAATCACTAACACAAACAAAGCTGGTGATAAAGGACAACCTTGACGAGTTGATCGAGTTAACTTAAAAGATTATGAAATCAAGCCATTCGTCAATACTCTAGCTACTATATAGAGCCCTAATCCAACCAATAAAAGAAGGATCAAAATTTCTCCAAAACTTTAAACAAAAAATTCCATTCAACCCTATCAAATTATTTTTCTGCATCTAAGGATATCACCATCGGATGATCTAAAGATTGTCGAAATCTATTAATCAAACTAATCACTTGCAAAATATTATCTGAAGCATATCTATTCTTTATAAAACCTGTTTGATCAATATGTATCAACTTTGGTAAAAATTTAGCCAATCTATTCGCTAATACTTTAGCTATTATTTTATAATCTACATTTAACAACGAAATTGGTCTATATGAAGATACCTTCGAAGGATCTCTATCTTTTTTAGGAATTATTGTAATTAAAGCACTAGAACAAGACTCAGGTAAATCATAATATTCTCCAACTTGACGTAATACATCCCCAAACACTGTAGATAAATCATCATAAAAAAATTCATAAAATTCAACTGAAAATCCATCATCACCAGGTGATTTACCATTTGGCATTTCCAGCGTAGCCATTTTAATTTCTGAATCAATAAATGGTTATTCTAATTCCTATATATCTCCATCCTCTAATATCGGTAAATTCAACTGTGATTTAAAAAAATCAGTCGATCCAGTTTCCTGTTTTCCTTCAGATGTATATAACTTTTTAAAATGAATAAAATTCATCATTAATCTCACGAGGTTTATAAGTAACGAGAGAATTCCATCTAACAGCATTAATAGTCCTCGATATCTGTTCTTTCTTCAATTGCCACGCCAATACCTTGTGTGCTTTCTCTCCCCATTCGTAATACTGTTGTTTAGTCCTATTAATCACACATTCAAATTGATAAGATTGCAAAGTATTATATTTCAGTTTCAACATAGATAATTCTATTTTCTGATCTTCTGTAGCATCTTTCTGAAATTCCTTTTCTAACTCATTGATCTGTTTCTCTAATTAAAGACTCTGATTTAATCGATTCTTTTTTATTTTAGAAGTATAACTAATTATTTGTCCTCTCAAATAGGCTTTCATAGCATCCCATAATACAAACTTACTTTGAACAGATTTAGAATTTCCTTTAAAAAAAATAATTTGTTTTTTCAAAAAATTAATAAATTCTGTAATTTTTAACAACATTGCATTAAATCTCCAACGATAAGCTATTTGAATTTTCTCAGAGGTTTCATATGTAAAATATAACAGAGAATTATCTGAAATCACCCTACTTTTATATTCCGCTTGTTGTATTTTCCCTTGTAAATGTGCCAGTACTAAAAAGAAATCAATCCTTGAAAACGATTCATGTCTAGATGAATAAAAGTAAAAATCTTTCTCTGTCGGATTAAGACATCTCCAAATATCTACTAAATTAAGATCTTTCATCAATGCTTGGACCTGGATTGCCATCTTGGATTTTTTAACTTTCTTTGGAGATTTATCTAATAAAGGTTCCAAAGCACAATTAAAATCACCAGCACCTAAAATATTATCATTAGCTTGACCCAAAAATGCATCTGAATAAATACTTCATCATCTGCATTTGGAGCATAAATATAATGCCCAAAATTCACTAAAAATCTTACAATTCATCCTGCCTTTTCATCCATTGATTGTAATTCAAAAGATAAATTTTTATGTATCAAAATTGCTACACCTTTAGCTCTAATTAAATGAAGAAGAATATACAAATATACTTTCCTTCACATTCAAATGTGTTTCTTGTAAAAAGGCAATATCAATTTTCATTTTCTTAATATACGCCAAGACTCGGTTATGTTTAATCTTACTATTTAATCCTCGAACATTAAAAGTAGCAAACCTCAACTTCGACATATCTACTATTATTACTAAATACCAATAATATCTTTATATAAAAACTCAAATCAGCATATATAAGGCCCTCCAATTAAAAAAATCACAAATTAAAAGCTAAGAAAAAAGTTTAAAAAAAATAAAAAAATCCCCCCCCCCCAAAAAAAAACTACCAAAAGGTAGTAATCCCCTAAACAAAAATTGGGTGTGGATACACCACCAGTGGCTGATGACTAGTAAAGAACTTAATGCAAATCTTCCCCTCCCCAGCCAAACAATCAGTAACATCCAAGTATCATAATAAAAGAAAAAATAAAATAAGAAAATTCTTCTTCTCATCTAAAAGACTCCAGTCTCGAAGGTCCCAATTTGGAAGGAGGTGGACTCTTTCCATTCCCATTTTTCCCATTTCTGCCATTTCTTCCATTTCCAGATCTACCAAATTTTTATTTAGGAGATAATGGTGAGCTACGTCTTTGTCCTCTTATATCCGGCAATGAGTCAGCAAAAATCATTGCTTCACAACCAGTTTCAAAAAACCGAAATTGATAGTCTCCGTAAAAGACCTTCAACACTGCAGGGTAGAGAAAAGTAGACTTATATATAACCTTTACGCCACAAAACTTCTTTAACTGGATTAAATCAACGTCGATTTTGAATGACATCTTGACTCAGATCAAGGTAAAAAAAGCTACTATTCTGAATCAATAATGGGGTTTGTCGTTGTCTCGCATTTTATACTGCAAGTCGAAGTATTGCTTCTCTATCCAAATAACTCAGACATCGAATTATTACCGGTCTCGCGGGTTGACCAGCTGAGGGTATTCTTAAAGCTCTATGGGCTCTTTCCAGTGCCAATCCCCCAGAGAAAAGTTCTTGCCCTAATATTTGCAGAAATCAGTCTTTAAAGAAACGAAGAGGGTCTTGTCCTTCTATACCTTCTGGCAAACCAACAATTTTCACATTATTCCTTCTGCTTTGATTTTCCAAATAATGTATTTTTCTTTCTAATCCTCAAATCTTTTTGCAACAAAGAGCAACATACCATTTGTCTTCCTACTATATGTGCATTTTTAACATTTTAATTTATTTTCAAAATAAGAATTGACGTGTCTCAAAGTTATGAGAATTTGGGCAAGTTCACAAATCCATTTGCGACATAAAAGCCTTTCGCTGTAAAGTTTTTGAGCAATTTTTGTTTGTTATTATGGTCTATGTTTCTAATTATTGATTGTCCATGTAAAAAACCAGGGGTCAACTTGAGAAAAGGTGGGACTCTATCTGGTATTGGACCTTAATTTTGCTATTCCCAACATCTTTTGTTAGATTTTCTATTTATGATGCAAGGTACTTTAATATGTTACATAATTTTGATCATTTGTACCTGTGAACTGGCAAGCAAAATGGCTTGCTTTTTTTCAATAAATCACTATTTAGCCACTTACGGTGGAAAATCCCAGTTACTAACAACCTTGTTGTGTAACTTGGAAGTGGCTATTTTTCCCATATATCTTCAGTTTTCAGTGCTGTTTGAAGTCTAACTTGTGTTTGTTTTACATGAGTGGACAGGATTCAGAATGAATGCTTCCTCCTGGCCAATGTTTCTGTTGAGAACACTAAATGGAGCTGAAATGGCCCCAGCATCTATATTTAAAAAGGTAAGACCTGTACTTTACAAAGAATGCACAAAATAGCAATTGCCATTTTATCTAGTGCCTGGATCTATAGAATTTTTATTGATGTGACCAACATTGTCCTACCATCAATTAAACAATTAGATTTCATATTTTATTATTTGGTGATGCTGGTCTCAAGAGGCTACTTTTCCATGAAAGAGTGTAACCCATCCCTGGAAACTATACATGGATGTTTTCCATGGAAGTGATGTAAACTATTTTAAACAAATTTTCATGCCTTTTCTTAAAATACAGTTACTCCCTGATTTAAGGCCTATGCAACTAAAATCGATGTGCACACATGACAGATATTCTACCCCCCCACCCCCCAGTGATGATCCTCTGGATCCCATCTCTCTCTTCCACCAAGGATGCCATTCAGTTCTCCAGGTGGAGACCATTCCACGACAGCCGCTTGCAGGTGCAGATGTATATTCGAAGCTCAGTGCCCAAGCACAGTCTGCCCCGGTCAATTTCCATTAGTTTCCCTCCATCTCCTCCCCTCTCCTTCCCTTCCTTCCTATCTGCCTCTCTCCATTCACTCCTGCTGCATGCAATCTGCAAATGCAAACCAAACTAAACTTCTGGCAATATCGCTGAGCACTGGTTGTCACTCCTTGGTGGATTCGGCCGGCAGGCCAGATGTCCTCCCAGCTCCACTGCTCCAATGACAAAATCGGCAACTTCACCACGAAGGCACTGCCACGCTGAGATAACGTGGGAGCTTTGACCCAATTCAGAGGGGGGAAAATAAATTTTAAAAATCTAAAAATTATGTGATTACAGGCCTATCTGTGGAAAATAACGGCAGTGGCCAACCTTTCACGAGTGCTGGCCTTGGTGGCCACCATGTTGTATTTATCAAACTATTAAAGGGTATAGGGCAATTCTGACATGCATCCATTTCCAAGATCCGACTGGATGCCCAGAATGGAATACGGACTTATGTCAGGGAGTACCTGTAGGAAGTGCATTACCTTAAAAGGTTAATAAAAAATGTCAGAATATTGAAAAGACAAATGTGGAAACCCTTTAAGTCATGTTGAAGACTTTCCTAATAAATGTAGAGGGGTTCACTTTTAAAAATATTTTTATTGAGTTTAACTTATAAATCCTACATACATAATCTTTACTAAATCAAAAACAGGTCATATATACATATGGATAGAAAATAAGTAAAATTACATTAGACTATCCCTTAATCTAAACAAAGGGTAGTTCTGTCTAGTTTATTGAAATGATCAATGACCATATTTAACAAGTTAATCAAAAAAGAAAAAAAACAAACCTAAAACTAAATCTGATCCATCCCTTCCCTCTAATCAAGATTACCTTGTAGAAAATAATGTAAAGATAGAGATCAAATAGCGACTTTCAGACACTAGACAGAGAATCACTGTATCAACCAAACTTCTTAAATCTTCCAATCATGATAGCATTCTATGAATGGGCCCCATATCTTTTCAAATTGAAACTTTCTATCTTTAATGTTGTATCTAATTTTCTCCAAGCTTAAATAGAACAGTATATCATGTAACCACTGAGTATGTGTGTGTTTATACTAAGGACACCTCGCATCTCCGCGATTTTTTGTCCCTCGCATCACTGCGCATTTTAGGACTACCCGAACTGTTTCTACCGAGCGATGAATACGCGGTGATTCAGGGCGATGCGAGGTGATGCAGGGCGATGCGAGGTGACCAGGAAGTCCGATGAGCAATCGAAAACCGCGGGTGAAAAATCGCGACTTCCGGTGAGTCACCCACGATGTTTCCACTGCGAGGTCGTCCCTCGCATCAACCACCTCAAAAGTAGGACACCGGAGCACCCTGAATCACCGCACATTGGCCACAACCGGATGTGTTTACAGTGCAGCCAGATTCGAGGTGTCACCACGCATCACCACGCTTCATCTCGCATTACCTCGCATCACCGCACTTTTCCTGGCTCAGTAGAAATACCCCCTATGAGTAAGTTTCATTTCATTAAAATTGTTTGTCTGGCTATCAACATGATAAAAAGCTAAAACTTTCTCCTGGGTTGCAGACAGAGGTATATCCAATTCGCGAGAAAAACTAAACAAGGCAATTAAAGGGCATGGTTCCATTTTGATCTTAAAAATCATTGATAAGGTTTGGAAAATGTTTTCCCAAAATCTTCCTAAATTGGGGCACTCCCAAAATATATGTATCAGTGAAGGGGTTGACTTTTCAGTGCACTGGATGCCATCTTAGAAATAAATTTAAATTTAGCCTACTGAGATGGATGTAATATTTCTTTGCAATATTTGAAGAACAGGGAGGTCCTCCAGTGGCCTGTGGAAAAATTCTTCCATTTGCTGGTATCACCTTCTAACAGATTATCTGGCCATAATCCATTTGCGGTACCAGAGATATCCCATGTTTACTGATGTAACAGATCACACTTGAAAAGGAATACAGTACATTAGGGTTTCATGGTATGATGAAGCATGATTTGATTGCAAGTATGGATCAGTAAGAAATAATGATGGCAAGATAAATTCAAAAGATTTATAAGTGCTCTGTAGAAATGATATACTTGGCTCATCCTTGTGCTGGTGAATTAACTTGAGCTGTAAACGTAGAGTCATAAACAACTTCATTAATCCAATATGACAGGGAGCAGAATGACATGCACTTTGGAAGAGAGCACCTCTTGGAGCAAAACAAATTTTATTTTGAGATAAGATGCTGGCAATACTTCTCAGCTTCAGGAATCCATTAGGTGCATTAAATATTTTCACCAAGAATATCAGTGCTTTAGTTAACAAGCCTTTAAATTCAGAAAATCTCACTTGATGACAAACTAAGGACATTGGGAGCTTGATAATTTAGAAAACCAAGCAAATCTGTGACCAAATTATTTTAATTATCAGCTGAATCCAGAGGTTAAAGTTAGGAGTTGGGAGAAAATGGTAAAATATCAAAGAATATGTCGTTAATAGTAGCTGTTACTTTCAACTTTTTCAGTTGAGGGTCTATAAAATGGCAGCAATGAATCTTGTCTCCCAAATTCAGTCCCTGATTCAGGTAATTGACTATACTGCCAATCCACGATAATTCTAAGTGACGGTGAAAGATATGAATTGAAATTTAAAGTTGTGATTTAATCTAATCTTTTGAGTAGTTTCTTCTTTCCAAATGCATCGCTCGGTTATATGGAGAACTTGCCATAATGTCTTATTTTCAGCTGTGAAAATGAATTGAAAATCTTATTAAATCTTCATTTTATTTTTGATTTAAAGCAAAAATGCATCTAACCAGATCAGGGTGCACAAGGCAGAGTGCCCAGTTTTAAGAAGGGACCTTAAAAAGAAGCATTTAAATTCAGTGAATGGTATAGGTGCAGTGGTTGAACAATTACATTTATAAATAATAACAGACCAAAATTTTAGGGCTGGGAGAGATGACTGAATATGGTAGAAGGTAAGCTATAGAATGATTTGAAAGCAAAGTTAACAATTTGAATATTGAAACATTGGATCAACATGCTAAACATTTGGGCTATGTGGAACTGTCCCAGTTCTAATCCCAGTTGGGTACCACTCCCCAACTCTTCCTATGTTGCATTGACAAATATTTTACCTCTTGTACCTGTTTAAAATTTTACAATTTTATTTAGTTCATTGCCAACATCCACTTTGCCCTTTTTCTGAAATCTCTTTCTTTTTCCTAGATTTTTGTCTCCATCTCAGGAGACAAATTATCCACAGACATCTTTTGCAAACTACGGACTGTTACTGGATTATACATCTTTCCATATGTCTGTTGTAAGGAAGCCATCCCTTTCTCCCAATTTGCAGCCATATCAGTTTCCAGCATGAGGCCTTCCACTCCCGGATATCTGAAAAAAAATTATTTTATAAATGTGGTGTCTACTCCACTGTCATTGAAAAAATCTGTACCTGTATATCTCTTGCACTTTCACTTTCACCTCATCTCCCCCAAGGCAGAACAAGGATGAAGTCCCTCTGGTCTTCTCTTTCCACCCCACCAGACTTCTCATCCTCCACGATTTATACCAACTTTTGCATGATCCCACTACCAACCAGATCTTCCCCTGTCTACTCCTCTTGGCCTTTCACTTGGATCAATCTCTCTGAAACTCTGTTTCACTCTTCCCACCCACCCTTCTGCCCCCTTAGGCATTTTCCACTAGAAGCAGAGAAAGTAGATATCTTGTCCTCACATCTCTCTCCTCCCCTCCATCCAGGGCCACAGACAGACTTTTCAGATGAGGTAAAGCTTTACCTGCATATTGTCCAACCTAGTATACTTCATTCAGTGTACTCAGTGTGCCTTCCTCTACATCATTGAGACCAAATGCAAGTTGGATGACCACTTTACTGACATCTGTGCTCTGCATGAACTTTCTATCACCACCCATTTCATTTATCTTCACCATTCCCTCACTGACATGCCTGTCCTGTCAGGGTGATCCAGATGTAAATTTGAGGAGCAATATGTTTTCTTCTTGAGCATCCTTAAACCTAATGGCATGTACATCAATTTATATAATTATAGGTAACCCCCCCACCCCCCCCCGTCTTTTTCCTCATATCTATTTTTTCTCTGCTATTTTTGTTCTTCCTTTTCTCTCTAATTTCCTCTTCCTGTCTCTTCACCTCTTTCGCCTTCTGTCGCCTATCGCCTCTCAGCCTACTTCCAACTTCTTTCCCCATTCATAAATATAATATTTACTGCCTTTTCCTTTTTTGCCTGATCTGGTGGGTTTCTCTGGGATTTCATAGTTTGCTGAAGATTCCATCAACTTAAGTTTTTATGCTTCTCTTAAGTTTTGGATGACCTCTGGTTTTAGAAGGATAAACCAGAGAAGACTGGCATATGTGCATTGGAATAGTGTCTGGCAGTGACTTGGACGTGGATGAGGATTTCAATAGCTGATAAACTAAGATTGGTTTGGAGTTGATTGTTGTTATGGAAGTGAATTTAATTGACCTTGGTGATGTAAATGTAGACTGAGCTCAACCTTGGTCAGATATCATGCAAAAATTGTGAATCATTTGGTACATTTAGATTATTACTTGAGATATGGATGAAGTTACAAATGGTCAGGATTGGGCCTATGTAGGATAAATGGTTTTCTTGGATAACTGGTTCTTTTTTAAAAACAGCCCAGTAGCAACAGCAAATCACTTGTAAGAGTGTTTAAACAACAACAAACAACAAGGGAAGGCTTTTTAAGCATTAAAATAATGTATAATTCTTCCCCCCAAAAATGCTGGCCACCGCCAATCACTGACATCTCCCCACCAAAGCCCCGCTCCTGTCTGGGAGCACATGGTTCCCACTCCTGCCAGGAGCCCAACATCCCTGCTCCTGCCCAGGAGGCCAGTCTCCTTGGTCTTGGTGACGCCGGGTCAAGGGATTCTTCCGACCACTTGCGGCTGGGAGACGGTGACACGCAGTTTGTGAGGGAAAGTTGGAGAGAAAAGTCAATGGGGGAAAGTAAGGAAGAAATGGAAAGAGAGAGGGGAAGGAGTTACCTGAAATGAAGACAATTCATCATTCTAATTTCATGTCAGGTGGATTTTTTTTCAACCTATGTCACTCCATAAAAAATTTGGATAAGTGAGGATTTCTCATTTGTTTCTGACATCCTCATTTATCTGAAATTTTAAATCATTTTTGGATAAATGAGTATTATAAAGAATCCGATTTCAGATAATCGGTGTTGTACTGTTTTTGTCTTTCCTCCAGATGCAGGAAATTTCTGTTCACCTGGTTCTGCAGTTAAAATGAGTTAAATAACATTTTAGAGTGAGGAAAGGGGTTATAAGATGTCATGGCAAGATGGACTTGGGTGTGCTTATTGTATTTATGGAACAATATTACTGTGGACAGGTATGAAATGTTATATTTCTAAATCTGTGGAATGAACATTTTCCATTGAAGAACCAGCCTTTAAACTTAAAAACTTTCCTATACTCCATATTTCTTTAAAAAGAAACAGCATTACATTCTTGGCCATTCATCTGCAAACATAATTAGAAAAATATTTAAGTGCACATTCAAAACTACTGAAGAGTGGCTGCTAAACTTTGATACTTCCTTTTGCACCAAAATTTGTTTATGATTAATGTAATGCAGTATTGTTTGTAAAAGCTTTAAATGAATGCATAACTTTTTAAAAAAATATATAATTTCTCTTGGAGGAACCTCCAAGTCCACAGCATAATCATTTCAAAGTTGGGATGAAATTAGAAGCTGTGGATCGGAAAAACCCTCATCTGATTTGTCCAGCAACTATCAGTGAAGTGAAAGGAAATGACATTTTTATAACATTTGATGGTTGGCGAGGTGCATTCGATTACTGGTGCAAATATGACTCTCGTGATATTTTTCCAGTCGGGTGGTGTGGTATGACGGGAGATGGGCTCCAGCCACCTGGAAATAGGGGTAAGTTTTTAAATTGAATTTTGTTTAATTTTAAATTTTGAAATGTACATATTTATATTTTTGAATATTTAACTAAAATTTGTATTGTTGAATGATGCAGAATATGTGAAAGTGTAAATTTTATCACCACCTGGCCAATTTTTATACCTCAACCAAAATATCACAAAATTACCCTTAATTCTTGCTATAATATCAGGAGAATAGCTTATCATTTTCTCTGATGCTACAACAATGATTATGATACAATGGGATTTCCTGAAGTCATGAAGTTTGCTTTCAAATAAAAGTTATTTTTCTAATTTAATTTAAATGTTTAATATCTTATCAATTCTTGCATTGCTGAAATGTTCATGTTGTTGACATTCAGCTGAAAATTAATTTATTGATTTTATTAGGATGTGGGAGCCTTTGCCCTGAAGAGTTTACAAGTATTGAACTTTATAATTGGCTCTGATAAATAGAATACCATATATACCGAAATAATTGTCGATACTGTGTAATAGTCCCTACCCCCCACCATTTTATGGCCTAAAAATTGGATGTTTTTTGTATGACCCATGTAAAAGTCAATCCCCCTACTTTTGGCCACGCCTATCCAAGCTCCCAGTTCTCTGACCGCGGATCCTCACCCTGATAGCCACCCATTCGAACTCCTGATCACAGATCCTCATTCCAGCCACCCACCCATCTGAGATACCGGCGCCCCAACCATGAACTTACCACCCGGACCTGGCCATCCAAGCTCCCGATGCCTTGAATGACACAGGTACTCATGAGGTTAAAAGTTTGACCCGTATAAAAGTCAACGTCCCTTTTTTTTGCCGCAAAAAGTGGTCCAAAAGTTCGACAATTACAGGAGTATATACGGTAATTTAAGATGTTTACTTGTGATCCAAATGTGGTAATTGATTTCCAAGATGTCAGTCTTCAATAAGAAAATAAAGAATAACTTTTTCAGGTTTTTTACATCAATACGAATTGACAGATAGCATTACCGGTAATTCAATTCAACTGATTTCCCATGAATCTGAATTTTGAAGTTGCTGCCAGATTTATAGTGCCGCGACAGTGAATGCTGATAGATTTTTTGATGTGGCAGTCGTAGAAAATGTGCTTCAAAAAAGATGGCAAAAAGCACTATTAAGACATTATTGAGTACAGAGACTAAGTGTGTGGTGCAATTGGTGATACAGGTATACATTGCTTTGAGAAGAATTCTTTCATTCTACATTTCTGTGAAATCATTTTTACAACATTGAACATGAAATCTTCTGTAAACAAGTTATTTCAAGCAATGCCTTTGAAAGTGTCATTTGCATTAAAATATTCTGGATACATTTGGGAATGCTAACTGATTAAGAGTTTTGCCAGAAGTTTAAAGGAGTTTTATTAATGCAGGTGACATTGGCTTTATCACATTTACTTGGAATCTAGATAAACCCTTGTGCATAAAGAGGGTTTAAGTAACATAAAATGTTCATTAAAACTGAACAGACCCACTTAGCTGTTTATTATGGATCAGTAGTCAATTTTGTATTTAAAACCTTTTCAAGAAGTTTATTTGTGAGCTTCAAAGAGGGTCCTAATAATGGACAAAATTGGTAGTAAGTCATGACAGAGATTAATTTGATCTGAGAACTTGACTGAAGTGATCAGAGCAAGTTTCAAGTAACTTTTTTAAAGATGGTACCAAGATCATGGGATCTATATTTATGCTTGATGTAATCTGGAGTTGAAATTTCTTGAGCTTTTGTATTGGTTTTATTAACTTTAAAATAAATTGTATTTGGAAAAATAACCCAACATAATGGAAACAAATGCACATTGCATTGCTTCATACATATTTTTTACAGCAGATAATTTATCTATTTGAGTCTTTCACATTGCATGCAAATTTATTTCAATATTTGCTGAATGTATTTTTTCTACCCTGAAAGGAAGAAAAAAGGAAATGAATTAAAGGGAACATTTATTTTTTTATTGGGGAGAGGCTTTGTGTTAAGGAGGATTTTTTTTTTGTTTTGCAGTATTCTTAGACTTGTAGGATGCTAAATATATTATCATGTGTGTTTGAAAATGCCTTAAGACTTGAAAATGCCTTAAGACTCTTCCCATCTAATATAGTGCACATTAAATGAAATTTAACATAAAACCAGATTGTCATAATATTGAAACTGGAAAATTTGCATGTTGGGAGAGTTACCCAGGTAATTACTTACATTCTCATCCCTGACCTTCCAACTGTCATTGGTGTATCTTTTAGCGATACTAATTTTTTCCCCCAGAAACAAAAAGATATGACAATTTTTCCCCGAAGGAGCATTGGATGATTATTTGAACTGTGTATTTTTATGGGAGTTATCATACCCTTGCATTAAATTTTCTTTTTTATCTTAGCATTTTTTTTAAAAACTAGAGCAAAATATTTGCTTTTTCCAGAAATTAATTTTGAGTATAAAAAGTAAATAACTTTTAAAACAAAAAGCTGGTTTTGGAAATTACAGGTATTGTAAAATTGATAAATTAAGATTTGGTTCATAGTATTTTGGCTGGTCTTTGGTTCTGATTAACAGTCATTTTGTTTTGACAGAACATGAGAATCAGATCATGTTTAATAGAGTTAGAGTTTAAAATGATGCTCAGAAGACACTTCAGTTGCATGCAAACACGTCAAATGTGAAAGGGAGGGAAGATGCAGCACATTCTCATCTGAGCCAATAAGCCAGAGGGTCCTTGTTTTCGAGGGAGTAAAACTCAAAAGTCTGCAAACACCATGATTGATGTAAAAACCTAATGCTGGAGAAACTCAGCAGGTCAAACAGCGTACTTTACACAGCAAAGATAAAGACACAAAGTTTTGGGCCTGAGCCCTTCATCAAGGTATGAGCAAAAGTAGGCAGGCTTTGCTATATAAAGTATGCTCTTTGAACTGCTGTTTCTCCAGCATTTTATTTTTAATTGTTTTCAAGGGAGTCTGATAGCATCATGGTGGCAGTGTAGAATGTCTGCAGTGAGCAATTTAACTTTTATTGGGTGTCAGCAGAATTATCTTCTGGAAAAAGGTTTGAACTATTTATTTGTCCTTCTAACTGGATGTTTGTTTATTTAAGTTTTGCTAGGATACTTTGAAGTGGTTTTGTGATCAAATTTAGCCTTTGAATACCAGTAAATTAAATATTCAAATTATGGATAGAAATACTTGCATGCTGTAGGTTACTCAAGTTGATACATGCTCATTTCTAGCCCTCTGTAAGTGCCTATCGTAAACTGCTCCTATCAGTTAATCAGAACTTCCTCCTCTTGTGACCAAGCAAATTTCTTTTAATTGTAAAAATGGACAATATTGTTTAATATTCATGGGACCTGGTATGATGTAATCATTGATTGGAAAAACAGAAGGTAGAAATAACTTATGAGCTTTACCAAGTATTTGATCATACAGAATTTGTTTGGGCTTTGGCAAATGTATATTTGAGTTTTAAATTTTAAGTTGTAGTAAAAAATAGTGCTCAAATTGATGAGGTTCATTGTGAAATAAATTTGGCTATTTTCCCTCTCTGGGAACTAATCCGATATTTTTATTATTACCAGCATCATTATTAGAAGCAAAGTCACCAATGCATGAGAAATTGATAGAAACATTTTTGGTTTTGTTTTATTGAAAATGTTTGGAATGGTTACCTTTATCTACCAATGCAAATGACAAATTTAGACTTTTATCATTTGTGGATCTTCGACCCTTTTTACCCTTTGAGCTTGTGCAAAAGCTGGGATGAAAATACTAGGAGTAGATGACCAATGAGCACTGTTGCTTCATTCTGCACACAGCATACACATTGGTTTAAAATGTTACTCTCTTTTCTACCCTTCCTCCACATACCCCCAGATCTCTAAAGTAATGCAAATATCATCAACATGCTATTTGGCAATCGAGCTTCGGACAACAAGGTCTTTGACATTGAGTTGGTAGGCAAAGGAACTGCATTTGACAGGAAATTTAGAAGGGAAATGCAGGTTTCTTAATTTGATAGGAATTGGTCTGAAAAAAATCAATCTATAATTAAACCACAGTAGACATTACTGAGCATGAAAATACTTTTATTTTATGTTATTAAAATGAACCACGGTTGGTCCTCTTTTTGTTTTGCCTTCTAACCAAAAATGTGATAAATTGATGTTTCAATAAATTTGGAGTTAGATCTGTCCATTAAAAATGATTATATATTTTAATGCAGTTGGTGGATCATATTTTGCATATTGTGGTGTTGTGCTTAATGATTCTTAAATTAACTTCATTGTCAAATACCGCCAAGCCTGCATCTTATTGAAGAACTTATTGAAAGATTTGTAATAGTCATTTGTTTCTTGGTAGATTTTTTTTGTTTTGCTAAAGTTTAATTGCATTTAAGATTGTAGTAATTTAACAAACTTAAATTTTCATTATTAAAATTTAGCAATATCAATAAAATTGAAAGTGCGAAGAAGATTTACTAGGATGTTGCTGGGATGTTGAAAATTCAGGGAATTTCATAACACAGAGAATAGTGGGGGTGTGGGACGAGCTGCCAACTAAAGTGACGAATGTGGGCTCAGTCTTAACATTTAAGAAAAAATTGGATGGATGGGAGGGATATAGAATGGGTGCAGGTCAGTGGGGAGTCGACAGAATAATAGTTTGGCACAGGCTAGAATGGCTGAAGGGCTTGTTTTGTGTGCTGCAATGTTCTATGGTTCTATTTAACAAAATATAAGTGATTTGGGGAAAAGGGGAAATTTTAGGGATTGAGGAGCTTTTATTTTTGCTGTGATCTTAATTAAATGTTTGAGTAGAACAGTAATTCTGTATGTGGCATTATGATTTGTGAAATTTTAATACATCATTTAATACTTTTATGGTGACCAGTTGCTTCATTTCAATTGCTAAATAATTACCTCTTGTTTTAGGCAGAACACAAAAACACACATATAGTGGAACCCCCTTATAAAGTGATGGTTTAGATCCAAAAAATCGGATCGCTATATAAATCGGGGTTTCACTACTGTATAATGTATACACATGACAATCATGGCAGCAACTCCACCACCACCCCACCTGTTTGCGGCAACACTCACCCCCACCCTCCATTCATGGCAGCACTCACCCCAACTCCCCATTCGTGGCAGCACTCACCCCCCCACCTTCTGTTCTCAGCAGCACTCACCCCTCCAACCCCCTCCTTTCGCGGCAGCACTCACTTCCACCCACCCCCACTCCCCCTCCCATTTATAACAACACTCACCCCCATCACTCTCCACCCTTCCCAACTCCCATTTGTTGCTGCACTCACATCCCCCCATTCTCAGCAACACACAACACTTCATCCCCCCTACATCCATGTGATGTATTCCCCACCAAGATAAACATTATTGTACTTTAATCATTTGAACATGCCACTTTCTAAACATCTACTGTGCCCCAGGTGGCCATCCCTGGCACTGCATCATTTAAAATGGGCTCGCTTAATGTCCTATCTCAAAGAATGGAACTTGGACGTTAAGGGGTCAAATGACTCATCGCGTTATATCCGAATTTGCATTAAATCGGAATGCATTAAATCAGGGTTCCATTGTACAATTAAAAAAGGAAACAAAATATTAAATTTCACAAGGAACCTTTATTCATCAAGATCTTACTTGTATTTTCAAAAAAGAAATGGGCACAGTGGCATTACTTATAAATTCAACAATTAATATGTTTTGTCTCTTAACTTTTTTTGTTTTTTTTGTCCCCTTAAGATTCTTCATTTATATGCTATATATGTGTAATAATCAGATTTTTTGGACCAATTTTTCTGGTCAAATTTTGGGAGAGGGGTCAAACTTTTGACTGCAGTAAAGTACCTGCAGTGTTGGTGCTGCGTAGTTGCTCAGCAAAAGGAGTTGTAATGCAATCCTTCTGTTCAATAGCCTATAGGTCACTCTTGGGCAAGGTGTAGTACCTGTTTAGCCTTCCAATCAGGGTCACGTGAAGCCATGGATTGCAGATGGTGGATTGCTTTTACAGGCAGATTCTACAAAGTGGAATTTATGGTTGTAAAATTAAAATCCCTGGGCAGATAAATTTGCTGATCAATGGTCAGAGTTACCCATCCAGTATGGACACTGCAACTGACAAGGCAACGGGAAACCACTTCATTATTTTTCCCATGTATAATCATGAACTCAACATCAACTACGGTCTCAGCTCAAAGATGGAGCCTTCACTGAAGGAGAGCCAGGGAGGCAACAACTGCAATTCAGGGGGTCAGAGATCGTGACAGATAGAGAGACATGATCGCCCATGCTGAATGGCAAGGCACCTGAATAAATGAATGAAGTACCTGCATTGTTCAAGGCTTCAGGAGCTCTGATGACTGGGACTGGGTGGTGAGTCAGCGTTTGGGGTGCCAGGAGCTCAGATGGGTGGGCAGTCAGGGCATCAGAAGCTTGGATCGATGGGCAGTCTGGGCCAAAAAAAAGGTGGTGGTCAACTTTTACATGGATCATATGAAAGCATGCAATTTTGGGGCCAAAAAAGGGGGGGGGGTCAACTATTACACGGTATTCGTGATTACAAGTATATACGGTAATTATTTAGAGGCAGTGGATCTACTTCATGAAGCTGTTTAGGTTAGATTATGAAATCCATTGTGAAAAGTATAATGACTAAAGTTTGCCATTCTTCCATCAATAATCTCCCTTCCCTGTTGGTAGTTTCTGTGAACTTTAAAAAATTAATTTACGTGTCAGAGATTGCTGGCAGGCAACCATTTATTGTCCATCACTTGAAGCACCATTTTTAACTGGTGCATGTAATGCAGGAACTCTGGATGTTATTGCATTCCTTCCTTGCATTTAAAAATTGCAGTCATTTTCATTTGTACTGCAGTGATTCTCATTCGTCTACTTTTCTTTCCATTGATTTCTCTTGATGGGGCTTTTGGTAAAGACCTTCCTTCTGGTTGCTAAAAGTATTGGAGGTGGGTGCCAATCAAATAATATTTTATTCAGATCGTGTTCAGCTTCTTGAATATTTCAAAAAGGTCAGTATAGAGTATCACATCACTCTCTCAATTTGTCACTGGTAAATGGTGGAAAGGGTTTGCAAGCATGGGGAGATGGTTAATGTGTCATAGAATATCATTCCTCATAGGTATTCTTCTAGTTAAAGTGGTTTGTCTAATCAAATTTTCTGCTCATCTGTGACATCAATAGTGCAGTGGTGATACCATTACCATTGGAAACAGTTATAATATTCCCTTACTGATGATAATCGTTGCCTAACCAATTGTGCAAACATTGCTTACCACTCATCATTTGAAGCCTAAGTGTTGCCCAGTCCTTGATGCGTTTCATTGTCTTGAATCACAAATAATATGAAACTCTTATCAACAATTAATTCACTTCTCATCTTGAGAGAGGTTGTTGAAGCTTTTAAAGATGGTTGTGCCAATGCGCTGCAGACTATGAAAGAATTGGCAGCTGAAACGATAGGCACCTGACAAGGCAGCCATTTTTCTTTGTGTGACAGTGATTCCAGTTGCTGTACTTCCCCCATCCTCCCATTGCTATTGATGAACTTTGCTAGTAAAGACGAAATAAACAGTCAATTGAGTTGCAGTCATGTTCACTTGATATCTGATGCTTAAAATTTTTGTCCATTTTCTAAGCACAGCTAATAGTAATGTTTCAAACCAGCTGTCTTTGGCAGTACAAAATTTAGAACCATAGATTACTACAGCACAGAAAACAGGCCATTTGTCCCCTCTAGTCTGTGCTGACCATCATCTCCCTAGTATTATTGACCTGCTCCCATTCCATAACTCTCCAGGCCTATCTCATCCACATACCTATCCCATTCATTTTTAAAACACACAATCGAGCCTGCATTAACCACATCATATGGCAGCTCATTACATACTCAAACCACTCTCGGAGTAAATGTCCACCTCAACCTTTTCCTTTTCATCTTAAAACTATGACCTCTCATATTTATCTCCCCCAATCTAAGTGGAAAAAGCCTATTCGCATTCACTCTGTCCATACCTCTCATAATCTTGTAAACCTCTATCAAATCTCCCCTCATTTTTCTTCACTCCAAGGAATAAAGTGCTGACCTGTTTAATCTTTCCCTGTAGCTCAACTCCTGAAGACCCAGCAATATCCTAGTAAATATTCTCAATCTTTTTCAATCTTAATGATATCCTCACCAATTTGGCATCACCAATGTCTTAGACAACTTCAATACAACATCCCAACACCTATTCTCAATACTTTGATTTATAAAGGCTAAGATACCAAAATCTTTCTTTATAACTCTGCCTACATGCATAGACAGCAAACAATAATGGTCCCAACATGGATCTTTGAGGCACTCCTCTAATCACAGGCCTCCAATTTGAGAAGCAACCATCCATTACCACCCCTTGTTTTCTCCTACACAGCCGATTTTCAAATCCACTTTACAACTGCTCCATGAATACTTAGTGTCCTAACCTTCTGAACTTACCTCCCACGTGAGACCTTGTCAAAGACTTTATACTACAGTCCATGCAGACAACATCCACAGCCTTTCCTTCATCTGTCTTGTTGGTAACCGCCTCGAAAAACTCCACAAGATTTGTTAAACATGACCTTCCACGCACAAAGCCATGCTGACTATCCTTAATCAGCACATGACTATCCAAGTACCTATATGTCAGAACTCCTTCCAATAATTTATCCATTACTGACATCAGTCTCACTGGCCTATAATTACCTGGTTTATTTTTGGACAACATGAGCTAGCCTCCAATCCTCTGACATCTCACCTGTGGCTAAGGACATTTTGAATATATCAGCCAGGGCCTCTGAAATTTCTACACTAGTCTCCCTCAAGGTACCAGGGAATATCATATCCAACCCAGGTGACTTATCTACCTTTATTCGCTGTAAGGCAGCAAGCACCTCTTCCTCCTTAATCTCCATTCATTCCATGACTCTTCTGTTTGTTTCCCTTCCTTCGTTATGCACTCTGCCAGTTTCCTGAGTGAATACTGATGCAAAACAAACTACTTAAGATCTCCCCCAATACTAGGGGCTCCGACATGGGAAGCAAAGTGTAAAGTGTAAGCATAGTTGATGACATTTACACAGCTCTGACTGTTTAAGAGATAATTGGATGGTTTAGATTGGACCTGCTTTGTTGAGCCAAAATTATAGTTGGTAATTTTCCACATTTTTGGATAGATGCTAATGGCACATCTTCACCAAAGCATTGCTATTTTGGTACTGTTGCTGGCATCATATTCTTGCTAATGCATGGTACTGGTTCAAGAAGATGTTACTGATAGTGGAAGCCTACTGTCTGAAGCTGTACTTCTGGAAGTGTGTCCAACTCCAACCCCCATCAAACTGCTTAAAGCTGTGATTGGACTCACTATGGAGTATCCAGAATGTGGAGTAAGTGGTTGATAGTGCCAGCTCATTGATTATGCTGCAAATATAGAAGCCAAGGAGATGGATGACCACTTCACCAAGCATAAGGGCAATCTGGAGTACCCTGTGGTTATTTCTCCCTCTAAATGGCTCTACCATGCAAGATATTGTTGGGGGAAGATGGGAATGGCCTCTAAGGGGAAAATGGCCTCCTTCATGGCACCATGGAGGGTTTTATTGTACATAAGGAGAGGAATAAGATGGGAGAGGGACAGTGTTGGGGGAAGAGAGGCAGATATGCATATTTGCATCTGCCAGAGAGTCTCCAAAATGGAATGTTGCTCAGTTCCAAAATTTCTCAGTGGTTACTGGTGCTCGAGTCAAGGATGTCAGAGTGGTGACAGTATAATTTGAAGCAGGATAATGAACTGATAGCAATATTGGTATATATTTGTTCCAATGAAATGATTAGGAGTAGGGCCTACAACATGAGTTTACAGAGCTAGATTGCTGGTTAAAAGGCAATACTTCCAATTGATTAATCTCCAAATTGCTTCCTGTGCTATGAGCTAGTGAATATTGGAATAAAATGATAGATCAGATGAATCAGGTTGAGAGGATGGTGCAGGATCTGGTTGCACCTGAACTGGGACTAATACCTTGGCAAGGAGAGTTGCTTTGGTCAATGGAGAAATTGGCAGGGAAATAGAGCTCAGAGTACATGTTCAGATGGGGAGGTCAGATACCTGCATGAAAAAAGGTTAGCAGCGCTGGCAAGTAAAAGCATATGAATTGAACTGCCTCTTGTCAAATGTACAGAGATACAAGTAACAACCTTAATTTTGTGTGTTATCTAGACATCAACTCATACAGCAATAGGTGCAGGACAAACAAATGAGACAGTGTAGGAAGTAGTGTTTCAATAAGACAATTTGTATAGGGTATAGAGAAAATAGTGTGAGTGGATCTTGTTTTGCTAGCATGTGATCTATTTAACAGTCTGATAACAGCAGGAAAGAAACTGTCTTTGAATATGGAGGTTTGTGTTTTCAAGGAATTGTATCTTCTGTACGACATAAAGGAGAAGAGTGTATGACTGGGGTGGGATGGGTCCTGAAATTTGTGGGCAACTTTCCAGGGGCAGTTTATATGGAGTCACTGGAGGAGAGGTTAGTTTGCATGAGTTTGCAAGTCTGGTTTCTTGTAGTCTTGGGCAGAGCAGTCCCTGTATCAAGTATGATGCAAACACACCGAAATACTGGAGGAATTCAACTGGTCTTTACAGCATCTATCGGAGACAAAGATATATTGCCATCATTTTGGGCCTGAGCCCTTCTTCAAGGATAAATCAGAAAAGGTAGAAGCAGGATATATCAGAAAGTCTCCAAATTCAAACAATGAGGGAGGAATCCAGACCAACAAAAGTTGTTAATTGGATATGATAAAGGACCAGGAAGAATTTATCATGTCTGTGTGAAGGGAGACAGAAAATGCAGAGAAGAAGGGGATGGGTGGGGGGTTTAAACAAAAGCCAGAAAGATTGATATTAATGCCATCCGGTTGACGGTGCCCACTCGGAAGATGAGGTGATGTTTCTCCAATTTGAGGGTGGTCCCAGTCTGGCAGTATGTGAGACCATGCACAGACATGTTGGCAAGGGAATGGGATGGAGAATTAAAATGGGTGGCACTGGGAGATCCACGCTATTGCAGCAGACAGAGCTGACATGCTCAACAAAGCAGTCTCCCAGTCTCTCCAATGTAGAAGAGACCATGGCAGGAGCACCGGATGCAGTGGATCACTTCTGCATATTCACAAGTGAAATGTCTCTTCACTTGGAAGTAATGTTTCGGGCCCTGAATGGTGCTGAGGGAGGAGGTGTAGGCACAGATAAAGCATTTCCTGCGGTCACGGGTAGGTTCCAAGCAGACAATTGGTGGGGAAAGAGGAGTGCACAAAGGAGTCACAGAGGGAGCAGACCCTGCGGAAGGTGGAGAGGGGATTATGTGTCTAGTGGTGAGATCACATAGTAGGTGGCAGAAATGCCGGAGAAGAATGTGTTGCTTGTGGAGGCTGGTGGGGTGGTAGATGAGGACAAGAGGAATCCTGTTTTTGTTGCGAGTGGTGGTGGAGGAGGCCAGGGCAAATGTACGGGTAATAAAGGATGTGCGGATGAGTGCTGAGTTGATGGTGGTAGAAGGGAAGCCACATTGTTGGAAGGAGGGCATCTCTGGTGATCTGCCATGGAACTCCTAATCCTGGGTGCAGATGCGATGGAGACGGAGGAATTGAGAGAATGGAATTGAATCTTTACAGGGGACAGGGTGGGAAGAGGTGTAATTGAGGTAGCTGTGGCAATTGGTGGGTTTATAGAAGATATCTTTTGAGAGTTTTTAACCTGAGATGATCGAGGAAAGGGATGGACCAAGTGAATTAGAGGTCAGGGCAAAAGTTGGCAGTTTGTGTACACCCGTGATCTCACCATGGGTACATGTGGCAGGGCCAAAGTAGTCATTGATGTAATAAGGGAAGAGTTGAGGGGGCTTGCATGTGTAGGCTCGTAGCATGGATTGCTCCACATAGCCAACAAAAAGGCAGGCATAGCTGGGCCCCATGTGGGTACCCATGGCTACCCCTTGAACCTGTAGAAATTGGGATGAATCAAAGGAGAAAAATCAAAGGAGAAATTATTGAGGGTGAGAACAAGTTTTACCAGCTGGAGGAGGGTGGTGTAGGAGGGGGACTGTTTGGTTCTATTGTCCAGAAAGAAACAAAGGGTTTTGAGGCTTTCATTATGAAGATTGGATATCCTTGGTAAATACGAGGTGATCGAGTTCAGGGAACTGGAAGTTTAAGTGATGAAAGGTGTGTGAAGTGTCCCAGATGTAGGTGGGAAGGGACTGGACCAGGGGAGACAAAGCAGAGTCAAGGTAAGCAGAGGCCAAATTGGTGGGGCAGGACTACGCTGACATGATGGGTCATCCGGGACATTTGATTTGGGTAGGAGGTAGAAACAGGTGGTGTGGGGTTGGTAAATAATAAGGTTGGAGACTGAGACAGGGAGGTGACTGAAAGTGATGAGTTCAGAGATGGTGCATGATACAGTGGTTTGATGAGTTTTAACCATATAACCATATAAAAATTACAGTACAGAAACAGGCCATCTTGGCCCTTCTGGTCCGCACCAATTTAAGTGAACACCACTAGCCCCGAATGCCCATAACCCTCCAATCCCCTCACATCCATGCACTCATCCAACCTTCTCTTAAATGACAAAATTTACACTGCTGCAACCACCTCTTCCGGAAGGTCATTCCACTCAGCCACCACTCTGTGAGTGAAAAAGCTTCCTCTTATGTTACCTCTAAAGTTTTGCCACCTAACCCTTAATGTATGACCCCTCGTTCCAATCTCATCTACCCTCAAGGGGAAGAGTCTATTCACATCTACTCTATTTATCCCCATCTGGTGGGGTCCGGCTGGAGGGAAGCTGTCAGAGTTGTTGTCTGGCTTCAACCAGATAGGTGACTGTGCATCATACCACAACAGGGCCACCCTTGTTTAATGGTGAAGTTCGGATTGGTACGGAGAGAGTGGAGGGCCAGGCATTTTGAGGGGTTGAGATTGGAACGAGTGAGGGGAGTAGTGAAGGTACGGTTGATGTCACAGCAGTATTTGGAAATATAAAGGTCCAGAGAAGGTAGAAGAGTGGAACAAGATGTCCAGGAGGAGGACATTTTAAAGCAGGAGAAGGGATCTGTAATATTGAGTGGAGAACCATAGTTGTGGAAGTAAGCATGGAGAGGGAACTGACGGAAAAAGAGTTCAACATTTTGGTGTGGGCAGAACTTGTTAGGGTGTGGGTGAAAGGGGATGAAGGTGAAGATGTTGAACTCTTCTTTCATTGGCTCCATCTCCATGCTTACTTCCACAAGCACGATTCTCCACCCCCCACTCCTTCTGGACACCTCGTTTCGGTTTTCTACCTGCTCTGGACCCTTATTTTTCCAACTGCCACCGTGGCATCAACCGTATCGAATTCACTACTCCCCTCACTCATTCCACTCTCACCCCCTTGGAATGCCTGGTCCTCCACTCTCTCTTCACCAATCCAAACCTCACCATCAAACATGTAGACAAGAGTGGTGCTATTGTGGTCTGGCGCATTGACCTCTATTTGGTCGAAGCCAGACGACAACTCTCAGATGCCTTACTTACCCCTCCAACAGGACCCAACTAAACTCATCAAACCACTGTATCACACACCATCTCTAAACTCACTTCCAGTTACCTCCATGGCACGGCCTCCAACCTTATTGTTTCCGAACTCCGTATCACCCATTTCTACCTCCTACCCGAGATCCACAAACCCAATTGTTCTGGCAGACCTATCATGTCCATGTGCTCCTGCCCCACTGAATTGGGCTCTGCTTACCTTGATTCTGTTTTGTCCCCACCTACATCCAGAACACTTCACATACCCACCATAACTTCAACAACTTCCAGTTCCCTGAACTTGATCACCTCATATTTACCATGGCTATCCAATCCCTATGCATTTCCAATCCCCTTAGTGAAGGCCTCAAAACCCTTTGTTTCTTTCTGGACAATAGAATTAACCAATCCTCCTCCTCCAGCTGGCAGAACTTGTCCTCATCCTCAATAATTTCTTCTTTCACTCATCCCAATTTCTACAGGTTAAAGAGGTTGCCATGGATACCCACATGGGCCCCAGCTATGCCCGCCTTTTTGTTGGCTGCATGGAGCAATCTATACTACAGACCTACACAGGCAAGGCTCCTCAACTCTTCCTCCACTACATCAATGACTACTTTGGTGCTGCCTCATGTATCCATGATGAGCTTGTTTACTTCATCCAATTTGCTGCCACTTCCACCCCAACCTCAAATTCACTTGGTCCATCTCGAGCAACACTCTCCCTTTCTTCAATCTCTCTGTCTCCATCTCAAGAGACAAATTCTCAACAGATATCTTCTTTAAACCCACCAACTCCCACAGCTACCTCAACTACACCTCTTCCCATCTGTCCCCTGTAAGGATTCCATTCCAGTCTCTCAATTTCTCTGTCGCATCTGCAACTGGGATGAAGAGTTACATATCAGATCATTAGAGATGTCCACCTTCTTTAAACAACATAGTTTTCCCTCTAAAAACCATCAACTTGGCACTCAGCCGCATATCCTCCATTACCTACACATATGCCCTGGCCCCAACACGCAACAAGGATAGGATTCCTCTTGTCTGCACCTACCATCCCATGAAACTCCACAAACAACACATCCTCCTCCGCCATTTCCGCCACCTTTTATGTGATCCAACCATTAGACACAAAATCCCCTCTCCACCTTCCGCAGGGTCTGTTCCCTCCATGACTCCCTTGTGCACTCTTTCTTCCCCATCAATTGTCCACTTGGGTCCTACCCCTGTAACCGCAGGAGATGCTCTATCTCCTCCCTCAGCACTGTTCAGGGTGCCAAACAGTCCATGCAAGTTTAGCAACATTTCACTGTGTATCTGCAGTCATCTACTGCATCTGGTGCTCCTGCAGTGGTCTCCTCGACATCAGAGAGACTGGACGCAGACTGGGAGATTGATTGTTGAGCATCTCGATTTTGTCTGCCGCAATAGTGTGGATCTCCCAGTGAAAATTTTCCATCGCATTCCCTTGCCAACATGACTGTCCATGGTTTCATGTACTGCCAGACTGAGACTACCCATACGTTGGAGGAGTAACACTGACTGGGAACCCTCCAACTGGGTGGCATTAATATAGACTTCCCTGGCTTTCATTTAAAAAAAACTCACGCCTCTCTTCCCTCATCATCTCTCCATTCCCTGTCTCCTTTCGCACAAACATGATAAATTCTACCTAGTTCTTTATCATATCCACTTAACACCTTTTGTTGGTCTGAATTCCTCCCCCATTTTTTGAATTCTGAGATTTCCTGATTTATCCTGCTTCTGCCTTTTCTGATTTTTCCTTGAAGGGCTCAGGCCTGAAACGTAAGCAATATATCTTTGTCTCCTATAGATGCTGAAAAGACCAGCTGGGTTCCTCCAGCATTTCAGTGTGTTTACTACAATCATAATGTCTGCAACCTATCGTGTTTCACTCAAGCTATTATGCACCTGGACAGGAGACTTTCTATGGTACATATGTAAAAGTTGGTAAGAGACTTCAGAGATGTGTTGAATTTCCTGAGACTTCTTAGAAAGTAGAATCTTTGAAATACTTGGTTGGTACAGGACAAGTTGCTGGGAACATGAACTCCTTTAAAGTAAGTTCACCTCAACTCCATTGATAAATAGAGACATGTGACTAGCTGCTTTGTTTTGCAGACATTGATTGTTATTGGTTGTTATTCCAACATGATGCCATCAGACTATCTCCTTTCTGAAACTCCATCCCTTTGGTGTTCAAGATCAGCCCACAACAACAATGCCACCTGCAATCTTTTGGATGGAATTAGAGCAGTGTTTGGACCCTCAATCATGAGTGTATAAGGAATACAGTAAGAGGCTTAATGTGCAGATGTGTGGGGCACTGGTGTTCAGAATTATCATGGAGTAAGTTTTGTCACCAACCTTCACTGCTTGCGGTCAACAGGTTGAGGATCTAATTGCAGAGGAGGTGCTGATACTGACATCTTGTAGTTTTGAGAAGAGTTTTTTTGGAACTCTCATGTTGAAGGCAGAGCTGTAGTCAGTAAATGGGCAAAGGACAAGTTTAGACCCACAGAGTTCTGATTGAGCTTCCTGTAGTCATTGATTTTAACAACCCCAAATTCCTCCCACACCCCACCTCTACTATAATTCTGTAAGTGCCCAGTGTAAAGGAATCAGTAACCAGAGGATAGGCCTTTAAGGTGAGGGTAGAGAGATTTAACAGGAACCTGAGGGGTAACTTTTTTTGGGAAGTGTCTGGAACAGGCTTGCAGAGGAGGTGGTTGACGAAGGTACTATTACAATGTTTAAAAAAAAACATCAACTGATACATTAGGATAGGTTTCAACAGATATGGCCCAATTGCAGGCAGGTGGAACTAGTGTGGGTGGGATATCTGGTCAGCATTGGCAAGTTGGGCGGAATGACCTGTTTCCATGCTGTATGACATTATGTCAGTGTTGTACTTTCCTATTCCTCCTGAACAACATTAACCCCAACGGCATGAACATTTATTTTTCTAATTTTATGTAACCCTACTGTTTCCTTCTCGTTTACATACTCCAGAACTTTTTTTTTCTCCCTCTAACTTTTCATTTCCTTCCCCCCCCCCCCCCCGATAGTTTCTTCCTCTGGCTGTCTCTCCACTTCCCACACCTTCTGTCCTTTATTGCCTCTGGGGCCTCCCACTTTATGTAATTTCATCAGGTGTATCAGTCTTGAGAAAGAGTTAACGTTGACTATCCATTTCAACCCATGAATAATGTCTGACCTGCTGAGTTTCCCAGCAATTCTTTGTCTCACCAGCATGCTGTCTGGAATGAAGAGAGGTTGTACAAACTTTGGTTGTTTTCTCTGGAGCACTGGAACCTAAGAAAGGCTTAATAAGAGTTTATAAAAAGATGACAGGAATTGATTGGGTAGATGGTCAGAATCTTTCTCCCAAGGTGAAACTGTCACATGCAAGAGGATAGGCATTTAGAGTGCCAGGGATAGTGGTAGAAGCAGATACAATAGTAGCATTTAAAAGGCTTCGAGGTAGACACAAGAAAATGCATGGAATAGAGGGATAGGTATCGTGCAAGTAGCAGAATTTTTTGTTTAAGTTAGGAATCATGTTCAGTGTAGACACATGGGCCAAAGGGCTTATTTTTGTGCTGTAGTGTTCTACACCAAAATCACATTTCATCTGAGGGTCAGATTTTGAGCATGTTTCCCAACTTTGCACCTTGATTTGTTGCATGGATTCTTCTGATAAAGAAACAAATTCACTTCATGAATGTTGGAATCATTATGGCCTATTCATATCTGTGATATTTGTGGAAGTAAGAATCTGCCTAGTACAGAATAATGTAGATTAATCAATTTGAATTAATATTCACATTTGCTTTGCTGATTTGTGAGGGAATGCAGGGAACATCATAAATACCATAACATATTGTGAGGCCCCACACTGCTCTTATCAGGACAAACCTTAGCCTGCTAGTAAATCTAGTGTTAGCTTTGAGTTCCCCAGATTATATGACTTGAAAAAAACAATTTAGTCAATTACCAGGTTACAAATTGAAATTGCAGAAGAGTGAATTATTCCCTTTGGATTCTTCCTGCTCTTTTGATTTCTCAATCCTTTTAAAAATTGTTAAAAAATCAATTCAATTATTTTGGTATTACTGTTACTAGAAAGATCACTAACGTTTAAGGAAATTTTTCTTTCTTTATTGAATCTTGTTTAAAAATATCCTTATCTCAATGATGTTTTCTATGGCATTAATAGAGAGGGTTAATATTATTCTTTTTGAAGTAAAGGCTACAATTCTTTTTTGAATTAAATTCAAGGAAATGTTTTCCTGTTGAGAATAACCAAGCAAAGCAATACAAGGGTAAGGTTCCACTTTGATCCTAAGAATCTCTGATAGAGTTTGGAAATATTATTCCCCAAAATCTTTTAATTTTGGACAATCTCAAAGCATATGAATCAGAGAGGCCTCAAAGATTTCACATAGTGGATCAACATCAGAATAAAAACGAGATAGTTTAGCTTTTGACATATGTATTCTATGTACCACTTTAAATTGTAATAAACAATGTCATGCTCCAAATGAGGTATTGTTAATCGGCTCAAGCGTAATATCCCAGTCTTCATCTGGAATTGATATATTTAAATCTCGATCCCATTCATTCTTGATTCCCTTCCCTGAACATATTTTTAGATCCATCAAGTTATTATAGATGGTTACTATCAATCTAACATGATAAAACTTATATCAAAACGTAAATCAAGGATAAATCAGGAATTCGAGGAAAATTAGGAAGTCTGGACTGAGCAAAATGTCTAATTTGTAGGTATCTTTAAAAAAATGCCTTTTAGCAAGATTAAATTTAACTGTTAATTGTTCAAATTAGGTGAATTTTCCTCGAATGTACAAATCCCTAAAACTTTTTATACCCAATCTGACCTACTCATTGAAACCTACAACCAAAATAGAGGGTTGAAAAGGATGATTCCAAGCAAGAAAAAAAATTGAGAAAGCCAATTTTTTTCCTAAATGATGGCCATATTCTTAATCTATGTCTCATTATCAGATTATCTGTCAGTTTCAAAAATGAAAAGGGTAAAGAAGTACCTAAAACGAGCAATTTTGATGAAGTGGAAAGTTAGTTTACCACCAACTCATATGCAATGGATACAGGACATTATATCTTGCTTGAGCTTGGAGAAAATTAGATATAACATTAAAAAGACCGTGATTGAACTTTTCAAGATATGGGGCCCATTTGGACTATTATCATAGTTTGAATACATAGGTGGGGGCATTTTGGGGGTTTCCTGTCCATTGTCTGGGAACCGAGACTTAATTCTTTACATGTTACAGTATTTGATGGTGACCGTGTTTCGTGGGAGGGGTAGGATTAGTGTGGGTTTTTTTCACACTAAGAGATTACTTTAATTCGATAATTTATCATGAATAAGTTATAATGTTAGAATGTGATATGAAGTTTTTTTAAGGGAATTTACATTGCATTTGAACATTGTATTTAAGATGATGTGCAAATTACTTATAATTCATATTGTATTCTAGTGTATTATGTTGTGTGATCAATATGTAATGTAATATTTCTCTTGTCTAAATCAATAAAAATGTGTTAAAAAAATATTCTTTTAAAATATTTTTGTTGAGTTTAACTATTATCTGATACAAAATTTTAAGGAAAACAGATAGCAAATCATCTCGTAATACATACAAATATAAAAAAAAGGATGGAACTACATTAAACAGGATGAAACTACATGAGACAGTTCTTTAATTAAAAAAATCCTGCCTAAGTTCTTGTATGTTTTTCAAGCAGTCCCATTATTTGCTCCCAAGTCTTTTTTTTTATTCATTAGATGCAATTATTTCCTTTTTTATATGGAAAAATAAGTGTCCCTGTTTGATTAAAAAAAAACTTTCAAAATACTAAGAGAAATGGGGGTTTGGGATTACCTAATTTGAGACTTTATTACTGGGGAACAAACATTAAATATATCATTATTTGGATATATCATAATGAATATTCAAGTGTCTTCATGATGGATTGACTTAGAGATTAAAACCATTAAAGACACTCCCTCATCTCAATACTAAACTAACTGATAATTTGGTAATTAGACATACTTTGCATATTTAGTTCCAATTTAGAAAGTATTTTGGTTATCATAGATTTTTTATTAATTAGTCCAATTTTATGTTTTTTTTAATCGTCTGTTCAAGACATTGGATATACTATTCTCAATGGTCTAGGTTAGATATTCAATCTTCAATGGACGTGTATATATAAGACCAAAACCTTGCCTCTTTTGAGCAATTATCTGCCAAATTTAAATTACTTAATCAACATTTCTTTTGCTATTTACAGATTAGGAGTTTCTTAAACTCCTTAACATTGAGGCTTCCCTAAGACTTAGATTTTAATCTTATCTGGGAAGTACATAATTTTAGACCTAATCAGAAAGGATTGCTTTCAGCCCTTTATGAACTACTTTTAAGATCCAGCAATAGTTCTTTATCTAACATTAAGAAAGTTTGGGGACATAACTTTCGACAACTGTTTCCTGAAGATACATGGGTGTCTATTTTGAAAAATGCACATTCATCCTCTCTGTGCTATAGACATTCCTTATTATAATTTCGGGCCCATTATTCCAAAGTTCAGTTAGCTAAATTTTACCCCAATATATCTAAATGTGATAAGTGTACAACTCAGGAAGTTACTTTATATCATATGTTCTAGCTATGTCCCTCCCTCTGTAACTACTGGAAAGAGACATTAACTGTGTTCTGAATTTTGGATTTTTACGGATTTCGGAAAGTCCACCCGAATTGTGCTGCCTATCCATCCCCATCCCCTTCCAGTCACCCGGCAGTCTCCCCCAACGGCTGTCTCCTCCGACCGCCGGTCCCTCGGCCGTCTCCCCCGATTGCTGTCCCTCAGCCGTCTCCCCCAGCCCCGGCCGCCGCTCCCTCTGCCTCCCGGCCGCCTGCCCCGACCGCTGGTCCCTCAACCACCCGGACACCTCCCCCGACCACGGACCTTCGACCACCCGGACGCCTCCCCCCGACCACAGATCCTCGGCTGCCCAGACGCCTCCCCCAACCGTGGATCCTCGGCTGCCCGGACGCCTCCCCTGACTGCCGGTCTCTTGGCCACCTCCCCCAACCGCCAGTCCCCACTTGCCAGATTTTGGAGCTTTCTGGATTTTAAGTGTCCGGATAAAGGATCATGTACCTGTATTTAAATATGGAAAGATCAACTCTTGAAGAGTGAACAAAATAGATAAAGCATAGACATAGCTGCACCTTCAATTTTGGACTTGCAATTCCTATTAAGGCAGGTTCAAAGAATCTTGTCATTGTAATGTTGAGGAATTGTATAAAAGAGCAAGAAGGATTGAGCTGTGCTTAAACTTGTTCACAGCCTTGAACTGCCTGTTATTGGGAGCCACAATATCAGAAGATCTTTCCTGAACCTGACACAATAATGACATTGTGAAGAAAGCATGTCAGTGCCTTTACTTCCTTGGGAGTTTGTGGAGGTTTGGTATGACATTGGAAACCCTGGCAAATTTCTGTGGTGGAAACTGTGCTGACTGGCTGCATCACAAGATGATATGGGTACATCAATACTCCTGAGTGAAAAGCCCTGAAAAAGGTAGTGGACACAGCCCAGGATATCATAGGCAAAACCCTCCCCACCATTGAGCACATGTACAGGGAATGCTGCAGTAGGAAAGCAGCAGCAATCATCAAAGATGCACACCACCTAGCACATGTTCTGTTTTGGCCGCTATCAACAGGAAAGAGGTATAGGTGCCACAAGAATCTTAATACCAGGTTCAGGAACAGCTGTTAACCCTCCACCATCAGACTGCTCAACAAGCTCAATCAGAGACTCATTTAAGGACTCTTACTTTTGCATTTTATTGACTTTTTTTCTCTCTATATTGCACAGTTTGTTTACATTTCTGTAATTTGTTGATATCTATGCATTTCTAGAATAGTTTTTTTTCCATTACCTCATCCTCAAGAAGAAAAATCTCAGGGGTGTATGTAATGTCATGTATTTACTCTGGTAATAAATCTGAACTTTAAACAGACTTTATTATGTGCATAACAGTCACGACTTGTGTGTAAAATGCCGCAGAGGAACTAACTTGAAGTACCTGTTAAATGGCTTAACAAACTTTATTATGTGCATAACTGTCACGAATTATCCATGCATTGGCTGCAGAGCAATTGATTGTGCGATCCTGATTACTGCCTGCTGAGCTGATCAAGGCTGAAATGCTCAAGACCGATACAGGACATGCCTGCAGCAGGAGGTAGCTGTGAACCCTTATTCAGTCGTGTCTGGCCAAAATACACAGACCTATCTGACAACTGATGTATAAGAAGCAGCCTCAGACCTTGTTCAGGACTCACCCTTGGTTTTAGATATCTAAGCTTATGAGCAGTACTCTGTATATCATCTGAGCAATGCAAGCTTGTGAATAAAGGGTGTATGGTATGTAGTTCGTCAGGTCTGAAGTTACTTCCGAGGTCTGAACGGTAAAATTGATGGAGCTCCGTAATGTCTGTCTCACCAGGGATGATATTATCTGTCATATAGAAGATTTATGAGAGAACTAGCTGTTCGAAAGATGAAAGGATAGCTCTTTATATAGAATAATAAAATAATGGTTACCAGAACATTCTTTGAATTGATTTTTGTAACATTTTTGTTACATTTGCTTGGGTTGGTAACCCCAACTTAATGGAAAGTTGGATTCACCTGAGGAATTCCAGCTTTATCAAAAATCATTGAAGATGAAGATAGCTCAGAAACAGAATACTATTGGTTATCTATTTTTGTTTAGAAAAGTTGTATAGCACAAGAGGTGGGGAGAAGGGAAACTCTGTTTGCTTTGAGAGCAATCTTGTATTACTTTAACAAATATGAAAAGAAGAAAGCAAACGAACCAGAGGGGAGATGATTAGCAATGATCTTGGACAACAAGTTATGGTTTGGCCTGAAAGTGCTGAATGAGGAAATTCAACAGTCATATCATAAGGGAAGTGGATATATGCATGAATAGTCAACTCTTTCAGAGGAATGGGGAGCAGCAGAGATGATCTTGGTTGGGCAGATCCTTCTGGATAACTTCATAATAGTTTTCTAAAGGTTGTAAAGTACTGAAGATAAATTGCTGGAAATATTTGTGAGAGGCTGAATTGTACAGGTAAGTAGATATAGTTACTTTTTTTTTCAGATCAACTTAATCCTCTAAACAAATTTATCCAACCAACTCTTTCTCACATTTACTGTCTATGTTATATTATTGACATGGGTATGAAAATATAATGGTTGAAAGCCTTGGAGAGGAGTGAAATGACTATCTGTGAATGAGATTTTTCAGATCTTAAACGTTGATTTCTTCTGAAATAACTATAAATAGTGTGACAGAATTGTGCTATTATTAATCTTTAGTTATAAAATATATATTTATTAGAAAAGGCTCTGTTGGTAGACAGGGACACACACAGATATCACAGAAACCATTCTGAAAGTCAAAGCGTCCGCTAAATCATTGTTGGTTGAAGCTGTGTAAACAGCCGTAAAACCTGAAATAATTGTCCATTGAAATGTTGAAGACAATAGTGCTTGCCGAGGAGAAGCACGTGTGTACACAAAGAGGACTTTTGATTCAGTGGCTAGCAAACAGAGATGAGTTATTTGCTTTTGAATTATAATTTTGAAATGGTTTGAAGGAACATCAAAGACAGCAGTGATGTGGGGCTAAGGGAATATTGGATGTGGGAGTTGTTGAAGTATTTTGTTTTAAATGTGTTGTCATACATTGAGTTTAAAAATGGAAAACTGAGAGACGAAAATGGAGAAAAGGGGGATGGTGGTGGTGAGAAAGCAGAAATGAGGCATAAACAGGATAGGAGATGGCCATGTTGAATTATATGACTATAAATATTAATGGAATACATAACCAAATTAAACGAAAGAGGCTATTAAATTTAGTGAAAAATGAAAAAATAGACATAGCATTTGTGCAGGAAATGCATCTAACTGAAGTGGAACATAATAAATTAAAGAGAGACTGGGTAGGGCATGTAGCGGCAGCATCATATAATTCAAAAGCTAGAGGTGTAGCTATATTAATTAATAAAAATGGACCAATCAAAATAGAGGAGGAAATAAAAGACAGCAGTGATGTCATGTGATAAAGACATTTCAGAAAGACATATTTTGTATTGCATGAAGAAACATCTGAGGTGAGAAATGCAGTAACGTTCTGTGAGGAATGCTTGTGTTCTGTTTGTCAAGGGAGGAACAAAGAATTGCAGTGCCTTTGGGAAGGATGGCCACTTTGCTGCTTCTCTTGGTCAAGAGAGAGGAAGCAGTGCTGCAGTGGCATCTTAAATAGCCACTTTTCACTGACGCAATTCTGAGTAAAAAAGAAAGCAAGATCATTCTTGTTTCTGGATCATATAAACTATTATGATGATTACTTCATCAGACTCATACCTGAATTTGGGAAATCGTGGAAGAAAACATGTTCTGAAACCTCCATGCAAGAGAGGAAAATCATTCATATGAAGAAACAATTCTCTAAAAACAACTCCACAAAAATTTTGAGTTTTGAGAAGTTTGATGCCTCACACCGACTCCATAATTACTTTTGAGTAACAATTGAAAGAATCTGAGTTTCAATACAAAATTGACTGAACTTTAAAATTGATTCATTTTACAGTTGTGCCTAAACTAATGGTTTTGGATCTCTCTCTCTCTCTCTCTCTCTCTCACTCACACACACACACACACACACAAACACTTGTTAAGTGAGAAGTAATAGTTATTAATAAAAATTATGGTTTTGAAGATACCATTGTTTTGGTGAATTTCTATTGCTGCTGGTCTAAGTATGTAAGAATAGAAATGGCCTTATTCAAGAGGGAGCATCAAGGATTGGTTGGCTTTTAATTCTCTGACATCAGTTTATCTGTAATTGCCAATAAAATAAATTAGCTTCTGTATAAAATAAGTAAATGGAATTTTGGTGCAAATACTGTTTGCTAGGATTAATTGAACTGGGAAGTTCAATTAGACCAATCAAATAAGAATAAAACTGGAATTCCTGCTGCTAGGCTACGATAAAACAAATAATAAATTTGGTTTCTTTAGAAATCTACAGCAAAGTACAGACCCTTCAGCCCACAGATTGCCTGCGGTTATCTGACATTATTTAAAGAATAGGTCAAAGATTCTTCTGATCCTGTTTATTTCCTAATTATGAAATAACTCGCCTTTTCTGACTTTAGGATATCTGAATGTGATAAGCAACCAATTAACTAATTTTTCAAAGAATTGCATGGACATGAAGACCATTATGCTTGTGCACAAGAATCTGCAAACAATAATGAGAACTGTTTTATTGAGTTTTAATAACTATTTCTGATGCTCTGTTTCAGTGCATGTGGTTGAGGTATAAACTTTTTCCAGAATACGAGAAATCCTCTGTTCTTAAGATCTTTTATATCCAGCTTACAACATTAAAATGTCAGTCTAGATTATATTTGCATCTCTGGAGTGGAGTTTGAACCCATGACTTCTGACTAGGAGGTGAGCATACCATTATTGAGGTCAAGCTGAGACTAGCATTAAAAAAAAGATGGATTAATGAATATCTTACTAGAATGCGAGGGAAAAATATGCAATGGTTTGTTGAGAACAAGAAGAATTTTTTTTTAAATGACATGGTGTTCTGTTTTTTTTCAGTTTCTATTCCAAAAAGTATTCCTGCAACTCCATCAACTCCATCCAGATTGACTAAAAGGACAATGCAGTCACCAGAGAAATCTGATGAGATTCCAACACAGAAAGGCCGTAAAAGCATTCGAGGCAAACGACCTAGGCAGTCCACATCAAAAAAGACCATACCATTGCAAATTAATTCATCACCTCAGTCAATTTCCAGTCCTGATCTAATCAGACCTGCTAAAAGAGGAGCAAAGCCTGGACTAAAGGTTTGTTTGGACATCTGCTTAAGCTCTTCAAACCTTTGTAAATGTAGTATACAAATCCAAAAGTATTTGTGCTACATGTTGAAAGAGACAAAAAGTGCTGTTTACGTTCCTAGATACAGTAAAACTCCGGTATCAGGTACCTATGGGGATTGGTAGATGCTGGATAAGTTTATTTTCCAGTTGCTTGAGACTTGCTCTGACAATGCCTAACTAATTTATCTTTATTAAAAATAAACAAGTTAAAGACAAAAATACTATACTGTAGTTACATTGAACAAACTTCATTTGCAAGAATATTTAAACCTTAAAGCATTTTACTTTATTTTCAGTCACATTCTTTGAAAAAATTTAATTGTCCCTGCATCTGCAGTTTTCCTCCCTCCAAACAGCCGCCCAAAGGTGAACAATAACATTATAGATAATTAACTCCCCCACCCCAAGATTACAGATAAAGCTTCTGACCAAGGTGAATCTTACTAAGAGATAAGGAGACACTTTAAGAGTCACTCCAACAGTGAGTACCATGAACCAGCCATTGTTGTTTCATGCAACCTTATTCAAACAGCTGCTACGAGAAAAGCACGACCAAGGCTGGCTAATCTTCACGAAAGAAGAACATTTACTTTGTTAATTTTAAGCTTGGGTATTTTTTGATTTTTGATATTCATGATTTTTATTTCCATTTGCTGGAGGTTGCTTGAATTCTGGATACCAGGGAGTTTTCTGTATTTAGTACATTGTTGTTCAAAATGTTCAATAATAAATTTAGATTTTATTTTAAAAATATGCTAAATGGACTTGAAGGAATGAGACTCTATATCTGTGCAAGTAAATTCTTCATGACCAGAGAGATTGTTTGCTAGTAATTAAGATTAATTACACTATTTTAAATTTACTTCCACATGAATATGTTATCCATAACTCATTTTTGTTATGTTCAGTTAGTATTTGTTTGGTATGAGTAATGACTTTGTCTTTTTAGATATTTTCATGCTGTCTGTTGACAATATCCTAATGCAGCAAAGTTTATGGATGTGCAGTGTATCTGATAATATCCTAATTTTCTGCATTTATCTGTCAGTGTGAAAAATTCCCTGCTCTTCAACCAGAAAGATTACAATGGTGTAAAAAAAAGTCGGCAATAAATAGTGGCTATACCAGTGATATTTACATCCTGTAAAATGATATATTATAAAAATAAGATAATATCACTGTCAAACTTGCACATTTATGATGACGACCATTTCTATCCTCTTTTACTCAAGTCTCAATATCTGGATTAATAAATCAGGCCAGTTGTATTGAAAATTTTTAAAACCTGTATTATTTCTGAAGTAAGGATTTTGAATTGAAATGGGATAGCATTCTGGATGTGTGTGCTAATCACGGACAGAGGAAGTGTACAAATCTTGCATTCTGTATAGTATTTATTAAATGCAATTCAATACATTTGTATTTGTTTACGTGGGAAAAAAAAGAAAAAGAAGAAAAAAAACCTGTATTATTTCCTGATTCAGTATAAAATAAATATTCAAGTTTAATCATTTTGATCAAATTCTTCTATTGATAGGAGTGGAAGCAGATAACATGCTGTCAGTGGCAGGCATATGGGAGAATTGTTCAAAAAGGAACTACTGAAAGGTATTCAGTGGCAGGAAGAGCTTTTTTCAATAATTATTAATATAACAGCAAAATATTCCAAATAACTTGACAAGAATTTTATCAAACAGAAATGAAATTTGATGGAGCATGTTGGCTCCTCTGAACTGATCATCTATTTGCTTAGCTGATGGCAGAGGAATTATATTCAAGGGTAAGAAAGGTTCCAGAATTAGAGAAAAAAATATATCTTGGTGAATTATTGGGTGCCGAGATATTTAAAAGATGGCAAATAAGACACTGCAGATGCATTTGACAGAAAGAGAACTTGAAAATCGATAAATCTGCAAAAGTTTCATTGCAATTGATTTACTGCATTTTTGTTTGTTTTTCTGATAAAACAATAAAAATAATTTTAAAAGAAAATCGAGATATTGCTTAAGCAGGACTCAGTGCAGATCAGGAATCATGGGTATTGTGGTGTAAGAGCGTGGAGAGTGGAGTTAAGGATGTCCTTAATATTAGACTCACTCTAATCAGAAGCTACAGATGACAGCAGAGGTGCATGTGCTGTTCAGGTACTGAGACATTGCCTTCAGAGCAGACAGCAAGGTACTCCTAGCTGCTGCAAGAACCAAGCTGTCTAAAGCCCTCAGGGAAGCAAAACGTGCATGTTCTGCGCAATCACAGTCACTTCCTGGACAGCAAAGACATGCGATTCATGTGGAAGGGCATCCAAGATATCACCAACCATGACACGACACCATCTGACTGTGCTGGTGATGCCTCCTCCAGATGCACTGAACAACTTATGCGTGCGATTTGAGGGGGGGGGGAAAATGACATGGCAGTGAAGAAGACCACCTCTACTCTAAATGATCAAGTGCTGTGTCTTGCAATAGCTGATGTGAAGAGAAAGTTAGGCAAGGTCAATCCACAAAAAGCTGCTGGACTGGATAACATTCCCGGCAGAGTGGTCAGGGTTTGTGCAGCTCAGCGAGCAGATGTTCTCACTGACATCTTTAACATCTCTCTGAGAAGCGCTGTAGTCCCAACGTGCTTCAAAGCTGCCACCATTGTCCCTGTGCCGAAGAAGTCATCTGTATCCTACCTCAGTGATTACCGCCCTATCCCACTCACGACCATTGCCATGAAGTGCTTTGAGAGGCTCATCATGGGGAACATCAAGCTCCTGCTGCCCCCGTCACTAGACCACCTGCAGTTCGCATACAGATCCAACCGCTCCACGAGCAATGCCATTGCCACCGCCGTCCATCTAGCTCTCAGCAACCTGGAAAACAAGGACTCGTATGTTGGAATGCTGTTTATTGACCTCACTTCGGCATTCAACACAATCATACCTCAGAACCAGATAAGAAAGTTGAGCCTGCTGGGGAAACTCCCCCCTCTACAATTGGATTTTTGACTTTCCTTCAGGGAGACCTGAAGCAGTCCGGATTGCTAACAGTATTTCCGAGACCATCGCATTGAGCACAGGGGCCCCCAGGGCTGCGTGCTTAGCCCACTGCTGTTCACTTTTTTGACTCACGACTCTGCAGCTAAACACAGCTTAAACCACATAATCAAGTTCACTGACGACATAACCATGGTGGGCCTTATTAGTAAGAATGAGGAGTCAGCGTACAGAGATGAGATGCCGTTGCTAATGGACTGGTGCAGAGCCAACAACTTGTATCTGAACGTTACTAAAACAAAAGAGAGATTGTCGACTTCAGGAGGGCCCAGGGGACCATGCTTTACTGACCATTGACGGCTCGACTGTTGAGGTCATCAAGAGTATTAAGTTCCTTGGAGTGCACTTAGTGGAGAATCTCACCTGGTCCCTTAACACCAGGTCCATAGTCAAGAAAGCCTAGCAGCGCTTCTACTTCCTGCAAAGGCTGTGGAAAGTTCATCTCCCACCATCCATCCCCACTACATTCTACAGAGGATGTATTGAGAGCATCCTGTGCAACTGCATCATCTGATTTGGAAGCTGTACCACCTCGGACCCTGCAGAAGATAATGAAGTCAGCAGAAAAAACATCTACAACACTCAATGCAGGTGAAAAGCAATAAAGATTGTGAAAGATTCGTCACATCCCTCATGTAAACTGTTCTCCCTTCTGCCATTTAGTAGCACTCGGGCCCTTACGTCCAGATTGGGCAACAGTTGTTTCGTTGTTTCCCCCAAGCCATCAGGCTCCTGAATTCCCAGAACATTAGTGGATAATGTACCGTGAACTTTTACTCTATATGTCTTAATATTTTAATATTACAACATGTTTAACTTTAACATATATTTATGTAAATATGCTCCATGGTCCTGGAGAAACGCTATCTCGTCTTTACTGTGCGAGCATGGTATGGACAATAAATAAAGGTGACTTGGCTTGAGACTCCTAAGGAGTAGAAATGAATGGCAGTGTAGTGGGAGCAAAGGGACTTCCAAAGACAAGTATTCAAAGATTAAATGAGTACTTACTTTGTTCCAGTAAGTTCCCATTATACATAAACAAAATAAATGCCTTTTGTAATCTTTTACATGGTATGAAAAAATTGTAAAATAACACTTATTTTTGTGCTTCAGAGAAAGACTCGAACAGTACAGAGTCCACTTCCTCCTTCACCCACCACAACAACACCCGAACCTGACATTAGCAGTGCCCAGGGACTTCAAAATACTGCCAGTATTTGCAATTCATCTTCATCAGTATTGTCCACAGGTAAACCTCTCTGGTCATTTAAAGAGACACAAAACAGTTGATGATTGGGGAGGTGCATTGTAATGCTCAGATTCCTCTTGTATTAAAAATGTGCTTTATTCTTTAAATTTACAAGTTACAATTCTAATTGTGTGTGCTTAACAAAGGTGTGAATTGATCATTTTAAGAACTGATATTTAATTTGAACTCCAGGCAGCGAGAACTAATTCATAGATTTTTCAGTAAATTTGTTTTCCTATTTACTTTGATATTTTAAAATAAATATTTGGACACGTTAACTTGCAAGTATTGGAATATTGGAAGTTTAATACCTGGCTAACTTCTCGGCTTGACAAATTTTATAATTCTGTCAGGTCACTCTGCTAAGCGTTCATTGATATTATTATGTAAAAGTGCAGAGAATTTTTGTTCTTTCTCATCTTTAAATAATCCTTTCTCATGGCATCTTGATATACAATGGAACTTATCCCTTTTTTATTAGTTTAACTATAACAACATTTAAATTTAAGTCTTTATAGTTGACAGCAGCTGTTTTGTTACAGTTTGTGTGTACGTTAACAAACATGGAAATTGTGGACCACATCTGAATAAAAAGAAAGTTCAGCAGCTTCCAGATCACTTTGGTCCTGGTCCTGTGCCAACTGTGCTTCAACAGGCTGTACAGGGCTGTGTCGATTGTGCGTACCAGGCAAAAACTGTTTTCTCATTTCTGAAGTCTGGACATCATGGAGGAGAGGCAATTACTGGTGAGAGGATTTGCAGTTACTTTTGTCAATTTTGATACATTAATTTAAAAATATTGGTAAAGCGAGATATAAGTATTTAATTTTTTTCAGTGTTATTTTATAAAGGAACACAAAGTTTCTCGTACATTGGAAAAAAGTCAGTTACCCCAAATTGATTTGTTCCATATTGTCATGGTTTAGATCCTCTTTAACAAGATCAGAATGCACTACAGCCAATAAAGGTTGGCCATTGTAAACTAACTTCAATTGCTTTGTACTTCATGATTTTTTTTTTTAATATTCTCAAAATGGAAATATTTATATGTATCTGGAGTCAAAAGATGGTGTGTTTTTTTCAATATGGGTAGCAGGGCAAAGAATGCCAAATGCTGCTGATCCATTGAAGGCGTAGAGACGTGTTGGCAGTTTATATTACTGTCACAAATACCGGTAATTACAAGTCCATCTGGCAAGTATCTCAGGCCAAACATTTTGATTTTGGCCTAAGATACTCATTCTGTATGAGCAGCTAGGAAAAATCCTTGAACTGTGAATAAATCACTTTAGAAGAAAATTCAGCATTAAATTCTGCATTTTATGTACTAGGTGCTTTTCTATTCATTTTAATTCCGTTGAGTTAACTTAAAGTAGTGATGCCTTGCATATGGGCTTTCAAATTTTCAATAAATTGTTCTAATTAAATCTGAAATTAACTGTACAGAAGGAAATTATTTAGAATGTGTGTGCCAGCTGCATCTCATCCAGTGATCTCATTTTTCTAGCTTATTCAAATACACTTCTTTTGTGATCAGTATCTCTACCTCAACCACAGTTTCAAGCAGTGTTTGTTCCCTCAATAACCATTGAATTCTTCTGCCAGTTCTACTCTCAAATTACTCCTCTACTAAACTATCTGTGTCAAGGTCCTCCTCCACCCCACTGACCTTACACCTGCCTGGACTTCACCATTCCCTCCGACCTTCCCTCCCTTGGAAGAATGCTCTGTTCTCAGTAGAGGCATCACCATCATCCCCATCTGCCCATCCCTCAACGAGTCCTGTACATGCCATAATGCTAAACTCTTCTTCTGTCAGTTCCATCTCCATGTGCAGTTGTATAACCAGAATTTTCCACACCCTCACTACAGATCCTTTTTCTCAGTTTAAACCTTTTTCCTCCTCCGAGGCACCTCGCTCTGGCCTTCTGCCTGCTCTGGAGTTTTATATTTCCAACTGCCACTGAAACATTAACTATATTGACTTCACCACCACACTCACTCATTCCATTCCCACCCCATCAGAATGCCTAGCCCTCCAATCTCTCCGCATGTAATCCCAACATCACCATCAAGCCTGCAGACAAGGGTTGCAGTGTTGTGGTCTGGTGCACTGACCTCAACCTGGCTGAAGCCAGATGACAATTCTCAGACACCTCTTAATTACCCCTTCAACAGTACCCCACCAAAACTCATCAAACCATTGTACCATGCACTATCTCTGAATTTATCACTTCCAATCATCTCCCTAGCATGGCCTCCAACCTCATTGTTTCCCAACCACGCACTGTCCATATCTATCTCCCACCCAAGATACCCAGACCGATCGTTTTCAGGTACTCCTGCCCATGAAACTGGTATCCGCTTACCTCGACACCGTTTTGTCTCCCCAGTCCAGTCCCTCTCCACCTACATCCGGGATATTTCACATACAACTCCCAGTTCCCTGAACTCTACCACCTCATCTTTACGATGGACATCCAATTACTCTACACCTCCCTCCCCATACCAAATGCCTCAAAGCCCTTCATTTCTTTCTTGACATCAGACCCTACCAGTACCCCCACCAGCATTCTTCTCCATCTGGCAGAACTTGCCCTCACCTTCAATAATTTCTCCTTAACTCATCTGACTTTCTCTAAGTAAAGGAGTAGCCATGGGTACCCCTTTTTGTTGGCTATATGGAGCAACCTATGCTACAAGCCTACACAGACAAGGCCACTGAACTTTTCCTCCGCTCCATCCACGACTACTCGTGAAATAGTCAATCATGTGTAATAGTCAACACCCCCCTTTCTTGCCCAATAATTACGTTTTTAGTATGACCCTTGTAAAGGTCGGCCTTCCCCTCCCATTTTTATCCCTGATTTCTCTCGCCCATCCAAGCTTCTAACATCCCGATTGCCTGCTTATCCAGGCTCTCAACGCCCTGACCACAGATCCTCACCCCGGCTGCCTGCCTGCCCACTGGAATTCCTGGTGTCCCGACTGCTGACCCTTGCCCTGTTCACACCAGCCCATCCGAGCTCCCGATGGCCCAAACACAGACTTGTCATCCGAGCCCAGCCATCCAAGCTCCTGATGCTTTGAGCGTCACAGGTACTTAACGCGGTCAAAGGTTTGACCATATAAAAGTAGATCCCTGAAGTTTGACCCAAAAAAATTGGTCCAAAAACCTCGACCATGATATGAGAATATGTGGAACTTTGATGCTGTCTTGGGCACTCACGATGAGCTCGTCAACTTAATCCACTTTGCTCCCAAGTTTCACTCTGACCTCAATTCATTTGGTCCATTTCTAGCAACATTCTCCCTTTTCTTGATCTCTCTGGCTCCATCTTGGGAAACAAATTTCACAAACATCTTCTACAAGCCCACTAACTCTCGTAGTTACCTCAACTACACCTCTTCACATCCTATCTTCTATAAGGATTCCATTCCTTTATCTCAATTCCTTAGTCTACTTCGCATCTGCACCCAGAATGAGGTCTTCCATGGCATATCATTAGAGATGTCTTCTTTTTTCAACAACATGGCTTTCCCTCTACCACCATCAAATATGTCCTCTCCTGCATATCCACATTTGCCCTGGCCTCTCCACCCCAAGTGCACCTCCCACTCTATCAGTCACCGCATCCAACATATCTTCCTCCGTCATTTCTGCCACCTGCTACATAATCCCACCACCAGACACATATTCCCTTCTCCTCCCCTCTCGACCTTCACAGAGACCACTCCATCCTGACCCCCACCAATTGGCACATAGCTCTGTGACCGCAAGAGATGCTCCACTTCCTCCTACACCTTCTACCTCACCACCATTTGGGGCCCCGATAGGCCTTCCAGGTGAAGCAGCAGTTCACTTGTGAATCTGTAAGAGTCATCTGCTGCATCCATTGCTCATTTTGTGGTCTCCTTTACATCGGAGAGACCGGACACAGACTGGGAGATCGATCACTTCATTAAGGACTTCGGCTCTGTCTGCTGCAATAGCGTGGATCTCTCAGTGGCCATCCATTTCAATTCCCTGCCCCATTCCCATTGCTGACGTGTATGTCCATGGTCTCATGCACTGCCAGACTGAGACTGCCCACAAATTGTAAGAACAAAGCCTCATATTTCTGACTGGGCACCCTCCAACTGGATAGTTTTAACATCAACTTCTCCTATTACCATTAGAAATGCCCCCACCCCCATATTATTCCCCTGAATCCTTACCACTCGCACTCTCTTGTCTCTCTGCCTCCTTTCACAGAGCCAAAATCAATTCTCACCTTTCCTCTCATCATATCCAATTAACTCCCTTTGTCTGTTGGTCTGTACTCCACCCCCTCCCATTCTTCCCTCTTTCTATCCCCAGTCTTTAATTCAGACATCTGTTTTTTCAGGAAGGGCTCAGGCCTGAAATAGTAATATATCTTTACCTTCTATGAATGCTGCGAGACCAGCTGAGTTCCTCCATTATTTCTTTCATTTGGCCATCATAATTATGAACATTTGAATCTCACTTCAATTTCCTCAATTCTAGGTAATGAATTCCAGGTAAACAACCCCAGTGTACCTGATCTTTGTTCATGACACAAACTCTCCAGCCCATATCAGTTTGAAACTTGCAAAAATAAGAAATTAAAAACATCTTAGACTGCAGTGGATAGTCATTAACTGAAATAAATTTAAAAGATTCTGCATTTAATTGTTTAAACCTAATTTCTTTATTGGTATGTACAATAATGTTTTGAATGGAACATTTAAGGCACATTTTATTTTTTCTTTTGTCTTTGTAGCTTTATTTGATGGAGAGAACCACACAGTGAAGCTTCCATCTGTAAATAGTGTTTCATTTGTATTAAGATTTCTGGAAAAACTCTGTTACAGTCTGAAGTGTGAGAACCTCTTTAGCAGCCAACCTTTCAGCCCGTATATAGGAAATACACATAGTCCAACAGAGTATGGGAGAGTAAAATCAGGTAAAGAGAATTCAATTTTTGTTCTTAAAATAAGTACACAATTATGACTTCAAACTAAAGCTTCAGATTTGGCAAAATACCATGTCTATCACTTTGCTTAATTAGGGTTTTGGGAAGTAAAATACAGGGGATATAGGCTGATATCTGCATCAGGAAATTGACTTAGATGTGTGAAGAATAATAAATTGACCATCCTTGAGAGCTGAACAGCGGATTTCTTCACATGATCAGTATTTTAGGGAGACAAGGCAATACTTAGATAATTATTTTCATCAATTTCACATACCTCATATTTGGCAGCACGGTTGGCGTAGCAGTTAGTACAATGCCTTTACAGGACCAGCGATCAGGACCAGGGATCAAATCCCGCACTGTCTGTAAGGAGTTTGTACGTGTCTCCCCGTGTCTGTGTGTTTTCCCTGGGAGCTCCGGTTTCCTCACACCGTTCAAAACGTACATGGGTGTAGATTAATTGGGTGTAAATTGGTCGGCATGCATCATGGGCTGAAATGGCTTGTTACTGTGCTGTATGTTTAAATTTAAAATAGTGAACGGTTTAGGGGCACCATCTGCTGACAGTGATGTGATTTCAATGAAAAGACTAATATGCAATATGTAACCTGAAAAAATCTTAAGATGAACTTGATTATTTTCTTGAAAGAAATCTTGCCAATCCCAATGTGCTGATTTTCTGGAGAAAGGGTTTAAATCATAATGAACTTCTGTGCAATCACTGGAAGATGATCATGTGTGTTCATTTTGATTAGAAGACTGTACCTGCTGAACAAATAAATTTTGAGATAATTTTGAAATGTGAAAAGCTTAAATAATGCATACATTATTTAAGTTTTCATGGAATAATAATACAGTAAAATCCCCGTTATCCGGACAGAGATCTCATTTGCTGGAAATGCAAATTTTCCATTTGATTGAGACTCACTCTTACAATGCCAAACTAATACACCTGCATTAAGAATACATTGTTTGAAAGACAGACATTGCAAATTGTAAAGTAATTTGAAAAAAAAATCATAGTATTGTAGTCTTTAATTGTGTTAAGATACTTTAACTTACAAAATTTAAATTTAAACCCCGGTCATTGGCGCTGTAACAGTGTTGCGCTAGCCACTGCGCTAACCGTGCCACTGTCATAATTAGCACCCCTCCTCCAAGTTTATAGATAAACATAAAACTAATAAAAACTAAATTCTTACCAGACAGGAATGGAGAGACTCTTTGGGAGAGTCGCCCCAGTGCCATTGACCGACTCTTCATCCTAGTGTGGTCAGACACTCAGTGCAACCTGACTCATTTCTACAGTGTCCTGGTCAGGCCCTCAGCACAGTTCGACTCACCACCACACCAGAGTTTCAGTCAGGCCCTTGGCACAACCCAATTCACCTCCATGCCAGTGTCTTGTTCAGGCCCTCTGCTCACCTTCCTTTAAGAAGTAAAACACAAAAGTCTGCAGACACCACGGTTGAAGTAAAAATACAATGCTGGAGAAACTCAGGTCAAACAGTGTATTTTATATAGCAAAGATACATAACCAATGTTTCAGGCTTGAGCTCTTCATCAAGATGTAGAAAAACCATTTTGTTCGGGCACCTTCTTTAAATTCGAACCCCATTTTCGAACACTAGTAGCGTTGCACTAACAGGTACACAAACCGTTCTGCCGTCATAATTAATCCCTCCCCCCTCCCCCCCCTTCCCCAAGTTTATAGATAAAACCTTACTAATATACAATAATATACTAATAAAGATAAAGACTCTTACCAGGCAGGGATAGGGAGACACTTTGGGACAGTCACCCCAGCAGTGAGCAGCATCGGCTGGCTCTTCATTCTGGGTGCTGTCATTTTATTCAAACACAACTTTATTGAAACTTTATTCAAACAGCTGCAGGCAGGGCATGACCAGGGCGATCTGCTGGCTGAATGTTTGCACCCAAGGGGTTGTGTGTTGCTTTGGCAAACATTTACTTTTACGATTTAAAACTTCTATTTAAACGTTTATTTAAAACCTTATGTATTCTTATTTTTAGATATATATATATTTATTTCCTCTGGTTTTTTTTCCCCTGTTGTTTGAGTTTCCGGTTGATTGAATGTCAGGGTTTCTTACTACAAGATAAAGTTTATTAAAAAGACTGCACAACAGATAATTCAGTGTTAACTATTCTCAAAGGTTTTGTTTTTCCTTGTGTATTCATATATTGATCATGTGTTGAGGTCACAGCTTAAAATTGGCAGACAAGTTGGAGATCACGTTGTATGAATTATGAATAATTCAATTGAAGTGTGTTACCTTAAGTGTCATTTTATTTCTTGTGTATATTAATAAGACACTAATTCAGAGCCAGCTCTTCAGCGCTTGACGTCCTGCTTTGCGGAAACTGCCAAAATGTTTGGCCTGGAAGTCAGCCTGAAGAAAACTGAGGTCCTCCATCAGCCAGCTCCCCACCATGACTACCAGCCCGCCCACATCTCCATCGGGCACACAAAACTCAAAACGGTCAACCAGTTTACCTATCTCGGCTGCACCATTTCATCAGATGCAAGGATCGACAACGAGATAGACAACAGACTCGCCAAGGCAAATAGCGCCTTTGGAAGACTACACAAAAGAGTCTGGAAAAACAACCAACTGAAAAACCTCACAAAGATAAGCGTATACAGAGCCGTTGTCATACCCACACTCCTGTTCGGCTCCGAATCATGGGACCTCTACCGGCATCACCTACGGCTCCTAGAACGCTTCCACCAGCGTTGTCTCCGCTCCATCCTCAACATTCATTGGAGCGCTTTCATCCCTAACGTCGAAGTACTCGAGATGGCAGAGGTCGACAGCATCGAGTCCACGCTGCTGAAGATCCAGCTGTGCTGGGTGGGTCACGTCTCCAGAATGGAGGACCATCGCCTTCCCAAGATCGTGTTATATGGCGAGCTCTCCACTGGCCACCGTGACAGAGGTGCACCAAAGAAAAGGTACAAGGACTGCCTAAAGAAATCTCTTGGTGCCTGCTACATTAACCACCGCCAGTGGGCTGATATCGCCTCAAACCGTGCATCTTGGCGCCTCACAGTTCGGCGGGCAGCAACCTCCTTTGAAGAAGACCGCAGAGCCCACCTCACTGACAAAAGGCAAAGGAGGAAAAACCCAACACCCAACCCCAACCCACCAATTTTCCCCTGCAACCGCTGCAACCGTGTCTGCCTGTCCCGCATCGGACTTGTCAGCCACAAACGAGCCTGCAGCTGACGTGGACATTTACCCCCTCCATAAATCTTCGTCCGCGAAGCCAAGCCAAAGAAGAAGAATTACTATGTAATCAGGAGGTGGAGAAAATGAAAAAAAAAACATATTGGTCAGAGTTTAACAGGTTGAAATTAAATTTAAATTTAATTTTTTTTAAATTTAGACATACAGCATGGTAATAGACCATTTTGACCCATGAATCTGTGTCACCCAATTGACCTACACCCCCAATAAGTTTCGAACAGTGGAGGAAACCGGAGCCCCCGGGGAAAACCTACTCAGACATAGGGAGAATGTACAAACTCCTTACAGACAGTGTCAGATTCGAGCTCCGGTCCCAATCACTGGCACTGTAAATGCGTTGCACAAACCTCTCTGCAATCCCTGCCGCCCATTGATTCTGTAATCTAACAATGGCATTCTGGAAAAAGTTTGTCAGGTGCCATGAACCTGTCATTGGCACAGAATGGCCTTGTTAACTAGTGTGGAAAAACTAATCTGCTTAGTTTGCTCCAAATGGAACACCTTGTTGAGGAGCAGTACCAGAATCACTGGAGGTGTATCTAATCCTGTTAAGTTTAATTATCTAGGAAAGTGATCTTAAATTGTATTGCCCATATTGAAGGATCACTGCAGCATTATGTATTTTTGGTGTTGGAACCAACCAAGATTTAAATCTAATGGAAACAAAATTACTTCATTTTTCCTCTCCAAGTGACAGTCCAATGTTCTTTTTAAAATTTATTCTTGCCAATAATATTACGAGTATATACAATAAAGTGTGGAAGATTAGTTTAATATTTCCATCTCAGCAATGCAGTGGTTAGGTTTCTATATTGGTCACTGTGACACCTGGGCTAAAAGCCAGAAATGCAACTTCAACTGTGGCAACTATGGTATTTAAATACAGTTAATATTGCACAATCCATATTTTTTTTAAAAAGTTTACTCTTTGTAATGATGAAAAGGAGACCATTGTAAGAAATCAAATTCACCACTGTCCTTAAGAATAGGAAGTCTACCATCCCGTACCTAGTTTTGCTTATGTGTGATGAATTGCTGGAAAAGACTGCACAACAGATAATTCAGTGCCTTACTAAATTCCTTACTAAAATGGCCCACTTAATTGTGTCTTTTGGTTGCAGTAGTTAAAATAGAAGAAAGGAAAAACCAGGCAAATCACCTGGATGCCAATACAGACACAAATCATTCACAGACAGTGGTCTGTTCCTAGTTCTCACAAATATCAATGGATTAATGCCAAAATTGGGAGAACTGTAGATTTAAAAATAGATATAACCACAGAATCATAAAATGCCAAATTCTCCCATCGTAATCCTTGAGTATGTGTCTCCTACCATCTGGGCAGATCAACCAGAATTGGTGGTATGTTTTGAGAGTTCTGCGAAACATTTCCAAAATGCACTGAAAGTAGCAAATGTATAGAAACTATTTTGTGTATGGGCTTAAACATCCATCACCAAGAGTGGCTCGATAGCACTGGCACTAAAGGGGAATTAAGGCTCTTGATTCTCCTCTAATTTGTATTCTGTGTTGTGCCATTCCTGAATTGACAACAGTTCAATAGTGAAACCATGAAGCTTGAAATATGAAACAGAAACAATAATGGTATCTCTTTGGAGGAAAGTATTAGAGGATGCATTGATCACTACCAGAACTACTAAACTATAGAAGGGAAGTGTTTTCACTAACCGCCATCTTCAACAAATATTATTTGAGGGTATATCATTTAACTTGGCTGGAAGATTATTAAGAATTCGATCTAAATCTCTTCTATGTGCTGTCTGAGTGATTTTTTGAAAAGGGGAATATGTTCCTGTTTCTGTGAATCTGAACCATTAACCAGATCAGTCTTTGAAGACCAGTAATTATTTCAAAATAGGAAATATTACATATGTGATGTATTTAAGATAAATACGAAGTGGAATAAAGAACATAAAGGAAAATATAAAATGGAAGACAGGAGGCATTAAAAGAAAGGATTGATGGTGCAAGGGAAAAGGGGAATGCTACTGAAGCCAATTTGAAAGATCAGCGTTTGGAGACTGCTGATATGTTATTAACCTCTGCTGACAGGAAAAAAAAACCCTCCTGAATTGGCCTGTTTTCTTGTTTATGTGCTCTTCCATATTCTAACTTCCAGTCATTCATCTCACTTTCCAACACATTCAGTGAAGTGGCTGGTTTTTACCAAGTTAATTTAATTAAGTTTTAACTATCTTACTTATTTACGAATGAAATCTCTCTCTTCCTTTCTTGCTTTGGCTAAATTTTCTTTGGAAAAAATCAGCACAAGAAAATCATTTTCCTCCGTCCTTAATTCTAAAGTTTGGAATTATATGCTTTCAATTAAAACAGAGTACTGGGATAAAATGAGCAGAAAGGCATGGAGTCTGATTCAAACTTTTTTGCAGCATAATGTATTTCGATTTGTTTCCTACTTCTTCAAATTTCCAGTAAACTTTGAACAAATATTGTTTTGACAACTGCCTTTCTGTTATCATACATTTTGTACCAAATGCTAACACTTTTCCACGTGTTGCTTCTGATGACAACTTTGACGCAATCCTAACGAAGAGCAACATTTCTCTGCTGAAGGGAAACAGTTGCAACTTGAAATTAATATTTAGCGCCCAAGCATATCAATCTTTCTGGAAAGAGTGAAGATGTATGCGGTTCAATAGAATCATTACACCAAAGGAAAGTTATTCAAGTAGTCAAAATATCATTGATCTTGTGCTAAAAACTATCTAGGTTTGGGCTGAAGTTTTGAAGAAATTTTTTTTTTTTAACCAACTCAAACACAAGATCAGGTTCACCCATCAGTATTTAGATTAATAAGATTTTATGATTGATTAATAAGTAACCTAAATTAAGAACAGAAATGCCACTACAGGGGACTAACCTTTTATCTGAAATTCGGAAACTAGCAACCTCCAAAGACCGGCACTTTTTTTGGTAGATGACATTACACATAAGAAATGTTAATTTCCCATAATAAATTTTCTGTTTTCAGAGTGAGACCCTTCCACCGCCCCCACCCCCAGTCCCATTTTCCCTGTCCTGGTGGGCGCCTTCTCTTACCTTCGGTGGAAATGTGATTCTCAGCCCCCAGGAAAGAAGCAGGCAGTGCCTGGCTCAATGCAGGAGCAATGGTCATCTTTCTTATCCATAATCCCCCAAGCAGCTGGGACTGCTCTGGTGCTGGCAGAGCAGTCCCAGCTGCATGGGAAATTAGGGATAACGAAGACAACCAGCCATTGGTCCCACATTGAGCCAACACCACGATCTGGTGCGGCGCTCCATAAACTCCGGCTCAGCAGCACTGCACGCCTACTGCTGCAATGAGGGGACAGACGGTGCTGCGCTGCTGGGGTGTGCCTGAGGGCTGGCCCGATAAGCTGGTGGAGCACCTAAAAAGCTGCCGTTGCTGGGCTCCACCGCCCCGACGGCCCGCTCCTCCTGCAGCTCTGCACCTCTTGTCCAGCTTTCTGCCCTGCTTGCTGCTGGCTCCAAGTACTTGATTTTGCCTGCCTTTTTGGCTGAGCTCTCAGGCCACCCTGTCGCTTCCAACCTCCACCTGACCGACACACTAGTCAAGACCCTCCTGTTCAACACATGTCGAAACCACCGCTTATCCTGGTCACTAACCTTCCCCCCCCAACTGCATTCACCAGCCAGCTCTCCACCCCCACCCACTGCACTCAGCCTGGCCTTCGGGCGCAAAATAGTCTGGCACTGGCCCTAGGGTGGGGGGACTGATGTTTGGATGGACAGATGGGGGGGGGGGGAATGGACGGACAGCCAACCAGGGGGGTGGGGTGGTAAAGACGGCGGGGGCAAGGTGCGAGGCATTTGCTTAAAGGGACCGATATCAAAATGATTCAAAAATTTGGAAGATTCTGAACAATGGCAGGTGCCTGGTCCTGATGATACTGGATAAAATATTAGGCAGCTGTACACCTTGAAAAATGAAAAATGCACATGTGCAATCACTGATTCCACTAATGCAGTGAGTTTTTACTATGTTGTAACTTTGTTGTTTACCCTGCAGCCAAAAGGAGCAATTCTTAAGGCAGCCTAAATTAGCTCTGCCCTAAATTAGGAAAATGTCTGACATGCTAGGCTTGACAGTTAGTAACCCAAGAGCGGTTTTTACAATTGAGGTCAATGATGCTGAGGAACTGTATTGCTTTTTAGCACCAATTTCAGTTGTTAGATGAAAGTGACTGTTTACTGATAGTTTTTGTATATGTAAATGTCATTGTATTGATGTATTGTGACAGTTACAAGCCTACATTTCCTTGCTGTTTTGCGTGCTCTGGACTCCTTGACCTTCATTAGTCTCTCAACGCATCTCAAAAGTACTCCAGCACTTCAGACACCAAAACATTTCAAAGCAAAGTAGCATTCAGACCATCAAATCATCTTGAACATCTCATTCTCTTCAATTGCCTCTTGTTCAGTAGATTAGTCTTAAAGCCACACATCATTAGAGCCATAAAAACACTACATTTATATAACAATAGACCCATAATGTAGCTCAAGATGATATAGAACATCAGACTCATGAAGAACATCAAGTAAAGAGAACATCTCAGATCTGTAAATCATCTCAAACTATTAGAATACAATGGAGGCATAAAATTAAAATAAAATTTTCTAACAGCATAACAACTCACCCATAAAACCCACAAAATCATTATATAACTTCAAGTCCATAATGCATTTGAAACTATTACAAACACTCAATCTTTAAAAGCTCAATTAATACAGAACCATAAACATCTCAAATTATTGCATAATCTCAAACAATTTTACAACATTTTTATCAAAAAAGCCCCTTAAACTGTGGCACCACATAAATTCATACTGTGCTTTGCAACCCAAATGAATACATGCAAGTCAGAGTTAAGGTATTTTAAATTATAAAACCTTGTACATAAAGCACCTCAAAGGAATACAGTAACCAAGTAAATCTCAAACTGTAACAGAGTCTAGGACCATAAAGCACCTCAAATTAATAGAATGCCACAGGCCCATGATTTATGTTAATGCAACATAAAGCACTCAAAATACAACACCTCAGAATCATTAAGCTCAAAAATTCCATTTTTCAGACATAAGCTATCCTGCATGTAATGTAATATAGCACAGCACAAAAATTGAAATAATGGGTTATCATAAATGCATAGAACTTATACATTTACAGCATTTCAGACCATAAGGATATCAAAATAAAAGAGCACCTAAAATGAACAAACCTGTGCAAGCTATTGCAGCATCTCAAAACAATAAACCTCTCTGGGTTTATATAATGCTGTTCCTTCCCCCACAGAATCTCTTGCCCTCAAAGAACCTGAAACTGTTCTACATAGCACTTCAGGTGAACTCGGTAATTTGTGTTAATTCCTCAACACAGACCCATTGTGCTAAATGAATTATTATTACAGTATTTCAGAACCAAGCTTAGCTTTTAAGATGCACACAATCTGCCACAGATTGTTAACGTCAAGGCTAAGTAGTGCTGATGTACCGTATTTTTGTGCATATAATGTATGCATTAAATGCTTATTTACAAATTAGGAACCCCCCCCCCCCCGCATGGTATAAGTGTGTGTGTGCACTATACGAGAAAATGTTCTTTCAACTTTTACATGTTGAAAGAACGAGCACAATTTATAGCGGGCGTGCAAAAATTGAACCAGCAATTTATAGCAGGCGTGGGAATATAATAGCAGAATTGAAAGAATGCACACAGTTTATAAAGGCTGTGGGAAAGGTGCACAGGTGATTTACAGCAAGCATGGGAATATTATAGCAAGCATGAGAATGTAATAGAAGCAATGATAGAATGCACAATTTATAGTGGGTGTGGGAAATTTTGATCTTGGGAATATTTCTTTGAACTGAATGCCATGGTATTCCTATAAGCAGGACATTCTGGCTAGGGCACTGCACCTTATCAATGTTAATTGCCCAGTCCCGTTTCTAAGGAAGGAGATTAATATATCAAGTGGCTCTGATATGAGACATTAGAATTAAAATCCTGCTTAATTCTGAAGTCTGTCTTCGATTTATTTAATTGATTCCTCTCCAAAGCTTGTTAATGTGTTGCAGCAGGATATCATCTATATAATGGGTGATTGACCCCTCTGGGGGAAGTTGGGAATTAATTGTGGGAGATTAACTGTGGCAGAAACTAGTAGGTGCTTTGTCTTCTGTCCCAGTTAAATGCAAATTGCTTTTGTCAGTTGAAATTTAGAATACTACACCTACACAGTATCTGCATTTGCATGTTATAAAAAAATATTTTTACACAATTTATGATTTTCTGTATGTTATATGCATGTGTGTATTATATCATGTCATACCCACACTCCTGATCGGCTCAGAATCATGGGTCCTCTACCGGCACCACCTACGGCTCCTAGAACGCTTCCACCAGCGTTGTCTCCGCTCCATCCTCAACATCCATTGGAGCGCTTACATCCCTAACGTCGAAGTACTCGAGATGGCAGAGGTCGACAGCATCGAGTCCACGCTGCTGAAGATCCAGCTGCGCTGGATGGGTCACGTCTCCAGAATGGAGGACCATCGCCTTCCCAAGATCGTGTTATATGGCGAGCTCTCCACTGGCCACCGTGACAGAGGTGCACCAAAGAAAAGGTACAAGGACTGCCTAAAGAAATCTCTTGGTGCCTGCCACATTGACCACCGCCAGTGGGCTGATAACGCCTCAAACCGTGCATCTTGGCGCCTCACAGTTTGGCGGGCAGCAACCTCCTTTGAAGAAGACCGCAGAGCCCACCTCACTGACAAAAGGCAAAGGAGGAAAAACCCAACACCCAACCCCAACCAACCAATTTTCCCCTGCAACCGCTGCAATCGTGTCTGCCTGTCCCGCATCGGACTTGTCAGCCACAAACGAGCCTGCAGCTGACGTGGACTTTTTACCCCCTCCATAAATCTTCGTCCGCGAAGCCAAGCCAAAGAAAGATTATATGAGTGAAAATACAGTACTTAGCCAACATGGTAATTTTAATTTAGAGGTACAGCATAGTAACAGGCTTTTCTGGCCCAAAACTACATTGCCCAAATACACCCATCTCACCAGTTAACCAACTAACCCTGAAAGTCTTTGGAATGTGGGAAGAAACCAGAGCACCAGGAGGAAATCCACATTCATGGGAAGAACATACAAATTCCTTACAGACAGCACTGGATGCACATACTGGTCGCTGGTGATGTAATGGCATTGTGCTAAACACTACATTATCTGTGCAGCACCTGTATATTTTAACAATTTTATAAATATGTTTGAAATTGACAAAAAGTGAACACATATGAATGTTTTAAAACTCTAATAATTTATTTTAATGAAGATTTAAAGCAAAAGGAACAACTAAGTAATTTTAAATTAACAATCCCTTTGAGAAACCATTGCTTCTACATTTCTGATTTTCATCACATTTATTTATCCTTTTGTATTTCTCTTTTTTTGTATTGACATATATTATGGTGTTTTAATTTGTATTATTGTAGTTAACATATCCTGTGTACCTCTGGCTTCAACAAGTAATAATTTCAGTGCATCTGTACATTGTACTTGTGTAGTCACAATAAACTTTCCTCATAATCACTGTCTAGCGTAGTTTCATATATAATAGTGAGATGGCTTAATTTCCTTATATAACACTTGTGTTATTTAGCATCAAACCACAGACTCAACTATCACTTGACACAGCTTGCAATTTGTCAGTTTTCAATAACACAATCAAATCTCTCAAAGCTGCTATTCATTTTGTAAAAATAATATTAAAATGTGGCATTGGCCTGTCAAAACTGAATTAGTGTATGAAAATAAATTAACTAAAGGCATTGGAAGATTTGTTTGTAATGGGTTGCTGTAATTTTAATCAATGAAATATGATCCATTCAGAGATTATCAATTCAATGTAAATTTTAACTTGTCCTGTTTATCAGTTTCAGATCACTGTATGAAGAAAGTACATGAAAGTTAAATTTGTTGGAAATTTATTGAATGTATTAATGTTTGTTTTTTTATGTGAAATGTTTTGATGAAAAAAACCCATCAAATTTAGAATAGTACCCAAAAAACAAGTACCATTTTTGAGCTGCCACCTGTCCCCTGTTCAAGTGAGGGAAATTATGAAAAAGAATCTCCTCTGTCACAAAATGTCTTCACTTACTGTATTTTAATGGACCAAAATATTATTTTTGTTCATAACCTTTTTTCCCCCAATTGTACTCTGTAAGTGCACAATAATTGCAGTCAAGTGCTTTTGTTTCAAACTAAATGGGTTATTATTTTTTTCACAAGGATATTTCTTTTGAACTTCTAATCCAAGTTCAATTTAGTTAAATTAACCAGAGGTGTAGCATTGAGATTCATTAATTTGAGATTCAAAAGTGGCATCCCAATGCTGCCATGAAGAAAGGCCCTTAAATTGGAACTAGAATTGCAGAAAGCTGAACAGCTGCAGTTTAGAAATGATGATACAGGCTCAGTTACAGCTTTTTAAAGAAGTACTGGATTATTTTTATGGTTATCATGCTAAATAACTGAAATAGTTCTGAAACAATTTTTTAAAAAATTCTACATTTTCAGTTTACCAGACTGAAATATCATACTATGTCAGTAATGTTATGACTGCTTTAATATATTCATGAGAATTCTGCATCTCTTTTCCTTAGCCAAAGAAGAGGTGTCAGATCAAGTGACACTAAGCAGGGGATTAAAACGATTTCCACAGGAATCTCCACCCTACACTGCTCCCCTCTCTCCAAAACTTCCAAGAGCAGAATCTCATCCTTCAGAAGGTACTGTATTGAAGGTGACCCATTAATTACTGAAAATAAATAATAGTGAGTGTAAAAGTTGTATAATTTGAACGCAAACTATGTTTATCTTGATGAACATTCCTTTTTGTGTTGTTTGCTAACTATTGAAATCCTAAAAGGGTATGGACTGGAGTAAAACTTGAGTTATAGTTTTCTAGTATTAGTTTAAATTACTCAGATTGATAGCGTTGCAGTTGATGAGATTTAGGATATTTTTCATACCATGAATATGTAAGGAGAAGATTGAGTTAACATTAATTTGGTCTGTCACTTGATTTGCTGCGTATCAATGTGAAAAGAATAGACTCGTACAATTCTAATACAGAATTCTCTGAGATTGGCTGTCACAGGGAGTCCACAGTAAAGCCCAGAGATCATAAGAATTTCAAGTTAGAACTTGAGACTTGAAAAATACACATTGCTGCTCGCTTTTTAATTTTAGGCCCGCTGGTCTGGCAAAATTAAAATTGGTTGTTAATGCTGACTAAATCAAAAATGCAAGGCTAGAAAGTTCAGATAGAATGTACATAGTAATTATTGTGCAACTGCAAATGATCATTTTGTATCTTAAAGCTAAAATAACAATTTGTCAATAGGTGGCCTTTAAACAGTGGATTTTGTTGAGAGTTCACATTTCAGAAATAATATTATGCATTAATTGCTGTAAATCTTGAAGTTGAAGTGCACTTTTTAATCCATGTTGCCAATAATTTCCTTGCATATATAAAATTTTCAAGAAGTATTTCACTTGTTCTCTCTTCTTAGTCATTTATATTGCATCTCCTGACAAGTTGAAAAAGGAAAACTTCCGGTTGTTTCCATTCCATCATTTCACGTTCACCCTCCTCAGGAGAGTACACTCAAATAGTCAACAAAGATGAATCTCTGTCTTGTCCAGCTATGTCAACTATGGAATGTCCTGAGTGTACCATAGATATTATCAATATGCACACTCACAAATTAGTCGCATGGCACCCCACACGAGTTGTACCAGAGTTTCCGAGTGGAATCCATGCCATCAGCCTGGTGAACTGAGTTTGAGGTTTGGCAAGCAATCCAGTAATACTGACCATCACATATTATGACTGAAATAACGTGGGAAAGATGTGTACTTTCAGTGGAACAATACACCCATTATTTTGTGTTAATTAGTAACTTAAGTTTTTGACACACTGGAAGGTAAATGGGCACACAATTTCCCTGTATTGTGACAAGTGGGCCTAAAATAACTGCTTGGCCTGCTCTAAGACAACAGCAAAAACACCATGCAAGGATATACTATATTTAAATGTTCCTTTTGACCACATTCTCACTCAAAATCCAAAGTTAGATTGTGGGACTGCTTGGTCGTCCTGCCATTGGCAAAGTATTATGCAGGCTTATGAGATTGAGGCCTTCTGCTCCTTCTGATGCTGATAGCCCAAATCCCTGACTTCCAATAGCAACTAGAGTGTTATTCGACAAATTCATGCAATTTCTTCAAGCTACCATATTGTGAATTACTGTAAGGCACATATGATACAGGCTGACATGAAATGTTCTGGCACCACCTATGTTGAAACAAAACTGTTATGGCTATTTTGGGTAGCCTGTTCATTCTGCATTTGCTGAAGATTTAGATATTGCACGAGAAGTTGGCGCTCACCTGATCATTAATAAATGTTGCAGTTTCTTTTAGTTTGCTTGAAAAAATCTGACAATAGTCACATATCTCTTGTTCAGGAGGAAAAATCACTTTTGTAAGTCTCCATCTATCCAAGGAGGTAGAAAGTTAAATTAATTACTTTATCTGTTTATCTATTGCACTTCTACTCAGAATCTTTTAAAGAATGACTAGAGCTATCACAGTCTAGATTGGTACAAAAAATGACTGTAATGGATCCACATTGATTGCTTTGCATCAAATTATTGTAGTGAGGTATAAGCTCATCCAACACTTTTTACTGTTAATATTTTTCTCTTGCTGCTTAGGCTTATTTAGGTGGTTTGCTGAGCCATATAAATCTCCCTTATTTTAAATAAGAACAACAAACAATCTGCTGGAGGAACTCAGTAGGCCAGGCATTATCAGTGCGAGAAAAAAAATGTTTGCTATTTCAGGCTGGAACCCTTGGAGAGTGTAGAAAAGAGATATTGTATCTAGTGTAATAAAGACAGGGAACAAGTGGTTGGACAGGCCAAGAGGGATTGGTGAACCATGGAGAAGTGAAGAATGACAGAGAGAGGCAGTTGATTGGCAAATGCCAAGCAAAGGAAGAGAAAGGGGGCAGGTGGAGGAAAACGAGTCAGACAAGGTGTGTTGGAGATCAGACATGGTAAAGGATGCCAGAATCTGATAAGGTAACAATCATGGTATAATGAGAGACCAGATGAAACTGAAAGGGGGTGGAGAGGAGAGAAAAACAACTCAGTGAAGAAAATGGAGTTGGCAGAGGGAGTGGGATATGAATGGGTGGAGTCAGGGGTGCAAAAATGGAAGTGGGAAAGGAAGTGAGTGGAAGGGTGGAAGAACAGTAGTTCGGAAAAAGAGAAGAGGGGTAGCTATCTCTTCTCAATTCTCTCTTGATGAAGTGTTCTGGCCCAAAACTTCAACCATTCATTTTATTCCATTGATTCTGCTCAACCTGCTGAGTTCCTTCAGAAGATTGTTTCGTTCCAGATTCTAGATTCTGCAATCTCTCTTGTGTCTCCAAAGGATGGGACTTGGCTTGACACTCAAGGTAATTTCTGTTAATCTCTTGTTTTCAGTCTCAGAATTTTTTTCTGAAGAAATCGATAAAGATTGATTATTATGTGCACTATTGAGTAGATGCTTGAGAAATTGTGATTTCAAGGCCATAAGTTCCAAAGCATAAATCATAGTGTAGAATGTAATTATTTTAACAGACAATGGGTTCTCAGCTTTTCATTTTCACCTTTAGCAGAGATATTGCCTGCAGAAGATAATATTACACCAAAGGAACACAAATATTCAGAGTCCTTGGATTCTGTTCTGAATTCTGCTGAACCACCTCAGCGAAATTCAAGTGAATATCGTAACTCAGGAAATAAACTTGGTTTCAGAAACTCAGTTATCCCATCATGTTCTACCTCAAACTCTGCTTCCTTTCGAAGAGTGGCTTCAAACTCCATAGCAAATAATGGTTACTACGATGTCAACCGAGCCCGAATGCAAAGGAGAATAGAAGGTTAGTACTATATACTGTATGTGTCAATGTATAAGGCAACTGAGTGTAGAAGTCGACCCCCAGAATTTCCACTTAAAATGTTGGTTTTGAGCTATACTCGCTGTATAATACTACCTCAGTCTAGCACTTACCACTAAGAGCTGACTATCCCAATAGTTCTTTACCATCCATCCCACTGACTAGTGTAGTGATGCTGTTAAGTACACCACTAAGCAACACAATCTTGCTTATTTAAAATTTAGCCAATTAATTTCAAGTAATGGCAAAATACTGTCAATTACCAACCATAATATGCATCAAACATTCACAGCTGTTGTAACTTGAATACCGTTGATGTCACTTCGGTGTCAATTTTTTTTACAGGAACATGCATGATGTCGAGTATAATTTTATCATTTATTTGAAATTGATTTACTGTTTTAAATATCGGTAGTACTTCAGTTCGAAGAAGAGGTTTGTGCAGTTCATCTGTGGATACCAAGGTGATTTTGCAGTCCCAGTCTGGAAGTGCAGAGTCTAGCACAATGGGAACACTGGAAGTCCATTTTTGTAATAACTGTGGCTGCTGCTTTGTGACGCCCTTCACTGTTTTCCATCATTTTTTGACAGCGTCTGACTTCAAAACTGGGCTCGTCAGCGGGATCTGTCAGCAGCCATAGCTTCTCGTTCTCTTGGCAGGACGCAACAGTAGAGTGGAGTTTCCTTCACAACGTCTTTATAGCGCTTGTGTGAGTGACTTTGAGGCCTCCTTCTGGACATCAGTTCAGCATAGAGCAGCTGGCGAGCCATATGGTGGTCGATCATTCTGATGATGTGTCCCATCCACCGCATCAGGTTTCTGATGATCATGGACTCATTGCTGGTGGACTTGGCATGACCCAAGACCTCCAGGTTGAAGACAAGGTCTTTCCAATGGATGCTAAGGATAGAACAGTGGGTGTGTATGTGGAATTTCTCCAGTTGTTTGATGTGATGTTGGTACAGAGTCCAGATCTCACATCCATATAGGAGAGAGGGGATGACCACAGCTCTATAAACTTTTAGCTTTGTGGAAATGCGAATGTGGTATTGATTGAGCCCTCTGGTACACAGCCTCCCCGTTGCCTGGCTGGCCTTGAGTCAATTTCTTTGTCCAAAGACCCATCACTCAAGATTATGCTCCCCAAGTATTTGAAGCTGTTTACATTTGTCATCTGGGTGTCATTTGCAGCATTTGATGTGTGTGTGTAATTAAATGCTGCAATATGCTTTCTCATGACAGAATATTTGTCTATTGTGTTAGACATTCTTTGTGATGTAAGAATACATAGTAACAGGAATGAAAAGGAAATATGAGGAGATGAATGGTTCCAGGTTGGTTGTAAGTTAAAGTAGTTGTTTTCCTATCCTGGAAAACTGTTCTCATTTTTGCAGTGAGTGACACACTGCAACAGCATTTAAAAATTTGTACTCTTCAGCACTGTGGTTTTGCTTGCTCCATATTCTGGAACCTCAATTTTTAAATGTAGTAATAGAAGAATGAATATTACACAGAACTATTCACACCTATATAGAATAAGAGCACGAAGTGTTGCATATATTCATTAGATCATGCAGAATGTGTAATCTGCTATGCGTTTCCACCAGTGTATTTGCTTGCATTTGCTGCGTTAGATGTAGTATCTTTCTGTGGACTCTGAACCACAAATTCCTTTTCTTCCTGCTCTGAACCCTCCTGCATACTGACAGGTGATGGGTCATGACTATGGGTTGGAGCTTGTAGTTGTAGATCCACACAGTTCCTTCTCAGAGGTGGCCCTCTCTCTGTCTGGATCTGGTAGGAATGTGGATCTATTTCTTCTTGCACAAATGCTGAAAAGGCCCATGTGCCAGTATTGTGATCTCAGATTCACACGGGAACTCCAGGCTTCAGGATTGGTAAAGCTTTTTGGAGTCTTGTAATGATACTGTTTCTGTTTTATTTTCACTTCCATTTTAACCTGTTTGACTATGTGCCCCATTGGGTGTGCATTGGAAGGTTGGTCCATATGTGTCAACCCATCAATACTTGGGCTGGAGAAAGGCCATTCTGTAGTGGCACATTTCTGTAAGTCATCAAACTTCTGTGGAAATCCTCTTGTCCATCATGCAGTTTCTTCAAGAGGCTCTTCACCACCTTCACAGAATTCTGCTAGGCTTAAAGTTACATGCTGAAGCCCCCAAGTATTGGCGAAGGACTTAAATTCACAGCTCAAAAATTGTGGACCATTGTCTGATACTATTTCACAGGGAACTCCATGCCTCGCTTTCACTTTTCATGAAAGCGTTAACTACTTTGCCAGATGTTGACTGCAGTCAAACAAATCTATTCCAACTTTGAAGAGCGGCCTGTCTGGTACAGGGTTTGGTGTAAGCAGTTCTGCTTGCAGCTTTGATCTATTGGCAAGGCATATTTCACATGAAGCAGTGATCTGGCTTATGACTTGGTTCATTCTTGGCCAGTACATCACCTCTCAAGCTCTACGTTTGCATTTTTCCTCACCAAGATGCCCTTTGTGTATCTTCTGGAGCAATTCCTTGCATAGCAACACTGGAATCACAAACCTATTCCCTTTGAAGACTAGATCTTTCACAACTGACAGTTTGTCTTTGTAAGCCCAGTAATCCCTGATACCCATTGGACAGACGTTCTTAGATGCCGGCCATCCTTTCTGTATTTACATGTATAATAACACAGAAAGGTAGATTTTAAAGAACATCTTATAAAGCAATGAGATTTGGGGAATTAATTCGTAGCATCTTGTCCAGACAGCTGAAGGAATAACTATTAAGTGGATCAGTGGTTTTGCTCAGGAGAAAACTTGATATAAGAGATGAAGAAAATTAATTTAAAGTATCCATTAATGTTAAGCAAGTCATCTAAAATTATTTGAATAAACCATTTTTATTGTATTCTGTCTAAACAAGATTTAATCAGTGTAGGGCAGTATATACAATACAGCCATTTATAATGGGGTGGCACAGTGGTTTGTACAACACTATTACAGCACCAGCGACCAGAATTTGAATCTGGCACTTTCTGCAAAGAGTTTGTACATACTGTTTCCATGTGGGTTTTCTCCAGGTTCTCTGGTTTCCTCCCACATTCCAAAGATGTACGGGGTTGGTAGGTTAATTGGTCTCATGAGTGTATTTGGGCAGCGTGGGCTCATCAGCCCGAAGGGCCTGTTACCTTGCTTATTCTAAATTAAGTAATCAACCATGGCTATAAATGAAAGTGTAGTGCCTCCCTGGAACCAAAGAAGTACACTGCTTAGCAAAAATGTCCAAATCTGTACTTTTTAAAAATTCCACAGGTGCATGAAAAGACCAATTTTAAGATTTGGCCTAATTGAGAAGAAAACTTACTGTTTAAAGTGAATTCCTTTTAGTCAATTTTTTTACCCCAATTATTGAGAAGCCAGAGACACATTAAGTTGCTGAAAAAGCTAAAAGACCATGCCTTGTGAGTCATACAGAAGAAATACAGGTACACGATCCTTTATCTGGACATGTAAAATCTGGAAAGCTCCAAAATCCAGCAAGTGAGGACCAGCGGTTGGGGGAGGCGGCCGAGGGACCGGCGGTCGAGGTAGACTGCTGGGCGGTCGGGGGAGACGACCGGGGGCGACTGTCGGGCGGCTGAGGGTCCGGCAGTCGGGGGAGGTGACCGGGGGAGACTGTCGAGCGGCTGAGGGACCAGCGGTCGAGGAAGACGTCCCGGCGGCTGAGGGACCGGCGGTCGGAGAGACAGCCGAGGGAGCACAGTTGGGGGAGGCAGTCGGGGAGACAGCTGAGGGACCACAGTTGGGAAAGGTGGCCAGGTGGCCGTGGGACCACGGATGGGGGAGGTGGCCGGGCAACTGGAAGGTAGTGGGGGTGTATACGGCAGCACAATTTTGGTGGGCTTTTAGAAATCTGGAAAAATCTGAAATTCGGAATACGCTGTCCCCCAAGGGTTCCGGATAAAGAATCGTGTACCTGTAATTTGGCTGTTGAGCACTATTTGGTAGTGTATCATACTGACTCGTGTAATTCCAGTACATTCTCATTAAATCCAGTCTGGCCTTTGACCTCTTCATTTGTTCTAAAACATAGAGTAATTGTTTTGTCCTTTTTAATAGATCATCTGACACCGCATCTCCGTTTGCATTGTTATTACCAGAGGCTCTAACTAAATTCCTAGAGTCTCTTAACTCTGACCACCACTCTGGCTCTCGTCATAATTTTTGTAATTACCATTTTGTCAATGCAATTGCTCCTTTCTCAATTCAAAGCACACACTTGATGCATATGTTTATATTGAACTTTGATCAAAGTTTAATGACTTGAAACATTTACTTTTTTTTATTACTGATGCCTCTCAGTGCAGAGCATTTCTAATATTTGCTGGTTTTATTACAAGCTGCATTGAATATTCTAAATGGGCACATTTGTACCACAAACTACTTCACAGAGAAGGAGTTGGGTAAATATGTAATTTTTGGAGAAAATTGGAATTTTAATTACAGAAGTGGTTCATTAATGAGGTTCCGGGGGGGAAAAAAATCTCAAATTATACCATTAACAGACATTTAAGAATTGTAGTTCAACTATTAATTTGGCTACTAATCAGAATTATTTCATTCATAATCCTGTTCCATGGTTTGAGTCTACTTTATAACACTTAAAGCTACATACTGAAATAATATGAGAGAGCTAATGAAATCCTTCAATTCTCAGTTCATTGCTGGCTCCCGTTAATTATTTTTTGGCTTATACTGTGTTTCAAAAACTTAGTGTTCACAAACTGGATATATCCAAAATAATATTTTAAGCATGGTTACCCAAAAAAAATCAATTAAAAAAAAACATAGTGAGCATTTCAATAATTGATGTTAGTTTAAAACAATTTTGCAGAGTTTATTGGGAAGATTCCAAAATTATCAACCCTGGAACTTTTCAACATCTGCTTGATATTGATTATATTATTTTTGTGTAGCTGCAAGTTCCACCACTGGACCTGATGTTCATTTGACCGAACGAGATTCTCCAAGAACTAATAGCAAAGATCCATCAACTTGGTCTATTGAAGAAGTCATGAAGTTTGTTAAGGATGCAGATCCTCTAGCTTTGGCACCACATGCGGATCTCTTCCGAAAACATGCAAGTCTTTTTCAGAACTCCTTTTTAAAATCTGTTTATCACCATGACATCTGTCACAGGATTTGCCTTAACATGCTTTTTTTAAATGTTTTTATTAGTTTAGAAGAGAGAAATATTACACGGCCATATATTGAGAAACAATATACAATAAAATACAGAACATGAATTATAAGCAAATTCTACATGATATTGTGTAACAAATAATGTCATAGAACTTGAGTTAACATGAAAATATGTTATGCTATTGCAGGAAATTGATGGGAAGGCACTACTCTTGCTGCGAAGTGACATGATAATGAAATACATGGGGCTGAAGTTGGGCCCAGCTTTGAAGCTTTGTTATCATATTGAAAGACTGAAGCATGGAAAATACTAACAGAAGAAAATATTTCTTTTTCATCATCCTGGTGGAAACTTTGATCCCGAAATCCACAAAATCCTCCTCTGTGTGAAATAATGTCCATATTTCTCCTGGTTTAAATCATGAAAAATGTACAGTTTTATCCTGCAATGTAGTATTTGGTGGGCCTTGTTTTAATCTTGTCAAAGAATATTTGTGCAAGTTTCATTGTTGCTTTAATATTTCAAATAAGGGTAAAAAATGCTAAATATTATGCATTGATAATTTTTTTGTAAATTTCTTCATTCTTGTGACACAATTCAGTCAGCAGTTAGTCTTACAGGTTGCACGCCTTTCATTTCTATCTTCATGCATTTAAAATGCAGTCGTGTGACCATATTCCATTTGCAAGTTTCGGATAATCCATAACTATATTTGGTTTCTTCTTACCAAAATAGCTAAAGTCCAAAGGATATCTACATCAGGATTTTGCTGTACTAAAATGTTTATGCAAAGCTTCTGGATTACTAGAAGATTTTTAAAAAATTATCAGGTGTTCTTGCCTTGGTAGCAAATCATGTGACTGTTCTTACCTAGCTCTTCCAGGCTCTGGTGGAGCAATCAGTCTTGAACCCAATGATTTTTATCATAGGACTAACCAGGCTAATACTGTCACCCTTAAAGGGATCAGACAGTGGTTTACACTGTTATGCAGTCATTGAGAATTAGACCAGCACAATCTTTTCAAAGGTTATATTTAGACCTTTGTACATTTATAGTATGTTTTTACCCTCATTTTTTTTATATATACTTTGTTGACTATATGGTTTAGTCAACTAGCCATGTTTTTATACACTGTGAGATCTAATATGTTGATAGTAATCTATTTTACTATCTGTGCCTGTGAAGATAAATTAAATCAGGGACAAGAATGTAAAATTTCCTAGCCAGTAACAGTTTGAATGTATTTCATAATGAGTAAATTAATTGGAAGAAATAACTATTTTACACAAGTATGTAGTCTGTGAAAATAGTTTATTTTGTTGTTGATTGCCTTTTTATACAAGGTCATTCTTTTTTAGTACAAAAAAAAACAATATTTTTTGCATAGGTAATAACACACTTATGGAAAAAATGCTTTATGCATAATAAACATTTTGTAGTTATACAACTTGTGTAAGTGTAGTCATGTTATAATTTAAATAGGCTCTTTGTCATTGTTTACGCACAGTCCTGTTCCTGGTTTTAACTGAAGATTTCTCTCTTGCAGTTCTGTTAAGCAGTACATAATAGGGCAAAATAAATGATTTTGGTCAATTACCTGTTTTGTGATTCACTATATTAATAATATGTTGACATGTATTCCATCTTTAATGTGAGCATTAAAAAGATATATCATCACATTTGAAACACTGGGGAAATAGTTGCAATATTCTGAAACGAGATAAAGCATCACGACTGAAAACTTAATACTCTTTCTCCACAGATACTATCTGACCTGCTGAGTATTTCCATGATGGGTTTTGAATGAATAAATAAAAACTTCCTGTGGCAGAATGGTCAGTCAGCATGTAGAGGACACAGATTTAAGGTGATTTTAAAATGAAAATAAAAGCAACTTAAAGAAATACATTTTACATAGTGAGTTGTTTACAATTCAATGCCTGAAGGGTAGGTGCAACCTGGTACAATATTTAAAAAATAGTTGCAAGAATAATTGAAGATTTTTTAAAAATGCATGACTATGGGAAAGATTAGAAGTGAAATTAATTGGATAGGTCACCAAAAAGCTGTGTTTTAAAAATTACCATATCTGTTACAAAACCAATAATGCTGTCATTGAGGGACATATTGGTGTTATGTTAATTCTGCAAGTTTATAGTTCTTTACTTAATTTGATAATGATGATGACCTGATACTTTTGTGGAATATTGAGATGTAAAAATGAGCAAGAGCAAAATTAATTTGTGATTAAAGCGAGGCACTCTGGTCTTATTAATGAGAAAGTTTACACAACTGATGGATTCTTCGGATATAAAAATCTTGCTTTCTGGTGAGTGAAAGATTGTATCCCTCTGCAAGATTCAAACATACATTCTAGGCTCATTCATTGAGGGAGTGATGTTCTAAGGTTTCTTGAATGGAAGTACACCATGAACAGAAACAGCAGAATGTGCTGTCTTGTGCCTCAACAGCCATGAAGTGAAATCACCAGTCAATGCATGTACACCCTCAATTCTCATGGTTGAAGGATTACAAGGTTGTCAGAGGTCAACTCTCTCCGCTTGGATCTATTTAAGGGTTCAGTTTCAATAGCACTCTTCATCTTCACCAGAGCACCACAGGGCTGTGTTCTTCGCCCCCTGCTCTACCTACACACATGACACCTACGACTGTGAGATTCAGTACGACAATAACACCATCTACAAATTTGCCACGGTAGTGGGTTAGATAAAGGAAAGAAATGAGCCAGCATAAGAATGGAGATTTAAAACTTGGCTGAATGGTGCCACAGCAATAAACTTGCACTCAATGTCACCAAAACTAAGTAGCTGATTGTTGACTTCAGGAAAGTTAGAGGTATATAATCCAGTGATCATTGGGGGATCAGAGGTGGAGAGGGTGAGCACATTTAAGTTCTTGGGATTCACTATCTTGGGGGATCTTTCCTGGACCTAACACACCAAAGGCATCGTGAAGAAAGCAGGTCAGTGCCTTGAATTCCTCAGGAGTTTGCGGAGGTTTGGTATAACACCAAAAACCTTGGCGAATTTCGACAGAGGTGTGGTGGAGAATGTGCTGACTGGCTGCATCACAGTCTGGTATGGGGATACCAATACCCCTGAGCGTAAAGCCCTCCAAAAGATAGTGGATACAGTCCAGGACATCACGGGCAAAACCTGAACACTGCTGTCAGAGAGCAGCAGCAACAATCAAAGACCCACACCAACCAGCACATGCTCTGTTCTCGCTGCTGCCATCAGGAAAAGAGGTATAGGGGCCACCAGGTTCAGGAACAGCTGCTACCCCTCCACCATCAGATTCCTCAATGGCAAATTCAATCAGAGACTCATTTAAGGACTTTCTTGATATTTTAAATTCTCTGTATTGCACAGTTTACATTCGCTATCTGTTTACAATTCTTATTTACATGTATACGCTGTGTACAGTTTTTTTGCACTATCAATTATTAGTAATTCTGCCATGCCCAAGGATAAAAGAATCTCACGGTTTTATGTGATGTCATGTATGTACTCTCATAATAAATCTGAAATCTGACTTGAGGATGAAATTTTGCAACATTCAAGAAGAAATTCCTTCTGATCTTAATTTGAAATTGTCACCCTTATTCATTTATGGTCCCTTAGTTCAGGACCCAGCCCATCAGGAGAAATGTCTACCCTATCAAAACCCTTGTAGAATCTTACATATTTCTTTTCTTAAAATATTTTTATTTATGTTTACATTATGCACAATTGAACAGTACAGTTTCATATTGGTTAAAAGCTGACAACAATCTGGAGATGATAATAGACCATAAATGAGCCCCACGTGATTTGTAAGTTAGTATCTGAATCTTCAATAGCATATCTAAATTTTTTCTAAACTTAAACAAGACATAATATCACTTAACCATTTTGTGTAGGTGGAGTATTTGTCTTTCCATTTAATCAAAATTACACGTCTGGCTATCACTGAAGTAAAAGATGAAATTCTGTGTTGGAGTCAGTAATACATCATCATCTTGAAATGATCTGAATAAAGCAATTAAAGGTTCTAATTTGAACTTAATAATCACCAATAATGTTTGAAAGATATAGAACCATGGAATGCTACAGCACAGAAAATAGACTGTTTGGCCCCTCTTGTCTGGGCCGACCATCATCTCTCTAGCCCCACTGAGCTGCTCCTATGCCATAACCCTCCAGTCCTCTCACATCCAAGTACCAATCCAATTTACTCTTAAAACACACTATTGAGCCCCACATTCACCACATCAGATGGCAGCTTATTCCACACTCACCACCCTCTGGGTGAAAAACTTCCCCCTAAACATCTCCCCCTTCAGCTTAGAGCTATGACCTCTTGCATTTATCTCCCCCAATCTAAGTGAGTCTATACCTCTCATAATCTTGTAAACCTCGATCAATTCTCCATTCATTCTTCTTCACTCCAGGGAATAAAATTCTAACCTGTCCAATCTTTCCATGTAACTCAACCCCTGAAGACCTGGCAACATTCTAGTAGTTCTCTGCACTTTTTAAATCTTACCCTTCCTGTAGTTTGATGCCCAGAACTGCACATAATATTCCAAATTTAGCCTTACCAATGTCTTAAACAACTTCAACATAACATCCCAATTCCTATACTCAATACTTTGATTTAGAAAGCTTTCTTTACAACTCTGTCCACATGTGACGCCGCCTTCAGGGAACAATGTATCTGCGCTCCTAGATCCCTCTGCTCCTCTGCACTCCTTAGTGCCTTATCATTTACTGTATATCTCCTACCTTGATTTGCCCTTCCAAAATGCATCACCTCACACCTGTCTGCATTAAATTCCATCTGTCACTTTCTAGCCCATTCTAGCTGGTCCAGATTCCTTTCCAAGCTTTGATAACCTTCCTCACTATCCACAACACCTCCTATAATTCACACCATTATCATCCAGATCATTGATGTATACAACAAATAACAATGGTCCCAACACAGATCCCTGAGGCACACCACTGGTCAAAAACCTCCAATCTGAGAAGCAACCATCCACTACCACCCTCTGCCTTCTCCAACACAGCCAATTTAGAATCCGTTTTACCACCTCTCCTTGAATACCTAGTGTCATAACCTGAACTATAATCCCATGTGGCACCTTGTCAAAGGCTTTACTAAAGACCATGTAGACAACATCGACAGTCTTTCCTTCATTAACCTTCCTGGTAATCTCAAAAAACTCCACAAGATTTGTTAAGCACGACCTACCACGCACAAAGCCATGCTGACTGTCCTTAATCAGCACATGACCATCCAAATACTTATATATCCTGTCTCTTAGAACTCCTTCCAATAATTTACCTACTACTGATATTAGACTCACTGGCCTATAATTACCTGGTTTATTTTTGGAGACTTTTTTAAACAATGGGACAACATGAGCTACCCTCCAATCCTCCAACACCTTACCTGTGGCTAAGGACATTTTGAATATATCAGCCAAAGCCCCTGAAACTTCTACAATGGTATCCCTCAAGGTTTGACAGAATATTCTATCTGGCCCAGGTGAATTATCTACCTTTATTTGCTGTGGCAGTAATTATCTCTTTCTCCTTAATCTCCATCATTCCATGACTCATCTGTTTGTTGCCCTTCCTTCCTTATTCTGCTATGCCAGTTTCGTGATTAAATACTGATGCAAAATAAAACTATTTAAGATCTCCCTCTTTTCTTGAGGATCCACATATAGGTGACCACTCTGATCCCCTAGGGGATCAATTTTGTCCCTTACTATCCTTTTAATATATTTTATAGAATCCCTTCCAGTTTATCCTCACATTATCTGCCAGAGCAACCTCGTGTCTTCTTTTTGCCTTTCTGATTTCTTTCTTGATTATTCCCTTGCTTTTTTTTTGTACTCTTCAAGCACCTCATAAGCTCCTTATCATCTATACTTGCTATACATCTCCCTCTTTTTCTTAACAAGGTCGCTAATTACCCTTGAAAACCAGAATTCCTTATTCCGAGTAACTTTGCCTTTAATTCGAACAGGAACATGCAAACTCTGCACTCTCAAAATTTTGCCCCTGAAGGCCATCCACTTTCCTAACACACCCTTGCCATAAAACAACATATCCCAATCCACTCCTCCTAAATCCTGTTTCCATAAAATTTGCCTTCCTCCAATTTACAATCTCAACATGAGGACCAGACTTACCCTTTTCCACAAATAACTTGAAGCTAATGACATTTTGGACACTGAACCCAAAATGTTCACTTACATGTACATCTGTTACCTGACCTGCCTTATTCTCTAATAGGAGATCAAGTACTGCATCCTTTCTCACTGGTACCTCTATGTATTGGAATAGAAAACTTTTGTACACATGTCACAACCTCCAAACAATCCATCCCTTTTACAGTATGGGATTCCTAGTCAATATTTGGGAAATTAAAATCATCTACTATCATAACATTCTGCTTCCTACATCAATCTGCTATCTCTGCAGATTTGCTCCTCCAATTCTCTCTGACTACTGGGCAGCCTATAATACAACTCATTCAGTGTGGTCACACCTTTTTCATTCCTTAACTCCACCCATATGACTTCTATAGACAAGTCCTCCTGGCTATCCTGACTTACACAAATGAAATATTTTCCCTGACTAGCAATGCCACTCCTCTCCCTTTCACCCACCCCCCCATCACATCTGAAGCAACAAAACCCCAGAAGAGTAAGATGCCAGTCTTATCCATCTTGCAACTAAGTCTCACTAATAGCAACAATATCATAATCCCATATGTCAATCCATGCCCTAAGTTCACCTGCCTTTCAAGCAATACTCCTTGCATTAAAATAAATACACCTGAGAAAATTTCTATCATGTATAAACCTTTGATTTTTGTCTATACATGCAGTCCTCGCATGACCTTTATCCTCCTCCTTCCCACTAATTACTATAACATACTGGTTCCCCTCCCCTTGCAAATCTAGTTTAAGCTCATCGGGTCAAGACTAACAAACCTTCCCACAAGGATATTAAACCCCTTCCAGTTCAGATGTAATCTGTCCTATTGGTACAAATCCCACCTTCCCTGGAACACAACCCAGTGATGTCAAAACTTGAACCCCTCCCTCCTACACCATCTCCAGCCACGTATTAAGCCACCTTATTCTCTTATTACAAATTTCTCCAGCACATGGCACAGGAAACAATCCTGAGATCCCTACCCTGGAGGTCCTCTTCTTCAGCCTAGTACCTAACTCCCTGAACCCTCCTTTCAGGACCTCATCACCTTTTCTACATATGTTATTGGTCCCTGCATGGACCACGACATCTGACTGATCACCCTCCCACCTAAGAATGTTGTGAACTTGATCTGTGATATCCCATACCCTGAAACCAGGAAGACAATATAACATCCGGGATTTACAATCCTCTCCACAAAACCTCACATCGAACTTCCTAACTATGGAATCCCCTATCACTACAGCCCACCTTTTTTCCCCCTTTCCTTCTTAGCCACAGCACCAAAATCCATGCCGGAGACCTGATTGGCATGGCTTTCCATATCTTTCCAAACTTTTTCTAGACTAGGGCAAGTCCAGAACATGTGAACCAAAGAAGCATCGCCAATTTTACATTTGTCACATAGAGGATTTATATCTGAATAAAAAAAATGATACAATTTAACTTTAGATATATATACTCTATGACCACTTTAAATTGCAACAGTGTTGTGCACAGGAGGTAGTATTATCAGATTACAAATAGAATCCCAAACCTCAAATGAGAATTAAAGATTCAAATCCTGTTCCCAATCCTTCTTGATTTTAACTAATGAGGCTATTCTTAAATCAAGCAAATTATTATAAATAAGAGATACTAAACCTTTAAGAAATTTGTAAATCAAAAAACGTATCAATGATGTTTGCCTCAGGGATTCACGGAAAGTTGGGGATCTGAGATTGAACAAAATGACTAACTTGTAAATATCTACTTCGATTTTTTTTGTACCCATGGTTTCAACTGGCATAACTGAGATTTCCATTTGCTTTTTTAATTATCTTCTTGACTTACCCTGTCACCCTCAAGGATTTATGAATTTTCACTTTTGGTTTTTAGCATTGCTGCTCCAACTTCAAACCAGTAGTGCAATGGAAAATGTCATTGAGAATCTAGAGGGGCCAAAAATTGATACGGTTAGCTGTACTTAAAAATTGAAGCATATAACATGGTTGAGGAAAGTAAAAGAGGAAGCTGCAGGTGTCCACCATTTGAAACTTTATCAATAGTGCCTGAGAACTGAAATGTATATACACACTTGTTTAACAAACCCAGTAGTTACAGGTCAATCAATATATTCTCAGTAAGATAAATTAAATAAACAATAATCAAGCATTGAATTTTCAGTCCTTGGACAAGTGTGGATTGATAAGAATGGATTTCTTAATTAGCCTGGTCTCGCTCACATGATAATTGTGTTTTTAAAGGTTAGGTGGTATTTTCTTTTCAATTCACACAGCTACCATGTTGGTATTTATTATATGAGGATTTGAGTGAAGCACTAATATCTCATGACAATTTTCTAGGGTCTTGGTGAGTCCAAACTTGGAGATCATACAATTGCAGGAAAGTTTGCAAGTGTTGCTCCAGAGGAGCAAATCCTTACAGGATTTGCAGGTGGATGTGAACCAGAGTGCCAGAACCAATAGTAGAGTGGAAGTGAAAAAAGATTGTGTAAAGACTGCAGACAAAGTCAGGAATCAAAGGTTTGTGCATGTTGAGAATAATGTTCTGAGGTGTGTCTACTTCAATGCAAGGAGTAAGGCAGATGAGCTTGGAGAGTGGATTGGACATGGAATTACATCATTGTGGCCATTGGTGAAACTTGGTTGCAGGAGGGGTAGGACTGGCAGCTCAATGTTCCATGTTTCCAGTGTTTCAGATGTGGTAGAGGGGATGGATGAAAGGGTGAGGGGTGGCATTGCTAATCAGGGAAAATATTGCAGCAATGATCAGACAGGATAGACTCATCATCTGGCGCTCTATGGGTGTAACTGAGAAATGGGAAAGGTATGACTACGTTAATATGATTGCATTATAGACCACCCAATAGTCAACAAGAATGGGAGGAGCAAATCTGCAGAAATAACAGACAGCTGCAGAGAACATAAAGTTGTGAAATTAGGTGACTTTAACTTTAAACATATTGAATGGGACCCCCATCCTGTAAAAGAGGTGGATGGGTTAGAGTTTTGTCAAATATGTTCAGGAAAAGTTTTTTTTTTAAATGGCAGCACTGGCACGGTGGTGGACCTGTGGGGAGTAGAGACACAACACTCCCCAACATCCCATTCCACCATTGTCTGCTCTTATCCAGGCTTTAAACAACTGTTAAAAGAGCCAAAGGTGGTTTAATTTAAAATCTTGCGACCTTGGGGTCTGGGCCCTAGATGGCAGTACCTGTGAATGGCAGCAGCCACAAGGGGTTGTAGACACCAGGAAAGCAGAGGACTGGCACAGGGCACCAGAAAACAGGGATACCAGCCCCAGTTTGAGAAAGAGAAGCAGATGACCCTACAGGATGGTAACCATAACAGTAGACCAACAAAGGGCTCTGAGGCTGAAGAACATGCACATGGTGGGCTGTTGGTGTGACAAGGCAAGGAACCTATGCAGGCTGCAGATGACTGTAGTCAAGGGACTCACACCAGGCTTCGGACTCCTGGAGACTGAATCAAGATGCGAGAGGATACCTCGGGTGCTGGAGGCTTCCTGATGGTGTCAGATGTTTGCACTTGAAGCTCAGGTTGCTGATGGTTTGAACTGAAGGCTGTGCGGCTGCAGATGCTACAGGAGGCGCTGGATGCAAATCCATGGACACTCAGTGACCCTATTTTGCTTTTTGCTTTTCTTTCTTCAAGTGTAAAGGGCACTTGACAAATTCTGTTGATGGTGAATCTTTGGCTTATGATAGACCAATGGAAATTTCATTTAATATCATTTTTTTTTGTTTTATTACATGACATTCTTGAAATCTTAAATCAACATGCAATACTGGATCTCCTATTAGGGAACAAGACTAGACAGGTGACAGAAATATGTGTTGGGGAACATTTTGGGTCCAATGATCATAATGCCATTAGTTTCAAGGTAATTATGGATAAGTCTAGTCCTCAGGTTGAGATACTCAATTGGAGAAAGGCCAATTTTAAGGAAATGAGAAAGAATCTAGAAAGCATGGAATGGAACAGGTTGTTTTCTGGCACTGATGTGCTTGGTAAATTAGAGCCCTTCAAAGGTAAAGTTTTAAGAGTACAGAGTTTGCATGTTTCTGTCAGGGATAAAGGTAAAATTAACAGTATAAGGAACCATGATTTTCAAGGGATACTGGGGATTTTGTTAAGAAGAATGGAGAGGTGTATAGCAGGCATTGGCATCAAAGGGCAAATGTGTACCTGAAGAGCATAGACCATAAGGTACAGGAGCAGGTGGAGGGCATTCAGCACACTGAGTCTGAATCCATGAAAATAAACAAGAAAGAAATTGGGAGGGCTAAAAGAAGACATGAGGCTGCTTTGGCAGACAAAATGAGGGAAAATCCAAAGGGGTTCTACAGGTATATTAAGAGCAAAAGGATAGTAAAAGACAAAATTAGTCCTCTCGAAGAATCAGTAGTCAGCTATGTTTGGGGCCAAAAGAGATGGGGTTGATTTTAAATGTGTTTTATTTGCATCTGTATTTAGTCAGGAAACTGGAAGTGGAAGGGAAGCAAACAAGCAGCGAGGTCATGGAACCTCTACAGATTAAATAGAGAAGTTGTTTGCTGTCTTAAAATAAATAAAGGAGGATAAGTCCCTAGGGCCTGAGAAGGTATTCCCTTGGACCTTGAGGGAGGCTAAAGTAGAAATTGCACGGGCCCTGGCAGATATATTTAACATGTCCTTAGCCACGAGTGAGGTGTCGGAGGATTGGAGGGTAGTTTCAACAATGGAGCAACATTGTTTAAAAAAGACTAAAAATAATCTGGGAAATTATAAAATGGTGAGCCTGACATCAGTAATAGGCAAGTTATTGGAAGGTGTTCGGAGAAATCAGATATAAAGTATTTGGATAGACAGAGACTGATTACCAAAAACCAACATGCCTTTGTGCATGGTAGTTTAAGGTTACCAAAAGGTTAATGAAGGCCATGGATGTTTTTTTACATCGAATTTTGTAAGGCCTTTGACAAGGTCCCACATGCGAGGTTAGGAAGGTTCAGTTGCTGAGTTTTCATGGTGCGGTGGTAAATTGGCTTTATGGGAGAAGCCAGAATAATACTGAATGATTGCCTCTCAGACTGGAAGCTGTGACTAATGGTGTGCTTTGAGGGTCGGTGCTGGCTCCACAGTTGTTTATCATCCAAGTCATTGATATAGATGACAATGTAGTAAGATTGGATCAGCAAGTTTACAGATGACACAGATTGGAGGTGATGAGAATAATGAGGAAGGCTTTCAAAGCTTGGACCAGCTGGAAAAATGTGCTGCAAAAAGACCAATGGAATTTGATGCAGATAAGTGTGAGGTGATGCACTTTGGAAGGACAAACTAAGGAGGACACACACTGTAAAAGGTAGGGCACTGAAGAGTGCGGTAGAACAAAGGGATCTGGGAACACAGATGTACAATTCCCTGAAAGTGGCATCACAGGTAGATAGTCATAAAGAGAGCTTTTGGCAAATTGGCCTTCATAAATAATTAAATATAGAAGTTTGAATGTTATGGTGAAGTTGTACAAGGCATCGTTGAAGCCAAATTTGGACTATTGTGTGTAATTTTGGTCACCTAAGCACAGGAAAGAGATCAATAAGATAGAAAGAGTGCAGAGGAGATTTAAAAGGATGTTGCCAGGTCTTTGAGAAGTGAGATACAAGGAAAGGTTAAACAGATTAGCACTTCTGGTGCACAGAAGAATTAGGATAGTTTTGATCAAGGTATACAAAATTATGATGGGTATAGATAAAAGTAAATAAATGCAAGCAGACTTTTCCACTGAAGTTAGCGGAGATAACTAGAAGACATGGGTTAAGGTTGAAAGGAGAAAAGTTTAAAGGGAACATAAGGGAGAACTTCATGCAGAATGGTGGGGCTGTGGAACAAGCTGCCAGATGAATTGGTAAATGCTGGATACATTTTGACATTTAAGAAAAGTTTTGACAGGTACATGAATGGGAGGGGTTTAGAGGGATATGGTCGAGGTGGGAGTCAGTGGAACTAGGCAGAGAAATAGTTTGACATGGACTGGAAGGGCCTGTTTCTGTGCTACAGTGTTCAATAATTCTAATTCTGGTCAGAAAGATGTTATTGCCAAAGAAGATTCACCAGCTAGTTCCAAGGGTGGCAGGTTTACTGTTGAATGGAAAGATCAAATTGACTAAGGCTGCAAATTCTAAAAGAACAAGAGGTGATATTTATAAAGTATGCACAATTGTGTGCTTAATTGTCAGATGTTTCAACAGTCCAGAACCAGGAACCTCACTCACAAAATAAGCTAAGCTATTGCAGATCAAAGTAAGGAGAAGTTTCTTCATTAAAAGATGGAAATCTTTAAAATTCTCTCCTCCAAGAGAGTTGGGGTTCAATCCATGAGTTTATTCAAAAGTTGGATACATTTTTAATGTCAAAGGATTCCCAAATGGATTGTTTGCTTATGCTTTTAGCTGAGGTGGGGGAAGGGGTGCTTGAACTAAAATGGCAACAGATGAACACCTGTAGTGGAGAAAGAAGGGCAAGCAATGATAGAAACAGACTAGAAGTTAAAGCCACAAAGCAGACACCCAGTGCAAAGTTAAAAAGACAAGTCTTTGATCAAGATTGAATTCATTCTTATGTACACAAAATAGTTGTACTTGCAGCCTTGGGCAGAGCAGTTACCATACCACGCAGTGTTACATCCTGACCCTACATGGTATTGTACTTTCAATGGTGCATCTGTAGAAATTATTGAGGGACACTGGTGACCAATGTCCTCAGGCATCTAAGGAAGTGGAAGCACTGGTGTGCCAAGGCCCTGAATTCAAGTAAATGGAACTACAGAGGTTTGAGTCAAAAGTTAGCAAAAATAGATTTTGAATAGATTATGCCAGTCTGGTACCAAATGAAAGTGGCTCAATTGAGATTAATAAGGGAAATGAGGACAGTATTGGATCAGAGGAGAGGCACAAATTGGCCAGAAGTAGAATATCTAAACTCAAGTGACTCATTAGGAGGAGAAAATTGAGAATGAGAAATAAAAGTGACCGTTAAATCTTATCTAGATACATGAAGGGAAAAAGATTAGTGAAGATACATTTTAGTTTCTGACAGTCAGAAACTAGGTAAATTATAGTAGGGAATAAAGAAATGTAGACTAACTGAACATACTTAGTTCTGTCTCAAAAAGGGACAAATATCCAGCCAGAAATATTAAGAAAGAAATATGGGATCTAATGAAGAGGAACTGAAGGAAAACAGTGTTAGGAAGGAAATTATGTTAAAGTTGATGGGAGTGAAGGCAAGAGCCAGCAAAGATTTAAGAAAGAGAAATGATGGTTGACAAATTTAATGTTTTTTTTATACAACTAAAAGAGTGATGGGGGTGGGGAGGAGACCATTAGATATGGTGTATTTAAAATTTCAGAAGGCTTTCAACACTAGTGTGCAAAATGAAAACAAATTGAGGGAGGGAGGGGAAATGTAATGATGGCAGACAAGAAAGTTAAGATGACAAATTAATCAGTCCTTTCCCTACTGTGAGGGAGTGACAAGTGGAGTGCTGCAGGATTCAATGCTTGAACTATATGTATTCACAACCTATTTAATTCTGTTGTGTAATCCATGATAAGCAGAACAGTGAGGGCAGATGTGAGCAAGAATGGCTAACTATAAATGTACAAGGCTTTGGTAAGATCACAGCTCAAGTATTGTGCAGCTTTTACCTCCTTATTTGAGGATGGATATTCTTTTTACAGAAGAAAAATTCACCATATTGTTTCATGGGCTCCCAGGGCTGATACATGGAGAGATTGTTCAACGAGTCTTTCAAGTTTATTATCATCTTGACTGTACACTAATTACAACCAGACAAAACAGTGTTTCTTTGGTCCATGGTGAACACACATAATACATTTCTCAGTAATCAGGTCCCTTGTAAATCTTTCTCCTTTCACCTGCAATCAATACCCTCCAGTTTTAGATTCCCCTACCCCGGGAAAAAGACAATGACTATTTAGTAGAAAGCCTAAATATTTCTACTAAATCATCAAGAATATTAAAGATGTAAAAAGATAAAATTATGATAACTAGAAAAATCAAGGCATAAAGGAAACACGGGTTCATCGGAATCTGGATGATCAGCCACATTTAAATTGAATGGCAAAATAGGTCTGCAGGGCCAATTGGCCTAATTGAGTGGTTCTCAAGCTTTTTCTTTCTACTCACAGACCACTTTAAGCATTTCCTATGCCATAGGTGCTCTGTGATTAGTAAGGGATTATTTCAGGTGGTATGTGGGTGGAAATAAAAAGCTTGAGAACCACTGCAATAAAGTCTGGTAGCAATTATTAAGTGCTAAATATTTTTCTGTATTTTTTTTTAAAGCAAAGAATTTTGAGATAATTTTATCAATGCAGAGTAAAAACAATGAATCCAATGTCCTTACCTTTTTAATCAAACAATTCTGCTTAAATTTGCATTTTAAATATTATTAAGGCATAGTTTATGCATAAATCTGTCTTGTTTTAAAAAAAGCACCCCCCCTCCCACCCATAAAATCAATTCTAAATGTTTTAAACAACATATACCTGCATTTCATGACCAGAAAATTGTTATGGTAAGAACAGCACTGATGATGCACTCTCAATTCAATATCTTTTTACAATTTCATTACCAGTAATATACTTGGCAATTTACTCCCAACCTTTTTTTTAAAAAATGCTTTAAGACAAACTTGACAAAGAAACAAGTAATTGAAATAGAGTATCAGAAATCTGAACTAGAATCTGCTTTGTAAAATTTGATTAGAAGAAACTTTTTGGAACTGTTTTAGCTGTAATATTGAATAGCTATGCTAATGAATGGAAACAACAAGGGACACCCAACAGTTGTGGCAGGGCCGAAGTGTCATAACCTGTAACAAAACCAAATCCAATAAAGTAGCAGATGGCAAAGTTTCTCTCCCAGAGGAATTCAATGCCTTCTACACCTGATTTGACGACAGTAACAGCGAAAAACCACTTCTCCGCGCCTCCACGTCCCCTGATGATCCCATCCCTCAAATACAGTCATGCGTGCTGCCTTCAGGAGAGTGAATCCAAGGAAAGCATCTGGCCTGATGGAGTACCTGGCCAAGTATTAAAAATCTGTGCTGACCAACTTACCAAGATATTCACAGATATCTTCAATATCTCAATCCAGCAGGGCATGGTACCCACCTGTTTCAGACAGGCATCAATCACACTGGTGTCCAAGAAGAGTGTAGTAACCTGCCTTAATGACCATTGACCAGTAGCACTTACATCAACAGTGATGAAGTGTTTTAAATGGCTAGTGTTGAAGCATATCAGCTCCTGTCTGAGCTTTGACATGGATACATTCCAGTTCGCCTAATGTTGTAACAGGTCTATAGTGGATGCCATCTCAATGGCTCTACACAAAGCCCTGGAACACCTGGACAGAAAAGATGCATATATCAGGATGCTCTTTATCAACTACAGTTCAGCATTTAACACCATCATCCCCTCAAAACGGATCAACAAACTTCAAGACCTGGGACTCAACACCCCACTGTGTAATTGAATCATGGATTTCCTCAACTCCAGACCACAATCAGTGAAGATTCAGTGAAGAACGTCTCCTCCACAATCTCCATCAGTACTAGAGCACCTCAGAACTGTGTTCTTAGCCCCTTGCTCTACTCACTTTACACCTACAACTGTGAGGCTCGGTACGACAATAACACCATCTACTAATTTGCTGACGATACCACAGTAGTGGGTTGTATGAAGGAAGGTGATGAGTCAGCATATGGGATGGAGATCGAAAACTTGGCTGATTGGTGCACTAACAACAACCTTGTACTCAATGTCATCAAGACTAAGGAGCTGATCGTTGACTTCAGGAAAAGAAAGCCAGAGGTATACAATCCAGTGATCATTGGGGGAAATCAGAGGTGGAGAAGGTGAACAAATTTAATTTCTTAGGAGTCACTATCTCGGAGGATCTTTCCTTGACCCAACACACCAATGGCATCATGAAGAAAGCACGCCAGTGCCTCTACTTTCTCAGGAGTTTGCAGAGGTTTGGTATAACAAAATTTCTAGAGGCACGATAGAAAGTGTGCTGACAACTGCATCATGTCTGGTATGAGAACACTAATACCCATGAGCATAAAGCCCTCCAAAAGGTAGTGAACACAGCCCAGGACATCACAGGCAAAACCCTCCCCACTAATGAGTACATCTACAGGGAACAGTGCCATTGGAGAGCAGCAGCAATCATCAAAGACCCTCACCACCCAGTACATGCTCTGTTCTCGCTGCTGCCATCAGGAAAAGAGATATAGGTGCCACCAGGTTCAGGAACAGCTCCACCATCAGACTCCTCAACAACAGACTCAGAGACTCATTTAAGGACTCTTACCTGTGCACTTTATTGATTTTCTTTTTGTCCTCTCTGTATTTCAGTTTGTTTACATTAGTTATCTGTTTACAGTTGTTTACATGTTTACACTGTGTACAGTGTTTTTTGCACTGCAAATTAGTGGCAATTCTGCCTTATCCACAGGAAAGGAATCTCAGTAGTGATTCTCAGTTGTACGTGATGTCATGTATGTACTCTGACAATAAATCTGAATGCTTGCCTCATTTCACCACCACAAAATGACATTTTATCTTTTTTTTTTAACTGCAACATAGTGAGATTCAACTATTAGCAAAAGGATCACATTGCATTACCAAAGTTTAAACTGCTGGAGCTAAGCCAGTGTTATGAATATAATAGAGTTGGAAGCACATAATCTTGCATAGCATAAGATCATTCAGATTTTTTTTTTGTTTCAAGGCCTCTTATTCCAAATTCTTGCTCTTTAGGTTTTCATTATTAAATGTTTTCATTCACTTTTGAACATTTCCACTGCATCTGCTTTCATCACTAGATGCTGCATCCATATTTTAAATTACTGGATTCTACATTTCCCTTCTAGCTCTTTCCAATAAAGTCAACAAGACAAAGCTAATATCTGCACAATTGCATCACTGTTCTATTGCAGAATTTTTCTGCTGAGTTTCCCCTCATTTTTAGTGAATGTACATTAAAAGTATTTTAGTGATAAATAATTGACAAGGAAAATGGGATTAGAGCATGGAATTTTTAAAGGTGCAGGAAAATGAATGGTAGTAATTGGACAAAAAAAGGATGGACTTTGAGATAGTATATTTAAGTAGTAGTAATAAATAGGGAAGGGTGGAAAAATCTGATAAATGCATCTATGACTGGGTAGATTCTCAACCTTTGACCAGCCTTTATCAAATCCACATCCAATCATTCTGACCTTGCCATCTACCAGTACCCACAATCCTACAGATTAAGATCTAAAGTTGTAGAGCTGAGATATCAACTTTTATTTTCATCGGTTGATGCTGCAGCATTGTTTGTTTTACATTTCATGGATCGTGAAGCAGTTTGAATGGCTTTAGGGATTCTTTGGCTTGGCTTTGCGGACGAAGATTTATGGAGGGGTAAAGTCCACGTCAGCTATTTCTTCCAAATATATCCAAATACATCAACTTGAGTGTTCAAGAGAAATTTTTTCATGCAAATGATCTTTATTGAGAATATTTTATAGTGAGTGTTCATTCAATTAAAAGCCTTTAAAGGACAGGAACAGCAGCTTTTCTATTGTGCCCCTAAAATGTCTTTAAGCACTTTATATGAATGGATATTAGAACATGGGGACGTGACTAAAGATTTTTACCTGAAAAGTCTGATGAGGACAATACAAAAGACAAATGAGAGGAGGAGAGCTAAAAAGTTTAAATATCTAAACCTTTCATCAAGGTCAAAATTACTGGAGTCACCACTAATCATGGGCACTTAAAAAATCTGAGCTATGAGAGGTACATCATCAAGTAACCATTGATATTTTAAAATGCTTCATATTTTCAGAAATGGAACATATACAGTAATTATTAAATTCAAACTATAACTTTATCTGCAAAAAAGTCTGACTGTTTAGAGTATGAATTCATTTGATTATTTTTAATCAAATCACCAGTCTTTTGTTGCATCAATAAAACATTATTAAAACATTCATCAGAAAAACTGTACTTGCAATACATTCAACACAAGAAATAAATGTGGTATTAAAAAATTTGTAATCTAATCTGGTTCATGTGCAAGGATGGCATTTCTGTACATGTTAACTAGAATAAAATATTGTTAGATACATAAAACAAAAATATCATAAAAAGAATATTTTCATACATAATGTTTCATAAATGATACAATTTGATATGAATTGGATATTACAGAATCCTCTTGATGTAATGAACACAGGCTGAAACAAACAATACTCCAGAGATTTGCAAATTGATCTATTTTTCATTTTAACTTTCAATCCAGAAGTTCAAACAATCTTTCTATTTAAATTAGTTATCAACATGCATGCAAAATCCCTTTACTGAGCTGTATTCATGTACATAAATCATTAAAATTAATTCAGATCACACCTAATGAATTGAATCTACAAATCTACATCAAACTACATGGTGCAAACATTTAGGAAAATGTTACATCTTCCTGGTACATTAAGAAAAGTAACATTTTCAATTAAATATTCTGCTTAGATACCTCAACAATATTTTAATCAGCCCAATTTTATGCTAGGCTTTGCAACAATCAAGAATTGATACTAAAAGGGAATGAGTGATAAAATGGTCCAGTCCAAAGAATCTAGAATGATTTATACTGTTTTATGCATTATCAAAATAAATGCTATTTTATCAATTCTATTATTCACATTCATAGTCTATGTCATCCATGATACAGCTATATGATACACAATGGATCACTCATGAAATTTCCTTTGCATCTGCAAGGATATTCTCAGATGGATTGAAAAGATCTACTGATTTGAAAATACCATCATTCATTCTGCCTTACTATATGTAAAGAACAATTTTCCAAGTCATATTTTCTTTGGGTTTTTATTTGTTGCTTTGTCATAACCATATGGTAGTTTCTGGATGAAGTAAAACTGTGCAAAGTAGAGAAATTAAATCCATCGTCAATTTTAGCACTGCACCACAATTGTGAAATATTTGGTCAGAATAATGATCTCCATGTAATTATTAATTAAGAAGCATTCCCTAACACTGTTGAATAAAGACTAGGGAACCCATCCATTTGAAGGAAGCAGACAGAAAAGTTGAACCATGATATAAAGTCAATTGCTTAAATAGCATCAAAATAATGGTAATGAAAGAATCTACCCATAAATAATAACTTGGAAAAAAATAACTGTAGCCCTTAAGGCAACAATTGGACAATACATTTGTGCAATGATACCTGGAAAATTAAAGTTTAAATTTGGAAGGGCATGCTTAAGAGAGCAAATTAATTTGGTTAGAACATTAGAGGATTTTTCTTGCAGCAAAAAAAGCAGAACATTTTACAAATTTTCAAGGTGTGTGCACAGGACAATGCAATGAGAAGTGTCATTAAGAGAATTGGTCTCAGCATTGGTTGGAATGATAGTGTTAAATGAAAACTTTGGAACCACACAAGATCCAAGTAACTTACTGTTTCAAACAAGTTTAAATTTACCTGCAATTACTAAAGAAAAATTTAATCTGTTAAAATCTCCACTTATGTGTGGGAAGGAGTATTTCAATACTACTCCACAATGGCTGAAACTAAGTAATAATACTGCAGGTTTGTGAATATTAAGCATTGTGTTTAAAAGCCTCCTATATTTTTAATCTGTAAACCTAACATACCTGGAGTTCTGATAAAATTATGCCACAAGACTAGGTTTAAATATAAATTTTATTGTCATTAGCCTGAAGACAATCAAATGACATTCCAAATCCTGTAATTTTATCTATAATCAACATTTGCACAACAAAGCAAAATGACGAGGTGCCGAGGTATAACCATTTCATTGAATTATTTTCACACTGAGACTTCAGTTTCATATCAACCAGGGTATTAACCACAGGCATGTAAAAAAAAGACAAAGCATGGCTTGAATCCAGAATTTAGCAGAAAATGCTATGGACTGTTACATTTCCTCTCCTTGGTTTAATCTGGGTGGAAGTAATGTTGCCTGTGGAAACCAGCAATAGCATGATGCATCTCAGTGCAATTACAGAATAGTTCTGCCAGGACATAGAGCGAGTTATACAGATTTAGAGATACTTATGTAGGAAAAAAAAAGTGTTAGGTAATGTTGACTGGCAGATAAAAGGAAAGTCTGGTGTGGTAGGAAACATGAGCAAAATTTAAAGATTTCCACACCTACCCATCATACCTAGAAAACAATAGAGTATTGTAATTAATTCCCAGTCTTAGTTAATAACAGGACTGCAGTTTGACTACTATATATAATAATTTATTAAAGTAAGAACACAATCACATTTACAATGATGCTAAATAACAAGCTGGATGCCAATTTTTGACCATCTTGTGAAAAAAATTATTGTCAAGGTTAACTTAATTTAGAATATATAAATTTCTCTCAATGTTTAACAATAAAATAAAAATTACATTTAAAAATTTGCCATAAATACCATTTTCAAACCACCATTATTCCATTTTGGTCAGTAATTTATCTTACTATCACTTATTGTTATCTAAGGCAGATTTAAATGGGTCAATGTGCAGACTTTATACCATTAGCACTGGGAAAAATATACAGCAATGACTGAAAAGCCAACCAAAATAAAAACAGTGCAGGAGTTAACTGGTCTCTATGTGGACCTTGTACATAATACCTGCTTAGCCAAATGGTCATATAGATTATCAAAAATCATTTACTACCAATGTTACATAAACATAGCACTTTGATAAATTGTCATAACTTATTCTAAACAGACCTTATCAACCATATTCCTTGTCGACCTCAGCACCAACATTTGCTATTTCCATATTACTTCCAAATCAGGTAGTGCAAGCTTAAATGCAGAGTTACTTTTAAAAAAAAAGTTAATATAACTCAAGAAGTGGCCACTTAAGACAATTTAATTCCAATCCAGGGGTAAATTTTGGATCCATGTCCAAATGCTCACTTTTTTTAAAAAAGAAACCATATTTATAGCTAACTAAGTTAAGATGAATTAAGATTGCTACGTTGTTTGGAATGACCTGGAATCACTGGAACAAACATGAATGCACTGGAAATTGTCCATTCCAGTAAGTGGTCATGTGCAGTCATTCTGATGTGCCATGGGCATAGGGAAGAGCGATTCATTACTGAAATTCATGGGACCAGTGGATGGATTAAGAACAGGAAGGAAGATCACACCAAACAGGAAAGTGATAAGAAGAAAAAAATGAAACCACTAAAGTTTTACAATAGACAAAAATGCTGGAAAAACTCAGCAAGTCATGCCAGCATCTATGGTAAGTAATGGGTAACCAACAATCCAGCCCTTTGACATAATTCCCCATGTCCTCACATACTCTACATCCGACTTATCATCCTCCACCCTTGTCCAAAGGGCTCAAGCCCAAAACATTGGATACCCTTTACTTGGTTGATGAGGTCTGTTTAGAATAAGTTATGACAATTTATCAAAATGCTAGGTTTCTCCGGTACTTTTGTGTATTGCACTACAATCAGTGTCTGCAGACTTTTCTGTTTAAGAGCCAGTAAGGTTGTTCCTTGTGAGTGGATAACATGTGTACCTTGCTAGGATCTTTTAGGGAGTGGCACAGTTGTGAAATTATCCATAATTGCATTGCAGTTCAAATTCAGGGCAGTGTTGATGTGCGAAGCAAAGTATTCAGGACAGGAGAAATAAAAATGAATGAGAGATGGTCACGTGGGGAAAAAAAAGTAAGAAAACCCTTGTTGGGAGTAGTTTCATCTGCCCCTTTTCTCAAGTTTACTGAGGGGAAGACAAACAATAGAGAAAGAATGGGCAATGTATGTGATCAAGGAGAGCATGGTTCACTGATAACTAGAATATATAGAAGGAATCATTTTTAATTGAATGATTACTTGATATTTTCTACAAGAAGTATTTTTATGGAAGGATAATCACATTCCATTCATACGAATTTAATATCAAACTGAAATTACCCCACCTAAAAAGCAACTGAATCAACAAAACTGGAGTCCAAGACTTAAACATTAGCTTATTTTAGTTAAAAAAAAATACATACAAATAACTAAATATTTTTCTTATATCTTCATGATTATGTTTCCAATATTAGTGGCTTCTTCATTTTTTAAGCTAGAGTTAATTCTTGCTCTAACAGTGCAAGAAGAATTGCTTTAATGACTCTGTGTGTGTGTGTGTGTGTGTGTGTGTGTGTGTGTGTGTGTGTGTGTGTGTGTGTGTAAGAAGAATTGCTTTAATGACTGTGTGTGTGCGTGCAAGAAGAATTGCTTTAATGACACTGTGTGTGTGTGTGCAAGAAGAATTGCTTTAATGACTCTGTGTGTGTGTGTGTGTGTGTGTGTGTGTGTAAGAAGAATTGCTTTAATGACTGTGTGTGTGCGTGCAAGAAGAATTGCTTTAATGACACTGTGTGTGTGTGTGTGTGCAAGAAGAATTGCTTTAATGACACTGTGTGTGTGTGTGCGTGCAAGAATTGATTTAATGGCTGTGTGTGTGCATGCAAGAATTGCTTTAATGACTCTGTGTGTGTGTGTGTGTGTGTGTGTGTCTGTGTGCAAGAAGAATTGCTTTAATGACTGTGTGTGTGTGTGTGTGTTTGTGTGTGTGTGTGTGCAAGAAGAATTCCTTTAATGACTGTGTGTGTGCAAGAAGAATTGCTTTAATGACTCTGTGTGTGTGTGTGTGTGTGTGTGTGTGTGTGTGTGTGTGTGTGTGTGTGTGTTAGTTAAAAATAAAATTTGATATTTTGTTTGTTACACATTCATACTTTTGACCTAATATGTGTGTCCATATTTCTGAGGCCATGGCACAATTTGACATCAAAGAAAATGATAAATTCAATGAACCAATCTATTATGTTAAACTGTACAATCTTGGAGTCCTTGATTGCTGAAAAATATTAAATGTTGCATTATTTTGGCTACATGATAAACAATATGTTGTTGGGTGGTTGTTACATCACCAGCAACCAGGACTGGGACTTGAATCCCACACAACCTACAAGGAGTTTTGTGTGTTCTCCCCATGTCTGCGTGGGTTTCCTCCCAAATTTCAAAATGTACCGGGAGTGCAGGTTAATTGGGTGTAAGTTGGCAGCATGAGCTTGTGGGCCTAAAGGCCTATTACCATGCTGCATGTCTAATTTTAAAAAATTTAACCTCAAATTTGTTTTATTGGTCTTTCTAATACTTTATTAATCATTTTTTTTCCAAAAGAGGAATATTGTTTGGCAATATCGTTAAGTAATCTCTTTAGCATCATGAGCAATTCAAATTTAGGATTCTTGAAAACAGCTCAATTTTATATTTTGTGTGCCAATTTTCAAAGTACTACATTCATAACATTTTAAAATAAACTGAATAAACAAAACTCAAATATATTTATCAAGATGTATTCAAAATTAAATTTCAAAACTCAAACTCAACTTACCTAAACAAGTAAAATAATTTTCATTTTTTCTGCTACTTTGTTACATTGGCTGAACGGAGAATACTGAAAATACAGCAGTAATTTAAAAACAGGCCTTACTCCTGGTTCAGAAGGCATCATCAACCTTAGTTATAACCGATGATGAAAACAAGAGTCTTGAAAGAATTTAACAAAATAAACTTTCTCCATTTCTCACACACACACACACACACACACACACACACACACACACACACACACACACACACACACACACACACACACACACACACACACACCATCAGCTTTCTGCAGTGATTATTGATGAGTGTTCCCCATATTTGCCATGATGCCAGAGATGTATGACTACTTTTCACTAATGTACAATAAGCTCACTAATTAATTGACATGTCTAAATAAATACCTTGAACATGTACTGCAGAATCTGCTACGTCTGGGCTTCTATTAATGTGAATTTGACTTTTACCCAATTTTTGCTAACTTAAATTTAGACCTACAGCATGGTGAGAGTTCCCTGCAGGTGGTGCATGGAGTGACATGCTTTTTTTTTAAAGCTGCTCTTGACCCTTTCAGCTCACATGCCTTACTTTTTTTTAAAAAAACTACTTTTTCCTAAATTTGGAGTCTTCCTTTAGTTTAATTCTTCTTCTTTTCCAACTTGTTTTACATTTATATAGTACGGATACTGAAGCTACAAGAAAGGAAGAAGAAACTTCTACCTCAGAAGATTTTACCTTCATTATGAGATATATTAAGAACTTGAGTAAAGATATTAAAGAGTTTAAAAAAAGATGCCAAATATATGAAAGCTTCTCTTGCTGGAAATATGGATGAACTAAGAGTTCTCATCCAGAATTATGACTCCAAAATTAAGGATTTGGAAACAGCTGCTGAGGTGCGCGATTCTCTGCTGGATGACATAGAATCCAATAATCTGGAATTAAGGAAATCTCATAATTTAATACTGAAGAAGATCACAGACTTGGAAATGAGGAGCATATAACCATATACAGCACAGAACAGGCCAGTTTGGCCTTACTAGTCCATGCCAGAACAAATCCCCATCCTCCTAGTCCCACTGACCAGCACCTGGTCCATACCCCTCCAATCCTCTCCCCTCCATGTAATTATCCAGTCTTTCCTTAAATGTAAATAATGCCCTTGCTTCAACCACCTCTGCCGGAAGCTTATTCCAGATCCCAACCACCCTTTGCATGAAGAAATTTCCCCTCATGTTCCTCTTATAATTTTCCCTCTGCAATCTCAAACCATGACCTCTGGTTTGAATATCCCCCACTCTTAACTGAAAAAGCCTATCCACGTTGACTCTCTCTGTCCCTTTTAAAATCTTGAACACCTCCATCAAATCCCCCCTCAATCTTCTATGCTCCAGAGAAAAAAAGCCCCAGGCTGCTCAACCTTTCTCTGTAACTCAAACCCTGACATCCAATTTATGGGTGGTCTTGGTGGGATAGTACATGAGGCCAAGGTACTCAGCGAAGCCATCTCCCAGTCTGCATCCAGTCTCTCCAATATTTGGACAGATAAATGCAGAGAATGGGTTGAGAGGAATTTGGATCAAACGCAGGCCGATGAGTGGAACATTTTGGCCTGATTCGAGACAGTAAGACTGTTCTTCCATTTTGTTCACTTCAGTGAATTTTCCCCAAACCCCTCTGTTTCTGCCAGTGATATCCCCACAGCGCATCTACTCATCCTCCTCCTTGCTCACAATCCCACCCACTTTTCCTCAGAAGAAACAATCTCAGATTTATTGGCTTAAAGAAGGGAACCAAATCAGGCAAGCCTTCCAAATTATTCGCTGAATTTCTCTGCAAGGTTTTTGGTCAAGATTTATTGCCAACTCTCCCTGAAGTCGATAGAGCCCATCGCTCACTCATCCCCAAACCTGCTCCTGGTATGAAGCCTCGATCAATCATTCTCTGCCTACATCATTTCCAGATCAAAAATCAGCTTCTAAGAGAGTTCCGACACAGAGGGACCTTACATTATTGTAATCAGAGCATTAGGGATCATGACCCTCCTGAAGTTATGAAAGAATGATCTGCTTACAAAGAAGTCATGTTCCAACTCAACAATGCTGGCTTCAAACCATCATTGCTCTATCCAGCTAGACTGAAAATCACTGTGCCTTAAAGTATTTGGAAGTGGTTAGTCTCTCTGAAAAAGAAACTTCTAATTCCAGCTTTTCAGTAAAACATTTACTTATTGACTTTTTTTGCTATTCTTTCTTTTTTTTTGTCTTTTTGCTTATTTTGAGATGAATGTTCTGTAAGATTTGTATGGTTTTTAACAAAAATTCCTTAGGGAAATCTCTTTTTTGTATAAAGAGTACTATGGTCTTTTAAGTCTTTTTTAACTATTTACATTTGTGGGAAGAAGGGTTTACCTCTTTTTTTAAAATTTCCCTTATGGGGTAACTAATGCTTTTGCTTTATAATTAATTACTGAGTTCTTGGGAACCTTAACTATTTTTTCTTTGTATAGACAGAGTTTTCCATCTGTGTGAGCTCCTTTATCTTTTATGCATAGTTTTGAGATAACTGCCAGCAGCGAGTTGAGGGAAATTACTGCTTTGTCTGTGAGCTGCTGCTATGAACAAAGGGTGGGGGGGAAGAGGTTTGTCATGTTAGTATGGGATTCTTTTGTGAGGGTAGATTGGCTTTTTATTACTGGGCATGCCATCACTTTTATAAAATTTTGAATTACTAATTTCTCAGATAACCAAAGATATTAAGATCTTATCTTGGAATATCTCAGGCTTGACCCATTCAGTTAAATGTCAAAAGATCTTTTCACATATTAGAAAGTTCCAACCAGAGATTATTTTCTTACCCATCTTCGTGTATCTGATACCTCACGCTTTTAGAAGGGACAGCAATTTCATTCAGCATTTATGGCTAAATCTAGGGGAGTTTCAATCTTGATTGATCAAAGTGCCATTCATTAAACACAAGGTTATTATTGACACTAATGGTCATTTTTTAAAATTCTGTCCAGTAATCTATACAAGCTTACATTTTTGTTAACATTTATGGTCCTAATACGGATGATCCACTTTTTTTTTAATGCCTCTTTTCTCTTTTACCTGATTTTAAATATGTACTCTTTGATAATAGGTGGCAACTTAAATTGTTGGCTCAATCCAGTACTTGACTGTTCGTCTCATAAAATTGCTAATTTAAACAAGTCAGGTATACTCAAATTCTTTTATGCTACAATCTGGTGTTATTGACATATGGAGATTTCTCCATCCTGATTATAAGGAATTCTCTTTTTATCCAAGATCCACCATACATATTGATTACTTTCTTACGGGCCAACAATTAATTTCTTCTGTTGACTTTTGTACTTATGAGAACATACTAATTTCTGACCACTCTCCAGTGATTTTATCTATTAATTTCCTGGATTTACCTAGACTTACTAAACAATTGGCTGTTGAACACCCTTTTATTATCAGACCCTGATTTGTTTTGAAATTCATGAAGGATCAAATTGCCTTTTTTTTAAAAAAAAGTAAAAACTCCTCTCTGGAGGTTTCTGTTTTAGTAATTTTGGATGTTTTTAAAGCTTTTTAATCAGAGGTCAAATAATTTCATTTCTGGCTAATGTTTAAGAGAAGACTAATTCTGAGAGATGATTTGGCTAATCAGCTGAAGTGTATTGACCAACAAGATGCCTCAACTCCAAAACCCAAACTTTTTAAAAGAAGGGTCAAACTTAAAGCTAAACACGACTTGCTTCTTACATACCCTATACAGACCCAACTTTTAAAGAGTAAATCAAGTTTTATGTGTATGGAGAAAAAGGCTGGAAAACATAGGTAGCCAAATTAAAAATTATACAGCTAAACACCTTATTACTGAGATTCAAAGAGATGGTAAAAATTACTAATGATTATGCTGAAATAAATGATATTTTCTCTCAGATTCAATCAAAGACCAAACTTCTATGTTGCATTTTCTGGATGGGTTGACTATTCATACAGTTTCTTCAGAGAGTAAAATAAAGCTGAAACAGCCTATATCTGAGCAGGAGATTGTTCTTTGCAGTTTGGTAAGCTCCCTGGTCCCGATGACTTCCCAGTGGAGTTGTATAAAAGGTTTTCCTATTTATTGAAACCTTATTTGGATTCGGTCTTTACTCAATCTTTAATTAGTGGGAAGTTGTCAGAAACTTTTTATGAAGCCTCAATTTCTCTTATTGCTAAAAAGAATAAGAAGCCATGAGAGTGTTCCTCCTACAAACCAATTTCCCTTCTAAATATTGACACTAAGATATTGTCCAAGATTTTAGCCTGCAGGTTAGAAAATATTATACTTTTTAATTATCTGAGGATCAAACTGGATTTATTAAGGGACATTATTCACACTTTAATATTTGTCGTTTGTTAGATATTCTTTACTTCCCGACAGTTTCACTCTCTGAATGTATTACTTCTTTAGACGCTGAAAAAGCTTTTGATACAGTGGAATGGGAATACCTATTTAGTGGGTTAGAGAAATTTAATTTTGGTTCCCTATTTCTCAACTGTATTAAATTAATATATTTATCTCCTACAGCTTCAATTTTTACTAACTCAATTAAATCCAAACTACTATTTACTTTGGCTTTAGAACTGCTTGTAATGGCCTTTTGGTAATTGGCTGATATCTCAGGATCCTCTAGGGCTGGAACTGTCCATAAGGTGTCTCTTTATACAGATGAACTTTTGCTGTATATATCAAATCCTGACCAATTGATTCCATCTATTTTATCAATTCGGTCAATTTTCAGATTATAAATTAAATTTGCAGAAAAGTGAGATGTTCGCTTTGGGTAAATCCTGCTCTTTAGACTCCACTATTTATTTTAAAATAGTTAAAAATCAATTTATCATTACTAAGAAATTTAATCATTTGTTTAAAGAAAACTTTCTTATCTTAATGAATCATGTCAAGATGTCCTTGATACAGTTGTCCCCTCTTTCAATTACATTAATTGGATGTGTCAATATTATCAAGATGAATATCCTACCTGAATTTTTATATATTTTTCAAGCTGTACTGATTTTTGTTCCCAAATCCTTTTTTGATTCACTGGACTCTCTCAACTCTTTATATGGTAAAATAAGTGCCCCCATCTAAAAAAGTTTTTATTCAAAATATTTTTTTTTAAATGGAGGCTTGGCATTACCCAATTTTAGGTTTTATTACTGGGCAGCCAATATTAGATATGTTTTTTTTAATCCATCATCAGGAACATCTAAGTGCTTTATGGTGGATTTATTTAGAAATGAAATCTATGAAAAAGTATTCCTTCAATGCTTGGAGTGTCTTTATCTTTTTTGGCTTCCAAATTGACTGATAATTTTGTTTTGTTGAGAATTTGGTTTCAATTCAGGAAACATTTTGGGTACCATAGGCTTTTATTAAGTTGTCCTATTTTAGGCAATTTCTTCTTTTTACCTTTGGTTCAAGATATTGGTCATCATCAATGGTATCCAATCTTTTTTAGATTTTTTTTATTGACCAAAATCTTGCTTCTTTTGAACAAATTATCCACCAAATTTATAATACCTGAACACCACTTTTTTTGTTATTTACAAGTTAGAAGCTTCTTGAATTTTTTAATTTTGAGGTTCCCTCAAGATCTGGAACTTAATAGGATAGGGAAGACTTATAACTTTAAACCTGATCACAAATGGTTGCTATCAGTTCTTTATGAACTATTTTTAAGAGCTAGCAATAGTGTTCCCTGGACTGAATTTAAAAAAAAATATGGGAACAAGATTTCCAACAGTTAATTTCTGAAACTACAGGGACTCTATTTTGAAGTGAGTGTATTCATCGTGCTAGACACTCATTTAATCAATTTAAGGTAGTCCACCAGGCCCACTTTTCTATAGTCTAATTAGCTAAATTCTATTATAATCTTTCTTCTAAATGTGCTAAATGTATAACTGAAGAAGGTACACTGTGACATATGTTCTGGTTATGTCCCTCTCTTTCCAAATTTTGAGAAAGTGTATTTTGTACCTCGTTTTTAGTTCTTAACATCCTTTTCTTTCTCTTTTTGGAACAATTGGACCAATGGGTCTGATATTGACTGTTTCACGATCCCATGTAGTTGGCCTTTGCCTCACTTATCGCTGGAAGGGCCATATTAATGAGATGGAAAGATGCTGTCCCTCCCACTCATACTCAATGGTTGTCTGATATGATGGCATGTCTGACTTTGGGGGAAAAAAAATTAGATGTTCCACTACTAAAATAAATTTGTAAAGTTAGATTACTTTTGATTTTTTTTACCCCATTGATTACCTTCCCTTTTTTATTCGATAGTGTACTGTTTATGTTTAACCAGCAGCCTCCGAAGGAAGGGGGTTGACAATTAGTACAGTGTTTTTCTTCTTTTCAATGTAACATAGGTCTTAACCACCATTTTTATTTCTGTTTGTGATGTAACATTTACCTGATGAAACCAATTTTAAAAAATTGAAAAAGACATACAGCATGGCCCTTTCTGTCCATGAGTCTCAGCTGCCCATTAAAACTTAATTGACCTATACCCCCAGTATAGATTTGAATGGTGGGAGGAAACTGGAGCAAACCCACTCAGACATGGTGAGCAACATACAAACTCCTTACAGACAACACAGGATTCGAACCCCAGTCCCAGTTGCTGGCGCTGTAACAGCATTGCGCTAACCTCTACACTAACTGTGCCAGTTGCTTTCACATGAAATATCTAACAATGCTGCTTGTGTATGCTACATCAAAGAAATGATTGTAATGGGTAGAATGTGAAAATGACTATTGGAATCCTCAAGAGTCCTTCACAGAAAGCTAAACCCTGTGATTGATGACAAAGATTCAGATTGAAGCTTCCCGATAACAGTTTTGGAAGTTGATGGTAAATCGCGGTGTTGAAATAGCAATCATTGGAGATGGAAGGTCATTTCTGGGCAGACATTGCCTAATTTAGCGAGGCACACAAAAAGTCATAAACATCGGTTTACACTATCACAGTCCTATTGTCTTCCAGCGAATTTGACTTTTGAGGCAGTTTCGGGTCTACTTCAGAATACTGCAGAGTCAGAATTTCAGAACAGCACAAATCATACCAATTTACTGGGCTACTAAAGCACAATTGAGGAGGCCTGTACTTGGGCTGCTATAATAATAACGTGCAAATCACTCATTATCAATTTCTTATAATTGTTTAAACCAATTCTAACAATCATAGATGACCAGGGGGAAAGCAAACCATTTATAATTCTTGTAAATTAAGCACAGCATTTAAAAATTCAGTGGGTTCAGACAAGACAGTTATCCCAATGAATTATGTTTTAAACAATTTGAAGAAATATACTCAAAAAGGACCACTGAAAATGATTCACTTTAATGTGGGATTAATCCCAATCACATGACAATTGGCTTATTCAAGTTGAAGATGGAGAGATCCGATTCTTGTATTAACACTTAAACCAAGGCAGGAAAGAGATTTAGCAACTGCAGAGTCAGTGGATCAACATGAAAAATTTCAGGATGTAAAATAATATACCTTGTGATTGTAATTATGTTTATAACAACTGGCAATTTTACTAAATCTCCAATGCCCTTTCTGAAGGAAGAGGAGGTCAAAAATAATTTGATTTAATCCCAATACAAGCTGTCGGCAAGTATCAAACAAAGCTTATTTAATAAATATTCCATAAAACTTCATTACCACAAGAATGAATTTCAAAACAGATGATTCAGCTAAATCTGTGTTAGATTTTTTTTCTGAAGGTTTCATTTTACTGGATATAGTTCCTGTAGCACTGTTAAATATCAAACATTACTTCCTTGCAAAAAAGGCAGCTAATCGTTGTTTTTTTATTGGGAGAACATGGAAATCTTGTGAGCTCATTTTCTTTAATTTTATGCCTCTATTTTTACTGGGCTTTTTGCTGTCTCTGAGTTCAAGTTGAGATTTGACATCATAACACTGTAAAACAGACTCCTGCGATAAATCGGTCTTATAAGAAAAGTTTTTTGTAGATACTCCAACAACAGTTTTTATTTTACCACAGAGAATAGCTGGGCCAGCATCCTTGACAGACACAATGACTTTTGCAGTATCTGTGCTGCTCAAGGTGTCAGTATTATTACCAGCTCGCGAGTCATCTCTAATTCTATTGTAGTTTTGATCCATTACCCACTTATGCTGGCTTGAAAATTCACAGCTATTAGACATGGCATGTAACACTCCTTCCACTTTTTGTGCACCTATCAGTGGCACTGCATTAGACCAGGATTCACCAGAATGAGACAGAGGTTCATTCAACAAATTAGCTGACAGATTAGAAGAAGCATTACCTGGTAGGTTCTGACTTTCTTTCATTTTCTTGGGGGTTGTAATTGACAAATCCAAAACACCATCCTGTTCAATCTGTTGATAAAAAAACTCATTTTTCTTTAACACAGATGTTCTTTTCATTGAAAGATCAAGAGCTTCTGCTTCAGTACTGAACTTACAATTGGTGTTCTGATAGTCCTGTACTCCTCTCTGCTGGATGCACTCTAAGAAATTTTGCTCTTTTTCAGTTGACGTCTGGGTTCCTCTGTTTGTAGTGCTGTTGGCGGTAGTTTTTCTCCAAATATCCGTCAATTTGTTAGGGTCTGAATCCTTGGCCATGGGGATAGGAATGGGGACAGGAATAGGAATTGGGACTGGAAGAGGAACTATAACTGGATATGGAACGAGAAGAGTGGCAGGAGGAACTAATGGAGAGAGCAGACTACTGAGATTCTGGTGTGGAAGTGAAGAGAATCCTGAGGACACGTTCTCAGGGCCCAATTGGATATTTGGTACTGGTGGCATGGTATGAGGAGGGAAAAAGTCCTGAACTGTTGGAAAACCAGGGATCTGAAGAGGGGGTGGTAGGTCATACTCCTGTGTTTGATTAGAGGATTTCTGGCCCAGTGGTTGAGGTTGAATGTAAGAACCAGCAGTGCCTTGAAGAATGTGGTTCTGGACAGAGTTCACAGGACTTGGGGTAGGAGAAGCCAGCAGGAGTGGAGAATTTAAATGCTGAATCAAATGCTGCTCCAGTAACACAGACAGTGGCACAGCACCTTGATTTGTCATTACCCATGGTGCATTACTACCAGGAGGTACCTGTGGTGTTGAACTACCAGCCACCTGCAAATGGATTGGTAGGACCATAGGATTATCTCCTAAACAAATTGGTTGCAGTACAGTGGCAGCCAGTTTGAGAGATACCCCACTTGTTGCGTCTGTCTGCGGTGTCATAATAGAAGAAGCTGGAACGACAACTAAAGGGGAATGTGCTTTTTTCATGATACCTGTAGGATTGATATTCCAAGCTTCTGCTGTGATGAGCTGCGTCACTCCATTCTCCAGCTTGCTGTTTGTTATTGCAGGGGATGGAGGGTCTGTAACATCAATCGGCAGGTTAGATTGAGACTCTTTGTAAAATCGATCCATCTTGTACTGGTTTAAACACTTCATGCTACAGAATTGTATCTTGCTCTCAGTGTCACTGGTGTCCACATTGTCTTTGGTGTGGTGAATATGTTTACACCAATTGCAGGCCTGCAAGTTAAATGGAAAAATCTTTTTTTTAGTTATCAGGGTCTTTTAGGATTTTTCGCCCTAGCTGGTGAGTCATAACTTTGTTAAACATAAAATAAAATCTCAACCAAGGATAGTGTACTCGAGGCACATTAGAATACTCAAGGTTAATTTAAACAAGTAATTCTTTATTCTCTTTCCTAACTAAATCCAGTGGTTCAGTGGACTAAACTGCAACCCCCCACCCCAAAATGATCATATAAATAACTTACTCACAGTTTTCTGCTCATATCTCAGATCACTCAGTCAGACACTGATCCCAATTCCTCAAGAGATATTTCCCTCATAATATCGTCCTTCAGCCTTGCACTGCCCACTTCTAATTCCTTCCCAAGTTCTGCAATTTCTTGGAAGAGCCATTGTTTCAGCCTATTCTTGCCTCTCCAAAATTTCTTCCAACATCATTGATGCCTTCTTCCCTTACCCTGTCCATTTATACTCATATCCGTAACATATTTAATCGCCTATGCCCCTTTAACAGTTTCCAGTTCCTAAGTGGTTTAAGGAACTTCACAAACAATCCCTCTACACCACCACTCCAATACTAGGATGCTTTAATCCCTTCTACTTTTCCTTTGAAGAGGCCCAACAAGTTCCCTTTTACTAAGATTCATTCTTACACTGAACAACTTTTATTTCCACTGGTGTTTTTCAAATCAGTGAATGTAGTGTTATGAATGAACATGAGTCTAAGCTTTCCTTGAACTAACAAGTAGAAGAATCCTCGAATCATCCCTATCCAGGAGTAGATTAGATGACTAGTTTGCAAAGTACCTCTGTCAGTAGGGTAACTCAACACTTCCACATCGGACACTTTAATTCTTCACCCCACTCCCACTGGTCTATCTGCTTAAGGTCTCTTAAGCTGCTTGAGGAAGAAAGTGATTTTGGTCTTATGTTGCAGCCTTCAGCCAACAAAATCTGCAATTTCAATGAACTTACTTTTTCTCTTTATATATATCTATTGTACGGTTATCCACCTGTAATATTAAAGAGCCTTTTTGCTCTTCACAGACACTGCTCAATGTGCTCGACTTTTCCAGGTTATTTTTAGGTTCAGCCAAAGATGTGACCTGCATTTCACCGTTTTATCATACCACTTTATTTTCTCTCTTTAATTATCCTCATTAATCTGTCTAATGGGACAGCCCTGCAAATATTGGACTTAACTGAACAAGCCTCACCTCAAGACAGATTTCCCTTTGTATTATTCATCCCACCTCCCATGAATAACTAACTTGTTCTTGTTTGCCTAGTTCTGATGAAAGAGTCTTTGAGCTGCAATGTAAAAGTTTCTCTTTTTAACAAATGCCACCTGACCTGTTGAGTGGTTCCAGTGTTCCCTTTTTGCTTCTGTTGACATTGCAACAAAAGATATGTTGTGTAAAAAACACAACCAAAGAGATTATACATTGAAGTACAGTTTGTGGAAAAGATGTTGGCGCCTTAGATTAATGGGTATGTGGTCTCATGACAATGTAGAATCACAGGTGGACCAAAAAAATGTGTTTTATTGATTCTTCTTGCTTGATTTATACATTTGTCTTTATATTAATATTGATATTGTCACATTCATTTTAATGGATATACCTAGTCAAAATACGTATTAATTGACAGAAATCTGTCAATTAATTGAATGACCCAATTAAGATCAGATTTTTGATTTAAACCAAAGCATTGAAAAACAAACACAACATGGGATTTATCAAAACTCCAACTTATCAAAAACATTGTTTTTAAGACAATGATTATTTTATGGCCAGTAATTTCCCTTGTGATATTGGGAGAACAGATATTGCCCCACACATCTGAGAAAAAGCTCATACTGTATATTGGCTATTATTACCTTAGCCCTTTTATTTTTCCATTCTGCCTCTTTTAACTGCTGTGACTTGAAACAGTTCAAAGAAAATTACATAACCTGTGTAGTCTTGTGCAACCGATCAATATCAATCAGCACAGTTCAATGGGCTTAACCAGTTCACTTCCAAGACAATAATGACTATTAAAACACATTGACAACTTTAAAAAAATACTTTGAAAACATGTCTTTCTTCATTTTCAATATTGAAATTGGAGACAATTAAAAGGAAACTTCAAACTAATGTTTTAGGATAATAGAATTAGGATAATAGAATTAGGACGACAGTAGTTTATTTAACATTTGCTCTTCCAGTATTCCAGGTGTAGAATCAGGGTTAATGTTTTTCCAGCTTTGTCAGTGAAGGGAGATAATCTGTGCTGGAACCTTTCCACATCTTTGTCAATTAATGATTGGCAAGCTGTGGGCAATAGTTGACAGATTCTCATCTATACCTAGCAACTCAAATGCAAATTATTGAAACTGACACAAAACCTATTAAAAACAAGTTCAGGTAACTGACAAGTTCAACCCCTCAGCATTCAAATTGAACCCCAGCATTCAATAAAAATGCCAGTGTCCAACATGCATTTGCTACATCTCTCCCACCATCTTACTTTCCCCAAGTGAGAATATGGCAAAGCCTGTTGCTGACAGCCAATGCAACCTGCAAAACCTATTGCATAAGACATTATAATTAACAACCAATATCAATTCATTAAATTGCCATTATTAATATAAAATAGTGGGTAAATATGCAGACAGCAAAAATTCTATAAGTACAAGTTTGCAGCATACCACATTTCAATTGGTTACTTTAAAATAGATGGCACAGGCTACATTGGAAATTGAGGAAAGTCAAGGAATGTCCTCTAGACGAGGCAGACAATGTGGATGATTCAGGGAAGAGCAGCAAAGAAGAAATTTGAATTTTTAAAATAAAACATATTTTGTTACTCTGGGAATCTACAGGAATGCACTAGATGACCAAAGGGATAAGTTAACAATGTGTACGTGTAGGTAGGAAATAGAAATTAAATAAATGGCAGCTCGTGTGTTTTTAAGTGTTAGTTAAAGAAGAGGAGACAAGGAGAATTTCCCTTCATATTTAATTAGTGTGCAGATCTTTTATATTCACCTAAAATGGCTTAAATATCTTAATGAAAAGGTAACAATTATAATAGCACTACACTCAAGATTCAGTGTATTGTCATAGTAATACAACTGTGTCCTATTACATGAAATTCTATTTTGCCACCAGTAGAAATCATCTAGGCACCTCTTACATTTCTTACAGTCCAAGAAAGAAGCAAAAGAGAGACCCCCCCCCCCCCCACCCCAAGTGACCCAGTGTCCATAGATTCACCTCCAGCACTTCTGCAGCCTCCACAGCCACCCATCGTCCAGTCCAAACCATTGGCAACCCGAGCTCCAGATCCGAACCTTCGACACAGTCAGGGTCCCTTCGGTGCCCTTGGCACCTCCCACATCCCAATTCCAATTCCGGGTACTCCTCCAGCCAGTCTCCAGTAGTCCATAGCCCAGAGCGAGTCTCCCAACTGCAGTCTACAGCAGTCCACAGGTTCCTCACCTCGAGTCGCCAGCAGCCCACTGCATGTACTAGTCCACCTCTGTGGTCACAGTCCTGTGGGTCATCTTCTTCTGCTTCTCCTTCTCAGATGGGGATTGGTCTTCCCATTCTCTGATGCCCTGCTCCAGTCCTCTGCTTCCCCGGAGTCTGCAGCCCCTCATGATTTCTGCTGATTAATAGGTGCTGCCATCTTGGGTGCAGACCCCAAGGTTGCCGAGATCTCAAATAAAAACCACAATTTGCTCCCTTAATGGGGCGTTCAAAGCCCGTGGGGAGCTCTTTCAGTTTCCACATTGAAATGCTAGCCAAGAAAGGTTTGGCTTGAAAGGGGGCATAAATCTACAGGCCTTAGAATCTGACACAAGGCGATTACCAACAAACTAAGGCTAATTACCCACGTAAAATGCAGTGTCTGAAGAAAGCAGTCTCTATCCTCAAGGACCCTCACCACCCAAGCCATGAATGCCCTCTTGTCACTGCTACCATCAGGAAGGAGGTATAGGAGACTGAAAACGAACACCCAAAAGTGCAGAAGTAACTTCTTCCCCTCTCTTATCAGATTTCTGAATGGATAATGAATTACAGACACTACTTCACTTTCTCTTCTTTTGCACCAATTTATTTTAAAAAAATATAATTTGTAGCAATTTTGAAAGTAATTTTGTGACATGTACATAACAATAAATTCTGCAAAAAAAATGAATTGATTTGAAATTCTTTTGAGTCATACTCAAATTGGCCATAAACCAGTTAGCAAGCTTTATATACACCATTAATAAATGTCATTTTAACTGTGGATTGTAGCAGCTGCTACTGCTGAAGAAGTTATGCTCAAAGAAGAGACACACACTACAGGAGCGAATTCAACACTGATTTATTGTGCTGGCAAAAAGGGCTCAGAAGCCCATCTCTGATGTCATCATGCCACCTGACTGGTGGCATTACGATCCACTTCCTGGAACTGGTGTCATTTAGTGCTGCCCGGGGAGTGGCCAATAATTGAGCCCCTATCATCCCCGGGTGTGGCTGTTTCCCTGACTCCACCTGATTGGCTGCCGCTGGCAAGCCAATCGGAATGGGGTGCTGCTGAGGCATGCGTAAACTTCGAAGCATGTAGCCCATCTCAGCTGGCTCTGTAGCCCGCGGGCTCCCAATGTCAGGTGGCCACTTCATTTTCAAACTAATTCCATCTTTGACTTCTCTTGCTAGCTACTGCCTTAATTATCATTATGCCTTAAGAGATAATATAGTATTTGTAAACTACTATTTATTCTTCTAAATATTATCCATTATTTCCTGTTCAACAAAGCAAATTCCTGTCCTCAAGTTTGCTTTCCTCAGATTTAAGGCCCTAGATTCAGAATGTACTAAATTATTTTCAATTTTATGTCAATAATCTGGTTACATTTTCGAAGTTACCACTGTGTACAAATAACCTTATTTTACACAGCAAGCTGCTGCAATCTGAAGCAAACTGACTGATGTATGCAGATTTTTTTTTTTTTTTTTTTTTTTTTTTTTACAGCCGTCAAAAGGTGATTGGGCATATAATTGAATTGGAAAAGCAGAGATCTCTGGAGAAAGATCAGGTGAATGGAGTTCATGTGAAACAAATTGCTCCTTTGTGTGCTCTAGGCACAGTCCAATACTATGTAATTCATTGTTCCTACTGAGTTAGTAATCATACCCAGGGGTAAATATTCTCTCGTTGTACTGTATTGTATGAGTCAACACCTTCACATTTGCATTAAACCAGTGCGGTTTCTACAGTTTAACCTCCAGTTATCCAAGGTTGCAAGCACTCCAACAATGGAATCATAATATATTTCTGTTAAGATAATGACTTAAAATACCATACTGAACTCTGAAGAGATTTGGCACATTGTCAAATACTTTAATGAACTTCTACAGGTGTGCTGGGGAAAGTATACTGTCTAGTTGCATCATGGCTTGGTTTGGGAATACAAATGCTGAGGAATACAGAGGCTGCAGAAAATAATAAACCAAGCCATGTTCATCATGGGCATTGACCTTCCATCCATTGAAGACATCCATGTGAGTTGCTGCCTCAAGAAAATGGCCCTCTGGGGGAGTCACATGATGGAGTAGTGGCTGGTCGAGTGGAACCAGCCCTCTCCAGAGAAAAGAAAAGTTTGAAAAAACAAAGCTCAATAAACATAAAATACAGGAAGAGAAAGGTAAAGTTACAGAGAAGAGACAAAAGATGGCATCAAAAGTATGAATAACAGAGAAAAGGGAAGAAGGAAATATCACTGGAGAAGAAAGAAGAAGGCCTTACTTGTACGTCGGAGCAGAGAGCCACCGTGGAGAGGGGTGGCCGATCTCCAATGTTGGTGAGTCCCCAGAGGAGCAGTGTCCTCCCAACCGGCGGACTTCAAAAATGGCTCTCAGAGCCAAGAAGAGGTGCGCAACTGCACAAAGAGTTGCGCATGCGCAGTGCGCAAGTAAAAGGTTAGCGCCAGCAGGAGGGGGACTCAGCTGAGGAGTAGCCAGCTGAGAGACGCCCAGTATCGGGGCATTCGGCAGGGGGAAGCAAACAAGAAAGAAGATAAGAAGAGTGATGAGAAAGAGAATGAAAGGTGGGAAGAGGATGAGCGGCAGGGGGACGACCTGCAGCAGGGGGCCCAGCAGTGGGTCAACTTGCAGCGGGAGGCCCAACAATGAGTCAACCTGCAGCAGGAGGCCCAACAGCAGGAGACACAGCAGCTGGAGGCCCAGCAAGGATACAGAAGCAGCTCATCAGAGAAGGATGAAGATACACAGATACAGAGAAGAGAAGATGACACAGAAGAAGAGGAGAAAGAAGACCATGAATTTCAAAGGAAAGAAGAAGGTAAAATAGAAGGACAAAATTTAGATAAAGCCTTTTTTGAAGAACAAATGAGGTCATTAAAAGAATGGCTAGCATTAGAATTTAGTTCAATCAAAAGAAAAATATAAAGAGCTGAAGACAGAATGCAAAGCTTAGAGTTGGTCATGACTGAAATAGGGAAAAGAGTAGAAAATGTGGAGGAACAAGAAGCTGATGTAGAAATGGAGATAAATGATTTAAGAGGGAAGTTGGAAGAGAGCGAAAAAAAAATTAAAGAGACACAAGATTTATTGTCACAAAAAATTGACGTATTGGAAAACTACAGTAGGCGAAACAACATAAAAATAGTGGGGCTGAAAGAAGGCAAAGAAGGGTCAGATGTGAAGGAATTTATAAAAGGATGGATCCCGAAGGTGCTGGGAATGACAGATTTACATGAAGAAATAGAAATAGAAATAGAAAGGGCGTATAGAGCACTAGTACCAAAACCGCCACCACATCAAAAACCGAGATCCATATTGGTAAAATTTCTAAGATATACGACAAGAAAGAACATACTGGAGCAGGCAAGAAAGAATGTTAGAGAAGACAATAAGCCTTTGGAATATAAGGGACAAAAAATATTTTTTTACCCGGACATAAGCTTCGAACTTTTAAAGAAGAGGAAGGAATTCAACAGGGTGAAAACAATCTTATGGAAGAAAGGTTATAACTTTATATTAAGACATCCAGCAGTACTCAAAGTATTTATTCCTGGGGAATGGAATAGACTGTTTTCAGACCCAAAGAAAGTCCAAGAATTTGTTGAACATTTGCAGGACAGGAGAAGAGAGGAGGAGGAGTGACAAGACCGGCAAGAAAAAATACAAAAATATGTAAAAATATAAAGATAATATATATATAAGGATTTAAAGGTGCATAAGAGAAGGGGAAGAAGGGGGAAAAGAGAGAGAGAGAGAGAGAGAGAGAGAGAGAGCTTTGTTATACGTATAGGAAAATAGTGTTCTCTGGGGGTGGCTGGGGTGGGAGAATAATGGTCACTGCAAAATCGGTTTACGCTTGTGAGCAAGTTCGCAAACCGAATGGAAGGGGGAGTTGTGGTTGTCGTCAAGGGACAAGGGGCAATCCAAGGAGGGGAGGTTCATTTGGGGTTAAAGGGTTATTGCTTGTGGGGATTGTTGGGATATTTCATGGCTTAAGTGCATTGTCATATATTGAGACTAAAAAGGAAAACTTAAAAAACAGTAATGGAAAAAAAGGGGATGGAGGTGGTGAAGAGGCAGAAAAGAAGTGAAAATAAAGATACAAGATGGCCATGTTGGACTATATGACTATAAACATTAATGGAATATATAACCAAGTTTAAGTGTATCCCATTGGAAAAAAAAATCACATATAATTTAAAAGACAAAGTTACAATGTTTGAAAAAAACCTGGGAACCATATATGGAACATAACAGAAAGAGCAGGCCTCGGACCACCACCACCTAAAATATTAAGATAAACACGATCAGATTTAATGTGTACAAGTAGATGTTACATCTTTTTTATTTGTATTCCTTTTGTATAAAGATATTGTTTTATTGTATTTTATATGTTCAATATTTACTGTTTTTGGAGGGGGGTGGGGAGGAGGAAGGGAGGAATGGGGGGAAAAAAGAGAAAATGTCACTGTGAATATTTAAAGAGATGCATCTGTAAATATAATGATTGATATGGTTCATAGTAAGATAAATAAAGAATTACAAAAAAAAAAGAAAATGGCCCTCTGAGGGTTTTCTATCCAATGTCTGAGAGCTGATGGTTAATTTTTTACAATTTATATTTATTTTTACAATATATTTACTGGTAGGGGTTAGATTAGAATGTTTTTTTTCTTTATTTTTTCTTTTGTTCTTAGTTTTGTTTTTTTTTACAACTAGAAGTGATTGGACTATTAAGATAATCACAATGTATATCTCAATATTAGAATACAAAGTGAAATTCTCATAAGGATTTTTCACTTTTTTCAAGTATTATATAAGACAATGTATAATTTAATACATATCTCATTCTGTATTGCATTATATAAAAGCTATATAATTAATTAATATTAAACAATATATGTAATATTTCTATCAAATTAATAAAATATTTTTAAAAAGAAAAAAAAAAGAAAATGGCCAACATCATAAATGATATCATTTGCACTGGTCACAGCCTCTTCTCACTGCTACCTTCAGGCAGAAGCCTGAAGTCCAGTACCACTACGTTCAGAAGGTTTTTTTTTACCCTCCCCCTCATCAGCTAATCAGGCAACTCTTATACTATTCCAATTTTAACCATAAACTACTCTGAGACCACAAAAAATCTGTTTGCACTATTGGAACCATTATATTTTCCCCTAATTGCAATCGTGAAATAATTGCCTATATGTTCACATTTATTATCTCTTCAAGCAGGAATGATGATGCATTGCAAGTAGTTCAAAACAACATATCCTTACTTCCTTTAGTATTATCTACAAATACAGTACAACCCCTGTTATCTGGAATTCAAGCAACTGGCAAAAAAAAAAAGCTAAACAAATAAATAAATAAACAAGCAAGCATGATCATAAATTAAAAAAAATAAGTAAAAGTTTAAAATTGTGAAAATAAATGTTCATTGAAGTAACACAAACCTTTGGTTAAGATGGGTGCAAATATTCAGCCAGGGGAGTACCTTGGTTGCGCTTTACTGTTTTAATCAACTTTGGTAAAAATTGTGCTAATCTATTAGCCAAAAATCTTATAGTCAACATTTAATAATGAAATTGGCCTATAAGATCCAGGATTCAAAGGGTCCCTTTCTTTTTAAGAATTACTGTTTTAATAGCTTGTGAAAAAGATTCTGGTAAAGATTGTGTATCTCTAGCCTGCTGTAAAACTTCAACAAACAATGGAAGTAATACTTTTGGAAATTTCTTATAAACTTCCACAGTAAAACCATCCTCTCCTGGAGATTTACCATTTGGCATTGAATTAAGAACTAACATAATCTCTTTAGAATCTATTGGCTTCTCCAATTGTTCCTTAATCCAATCATTCAAAATAGGTAAATGTAACATTTAAAAATCCATCTATTTTACTTTGATCTTGCTGCACTTCTGAAGTATACAATTTTTAAAATAAAATTCCTTAAACTGCTCATTAATATCCTGGGGTATTTTAAAGAAATTTTCAAATTTTTTCTAACTGTCTTTATTGTTCTAGATACTTGCTCAGATTTCAATTGCCGTGGCAAAACGTTATGTTTAGATCTTTGCAATAAACGTAATGTATTATATTCCAATTTCTTAGAATCTAATTGTGCTTATTTTTCTCTTTATCAAATTAATTCCTCTGTACCTCTTTTTCCAAAACATTTATATATTGCTTCTTGTTTAACTGTAAAACTAATAATGATCTCTTAAATACGCTTTTAAAGCATCCCATAATACAAACTTACTATTCACAGAATTTCTGTTTATATCTAAAAACTGTTGTATTTGTTTGTTAATATATTTACAAAATTCTTCATTTTTAATAATAAAGAATTAAACCTCCAACAATATGTAGAAACCATTATTTTATTTTACTGCATATGTTAATAATACAAGTGAATGATCCAACAAAATTCTAGACATTTTCAGTCAATACTACAGGCTGATAACGCCTCAAACCGTGCATCTTGGCGCCTCACAGTTTGGCGGGCAGCAGCCTCCTTTGAAGAAGACCGCAGAGCCCACCTCACTGACAAAAGGCAAAGGAGGAAAAACCCAACACCCAACCCCAACCAACCAATTTTCCCTTGCAACCGCTGCAATCGTGTCTGCCTGTCCCGCATCGGACTGGTCAGCCACAAACGAGCCTGCAGCTGACGTGGACTTTTTACCCCCTCCATAAATCTTCGTCCGCGAAGCCAAGCCAAAGAAAGACATTATCCAATAACTGAGCCGATAATTTAAAAAAATAAATTCTAGAATAAGTGTCATACTGAGCTGAATAGAAAGAATGGTCCCCCTCTTTTGGGTTTAATTTCTTCCATATATCAATCAAATCAAGTTCCTTCATCAAAAATAATATTTTTTTTAGCTATCTTTGTTCTCGGCATCATCTTACCAGATTTATTCACAAAAGGATCCAAACAACAATTAAAACCACCTCCTATCATGAGTTTATGATAAATTAAGTAAAAAGTCTTGAAAAGACTTCTCATCATCAATATTTGGTGCATAAATATTCACCAAAGTCCAAGATTCAGAATAAATTTTACAATTTACTAACAAAACTCTCCCTGTTGACTCATATAATGATTCTAAAATAAATGGCAATTTTTTAATAAAATAAAATTGCCACCCCTCTAGCTTTAGAATTAAAAAAATAGAAAACTTAACCCAACCAGTCTCTTTTTAACTTTTGATGTTCAATTTCAGTTAAATGAGTTTCTTGCAAAAATGCAATATCAACTTTTAATTTCTTAATACAAGTTAACAGTCTCTTACGTTTAATCAGATTATTGAGCCCATTCACATTAAACGTAGCAAATTTTAAATTAGCCATCTAATTTCATAAAGATCCCAGTCTGTGCAGCAGGGTCTCCATCCACATAGAAATTATAAAATTAATTCAAATCTTCTCAAAAGAATAAAAGATATATAAAAAACACCCTCTCTCCCCCTTAAGTATTAAAAGTACTACTCCCCTTTACAACATGGGTAGCAGCCTAACCCACTAAGTGAGTGATGGTGTCTGTTGAGCTACAATGAGATTTTGCATCTCTCCGAACAGAAATAACAAAAATATATAAACAAAAAATTCAGGTATGATAAGCTTCTTCCAAGCTTTTTCATCATCAATCAAAATATCTTCAGTATCACCAGAATCCATTTTTTGCATCTCCTCCAATCGATCTTCTGTATTTTCTCCTTCTGAACACCATTACCATTCTTCTTAACAACTCCATTTGGTTTTTGCACTTGAGAGGGCAAAGAATTTGCAAAAATCAAAGCATCACCATCATCTTCAAAAAAATGGAGATTCGTATTCACCATAAAAAAAACTTTCAAAATAGCAGGAAATCTAAAAGCAAATTTGTAACTTTTCTGCCAGAGGACTGTTTTTGCCGAGTTGAATTCTTTAAGTATTTTAATAATATTTTGACTAAGGTCCGCATTAAAAAAAGACTCTTCTGTTCTGAACCATCAATGGGCCTCCATATTGATGTGCATTTTGAACTGCCAATCTTAAATTCAGTTCTCTATCCTGATCAAAACAGATCGAAGTGGTTGAGCAGACAGTGGTTTCCTTCTGAATGCTCTATTAGCCCTATCCAATACCAATCCATTTGGAAACAAATCTGAACCTAAAACATCAGGTATCCATTTTTGAAAGAATTTTACTGGTTCAGAGCCTTCAAAATCTTCTGGCAAACCCATTATCTTCACAGTATTCCTCCAGCTCTAATTCTCCAATGAATCCATTTTCTTCAGTACATCACTTTTCTCTATCCTCTATCCAGTAAAAGAATCAACATAAGAATTCAACTTCTGTTGACACTAATCAATATCACAAACACAATTCTCCAGCTTATCTTCCATCTTCTTAACCTTCTCTTCTATTTTATCCACAACCTTTGCATATTTTGCAACATCATCTTTAACAGTTACAATGTCCTCCATAACATTTGAAAGCTTATCTTTAACAAATGTAAAACCCAAAGAAATCTGATGAGACATTGCCTGAAATTCTTGCTCAAAAAACATTTAGGTAAATTCCTACCCTGAGCTGCAATAGGTTTTTCTTGCATTTCTTCTTGTTCACTAAATTGAAGCTCTTCTTCTGAACTTGCATCTTCAAATTCTTCCATTGATCCTGCTCCCAGTTCTTCTGCTTCCACCACCATTATTTTTTTATTCCCCCCCACCACCCCCCCAGGTCTCACTGGATCGGCAAACACCAGCCCCCTCCCCCCAGGGAGAAAAATACTAGGGATAGTGTGCATGCACACAGAAGACTCTTCAACTTCTGTGGAAGAATGTCACTTCGCATCGGCACCCTCTTGCCCGGGACTACATGGCACAGGTGCTGGCATTATCCTCAGAGTAGCCGGCTGTCATCGCTGGGATGGAGGAGGAACATTACCTGAGTCGCCTGGATCCAGCCGTAAGGTAGGCTTCACCTCTTCCAAGCTCAACAATTGCTTTAAAATCGTTTTTTTCATTGTTTGGGCCCTAGTTTTTTTTTCGTAATTATTTCAGTTTGTTCCAATAGTGCTCTATTAAAAGTTATATTTTTAAAGGGGCATTTCAAAACTCCTTTTTTCACAAATCCGTCGAGAGAGATGACTCCCCATGTCTCTCTCCTACGCCATCACGCCTCACCCCCAAATGGATGGCTTTTTAAAAGCAGATGGGGACTTCTGACCATTCTAGTGAGAGGTTGGAAACGACTGCAAAAATTCCAGCTGGTAGTTTGCTCACGTTTTAAAGATACAGCCAGAAACAGGTCTGTGCCAGATGTTTTGAGGATTCAGCCTTCTGAAGGTTCTGCTCACGTAAGCCTCAAGTGAGTACACAGTTTCTGGGGGTTTGTGAGGGTGAATCACTGATTTCCGTTTTGAAGTGAGCATTAGAAAGAATTGACCTCATCCAGAAGAGATGCAATCACAGTTCATGGAACAACTTTATTTTGCCTTATAGGGTATGATGGCATACATGCCCTACCACAATTGTCAAGCATCCAGCTGAGATTCCAGCTTGATCTGGAATTGTCTTTTAATCATTACATCCATTAATGTCAAGACACTGATGTTGCAAGAAGTGTCTTTCTTGGATGAATTAATTGGCATTGATACACAAACTGAGTGGACGATGGCATGTTAATTTCGATGCTCACAAATGAGCCATGGTATCTTGATCCAAAAACCCCAGCAGATTGGTTTCACAATTTAAATCGTATTCAAAAGGAATAATTGGAAGTCCAAAGAAGTTTAGTTCACTAAAACATAGTAGTCAGCTACAAAAAAAAAATCAAAATAAGCCACAGGGCATTATCTTTCATAACTAATGAACTAGAGGAAAGATAAGGAAGTATTTGCATTACCTGCAATATAAAGCGAATACATGATTGAGAATTTTGAAGTTAAGAAAGAATCTATAAAAGAGACTAATATTTATCTCCTGAAAGTAAATCTGAAACAAAGGATTACAAATTGAACTTCAAACCACACCAGTGAGGATGGAATTTCAAAACTCCTAGAATAGTAAATACAGATTCCACCTGAAGTAACAATTATAAATCTCGGATGGACAACTTTTTTGGGCTAGATACTTATTAAAAAAAGATAAAACCACTTATAGTTCATTTTACCTTTGTCAATCCTCCTCTTGCTTATCAAATAATCTTTTGAAAGCACCAAAGATATTGGATTCTAGTTCCTAGACACCAGGCAAAAGTCATGCTGAATTATACAGAGCTCTAATTACTTGTATTTAAAAAATTATCTGAACACCATTGGAATAGTTAATAGCTTTATTTGTCCCCAAACAATTCAATAAGAAAGAACACGAGTGTCTAAATTCCAAATTCTTGCATCAAAGTCAAATCATTTAATTCATCAGATCCCTCAAGTTCAAGGTTGTAATTTTTATGTTGTTTTCAGTGACTACACTTAAGCTGTGACAGATTTCTGGAGTTATTAATTAATAACTTTAACCTTGTGTACCCTTATCTTTATTCCATTCAAAGTGATCTTTGAAACCAGAAGGCACAGTTAATCAGATGGTACACACCCATTAACAGACCTATTTAAACTTGGCATGTTGGGAGTTCAAAATCAGAATTTACTGTCATGAACAGGTGAAGTTTGTTGTTTTGCAGTAGCATCAGTGCAAATATTTATATAAATCACACAAAATAAATAAAAATTGTGCAAGAAAAAGAAAAACTCAAGGAAAGGGCAAGTGGGAGCAGATGGGAGACTCAAAAATTATCAACATTGATTTTTATTCGAATGGATTCAACCCAGCTGTTCTGTCAACTTACCATCCTCTGTGCTAAGAATCTTAAAAGGCAAGGAACAATTGCTGGGATCAAATGGGTGTGTGCAGGGAGAGGTGAGGGCATGAATTGGATGCTAGGTAACAAACTTATTATCTCTCCAGACCTGAGCCTGCAGTGCCTGAGGCAATGGTCATGTGGCAGGTTAAGATAGACAAAGGATTGACACAGGTACAAGCAGAGAGAAGTGACCAGGATATAAAGGAGTACTCACCACAAGTTAGGGCACAACTGACATTGTGGTGTCACTGGAACAGAGTGCTGAAGTTAAACAGACTTCCGACATAAGTACATTTGTGGCAATTTAGCAATAAAGTGTGTTGTGAGCAGAATTGGATGGGCAAGGCTTACTTCTGCCTGGACTGTGAACAGTCCTGCTTAACTTTGGCACAACACAACACTTAAAATAAAAATCAGAACCGACCAGACAAATGACAACTCAATTTCAGCTTCTATCCCAATCCCAGAAACAGTCTACTCACAAGCACAAAAACATTTTTAAAAACTACTTGCTCAGAAAAAGAACATCCATAATCAGAGATTAAATATGCTAAATTAGTGGTAATAGTAAATCCTCATGTAGACAATACAAAACTGTTTAAGGACTGGATAACACTGGACAACAAAGATTTTGCTTCCTGAATATTTTTGGGTTTATTTTATGGATTTTTGGATCATGAAAAAAATAACTAAATTTTCCTATCATATACCAATTTTTAGATGCAACTATTTTTGTGAGTTCCTATAATATTTTAAGGTTACCTCAGGCATTCAAAGACCATGAAGTACAATGTAATGCATCATTGAAAATTCAATTTCCGCATTCACTCTTGGACTTCTTTCCTGCCGATCTCGGTGCAGTCAGTGATGAACAACATGAAAGGTTTCACTAGGATATTGCAACCATGGAAAGGCGGTATCCATCAACACTGGCTGACTATAGTTGGACACTGACACAATAGACGTTAGATGCTGAGTCCTAACAACAATCAGTTAGTTGAACTAACTCAATGTCAGCGTCATTATGCGATTAAACAGGATCAATTCAATAAAAGTTAACTTAATGTTTTTCCTACTTCCTACATGGTACAGCAAATATGAAATTATCTTTGTGTTCAGCTTGAAGGTTTCTATCAGAATTCCCAATTTTTTTCAAGAAACAAACCTTTTGGAAAATTTGTTGTCCAGTGTTATTAAAGACTCTCTTGAAACATTTTCATAGAACAATATGATGGATTTAGATGGGGAGAGTAGTTCCAGTGGCATGGGGATCATGGGTAAAGAAGACAGCCATTGCTCCCACATTGAGCTGCAACCATGAACCAGAGCGGCATTCATGGCAGCAACTGCTCCGCGTCCCCCCCCCCCCCACAAAAGCGATCTTCCGCGAATGGGGGAGGGGGGATTGGCAACCAATATAGGGGCGTGTTTACCATGATAATCATTTTTATATAAGAGCTTCTTTCAGGGTGGTAGTTAAAATTAGAGATATAACCAAACCCTTAATTTACTAATACTAGTACTGTATTTGAAACACAGGGTTTTAGGGTGTCAGAAGCAATGCTGAAATGTTTTGATGATGTCATTAACCAATGCTCCAGAAATACACAGTTACGTGGTACATTTTGGGCAACTATTGCCTTTGGTTATCAAATCCTAAAAAGAACTATGTTTTCATAAGCTGCTCCAGCTTCGAGACTGCGTTGGAAGCTCGAGATGTGCAAATGCTGAAATGGAAGCAACTGATTAAATATCACAGATCGAGTGAAGGTATCATCCCCAATAATAGTGACGTGAGCTTTATAATAGCATCAACAACACATTGTAAGTTACTTTCAAAATGTATTGAATTAAAGTACCAACTGACAGCCGGTAACTCTGGTAAGTGCAGGACGCGTCACTCACCACACCATTATGAGGGAGGGATTCCCCCTTAAATTGCCAGGTTGGAGATTTATCAGGTAGGTCTGGCTGTGATTTGAAAGGTGCATCCTGCACCCATGACCCAGTAATCACACCCAGGTCCCAAGAGGGCTACCTGGGTGCTGAAATTTGAAAGCGCCTATTGAAACATATCATTCTGACAGGGCATGACAAATTGGGTGTGGAAAAGATGTTTCTCTTGGCAAGACATTTCAGGAGAAACTGCTTCAACAGAATGTGTAGCAAACCTGTCTTCCAAAGAAGGACATGGAAGTCAAGTCAGTTAATATATTTAAGATTGATAAACAGATTTCTAGATCCAAATGGCATCAAATGGCAAAGAGAGTAAGAAAATATGTCTGTGACAGACAATCAGCTATGATCATACTGAATGGCAGAGCAGGCTCAAAAGAGCCAATGGCCTACAGTATTTATGATATTTTATATTTCAATAGTTTAGCAACTCCATTACAGTTCACAATAAAGCAAGAGATTTTTTTTAAAATGGTGTTATGGTGTAGGGAGAAAACGTGGGAAAACTCCTCCCCCTGGCAGAACTACTCAAAATCCGTTTTAAAGTTTTAAAAATATTTTTAGAAAGTTTTAAATATATTGTTGAAGTATCTTAGGAGCAGCCATGAAGAAAACTAAAGCTACTAAACAGTTAACAACTGCTGAAGAATTTGGGCCTACCTTGCAAGTAGAGCCTCTGGATTCTATTCCTCCTCACCCTTGTCTACACCGGCACCGACTTCACACAGTGTTGCAGAAGATGGCGCTGGTGCCCGACATTGTCATCTTCCAGATCAAGAAGAACAATTGCCCAGTATGGCCCAGGCTGCGGGGGGACCTGACCTCCCTCGGTCTAGTGATCCTGGATATCAACAGAGGAGGAAGAAGTGGAAACAGCTGGTCTGGAAGAAGAAGGTGGTATGGAGGAGGAGGAAACTGTCATATATAAGGGTAGGTCCATGGTAAAGCAGGCCTTAAAGTTTAAGTCTGATCCTCACTAGTCAGATCCAATTTTACATTTACTTATCCAAGCAGATGGAAAATATGGCTATTCAGATGAGTCAAGGGTTTTCATCTATAAAGGAACAGCTTGTGGATATGAAGGGGGAAATATTCTCTATTAAATTGGATGTGGCAAAATGTTTTAAAGTGGTGGATAAGGTCCAGGATAAATTTATGAAGATTGAAGAAGAATTTATTGATTGTAAAGATGATGTGGATCCATGTAAAGAAAAGATGGAGCAGATGGAGGATTCATTTACTGGCTGGGAAATTCAGAAAAGTGATTTGTAGAAGATTGATGCTCTGGAGAATCAAAGTTGGAGAAATAATATTAAAATTGTCAGTCTTCCAGAAGATCTTGAAGGTCTGGACCCAGTTAAGTTTTTTCAGAAGTGGATTCCTGAGGTTTTGGTAACAGAATATTTTCCGAATGGTCTGGAACTGGACAGAACTCAGAGCAATAAGAAGGAAACCAGTTCCTGGTCAAGTTCCATGTTCTATTTTGATTCGAAGTCTGCGTTATCAAGATAGAGAGTTGATTTTAAGACTTGCTGTTCAAAATGTGAGAAGTAATCAGGGTCCTTTAGTGGTTAAAAATAATAGTTTTTTTAATGCTGATTTGAGTCAAGCTGTAATTAAACGCTGCAAAGAATTTAATTCTGCTAAGGCTGTTTTGTGGAAGAAAGGATACAAATTTGCTTTTTCCTATCCTGCCATACTTAAAGTTTTTTTAAGGAGATTATCAATCTCAGTTTTTTACTGATGATGCTGAAGCTCTTACATTTGGTAATTATTTGCCTGATAATAAGCAGGTGCAAAGTCAAGAAAGGTTTCCTCAACAGCCTGTTTTGGGGAATCTCCACAGTTGATTGATATTGGAATTGATGATGACCAGGTTAATCTGTTCGGGGGAGGTCGTTCAGCTACCAATCCTTCCGAAGTCATCGGCCACTTTGTGGCATTGGTCACTCCAGTATAACTGAGGTGAGGGGGGGGGGGGGGGGGGAATACTATTATAGTTTTTTTTTTCTTTTTTTTCTTTGAGGAAATCTTTGGTTTTGTATGTTATGTGATCTTCTTTTCTTTCTCTTCTTTTGGGGGTAATTTAGAGGGAGGTGGGGAGGGAGGTTGTAGGGAGTATTATTTACAAAAATATCATGTATGTATTTTGTTTTTCCGTTAGTTGTATTTTTTATTGTATGATTTACCATGATTAATAAATAAAAATTTCCAAAAAAATGTCTGCTTGATCTGGCTTGATCTTAAGGAATTTAAAATATTTGTTCATGTACAAGCATCCTCCCCAAGTTCCAGATCTTAATTCTCTGCCAAGTAATATGGAACAAGCATTATTGACTGGACCAAATAGCTCAATTAAAGCCAGAATTCCAAAGAGAGCCACTGGTGATCAGCTGTTTCCAGCTAAGTCGTTCATATATTTGTTCAGATTCATCCCAAGTTTGGAATCTACCAACACATCTGCCAATCTGATTCAATGTCAAGGACTGATCATACTGGAATTTCTCATCTTGTGATTGGGAACTTGCCTCTCTAAGCCTCTACCAGTCAGACTGGAATTTATTTGCTTATGTTTTAATTCTGTTACTCATTTCATCATTGTGAATTTAAAACAAATTTCAAGGATTCTTATTAGCTTTTAAAACCACTCTCCATCAGATGTGAAACTAGGAGGCTGAAGGTGAAAATCCAACCATAACATGACCATAAAACCGAATTTGATACATCTGGCCATTTGGAACTTTAAAAAAAATTACTATGAAACCTTCCAACTTCTAAAAAATCCAACTGTTCAAAACTGTCCCTCAGGAAAGGGAACCAAAAACATGGACCAACACTGTTTTGCATTTGATTGCAGTCTCATGACATCAGGATAATTTTAGGATGGTAATCCCCATACTGTATCCCAATACAAAAAAAAAGGCAGTTTTTTTCACAACTGGTTCTGAAAATATGCAAATACAGCCAAAATCCTATTATCTTTGACACTGAACTTAACCATGTGTATTTATACTGTGTTGACTTTTTACAGGCATTACTTTTGTTACTGGAGCCATTAGGTTTTACAAGTATCACATGGAGCAGGCAACATTTAATGGTCTATGTTAAGCATCTGCAAAGAACAATGATCAATGAACACATTTCATTTGCTGGCAGCAGATTCATGCTCTAACTTCAAGTTTCCTTTAATCGGACAGAGCATATAGTACTCAATCATGACTACACAATAGGTAATCAACATTATAATTATCACTTGAACACCCCAAGACTAAAATAGTAGTGAGCTAATAATTATAATAAAATTATATAAATACATTTGACTGGATTTTCAAATCAGTCTTCGAAATAGTAACCGAAAACAACACATCTGTTACAGACACATCTGGCACAAATTCCATTTGATACCCATCTGTACCTGACTAAATACTTAATGAATCACATTTTAGTTCAAAGTAATGCATGACAGATTTAAAATTCAGCTAAAAAGTTTAATTTACAGAATCATATTAATAATCTATATTCATACATCATGCAAAAGCAAATTTGTTCCAATCCTATAATTTTAAATTGGAATGAATACCTTAACACACATTACACCAAGTTAGATGTTTATTTAGAGGTATTTAAAAATGCTATCTTATCACATAAAATTTGGTTGAATAAAGCAAAATAAAATAAACAATCCTGACAATATAAAGGAAAAATATCTGCTTGGTGGAAGTGGAAAAATTGTGCAGAATTTAACAAATGACACAGAATTACACTAGTGACTACAAAACAAAAGAACCTCCTTCCCTATAAAATCCTCAGAGCATGAAGAATACCATTGAAAGTCTATATAGCCTCAAGTTTCTAAATAAATAAATTCCGAACAAAACAAATGCTGGAGGAACTTAGCAATTCAGACAGCATTCATTGAGGGAAATAAACAATTGATATTTTGGGTCAAAACCTAAAGAAACATTAAAGAGAAGAGGAGGTAAGTTCAGTTGGTGATAGGTGAACTGAGGAAGAGTGAAAGTACACTTAGATGGAGCCAGGAGAGGTGAAGTTGAGAGACAGAGACAAGTAGAAAGAGGAAGATAAAGGCAGATGGAACCCCAAGGGGAGGAGGAGTGAAGGTGGAAACAGCTACTGAAGGAAGGAAATAGAGGCCAGATGGGAACAATGGATGCAGTGGGAAGGGTGTTTGGGTGGTGAGCAGGTGGGGAATGGGAGAAAATGGGTAGTGAGAGGTTGGAGGTGTTTTGGAAAGATGTGTGAGAGAGAGAGAGAAAGACCTGGGGAAATGAAAGAGAGAAAGGGAACAACAGAAAGTAGATTACTTGAAACCAGAGAATTCAATGTTTATTCAACTGAGCTATAGACTACCCAGCTGCAACACAAGGTTCTGTTCAAACTGGCATTTGGCTTCACCCCAGAAATGGAGGTCCAGACATGGATGGGAACATGGAGGGGAGTTAAAATAGTTATCAACCAGGAGCTCCAGCTGGTGAATAAAATTCTGGAAGTTCCTTAAAGTTGGAGTTTCTATTTTACTGGAGATGTCCAATTTAATTCAAATTTTGTTACTGTTTCAACTTTTATCATTTTATGTTCTATTTAGAAAACATTGTAACATTCTACTTAAATTACATTGTTTTCATGACGTGCTTGAGTTGGTTTTAAAAGCATTATTTATTTCTGACTTTTAAACAGACGAATTACTAATCTTTCAAGGCTCATAGACCACCCAATTAGTAACCCTAAATATAGCAAGGATTTCCTTCTATGGTGGTCAAAGACTTTCATTTCACATATGGCACCTTTCATATCGGTAGAGAATGTTCAAAGGCACTTTATAGCCATTGAAGCAATATATCTGCTATGTCATCAAGCACTTAAAAGCCATTATGCAGCAAGAAAGTTCCTACAGAGAACCATGTGATGTTGAGGAAAAAATATCTTGTTTTATAAATGTTGATTAAGAGATAAATACTGTCAGAACAAGGAAGTAATCTCCCATGTTCTCAAGTTTTGAATTAATGCCAGTAAGGTTTCACATTTATCCAAGACAGCAGACACGGCCATGAATTATTGACATCTAAAACAATGCAGTATTCATGTAGTATTGAGACTTTAGTACTGAGACTTTCAATATAAGATTTTTGTGCTCAAGTCTCTAGAGACAAACTTGAACCTAAGTTGTAGGATCTACAATAGAATCATGTATAGAGGTGAATACAAAAGGCATCCAATACCCTTCATGGCTTTTTTATAGTTTTATAGTTGAAATTCTATTTGAGGCAGTGGTGTCACTGGGGTTGGTTTCACTAGGGTTGGTGTCACTAGGGTTGGTGTCACCCAGTGCAGTAACTCAAGGTGTCACTCCCCTTTCTATAATGAATGACAACATTATTAGTTACAACATTATTAGTAACTGGGCAGGCCTTTTTTGATTTTTCTCTTTCTTTTCCTTTAATTACTACTTCATTCTCAAAAAAAGTTATTGATATAGGTTCACAAATACTAATTAGCTCAATATTGCAGCTAAAACACTAGAAAATTCGACAAAAGCAGCAATTATAAGAACACCAGCAGCAATGAAAACAACAGCGTGTGCTTGTCGCACATGAAGACAAAACCATAAGATTTGAAGTGTCATTGTAATTGTGCAATAATGACAGCTCTGACTGGAGCCCATTAGAAGATTCAAAACATAATTTAGCATAGAATTTTAGCCTTGTTGGTATATTGATACATGTAAGCTTGGCTTACAAAAAATGTTTTTGTTGTTCTAACTAACTACAGGGATAATTAAAAAAAACATTTCTTCTGCAACCCTGTACAAAAATTTATAGACAGTCATTTTAATGTCACCCAGTATGGTCCGCACCCCCCTAGTGACGCCAGTGATCAGAGAATAGTTTATCATAGATTTGCTACTGATGGACAAACTATCATTTAAAATGCTGGTTGAATATTTAAGAAAAAGAAACATAAAAACCAAGAGTAGGAAAATATCTGAAGATGTCAACTATCAGAAATGTGGATTAATGGTTCTGTAGCACAATCTCTGTGACTTCTGTTTCCATATTCATTCAACGATTTATAATGTGTTTAATTATCAAACAGCTTTTATCAATACAAAAACAAATCGCAATCTCTGTTGGAAAATAAATCGACAGCTGAAGATGCTGAAAGCCAAACAGAACTTGCTTAACTTGTATACAAATGCTGATAAAGCTTCCATGCCTCATTAAAGCAGTACAGTTCTACCACTGGAGAAGGAGAAGCAGAGATCATCATACTGAATTTTAAACAACTTATCTCTTCTGTTTCATCCAATCACCATGCTCAAACATCAGGCACAACACAGTTCACAAGCTATCAGTTATATTTTTCTGGCAGCTGCAAGATCATTTCAATTTATATTCATTTACGGAAGTTGCATCGCTTTGTAATTTCTGGGTGCTACACAATTGTTTTTACTTTCCATATTTAGATTTGGGTGGTGATACACCACTAGCCTATTGCAGGGGGCGATCTCTGTACCTACAGGAAGATAACTGGAGGACAGACCACACCCGGCCGGCTGTCAATCAAATGCCCAGGATATAATCCTGAGTTGGCCCCTCCCGAGCAGTCACTCTGGAGCTACCAGAGCAGCTACCACTGTAGCAGAGACTTTTAACTGAATAAAGCCTGTTGTACAGTCTTTCTCGAGTTTTGTGTCTGCTTACTGCTGCAGCCGTGCATCACAATTTGGATTAGAAAATTGAAACATGTTGTAAACTCCATTTTATATTCAAATGGACAGCCAGATACAAACAAATAATGTAACAAACACTTCATCACATCATAAATAATCACCAACCGTGGTGGAAAAAAAAATCACTATTACGGAACTTGCAACTCAGCCATGTCAATGTCTTTAATATAAAATACCAAAGATATAGATATAAAAATGCAGCAATGTGCTGAATATAAATGTCTATGGTAGTTTGAATTTTTTTGTAAATTAATGCAATTTTATTAAATAATATAATTTTTAGTATTTGGAGAATATATAGAAGTACAAATTTATTAAAAACAAGTAACACTGTGAGATATAAAAACCAAAAAAAAAACAAGAAAGACCATACTGGAAGCTGCTATTGTTAACATAACATAGCCTTGTAGTCATTGTTGGAATACTGACAAAACCATCAAGTTTTCTACCTTAGTCCTATAAAAAAATCAAGCTAATCTGAAACTGTGCCCATTTAGCAGTTAATCTCCAAGTAAACCCTTAGGATGGTTTGGTGGTTAACTCATTGTCACACAAGGAGCTGTGGGGGCAAGGGTGGGAGAAATAAAACCTGACTAAATTTAAATGATCTTTCAGATGTAAATACATTCTATACATCTCGGTTCAAGTGAAGAATCAAACATATTCACAGAATTTAATTTAGTTTCCATTATTATCTATGACCATCATTCACAGATACTGGTTTGTAAAGTCACAGTTTTTGGAATCAAGTTCTGCATGTTTTAATGAATGTGTCAAATGTGTGGTATATGTATATACGTATAAATGCACTTTTTATTTAAAAAAGATTTCAAGAAATCTATAAAACTGATTTAAAACGTGCAGCACAAAACTAATTGCAGTTAAAAATACAGATGTCTATTTTTTGTGATAAACACTGAAGAACACAATAGTTGAAGTCCATTTCAATCTGATTGCAGATATTCACTCTATTGCTATTGAAAGTTTAATTCCGACTACATCAGTGATTGCCTCGATTTTAAATGAAATGATCATACATGCAGAGCCAAATTATAAGATTGCAATTTATTCTACTGAACCTCATTTTGTTTCAAAAGCAGCAAACTTTTTCAGATGTCCTTTATGAGTTTGCATGCAAATTCTCTTTTTTGTTCTGACAGGTTGCATTCCAAATAAGATCATTATAATTACATTATGTCCCTCTGGCTGAAGAAGCAATGCTTGGCAGGCAAATATTTCATGACATTAATCAATACTGGAGGTCTGCTTTCCATATGAAGACAGAGTAGTCAACATTGGTTGTCAAATGGATTTTATTGCTTTTCTGACACTATTCTTGGTCAACTATAGTCACTCAGCTGTTATTGAACACTATTTGAACAAGTGGAATTAATATAATTTGTCCTTCACATCACCTTTCTATCTTTGCATTTGACACCAAGAGCCAAGTTCCAACTCACATCAAAGCTGAAGATTAAGGCAGTAGCATGGAACAAGTATGGGCATTGGCTGGGTGCCGCTCTATTTAACTGCTCGACTGACCAATGCACACAAGATAATGCAATCTCTCCCTGCAGGAGTGGAGAAGACATATTTCAGCAGTTTTGGAACCCTTAACATCCTTTCATTATTAGATACAAGGGAAGTACTAGCCCCTTTTATACAGAGCATGAAAGCTAAGTTTTATCCACTTTGAGCTCTGCATCATGGAGAGAGAGAAAAAAAATCAAAGGTGGATTGGGGGGGGGGGGGGTCCTAGATTTACCCATCTTCGATCCGCCAGAGTAGATACTCTCAGTGGTGGAGAGTATCGATGCAGGACTTATCTAAAACAGTCAAGTTGAGTTGAAATGGCAAGGGAAGATGAGGTCGATGTTGGGTTTAAAAAAGGTTCAGAGTCAGAAGCAAGTAGACCACGGGATACTACTAGGTGCATAGTGTGCGAATGTCAGCACTGACTGATTGAATCAGATTCAGTGGGTCTGGACACAAGGGTTTGCCATCACACATAACTTTTATTAAATACAAAATTTGTAGAACAGTGTGGGAAAATTTTAATGGGAATAAAACACACACAATTTATAAAGGTTCTTGGGAAAATATTACGGGAATAAAACACAATTTATAAAAGAGCGTGAGAATATGTTAAACAGTACACAATTACTTCTATGTCTAATGGTCTTATTAAAGTATGCTAAAAGGGTGCTGTTTACAACATTTAGCACGCATGTGTTTGCAGATTGCTAAAAATCAACAGAATTGGTCAATCATTTATAAACTGTGCATGTGTGTTTTATTCTCGTAATATTTTCCTACGCTCCTTTACAAATTGTGTGCATGTATTTTATTCCAGTTAACATTTTTCCACGCTTTTCTGTAATTGTGTGTTAATATAAGCTACATGCGATGGCAAACCCTTGTGTCCAGACCCACCGAATCAAATTCTTTCTCAACACAACATGTCACACTAAGTGCCGATGCTGTTGTGCTACACATCCTGCCTCTTTTGGTTCAGGAAACCCTTTTGCTGTGTAAAAGGACTCATGGACCTGGCTTTTTTCTGTTGTGTGAACAGGCAAGCCGGCTTCCAAAGATGGGTTATGTATGTGGTAATAACGCTGCTTTTCAGTGTAAAATGGGCTACTGTCAACATTCTAGAGTAGGCTCCTAGCTCTTCCCACCTAGCTAAGGAAATTAGATAAGATATGTAAATTAATTTATAATGGAACAGAAACATTACAAACCCAATGAAATACATGTGGCTATAAATTAGATTGCAGAGATTTTTTTAATTGGATTTCTAAATTTAATTTTAAAAATGTAATTTAGTTTAATTTCATCATATTTTAACTGGTGCAGTGAGACTGGGTCTTTCTTGAGCAATCTAACAGGTCAATTCTCTAATTCACACAATCATAAAAAGAATAAGAACATAATTGGAGTATGGTGATGCAATGAAAAAAATGAACCAGCACAAAACAAGGGCAGCAGGAGAGCACTGCAGGCAAGAATCGGTCTTCAAATCTGTTGGTGCACAATTTCACATGTTTGAGCTGCTCTGCAATGGGGTGTGATGAGTCCTTCAGTATGCTGGCTGCCTTTCCTAGCCATTGAAAGATGTGGATGTTGGAGGGGAGGCAAGGTTACATGTTCTGAGTTGCATTCACCACCTTCTGATCTTGAACAGAGCAACTCTCATACTATGTCTTGATGCATCCAGCAAGCATGCTTTCAGTGGTGCACCTGTAGAAGTCATTGAGGGACATGCCAAATTTCCTTAGTCTTTTAAAAAGGTATTGAAGTCGATGTGCTTTCTTGATCATTGTGTCAAAAATCGCTGGTACAGCTCAGGCCACAGGAAATGTTTACTCCAAAGAACTTGAAGCTATCTATTCTTTGTACTTCAACACTATTGATGTGGATAAAGATGTGGTCTCTGCACCTCTCCTCAAGTCAATTATCATCTCCTTTGTCTTATTGATATTGAGAGGTTGTTATCTTGGTATTATGCCATTAGACCAGTGGTTTTAAATTTTTTTTCTAATCACATATCACCTTAAGTAATCGCTATGTCAAAGGTGCTCTATGATTAGTGAGGGATTATTTAAGGTGGTACGTGAGTGGTGAAAAAAGGTTGAGAACTATTGTTCTAGACCCAATTGTAATGGAAATATTTTGCTTGAAAAAAAATTGTCATTGGCCAATTTCCTTTGGAGTTATGAAACCACGCACATAACGAGTCAATTATGTATAACAGTGGTTTTCAAACTTTTTCTTTCCACTCATATACGACCATAAGTAATCCCTTACTAATCACAGAGCACCTTGGGGTGGGCAACCTTTTAATTTTTAATTTAGACATACAGCACGGTAACAGACCATTTCACCCCACAAGTCCATGCCGCCCAATTAACCTACAGGTATACTTATGGGCCAAAATGGCTTGTTACTGCGATTTATGTCTAAATTAAAAATTAAAAGGTTGCCCATCCCTAATGGCATAGGGATTACTTAAGGTGGTATGTGAATGGAAAGAAATAATTTGAAAACCTCTGCATTAGACTTTCAATTTCCTTTCTCTATTTCATATCATTATTTGATACCTGGCCTACAACTGTGATAATCGGCAAATGCAAGATTGAGTTGGAACAGTATTTCACTGTCATTGTTGATGTAAAGGGAGTATAGTTAGCAGACTCAGTGCACATTTATCAGTCTGAGATTCTACATTTAATGCATTACAACCTCAAATATCCTGGAAAACCTTTGTGTAAAATTTATAATAGCAGAGTTTTAAAAAAAACATAGTTGATATTAACTGGATATTGGCGACAAGTAAGGCTAATTTAAATTTTGGAAGGTCACCAGCACTCCCGTCAGGATCTTTGGACACTCCACCTATCAAACAATTCAAATTATACTAATTAATGGAAAGTAAATAATCTTTTTCGACAAATATCTGTCTTATCTACAAAGAAACCTTCGTGTCCCCCGATGAACGTGCCCCCTGCATAGTTGCAGCCGAGGTGAGGAGAATCCCACTAGCACAAGGCCGTGGTACCAGACAACATACCTGGTTGAGTATCGATGTACTGTGCAGACCAATTGACGGAGGTTTTCACAGACAGCTTCAAAACTTCCACTGCAGCAGTCCATCATTCCTGCAGGGTTCAAGGCAGCCACCATCATCCCAGTACCCGAGGGTGACAATAACAGGCCTCAATGATGACTGCCCTGTAGCACTGACCTCTACCATTATGAAATGCATTGAATCAAAGCACATCTCATACCTCAAGAGCCATTTCAATATGTCTATAGAAGAAACCATTCTTCTATATAAACAATGCTATAGCCTTGACCCTTCACTCCAACCTGACCCACCTGGAAAACAATGCCTCCTATGCCAGATCGCTGTTCATGGACTTAAATCAGCGTTGAATATGATCATTCTCCAGAGGCTGATAGAGAAGCTGTCATCGCTGGGACTCAACATCCTTTCTGCAATTGGATTCTGGACTTCCTAACAGAAAGACCACAATCTGTCTGGGTTGGTAGCAGATCGTCGAGCACTGGTGCACCTCAGGGCTGTGTGCTCAGCCCACTCCGGTTCATGCTACTGACCCACAACTCCATTGCTAGATCCATCTCCAATAGTGTCATCAAGTTTGCTGATGACACAACAGTAGTTGGCTCGTCAGCAACAATGAGTTGCATTACAGAGAACAGGTGGAAAATCTCATGATATTGTGCAAGAGTAACAACCAGGCTCTCAATGTGGACAAGGCAAAAGAGATGATTGTAGACTTCAGGAGAACCAGGATCAACCACCTTCCACTGCACATCAACAACTCTGTAGTGGAGAGAGTGGAGAGCACCAAGTTCCTTGGAGTTCACTTAACTAATGACCCATCGTGGACACACATCTCCTCACTTGTCAGGAAAGCACAAGAGCAACATCATTTTCTGAGAAGACTGAAGCGTGAAAGGATACCAGCCTCCATTATGTCAACCTTCTACAGGAGCTCTATCAAGAGCATCTTGGCCAACTGCATCATAGTGTGGTATGTTTGCTGCAGGGAAATAGATTGGCGGTCAATCCACAAAACTATAAGAGTGAAAGAGGATCACTAGAGTTTCCTCCCACCCACTCCACCCCAATACTGGGACTGTTGCCTGAAGAGGGCACCCAAAATTATTGAGGACCCCTTTCACCCAGCAAACAGCATCTTTCAGCTGTTTCAGTCAGGAAAGAGATACAGGAGGATCAGAGCGAGCACCACCAGGCTGAGGAACAGCTTCTTCCACAGGGAGTGAGTGCTGAATGACCAAAGGAACTGCTCACACTAACCATCCAAGACTCTCAAATTCATGAACCTGCATATGTATTGTTTGCCTTTATGTGTGCTTGTCTGGTTGTGCGTCTGCGTGTTTTGCACTGAGGACCGGAGAATACTATTTCATAGGGTTTTACTTGTACAATCACATAACAATAAACTTGACTTGAATTTATTTTTTTTTCTTTTAAGATTATCCTGCAATTATGCAAGGCTATTGCCTAGGAATACATAGTCCCTACTTTCTACTGCTTATTTTAAAGACTCTAATCTTTAATGCAGTGGTTTTCAAACTGTGCCCCTAAACTTACATTCCACCTTAAGCAATCCCTCTGCCATAAGTGCTCTGTGATTGGCAAGGGATTATTTAAGGTGGTATGTGAGTGGAAAGAAAGAGGTTTGAAAAGCACTATTTTAAACATACCTATTTGACTTATTATATGCATGGTTTCAAAGGAAATGGGCCAAATGACAATTTTTCTCAAGCAAAATATTTCAGTAACAGTTGGGTCGAGAGCAATGGTTCTCAACCTTCCCTTCCCACTCACATAACACCTTAACCAATCTCTTACTAATCACAGAGCACTTATGGTATAGGGATTGCTTAAGGTGGAATGTGAGTTTAGGGGGGCAGTTTGTGTGGGGAAAATGTATTCATCTTCTATATTTTCCTTAATCGGTTCAAAAGGTGTTATTGGTGCAAACACTAAAACACATGCTTTAAAGTCATCAAAAGGAGATGGAGATGCAACCTAAAATATTCTTCATTTAATTTTCTGAATTGATTATGTGCCATTAACAATAAAAATGACAGCCTCTCTAAAATTTTGAAAATGATCTCTGGCTCAATAACCAGGCTAATTCCATTTAACAAAACCTTCCCAACTCCTGAAGCAGCAACTGTTATGGGGAAAACACAGGTTTGAGTAATTATTTATTCACATCACCTTTTTGGTGTTTTGACATGTCAGTATATTTTTTATTCAAATGAGGGTACTGTCTGAAAGAACTTGTGTCTAAGATGAAAAGCAATTTCGTGAAGCTATCACTTTCTGACTGACTTGATTCAGCTGTTATAGTGTCACATGCCAAACAATACTACAAATTGATCTTGGTTTAAAAAAAAAGTTACAGAAACCTTTGTCACAGCATTAATTAAAAAGTCAATTCCTAGAATGAAATTCCATATTAGGTGCTTAAAAAACTATCAAACCTCAGAGGGAAAGATTATAAATGCCACTGCATATCAAGCATGGAATTGGCCCAAAGTACAATATATTATGTAATTTCATTAGAAAATAAGGTTACAAGTTACAGGCTGGCATCACAAGGTCACCTCCAATCATTGCATGTTTGTACATCAGCATTTTGCTGTTGGAAAGAATAATGACCATCAAGAACTATTATTTTTTCAGGGTTTCAATAGTTGAAATTGATTGGAGTGAAACATGATAGGGTGCAGAAACTGTGATTGTAGTAAACACACTGAATGCTGGAGGAACTCAGTTGGTCTATTCAGCATCTATAGGAGACAAAGATAGATTGTCGACATGTTGGGCCTGAGCCCTTCTTCAAGGGAAAAAATTCAGAAAAGGCAGAAGCAGGAATATAACAAAAAGTCTCAGAATTCAAACAATGGGGGAGAAATCCAGGCCAACACAGAGATGATAGAGGACTAGGTAGAATTTATCATCCGTGCAAAAGGAGACAGGGAACGGAGTGATGACGGGGGAAATGTGGGTAGATTAAAAAAAAGTCCATATTAATGCCATCCGGTTAGAGGGTTCCCAGTCAGAAAATGAGGTGTTGTTCCTCCAATTTATGGGTGGTCTCAGTTTGGCAGTACATGAGACCATGGACAGATAAGTCAGCAAGGGAATGGGATGGAAAATTTAAAAAGGGGGGGCCACTGGGAGATCCATGCAATTGCGGCAGACAGAGCCAAGGTGCTCAACAAAGCGATCTCCCAGTCTGAGTCCAGTCTCTCCAATGAAGAGAGGACCACAGCAGGAGCACTAGATGTAGTAGATGACCTCTGGAGATTCACGAGTGAAATGTTGCTTCACTTGTAAGGACTGTTTGAGGACCCAAATGGTGCTAAGGAGGAAGGTGTGGGTGCAAGTGGAGCATCTTCTTCAGTCACAGGGGTAGGTCCCAAGGGGATGATTGGTGGGGAGGATGGAGTGGACAAGGGAGTCACAGAGGGAGCAGTCCCTGCAGATGGCAGCGAGGGGAGAGGGGAATATGTGCCTAATGATGGGATCAGATAGTAGGTAAATTGATTGGAACCAAGCCCAATTCAAATCTGTGAAGGAAGATACAAACACTTTTTGCCATTGAACATTGGTATCTTGCACACGAGGCATTGCAAGAATATAGCCTTTGTCTTTCTCCTGTGGCTGTGATATCACAATAATTCAGAACATAGAAATCTAAAGCACAATGCAGGCCCTTTGGCCCAAGGTGTTGTGCTGACCTACTCCAACAACAGAATTTCCCAACTGCAGACACTGCATTTTTCTCAGTTCCATGTACCTGTCCAAGTCCCTGAAAATTAAGTTTTGCTGGTACAGTACATTCAAAATCTCACACAGTTTTAATATTTTTTAAACATTTCTTAAAATCTGCTCATTTAAAATTCCTGATATGTTTATCAGAGGCACCGATGAAAAAATGAATCTGCTAAGTTTCAGATAAAGTTTCACAATCATTCACCAGAAATACTATTTCAAACATTTATAAATTGATGGCTACAACTTGAAAATATTGCTGCTAATAAGGGTGATTAATAATTATTTTAAATATCATAAGGACCAAGAAGGAGAAACAAGAATAGCCCACATGACACCTTGAATCTGCTCCACCACTCAATAACACAGATGTCACACTTGCATCTTAATTCTCCTGAAGTCCAAAATTATACCATAGTCTTGAATATATCCAATGACCCAACCACCACAGCAATTTGGTGCACTGTTCTTCAGGTGTAATCTTACTGGAACTCTGTACATGTACAACAGCATTTTCCTGCATTTAAATATTCCACCCATTTATCCTTAAATACTAACATTATATTAGGTTTCCTAAATATTTAATAATATCTACATGCTTACTTTGCCCTTGCAAGGACACCCAGATACATCTGTACACCAGTATTTCATAATCTCATCCTCATTAAATATTCTATTATCTATTCTTCCCAAAAAAGTGAAGTAAATTTCTCTTCATATGATCTTAGATGTTTAATTTTTCCCCACTCATTGAATTTATCCATGTTTTGCAGAATTTCTGATCTCCTCACAATGTACTTTTTCCCACACAATCTTTGTAAAGTCAGGAAAACTAGACTAAAATGCATTAGCCCTTTGCCTAGATGGTAAATAATTGACACTCCATAGCATCTCAATAGTTAAAAAGTGCAAATCTGACAATGACCCATGTAACTATTAAAAAAAACTTGGATGTTGGATGGCCTACTTTTCTGTGAGTTAATCAATGCTAATCATGCATTTGTATTACCAACAACTCCAGAAACGGACAACTTTGAAGTGCTATTTTAGTGAGAAAACTTTTCATAAATTCAAATCCATTATTTACTAATTCCCTTTGATCTTTCTTGCTCATTGCATCCTCAGAGGCATGCTGACACTGCCAATTGGCATCACAATTTTCTAAATTGCCTGCTACTCTCTGCCACCAAATCACCATAACTTTAAATTTATTTTAACAGCACTCCTAACACCCCATACGCAGTATCCTCCAGCTATGCCCGTTACAACACAGACACAGAAGTATCAGAGCCAGAACCTCCAAGCTGAGGAACAGCTTCTTCCTATGGTCAGTGAGACTGCTAAAACAGATCTCTGTGTCTCTGCTATTTATTAAGAATATTTATTTTAATATAACTACATATGTACTGTGTATGTGTATATATGTGTGTTTATGTTTGTGTACATAGTTTGTCTGTATGTGCATTATGTCTGTATGCCTGTTTTGCACTGTTCTGCTCCATGGAGCAGAGAAGGTGGTTTTGTCAGGTTGTACTGGTACAATCAGATGAAAGATAAACTTGAACTGCACAATTCCTAGAGAATCTCATGGCACCTGCATTTAAAAAAAAATATATAGAGAACTCTTATTGCAGGCAACACAGAAATTAAAACCATCTCAATTGGGAATTCTTGGTTCACAAGTTTATACATTTCTTTATACACTAGCCAAATATTGCTGTTGAATATAGAGGATTGAACAGACCAGCACAGTTTGCCTGAAACATTGGTTTTGTATCTTTATCTTTGCTCTATAAAGTACACTGTTTGACTGCTGAGTTTCTCGAGGATTGTATTTTACTTCAATCTCTCATGTTTTATACTACAGTAAGGACCCTTCAGCCCACTACAAATCTAACCCTGCCCTCCCTCACAGCTATAACCCTCCATTTTTTTTTTATATTCACTGCCTATCTAGGAGTCTTTTAAATGTTCTTATTGAAGCATGCTCTTCCATCATCACTGTTAATGCATTCCAGGCACCCACCACTCTTTGGAATTTCCCTTAAACAGATGTCCTCTAGTATTGCCCATTGCCACCTTTGGAAAAAAATGTGCTGGTTGCCTACTTTATTAATGCCTCTCATAATCTTATGCAGTTCTATTAAGTTAACTCTTAACCTTCATTGCTCAAAAGAGAAAAAAACTATCTCAATCTTTCCTCATGACCCATATTCTCAAATCCAAGCAGAGTACTGGCAAATCTCCTCTACACTTTCTCTTAAGTTTCCACATTGTTCCTATAATGAGGTGACCAGAACTGAACAGAATATTCCAAGTGTGATCTAACCAGAGTTAGATGCAAAGTTACATCACAGGTCTTGAACTTAATCCCTGAATGAATGAAGACCAACACACCTGCAGTGTGGATTGTGGAGGGTTACATGACCTCTCAGTCGAGAGCCCCATTGGAAGACGCATCATCTGCCAATCAAGTTTGGACTTACATCCACCCATTGGTACACACCTGACCACTGGCTCCTTTATACACCTGGTGATTACCTGGGCTGGACCCTTCATCTTACTGTACTATAAAGTCCACCAAGTGAAGAAGCTCTTCCTCTTGGACTTTGGTCCTGAGACAAACACTGCTCTACTCCAGATCGTGAACTGTAAACAATGCTGGAGGAGTTGTTGGTCAGGTGTGTACTACATAGAGATCGGTGCTGTTGTACATTAGTGTTGTAGATAGCATTGGAGCTGTGCCCATGTTCAACAAGAAACAGCCAGTAATGTTGCAAGATTGTCTACAGTTGCTAATATTGGTAGTGTTAAGTCCGATGTGACTGGGTGTACTGTACTTGTACGTCTAAATCGTTGCTAGTATCAGTAGTGTTAAGTCCGATGTAACTGTGTTGTGTGATTAAGAGGACCTGTGTTCAGCCTATATTTAGACTCGTTATTTGAACCCACAAAACGGGTTTCCCTTCCCACACAACACCATACGCCTGGAAGAAAGGCTCAGACCCAAAACGTCAGGACGAGACCTTAACCTCCTGTGGGTGCTGCGAGACCTGCCGAGTTCCTCCAGCATTTTTGTTTTTATTCCAATCACAGTGTCTGCAGACTTTTCATGTTTCACACTATTAATTCAACAGCTGAGCCATTTCGTTTTTTGTTGCAAACTGGGTCTGTCATTTCACCTCATTCATTTGAGCCTGTATTACAGCTAATGTATGGAATAAATAAACATTTTAAGTTTCCATACGAGATGCCAGTATCAGTAACAGCATTTGTCCATCCTTGACTTCTGATCTTTGAAAGCTGCTAAAATTCAAGTTCTGAGGCTACCAGCAGCGTCCATTGGACAAGTTTAAAAGATTAAAATTTGACACGGCGCAATTGAGGCAGATCTTGACGAATGAAAAAGTACAACAGACTCCACAAAGTCCCTCCTCAACATTGTCTGAAGGACCATTTGGTGGGGTGTTCTTCACACAGTTCAAAGACTGACCCTGCCTGGAATGAGCAAACCCGCGAGAAATTTCCGACTTTTGAAGAAAAACAATATTTCGTGGAACCTGGCAGCTGAAGGGCAAGGTCTGAGTGAATATTGGAATATTGGTCATCCAGCCAAACCCTATTTCTCCCAATAACCGCAGCGTCAAAACTACCTCCCGCCCCCAGACAAAACGCATTGCAACAATCAGCCTGGAATCAATTAAAAAAAACAATAAACCGTTACAAATAGGTGCCTGACACACAAATGAGAGGAAACACCCGGCTCGCTCACTGCAAGCAATAAGAGGGTATATTTCGCGCGGTGATTTCAAACACCAGATGGCCCCTCAAACATTCTCGCTCAATCCTTCATCGCCAGAATCAAAACTCACCGACGTTCATTTTGGTGGAAATTGTCCCTCACCAAAAGCAATCTTCCTCCGAGGGATCAGAAACCAGACGCACCTGAAATTCTGCCGAAGACCAGCCAAATATGGGCAGCGTGTTGGTGGTGACGGTCTGGTGAAGGGTGCCGTTTGGGACTGGCGTCCATCAGTGTGTGGGGGGGGGGGGGGGGGGTGTTGACAACCGGCAGGTTGCAGAGGTCGCCCACCCCCACCAGGCGGCACCTCGTCAACGGGGCACACCCGCAGAGTAACAAGGCGGCCAGCCGCACCTTCCAATCCGATCGTCCGGGCGGCGGCGGTTCTTGCCCGCCTCAAAACACAGACGAGCTCCGGACGCCCGTCAGTGGTGAGAAACCTGAACGCCAGGGAGAGGGTGGGCCGGGCCTCCGGTCCGCATAAAGGTACGATGATGGAAAGCGTCGTTGACAGCCCTCAATAAACGGCCTTTATAATGGTAGGAAAAACAGAAGACCCAAACAGGGGTACTTCTCGCTTTGACGGGATAACGGCACCATTAATCTGATGGTTGGCTTTGAAATTTTAGAGGACAATGATGTGACCGCACTACGAGGTCTATTGGAAAATGAATGCGTGGGTTTACACAAATAGCAAGAGGGAGACCTCGATTTGGACAGAACGGAGAGTCTATTTACCCAACGCAGTGCTGGCTCAACAAAAGGAAGAAAAAAAACACGGCACCCCCCCCCTTCCCCCAGGAACAAATGAAGCGGAATATTACCGAGAGAGGCTTCGGGGGTCGGGAGAATTTCGACAGCAATGCAAGATATGAGTTTTTAAAAAATCCCATCTTCTCATGCAGACAGAAGGAAACCCGGAGCTTCCATCGCCCGGCCGCAGCCTGGTCGTTGGAACTGGTGCCAGTCGGCTGCTGAGTATTTGATGGCACTGGCTCACTTTCAATATTCCATGAAGGGTTTCCGTGCAGGATGTTGGCTCTTCTGAGCCCACTCACCTTGTTGTTGTCATTCATTGCTGGCGTTCAAGGAGATCGCGCAATATCCAATATTTAGACACAGGGGAGGCTTTGCTTGTCTTCGAGTTTCCTCCGGTTACATGTCCCTCTCTGGCTGAGCACGGTGGGTGACACAAGGGGGGGGGGGGGGCTTTCAACCGCCCGCTTTCAGGGGTGAGCGTTGCTCGCACTGTCAAAGAGCGCGGATGCCTCGGCCGTTCTCCGACACGGAGCCGCGTCGCTCGCCGAGGCAAAACGACAAGCCGTGCACGCCCCGCCTCGCCGCATCATCTCTCATCCCGCCCACGGGGGACTGCATTGGGACTCCCTCCATGTTGGGCACGTCAAGTCACGTTAGAAAGCACGGGTTTGCTGGAACGACACTGCCCAGCCGAAGACCCTTCAGAGGGGATGGGTGCAAGTCCCATTTTAGTCTTCAGTTCACACATTTCTCCCTCAAAAGCTCATCACGTTTGCTATTTTTCCACAACCATGCAGCCTTGCACGTTTCACTTCAAGGACCAATCGATTACTCGGTGAGACATATCGGTGGATTCTGCTCTTGAACATGAAACACAGAACTGTTTATTTTTAATGAGGACAAATGAAATGCGTTTTAGAGAGTTTGAACTTTCTCAAGTGCATTCTTTTTCTAAATATACGAACGATTTCGTTCTTTTAACGTCTTGTTTCATCAAGCGAATGCCCGCTCTTTAAGGCTAAGTTGAATTTTTACATGTCTGTCCGAGTCGTCTTCCTTCATCACCTTGTCCATCTGTGTTGCCACTTTCAAGGAACTATGTCCTTATAACCTCGGCCTCTCTGTGCCACAACGTCCCCTGTCTATTCCCTATTTATATCCTGCCCTAGTTTTAATTGCTCACTTGTCTGAGTTTATTTCGTCTGGCTTATTTTCCCAGTTGATCGAGATCAAGTTGCAATATTAGTCAATCTTCTTCGCTGTTCACTTTACAGTTGCAAACTTACCAATCATTCCACCTACATTCTACTTTAAGTTTAAACAAAATAATGGCATCTCATCCTTGCTTTAAAATCTATCCATTGCTGCTTCTGTCATCTCTGCAACTTCCAGCAAAACTGCCCTCCAAGATTTCTGTGCTTTTCAATTGTTAGATTCCTTAACTGTCTCAATTGCTACCACTGCCTTCAACTTCCCAAGCTTTAACCGTACCATTTTAACAACATCTCTCTTCTAATTACTTTGAACAGACTACTTCCTTGATCTAGCTCTGTGTTAATATTTATTTATGCTCAGTACTACATTTTGTACACATTTTGCAAGTACTTTCAGATGATTTATTATTTTAATGGTTTTCTACAAGTGAAAGCTCATCCTTTAAATTTTAGAATATGAATTACAAAATTGGGGCTTCATTAAGTAATAAATTGAAATTCACTACTCAGAAATAGATGCACTGAACCCTCGTTAGAACGCGATTCATTAATCTGCGGAATCACTTGTAGCGCGGGTGTCTGTGGACCCCAAACTGTAACATTTCTGTAAAATAAATTGATTAAAATTCAAAATACCTATATTAAAAGAATGCGCTTGCTTTCTTTCATTTAAATTGTTCGTTATAGATAACGGATCCTTCAAAAACTAATATTAGGGTTTGATTATCCGTGTGCACTGACATATATGCATCTGTTCTGCGACTCGGCTGGAATGTGGTATGAAATCTTGGACCCCAACTACCACATTCTAACGAGGTTTCACTGTAGTATGTAATCTACTCTAACAATTTATTGGAAAATGTCATGTCACTACATTTGTTAAATGTTGTCACAGTTCTGAAACAGGAAATATTAATGCTTTATTAGCAGTCGATATTTTTCAATTGAGCTCACTATCTAATCCATACATGTCTCCAAAATGACAATGTTGTGCCTTTTATTTTGTTTCCCTTTTCTTGTCTACCTTTTGTAATTAAAAACTAACAAAAAAATCTTCTATTATAGTTTGCTAGAACAATGTTCCACATCCAACTCACTGCAATATGATCATAATTGGTACTGAAACTGTTCTGCAAAGTTGATTTCTGTGATAATTAAATCCCTTCATCAAAAAAATGAGCAATGTAGAATGACAATGGTTAATGAGAAAAACAAACCAAATAAGATGGATATATTGAGGTCGTTCTTTGGCATAAAGATTTAAGCACCTGATTTTTTTGGGGGGGGTAATTTCTAACTCGTGTCATTGCACATCATAAAGTCATAAAGGTACATAGGACAGAGACAGCAATTAAACTTTTTGATTCCATTACTTCCAACAGCCGTGACTTCTAGATATCAAACACTCTATATAAAAAGCTTTCCCCTCCAATCCTCTTCCTCATATCAAATATCAGCAGCTGTTCTATCCTTAGCCCTGTGATATGTACACATGGTACATTTTTTCTGTGTTTTCTGTAACTATTTCCTGGAGAGAGAGAGCCAGCACAGCTCCTTTCCTGGTAAGAAAGTGATCCGTGGTAATGTTGACAACTTCATTCAGCATTTTAAAAAAACACTGCCAATTGATCTTTACTTAGCTAAAGTGACGGTCATTCTCAATTTATATTTTTTTGTCAGGTGAATCCTGTGATGGCTTCTTATTCCTGCTATTCAAAGTAAGCAAAATAGACTTTTCCAGTAATTGATTCCAGTTTTGTTCTGATAAGCTTCAGGTTGTGACTTTTCTAATTTAAAATTGAACAGAACCCATGTTCACAAAAACTAATCTGTGTTCTTAAACTCAATAGTTATCACAGATCATGTTCAACTCTGTAATCTTGTCTTTGAGCCCAGGTAATAATTGCAATCTACTTCAGTTTCATTTTATTGCTTTATGATATGTGAATCCTTTGATTGAATTACAGCTTTATAAATCTTGTTTTTTGTTACTTTATCTATAACAATGTGTTCTTGTTAGTAGATAATGTACTGAAACCTATTTATAACAAACACCTTTGAGAATGCGAGATACAATGGTTTTCAAATAAAAGTTAGTCTGTTTTCATTAACCATCAAGACTGATAAGGACACCACTGAAATTTTAATCATTATGAAAGAGCCATTGTTTGACTTCACATTGTTCTGAAATACCAAAGAAATGCTACTTTGTGCATTTTTCATTTTTTGCCAAAACCTTCAAACAAAGCAACTTGTTAGAAAATAGACGAAGAATTGTATTCCAATTTGAACAAATTAATTAAGTCAGGTGATATGTCACAGATGGGATTGAAATTGTTCCATAAGCCTAAAGGCATTTTTTTCTTATTATATTTTTAAATAGAGTATTTTGAAAATGAAAGAAACGGTCAATAGGAAATGAAATGTACAGCAACATTAAAGCTGCCATTTTAGTGTTTTACTTTGCAAAAAAAAAACTTCTTCCATTGATCCAGAAATTGGAAACAAAAGTTTGTCACAAAAACATAGGTGTAAAACAAACTGGTGGTAGCATTTTTCAACCCTACTATTGGCTAATGATTGGGTCAGTTACATAGACAAAATGTTGACAATTCACAAAAATACTGATGTCGAATGGAGGCATAAAACAAAATCATCTTCAAACAATTGAGATTTCTTTATATTTGTGGATGTGCTTTCAGTATTTTTAGTCATAAAATACTGCCGACGAGGAAAGCAGATGGCGAGGGATCAGTCGAGGGGTTCTGGTGACTTATTGGTCAGAAGCAGTTGTTAACGGGATTTAATTAGACCAATTCAAGTTGATTTTGGTTGACTCAGACATGAACAAAATTAAATTTAGGATGAAATAAGATCGGGCAAACGCAAAATGGTGTGCAAAAGTAAACGGAGATAGCTAATGAAGTTGCATCTTTCAAATACGTGGTCGTGGTTAGAAAAGGAAGGACAAACAAGTGACTTCGATTGGTCGCTTTTCAAGTCAGTTCGGGTTTTGTGCTGCATTTGTTGCAAAGGCATTGATCTTACGCTTATGATGTTCTGCGCGTTTCAGAAATCCCGAGTTATAGTTACACATTTCTTCTGAGATGAAATGCTTATTTGTTGGGAATGTCATTGTCCCAGAACGTGTGATGAATTTGCCTGAATTAGTTTAGGACACGCAAGAAAATGAAACAGCATGACTCCATTTCACGATGTATTGAACTGCTTCTCAGACCATGGGTCTTTGGTTTCGTAAAAAGATACATGACAAATAACACAAATAATCCCAGTGGATTTCAACGAGCTATCGAACCGGTGGGTTATTTCGCTGATCGTTTGAACTAATATGGAGACAGAATGATTCTCCGATGAAGCATCCGTGAGACCAAGCTGCTTCTCTATCGGCCGAAAGGGAGACATCAGCGTGGACATTAAGACTCCTAGAGGGCAGGTTCGCCGCGGGTTATTTGGCGACGGCCTGGGCGTGTAGAGAAAGATCGCAGCTCAGACCAGAGGAAAGCAGCAAACTGCTCTCCAACGTCTTTCACTGGGAAGGATCGCTTGCTTGTGCTTTTATTTCAGATGGAGAATTTTTACAATATGCAAATAAAATTGACTACCAAATGAAAGAGTTTGGAAAATGGTAATATAGGTCCCAACTCTCACCCGTTCACATAATACAAGTCGTTAACATAACGAACGGCTTCGTGGGGAAGGGCTGGGTGTTGGAGGTTGCTCTCGTTTCACGTGATGCCATTTGACTGGCCCCGGCCGGCACATTTACCCCACTGTTGGCTCCCCAGAACTTGCCGTCAATCAGGCGGTTGCCCTCGCAGAGTCTCTGTTCTCCCCACGGAAACTTTATCGCGAGATGAAGTCAGTGGCTTTGACGTCTCTCCACACTGTTTGGTCGGAGAAACGTGACGACCCACCAGAAAAGCACCAATTTAAAGGTATGGAGGGAATTTCGGCAAATTTCAATTACACCATCAGTTTTCGCGTGGAAATGTGCGTGTGTATCAGTGAGAGTTATTTTTAAAACAAAAAAATACTTGGCTTTCTTCTAAACCCCTGAAGAACAGGCCCATTGGGTTGCTGAGGTGAGAATCCTATCCATGGTGAACCCACACCACAAGATATACTAGGCAGGATACTGAAGGACTGTGCAGACCAACTTACTGAGATCTTCAATAAGTCACTGTGAAAACACCTAAATGCTGGAGGAACTCAGATGGTCTATTCAGCACCTATAGGAGACAAAAGGCCCTTTTAGACTGTGGGGGGAAAAATGCAACCGTAAAGGCGGAGATTCTCCACCCTTACATCATAGTACTTACCATCATAAATGAGCGGTTCCAAGGCGCCAACTACAATCCCTCTTTAACCTTGTGTCAGAGGTGGAGTGGAGCACTCTACTGTGCATCATAAATGTAGTGCTGCTGCAAGCGGCTGGCTAAGGGCGGGCTGATGATGTTCTGATGACGCCGTCAGCCCGTGACCCAGCAGCCACCATTGGGGCTCCCACGGTGATTGGTGCTGGGGTTAGGGCTCCCTCCTGCCACCCAGAAATGTCCTCCTGGTCTGTGTCCAGTCTCTCCGATGTAGAGGAGACCACAACAGAAGCCCCAGATGCAGTAGATGACCCCTGCAGATTCACAAGTGAAATTTTGCTTCTCTTGGAAAGATAGTTTGGGGCCCCAAATGGTTATGAGAGGCGGGTGCAAGTGGAGCATCTCCTACAGTCATAGGGGTAGGTCCCAAGGGGATGATTGATGGCGAGGCAAGAGTGGATAAGTGAGTCATGGAGTGAGCGGTCCCTATGGAAGGCAGAGAGGGGAACGTGTTTAGTGGTGGGATCATGTAATAGGTGGTGAAATGGCAGAGGAGAATTTTTGGATGTGGAGGTTGGTGGGGTGGTAGGTGAGGACGAGGAATCCTGTGCTCCTGCTGTGGTCACCTCTACATCGGAGAGACTGGGCGCAGACTGGGAGATCACTTTGTTGAGCACCCCGTCTCTGTCCGCCACAATAGCGTGGATCTCCCAGTGGCCACCCGCTTCAATTTTCCATCCCATTCCCTTGCTATCATGTCTATCTATGGTTTCATGTACTTCCAGACTGAAACCACCCATAAATTGGAGGAACAACACCTCATCTTCCGACTAGACACCTTCCAACCGGATAGCATTAATATTGACTTCTCTGGCTTTCGTTAAACCCCCACCCCACCCCCTTGCTTCCCCTGTTGTTTCTCCATTCCTTGTTTCCTTTTGTACAAACATGATAAATTCTACCTAGTTTCTTATCATATCCAATTAACACCTTTTGTTGGTCTGGATTTGAATTCTGAGACTTTCTGATTTTACTTTGAAGAAGGGCTTAAGCCTGAAACATCAGCAATATATCTTTGTCTCCTATAGATGATGAATAGACCAACTGAGGTTCCTCCAGCATTTCCATGTTTTCTCAACAATCACAGTGTCTGCGGTCTGTTGTGTTTCTCGCAGTCCATTGTCCGCTATTCAAAGCTATTACCGTCAACCTGGTTCCAAAGAGGCCGATAGTAACAGGCCTCAACAACTACTGCCCAGTGGCACTGTCCTCCACCATTATGAAATGCTTTGAGATGATGGAAAGTATCAAAGCACACCTCTCAGATACAATGAATTCATTACAATTCGCCTACATAAAGAATTGTTCCACTGATGATGCTGTGGGCTTGCCCTTCCACTCCATCCTTACCCACTTGGAGAATGATGCCTCATCTGCCAGGCTGCTGTTCATTGACTTCAGCTCAGCATTTAATACAATTATATCCCAGAGGTTGGTGGAGAAGCCGTTCTCACTGGGACAACATCCTCGTCTGCAACTGAATTCTGATTCTGCAGCAGAACATCGAACACCATCACATTTTGCACTAGTATATGTCAGGGCTGTGTGCTCAGTCTCCTCCTGTTCATGCTACTGACCCATGAATTATCAAGTTTGCAGATCACACAACAGTAGATGGCCTCATCAGCAACAACGATGAGTTCAAATACAGAGGAAAGGTGGAACAACCTGAGTCTCAATGTGGACAAGACAAAGGAGATGATTGTGGACTTCAGGAGGATCAGGGAAGGACCACCCTCCACTATACATTAATAGTTTGGCAGTGGAGAGCACCACGTTCCTTGGAGTCCATTTAAGAAGTGACCTATCCTCAACACATAACATTTCCTCACTTATCAGGAAGGCAGAACAGTGACTGAACTTCTAAAGAAGATGGAGGTGGGCAAAGCTTCCAGCCACTATTCTATCAACTTTCTACAGGAGTTGTATTGAGAGCATCCTGACCGACTTTATCATAGAGTGGTACGGTTGCTGTAGAACACTGGATCGGAGGTCAATCCACAGGACCATAAAAGCGGCTGAGAGAATCACTGGGGTTGCCATCCCGCTCATTGATGTGATTTACTGGGGCCATTGTTTAGAAATGGCTCACAAAATCAAGGAGGACCCTACCACCCCTCACACAGCATCATGAAAAAGACCCAGAAGTATCAGAGCTAGAACCATCAGCCTGAGGAACCGCTTCTTCGCTAAATGAATGCTAAAACAATTTTCGGTGACTGCTATTTATTTTAACATTTATTGTTTGTCTGTGTGTGCTATGTCTGTACATGTTTTGCACTGTTCTGCATGTGGACCAGAAAACACTGTTTCATTGGATTGTATTTGTACTGGTACATTTGGATGACAAGTGAACTTGAAAATCACAAGATCATGACCTATCTAGCCATGACATAAAATTGGAAACATTGCTTTTGAACAAAAGAAAAGCCATTCTTCACCTTAGTGATTGCTGACGTGTTCTGAATTCAATACTGCATTACGAAGACAGCTGATATTTTTATCTATGGCTACATTCTATGCACACTAAAGTTCCATCCTTAGTTTTTTGATGAATATACAGTGAAAGGAGATAATAACGGAAACTAACAAAGAACTAACAAGGCTTGATTCAGACTTTTGCAAAGTGAATAAGGAAAATATTTTCGAATAGAAGAATGAAAAATTGATGGTTACCTTTTAACACAAGCATTAATGAGCATTAATCAATTAATTGCTGAAGACCATAATTAAGGATAATGCTAAATCATAAGGAATGATCAGCATAGATTTGAAGAGAAAAAGTCAAAATAGCATTTTATGAGAATAGTTAAAAACAAGGTATCCATTGAATATAGTTTAGTTGGAAGTTAGTATTGCAAAACAAATTATTTAATAAAATCAGGATCCTATAATATAAAAATGAAAGTAGTGGTTCTGTTATGTGGCTGGTAAAGGAAAACAGCAAAGCATATTAAGAAATTGTTCTTGAATGATATTCTCTTTTGGGTGATATTAGTTTTCCTTGATTTTAATTTAGTCATTAAGGTTACAAATCAATTAACGCCAAGTTGAGGATGGAACAAATTGAAAGCAAAAAGAATGATGCAAACAGGTGCAAGAGCAAATATAATTAGAAGCAGCTATGATAGTAGATAACAAAGTATGGAAGAAAACCTTAAATTGTATCATTCTTAATGCAATACAGAAAGGAACTCGGCTGCACCATTTCATCAGATGCAAGGATCGACAATGACATAGACAACAGACTCGCCAAGGCAAATAGCGCCTTTGGAAGACTACACAAAAGAGTCTGGAAAAACAACCAACTGAAAAACCTCACAAAGATAAGCGTATACAGAGCCGTTGTCATACCCACACTCCTGTTCGGCTCCGAATCATGGGTCCTCTACCGGCACCACCTACGGCTCCTAGAACGCTTCCACCAGCGTTGTCTCCGCTCCATCCTCAACATCCATTGGAGCGCTTACATCCCTAACGTCGAAGTACTCGAGATGGCAGAGGTCGACAGCATCGAGTCCACGCTGCTGAAGATCCAGCTGCGCTGGATGGGTCACGTCTCCAGAATGGAGGACCATCGCCTTCCCAAGATCGTGTTATATGGTGAGCTCTCCACTGGCCACCGTGACAGAGGTGCACCAAAGAAAAGGTACAAGGACTGCCTAAAGAAATCTCTTGGTGCCTGCCATATTGACCACCGCCAGTGGGCTGATAACGCCTCAAACCGTGCATCTTGGCGCCTCACAGTTTGGCGGGCAGCAACCTCCTTTGAAGAAGACCGCAGAGCCCACCTCACTGACAAAAGGCAAAGGAGGAAAAACCCAACACCCAACCCCAACCAACCAATTTTCCCCTGCAACCGCTGCAATCGTGTCTGCCTGTCCCGCATCGGACTTGTCAGCCACAAACGAGCCTGCAGCTGACGTGGACTTTTTACCCCCTCCATAAATCTTCGTCCGCGAAGCCAAGCCAAAGAAACAGAAAGGAATTTCAAGCACATCATCAAAAGTAGATAAAAGGCAAGAATAGGCCTTTAAGCTGTTAATGATAATTAAAATTGATGTCTTGTATTGCAGAAGATTTTGTGGTGATGTATATAATGGTGCTATGCAATTGGAATCAGCAAAAGGAGGTGTAAGGCACTCCTTCTGTACAATAGCCTACAGGTTTTCCTTGGGCAAGGTTTAGTACCTGTTTAAACTCCCACTCATGGACACGTGAAGTTTTGGATTGCAGATGGTGGATGGTTTTTACAAGCAGATTCTACAAATTGGAATTTATGGTTGTTAAAACTAAAAATGTTGGGCAGATGAATCTGCTGATCAATGGCCAGGGTCACTCTTCCAATGTGGACACTACATCTGAAGAAGGCAACTGGAAACCACTTCAGTAAAATTTCCCTTGTATAATCATGAACTCACCATCAATTACGGTTTCAGCTCAAAGATGGAGCCTTCACCGAAGGAAAACAGGGGAGGCAACAACTACATTTCAGAGGGTCAGAGATTATGATGGGTGGAGAGACAGGATAACCCATGCCGAACAGCAAGGCACCTGAATGATGATAATATAATATCAGGAGAATAAAAGAAGAGGGGAAGTTTAGGCCAACAGCTCATAATATGTCAAAACAATAAAATTCTGATGCATAGATGATTGACCATATCTCAGTGATGGTAAAGTACAAATTAAGTCCTTACAATATTTAACGTATATGAATTGTAAAGTAAATTTAGCCTCAAAATAATTTGTAAATCATTATATACAGAAAATCATATTGACTAAATTGGCATTCTAAACTAGTGCCATTTGCCCACATTTGATTCATACTCTTCCTATCCCTTCATATCCATAAATCTGCCAATTGTTTTTTTTTCCCCCAATGTCAGAATTTTGCCCACTTCTAGAGTTTCCTTTGACAACTTGTTCCAAATTCAGACCATCCTCTGAGTGGAAAAAGTTGCCCCTCTTACATCTGTACCCTCTCATTTTAAATCCATGTCATTTCTAGAATCATCTCCCGTGGAAAAAAGATGGTGGGCCTTCAATTTATTCATATCCATCATGATTTTACAAACCTCTAAGATCTCCCCTCATCCTACTATGCTCCAGGGCAGAGCTGGCCAAACAGCGTCTTTCGAGCCACGTAGTTTTTACATGCTGGGCCTCTGCTTTGAGGCCGGTTGCAGAGGTGGATAAAAATGTTAAACTTACTTGTTCATGGAGCAAACCTGAAAGGCTGCTCCAGTGCTGCTTTTAAGCAAAATGGTGCCTTGGTGCATCATTCTGAACCGCTGTAAGCAGAGCGACTGTTGTCCGTCATAAATACGCTGCACAGCAATGGCCATTTTCCCTACCTATAATCCCCCATGCAGCTGGAACTGCTCTGTGTTTCCCAGAACGATTCCAGCTGCACGGAGGATTATGGGTTGGGAAAACGGCCATTGATCTGCCATGTATTAAGCCACTGGTGCCGATGAATAGCCCCAAAGGTCTGTCGCAGCCTGCACCCCCCCCCCCGAGGGGTTTATGGAGGGAGATGGATCGCGGGCTGATGATGTCACCACGTTGTCTTCAGCCTGCCCTTAGCCAGCGCGTGCAGCAGCAGTACATTCATGCAGGGTGGCAGAGTGTGGTGGTACATCACAGGCCTACTGCAGGGGGAAACCTCTGTACCTGCAGGAGTATAAGGGAACAGGACAACACCTGGCCGGCTGTCAATCAGTTGGCCTGAATGGATCAAGTCCCACCCGGTCGGGTGTCAATCACCCTCCGAGATATAAGCCTGCGCCGGCCTCCCGAGGCCTCACTCAGAGATGCTGCAGCCACAGCCAGCCCGGCTCTGTGGAAGTCTTTGTGGATTAAAGCCTGTTGTACTGTCTTGGCTTGTGTGTGTCTGATTCTGTCTAACGCGCACCACAATTTAATCCACAAAATATTCCCACGGCGGTTATGGAAAAACTCCTGAGCACAGGGAGCCTCGAGGTCGACCCACGCCACTCAGAAGCCCAGACACACTTCGAGATCTGGCAGCACGCGGTTCAAGGGAAGCAACGAGGTACACGAGGGTAACATGCTGGACTCCAATCGGAAGAGATTGGTCCTACTCTAGTCAAAGCTGGGACCCTGCGCCTTCCAGGTAACCAAAGGCTGTTCCACGTACAAGAGCACAATGGACACTCCCGAGAACTGGTACAAGCCCCCCATGCAAGGTACCTCCTCAACACCCGAGCCCAGCAACTCGGGGAGACGGTTGAGTCTTACCTGGGACACTTGCGAAAGTTGGCCTGACCATGCCTGGCTGAACCCGGGGTAGGTGTAGAGGAGGTCGAGAGGCTGATCCAGGACGCCTTCATCCGAGGGCTATGCTCAAGGGCCATCCGGCAGAAGCTGCTGGAAGACCACATCTATGCCCTAACCAGGACTGAGGAAGTGGTCCAAACCCTGGAAACAGCAGCCCTGCACATCGAAGCCTTCGATTCCAGGTTCCCCCAGGCTCCCTCATGGCCCTCTCACACTGCAGCTGCAGCCCCAGGCTGAGCTAGGGAGGAGAACATCGCTGCGGCAGGCGCCCGGCGCCCTTGTAAGTACTGTGGTCTTGGTGTGGATCAGATCAATGATCGCATCAAAACTCCCCAGCTAGGAACCAGTATTGTTCCCGATGCGGCAAGAAAGGCCACTTTGCAAAAGTGTGCCTCTCTAAACCTGCCAGTAGCTCAGCGGCCCTCTATGACCTCCACACCTCCCCCGCGCACCCCCCACGTGTGCGTGCCGGGCGGTACCATTGTCCCCGTGACGACTTCCCCTTCCCCGAATTCGACTGCACAACATCTGGCCTCCCCAGCGACCGTCACAGCGTGTGCCTCGAGCATCTGCACCAGCCCCCCCATCGCCAGTGTTGCTCACTGAGAACTACAGCGACGTCACTTCTGGCTCACAGAGTGATGTCACTTCCGGCTGACGTAACGATGTTACTGCCACCGGCCGTGATGATGTCACTTACCCCGGCGCAGCGGTCATGGCTGGGGAAGGAGGTCAGCCACTCAGTGGCCCCCCATGTGCCGCCGCCATCTTGGGCCAGGCAGCAACCAACACGGAGGGCCCCCGACAACATTGAGAACGACATGGTCAACACGGGCGATGACCAAGCTGCCCTACTGATGGTCCCCATGCCTCTGGAGGGCATCGGCTACCGCACGCTGCACCTCACGACCGATGTCGACGTGGTCAACACGGGCGATGACCAGGCTGCCCTATCGATGCTCCCCATCCCTCCAGATAGCGACGACTCCAAGATGGTCCTGGCCACCACCACGCTGAGCAGGGACATCCCCCACGATCTCAGGTGCTCGATGATGGACATGTGATTCAACAGGCAGGTAACAAAGTGCCTGTTGGACAGTGGCAGCACCGAGAGTTTCATTCACCCGAGCGTGGCCCACTCCTTAAGGTTAAAGGTCCACCCCATCACCAGCTCGATCGCCCTCGCCGCCAAGGATAAGATTGTTGGTACCCTCAGGCATTGCTTGGTCGATACAACGGTGTGAGGGGAGACTTACACAGGATTCAGGTTCCTGGTCGTGCCCAAACTCTGTGCATCACTCCTCCTGGGCCTGGATTTCCAGTGCCACCTGCAGAGTGTCACCCTTGCCTTCGGGGGGCCCCAACCTCCACTCACATTGCACAGCATGCCAATCTACTAGCCCTGGCCAACCTGCGGCCTCTCCACACTGCACATCACCCCACCGACACTCTTTCCACATCTTGCACTAGGTTGCAAGCTGATCGCCGCCAGAAGTAGGCTCTATTGTGCTGCAGATAGGGACTTCATCAAGGTAGAAGTGCGGCGACTCCTGGTGGAAGGCGTTATAGAGCCCAGTAACAGCCCTTGGAGAGCCCAAGTCCTGGTGGTCAAAGGGGGAAGTAAGCCAAGGATGGTCGTGGATTACAGCCAGTCCATTAATCGGTGCACCAGGCCGGATGCCTACCCCCTGCCGAGGATCGCCGATAGTCAATGAGATAGCCTGTTACCGGGTTTTCTCCACGATTGACCTGAAGTCGGCGTATCACCAAATCCCTATCCACCCGAAGGACAAGCCCTACACTGCCTTTGAGGAGGACGGGTGCTTGTACTAGTTCTGCCGGGTTCCTTTTGGGGTCACGAACAGGGTTTCCGTCTTCCAGCGAGAGAAGAATTGCATGGTAGACCAGCACAAGCTGAAGGCGACATTCCCATATCTGGATAACGTCACTGTCTGCGGCCGTGACCAGCAGGGCCACGACGCTAACCTGGAAAAATTCCTCCAGATGGCCATGGAGCTGAACCTCGCTTACAGCAAGGAGAAGTGTGTGTTCAGCACCACCTGCCTCACCATCTTGGGGTACATCGTGGCCCATGGAGTCGTTGGCCCAGATCCAGAAAGGATGCACCCATTAATGGAGTTACCCTTCCCCCCTCCCCCCCCCCTCCACTGGTGCCTGGGCCTGTTCTCTTATTACTCGCAGTGGGTCCCTTGCTTCTTAGACAAGGTCCGCCCTCTGGCCCAAGCCACAACTTTTCCCCTCCCACCTGAGGCGCAGGCAGCCTTCACCCGCATCAGGCAAGACATCGCGGATGCCACGATGCAGGCTGTGGATGAGGACTTCCCCTTCCAGGTGGAGAGTGATGCCTCCAAGGTGGCCTTCGCTGCTCAATCAAGGAGGGCACCCCATCGCCTTCTTCTCCAGGACCCTCCACGGCTCCGAGCTAGGACATTCCGCCATTGAAAATGAGGCCCAGGCGATTGTGGAAGTGGTCTGCTACTGGCGCCACTACCTGACCGGCGGGAGATTCACGCTCCTCACAGACCAGCAGGCCGTGGCGTTCATGTTTAACACTACCCACAAGAGCAAGATCAAGAACGACAAGATCTTGTGCTGGGGAGTCAAGCTGGCAACCTACAGCTAATTCATCCAGTATCGCTCCAGGAAGTTTAACGACTCTCTCGATGTCCTCTCTTGCACCTGTGCGTCTATGCATGACGACAGGTTGCAGGCATTGCATGAGTCCCTCTGCCATCCGGGAATCTCCCGGTTGTACCATTTCATTGTCCCAAAATCTGCCGTACACCATCAGGGACATGACCGAGGCCTGTTGGGTTTGTGCGGAATGTAAACCCCACTTCTTCTGCCCCCCCTAGGCCCATGTCGTAAAGACTACTTGGCCTTTCGAGCGTCTTGGCATGGACTTCAAAGGGCCTCTGCCTTCCACGAACTGAAATGTCTACTTCCTCATGGTAGTGGACAAGTACTCAAGCTTGTCTGGACACCTCCACGGCCACTGTCATCAGGACCTTGGGGCAGATTTTCACCATGTTAGGCTAACCTGCCTTCATCCACAGCGACTGGGGGTCTAGTTTCATGAGCGACGAGCTGCGCCAGTACCTGACGGTGAGGGGCATCGCAACCAATCACATGACAAGCTATAACCCGAGAGGTAACGGGCAAGTGGAACGCGAGAATGGGGTGGTCTGGAAGGCAGTCCTCCTGGCTCTCAGGTCAAAAGGGTGGGCCGTTGAGTACTGGCAGGACGCCTTGCCCGAGGTGCGCCATGCCATTCGGTCACTGCTGTGCACGGCTACCAGCGAGATCCCTCACGAATGCCTGTTCTCATTCCCCAGGAGTTCAACAAATGGAATGTCACTCCCAGCATGGCTCGCATCCCCGGGACTGGTGCTTCTGCGTAAGCATGTATGGACACACAAGGCCGAAGCCCTGGTGGAGCAGGTTTTCCTCCTTCATGCAAACCATAACTACGCTTACATTAGGTTTGGCAGTGGCAGGGAGGACACCATCTCAACCAGGGACCTGGCACCAGCAGGAGCACCCACCACACCACACCACCCTCCAACCCAGGATGATGCTGACTGGGCATACATCCCCGTCCCCAGGCAGCTATGGGGCACGCAGGGCCTCCTTGACCACCAGGGGCCTGCTTCAGCCTTAGGAGACGAACCTGTCCCCCCACCCATCCAATATGACCAGCATATGTCGACCATGGCCCCCCTGGTCACCCCTCCACGCGGTCCCACACCAGCCACACACCCCTGCCGCCAGCCCCCCCACTTCCCCTCTGACCAGTGACCAGGAGCCAGTCCTACGATGGTCACAGAGTCCCCAGCGGTCACCAAATCATTTCAACCTGTAAATATTGTATGTACATAGTGGGTGTGATTCCTTGTTACTCCCCTCCCCCGGGACAGTTTTAAAGAAGGGGTTGAATATGGTGGTACACCACCGGCCTACTGCAGGGGGCAACCTCTGTACCTGCAGGAGTGTAAGGGGACAGGACAACACCTGGCTGGCTGTCAATCAGTCAGAAATAATGGATCAAGCCCCACCTGGTCAGGTGCCAATCACCCTCCAGGATATAAGCCTGCGCCGGCCTCCCGAGGCCTCACTCAGACTTGCTGCTGCCACAGCCAGCCTAGCTCTGTGGAAGTCTTTGTGGATTAAAGCCCGTTGTACAGTCTTACCTTGTGTGTGTCTGATTCTGGCTAACAGCGCACCACACAGAGCACAGCACTCTGCTGCTGACCCTTCCCCTGAGAGGGATTGTAGTCGGCGCCTTGGAGCCAGCCAGGGTGCGTTCATGGAGGTAAGTCTCCAGATGTAAGGCCAGAGAACTCCGCCTTTGCACTCGGGTTTTTTGACTGTGTGAAAGAGCCGATAATGTGTAGCTCGTGGAACAATGTTGGTTGAGTGAGATAGGAATCTACTAGCCCGTGGTCACAATGGTACTGTCGTTTTTAATGGGCATGGCTTGTGATCATTTTACTGATTGAAACCCCTGGAAACAGCAATCTAACACACAAGGACTGCAATAGTTATATACACCACAACCTGCTAACCAAAAAGTACATTTTTCACTGATATTTACCATGTGTATATAACAATGTCTTCCTTAGCAATATTAAATTCAGTTTTATTAACCTGTCTATCTGAAATTAATAACGACTCCACTTTTATAGGATGATGAGGTTACTTCTAAAAAGTGTCATTACCTTTATATCACGAGTAAGTGTTAAAATGCATAAGACAAATTACATCTTTCCACTGGGATGGTTCAGTACAAGGTGTTGTTGCAAACCAAACACTGCTTCGCACACGCTATTACAGCCCTCCAAAAGAAATGTACACTGCAGTGGCAATGATGCACATGTTCGAGACAGGTGGAATAACGTGTTGAAACCCAAAACTGTGTTTATATAGTTTAATAAAATACCTTGGTTATAACCTTCAGCATTAATTGCATAAACATTCATATTTCATCCCGGTTTCCTTTTTTGAAAACCAAACCAGTGCAGAGGGAAAAAAATATCTGAAAGAGACCAGCAGACCTGAAAACAAATCAAAGCCCAAGTTGGGGCGGTGGCAGGTGTTGAATCGCTCGAGGTCTGAGCGTAAGGTTCAACAAGCACACACAGGGACTCCCGCCAATGTTTTGCAAAGCCGGACCAGTAAAACAAAACATTGATGGGGCTTCACTTCTAAATCTTGACAACGTTGCAAGCAGGGCTGTCTGTGGCTTAATAGATATCAGATACTGGAGCCACTTCGTAGTCAAAATGGAAAACTCTGCTTTGAAATGAAATAGTGAGAAGTGACTGTGCACAATTGTCGAGATACTCATGAAATAGTCCAAGTTATATTCCGGTAAAAAACAGATGAGCTTTCTGGCAAACCCGCTACATGTTTTCTCTGGTTTGGATATAAAAGCTAAGAAAATTAGAGATTAGACTCATAATTCAAATAACGATTTTAAGGCTCTTCGGCTGTAAATAAATCAGCGTGGCAGGTTGACAGCAGTGAGGCAATGTGCAGAATCAAATAATGCAAAGTGTTTTCAATTGCACATATCTGAGTTGACACCAGATCAACATTACAAAACGTGTCTTCCTAAAATATTGTTTATTTTATCCAAATTACTTTTTGCAATATGCAACTACAGCAAAATAAACCATTTTGATAGTGGTGGGATCAATCCAAAAATAAATGTAAATTACAACATATTTCAAATGAACATGCATGTAGGATTTGAAATGAGATGTAGCAACAGAACAAAATGAGTCATTACTGTTACAAGCCCAGCAGCAATAGATATTCACCAAGACAAATGGTTACTTAAACAAAAGTTGTTTTTAATTATCTTTAAACATGAAAACACAATCACACTTTAACTTACCACGATTGATTTAACTAACCTAACTTAACCCCCTTCTAATTCTAAGCGCACGTGTGTAATGTGTGTGTAAGTTCAGAAAAGTTCTTTGGTTCACAGTCTAATCTCGCTTCTCATTCCTCCAAGTTCACTGGTTTCAGGCAATTCTTATACTGTGCACAGAATTTAACATTTGTAAAGTTCACCAGGCTTTGGTTCTTGAAAGGTAAATGGTTTTCAGAGAGAGATTTGTTGTTCCAGGACATCCACAATTGATTTACTTCCATCAGACACTTCAGTGTCTTGCTGATGAAACTTTCCCCCTCAGAGTTCTCCAGATGATAACCTCTTTCTTTCAGGTCACCACGGAGTTCCTTTTTGTTTCTCTTATTCCAAGTGAAACATAAGACAGCTACTCCTCTCCTCTTGCATGAACCACAAGGGGTTTGACCAGGTCGAACCAAGAACTCACAATCCGTCTACCAAATAGGGCTTTCCACAAGCTTGCCAGCTTGTCCTGTTCCAGTCCCAGCTGCAGTTGCTGGTTGTAACACTGTAGAAGTGATCTCTGTGTGTGAGTGTGTGTCTCTCTCAAGGTATGGATGATGTCTCTTACTGTTTTATTCATGTTTTTTAACCTCATAATGGCTTGTTTGACTTTCTCTGCTTTCAAAACCACATGACCCTCTTAGAACAGCTCCAGATAATTTGTGGCACCAATGTGATCTTTCATCTGTTGCTTTTTAGTAAACAACAATCCATTAGTGAAGTTTCTTGGGCACTCTCCAAAGGTCTTGCTAAGGCTGTGGGGCCGATATGTCTAGCATTAGTCGAGCTCCAGTATTTCAAATAAGATCTGTTTTAAAGTGTTTGTATGTGACCTACAGTAACAAACCTTTCCCAATTTATCTCCCAAAAACATATCTATATACTCTGTCACATTACTCATTCTAGGTTTGTCAGTGATACAAAATAATATTGCTCATGTTTGCTTAAAGGAAAGACTTAAGTGGAGAGACATATATTTCTTAATATTTCTGTTCATGAAGTCCTCTGTGGACAGTATAATTGATATATCCTCACCTGCTTCCTGAAGATTTTTTTTGATCTGTCGGAGATACTTTTAGGGATTTTTCTTCATTATGATGAGAATTCTTCAATTACCAGTCCTTTTGCAATTACTGGGTTTATCAGTGTGCTGTTTCAAATTGTTGATTTAGGTAATCCCAAGGTATGGATGATGTCTCTTACTGTTTTATTCATGTTTTTCAACCTCATAACTTTCATTGGCACAATTCAGGTTCTCATGGTGAAAAATGTCAATACAGACTCTAAAGGTGATCAAAAGATTAGAAGCAAGCCTAGCTCTCTTATGAAGCAATGAAACATACCTGAGTACTTTCAAACACCTGTGAAGCCAAATGTCCCAAACATTATGGTGTCTTGAAATGTTGGGTCTGTGTATAAAAAGTGCAGTAATTTCCACATGGTCAAAATCTGGAATATGCACTTTAATTACATGTGAATTGTTTGATTACAAATTTAAAACTGTGTAGCACAGAGGCAAATAAAGGAAAAGGTTTCTTTGTCCCAAACATTATGGTGGGCATCTTCTAAAATTCTATTGGGTTTTTTGGGGTGTGATGGGCCCACCAATATCCTGGCAGGGAGGTTTGCTAATACTATTGGGGATGGGGAAGTTTAATCCAGATTCATGGGAGGGGGGTGGGATCCAAAGTGAAGAGGCAGGGGAAGAGGTGGTTGGCGCACAAGTAGGGACAGCTGGTAGGGAGTCTGTGTGGATGGACTGACAGATAGGGCAAAATTGCTACCAGTGGGATGAGTTGCAATGATTAGAGGTAATTAGTAAGTTTAAAGCCTTTGACACCGTGAGCAGGAAAGGGCTTTGGCAAATACTAGAGCGCATCGGATGCCCCCCAAAGTTCCTCAACATGGTTATCCAACTGCACGAAAACCAACAAGGCCAGGTCAGATACAGCAATGAGCTCTCTGAACCCTTCTCCATTAACAATGGCGTGAAGCAAGGCTGCATTCTCGCACCAACCCTCTTTTCAATCTTCTTCAGCATGATGCTGAACCAAGCCATGAAAGACCTCAACAATGAAGACGCTGTTTACATCCGGTACCGCACGGATGGCAGTCTCTTCAATCTGAGGCTCCTGCAAGCTCACACCAAGACACAAGAGCAACTTGTCCGTGAACTATCTTTGCAGACGATGCCACTTTAGTTGCCAATTCAGAGCCAGCTCTCCAGCGCATGATGTCCTGTTTTGCGGAAACTGCCAAAATGTTTGGCCTGGAAATCAGCCTGAAGAAAACTGAGGTCCTCCATCAGCCAGCTCCCCACCATGACTACCAGCCCCCCCACATCTCCATCGGGCACACAAAACTCAAAACGGTCAACCAGTTTACCTATCTCGGCTGCACCATTTCATCGGATGCAAGGATCGACAACGAGATAGACAACAAACTCGCCAAGGCAAATAGCGCCTTTGGAAGACTACACAAAAGAGTCTGGAAAAACAACCAACTGAAAAACCTCACAAAGATAAGCGTATACAGAGCCGTTGTCATACCCACACTCCTGTTCGGCTTCGAATCATGGGTCCTACGGCTCCTAGAACGCTTCCACCAGCGTTATCTCCGCTCCATCCTCAACATTCATTGGAGCGACCATCCCTAACATCGAAGTACTTGAGATGGCAGAGGCCGACAGCATCAAATCCACGCTGCTGAAGATCCAACTGTGCTGGGTAGGTCACGTCTCCAGAATGGAGGACCATCGCCTTCCCAAGATCGTGTTATATGGCGAGCTCTCCACTGGCCACCGTGACAGAGGTGCACCAAAGAAGAGGTACAAGGACTGCCTAAAGAAATCTCTTGGTGCCTGCCACATTGACCACCGCCAGTGGGCTGATATCGCCTCAAATCGTGCATCTTGGCACCTCACAGTTCGGCGGGCAGCAACCTCCTTTGAAGAAGACCGCAGAGCCCACCTCACTGACAAAAGGCAAAGGAGGAAAAACCCAACCCCAACCAACCAATTTTCCGCTGCAACCGTGTCTGCCTGTCCCGCATCGGACTTGTCAGCCACAAACGAGCCTGCAGCTGACGTGGACATTTACCCCCTCCATAAATCTTCGTCCGCGAAGCCAAGCCAAAGAAGAAAGAAGAAGAAAGTAAATTAACCATTAGGGGGCAGTGATCACAATATAATCAAGTTCAGTTTGACATTTAACAAGAAACTAAAGTCAAATCTGTCAGTGTTTCACTGGAGTAAAGGGAATTACAGTGGCATGAGAGTGGAACTGGAAGGGGGCAGAAGAAGGAGAAATGGCAGAGGAGCAATGGATGGGGTTTCTGCAAGAAATATGAAAGGTGCAAGATAAATTCATACCAAAAATAGGAAATGTTCAAATGAAAAAAAAGTGTGGTAAATCTGTGGAGTTGAGATCATTGGGTGTATAGGTTTTTGATTAGCCGGGGCATCAACGGTTATGGAGAGAAGGCCAGACAGTGAGGCTGAGTAGGGAAATGGATCACCTCATGATTAACTGGCGGGGAGACTGGATGGACTGAAAGCCATCCTGCAATCGATCCCTGGCAATCCAGTTTTTGGTATATTCAGTTCCTTAGGATCCCCTCCAATGTCAAGCTCACCGGCCTATAGTCCTCTGGCTTGTCCTTGCTGCCCTTTTTTAAATAACAGTGCAACATTACCACCCTGGATCCACTCTTCCAGCATTTCACCCAAAGACAAAGATAATGTAAATAATACAGCAAGGCCCTGAGGATTTGTCTTCTTTAATACATTCCAAGGCTGCAAATACTTCCTCCATGGTACTTGCATTAAACCATTGTAACAACACTGATTCACCACAGCTTACTAGAAATTAAGAATACATTCTCTTGTTTCTTTCAGCACGCCATGAAGTCGACTTTTTTTTTATTCACTGGTCACAACAATGTATTCTTCAATTCCCCAAACACCAACCAGATAAACTCCTCTGACCTTCGCAGTGGCTCACTGCCCCACAGGTGATCCTGACACTCTCACTCTCCCCCTCCTGCATCTGAGATGCATCACCCGTCTACTGACACGTGCACAATTACTCCTGTGCGTCACATCGCTTACATAATTAGCGGCGGCTAGCACCTGCTCCTGACGAAGGTAACTACGTGATCACAACAGTCCCCAGCCTCCAAGCCATGCAAAGAGGAGACTGATTGGAATTGAACTGCTGTGTAATTGTCCGGCGGGCTGACAGTCTACCTGACCTCGTATGATAGTGCAAGACACAAGACAGGAGATGCACGGTCTGACTGGCAAAGGTGAGACTGGCCCTCTGACTCTGGCTCCGATGCAGAACATGGACCATTGATATGTGCCAGCTTCAACCTGTCAATAGAAACCGTGTTAGCTTTTCTATTCCTGTCAATCACAAAAGTCTTTGGATGGCGCCTTAAGACCTGAAAAGGACCATTATAAACAGGCTGAAGTGGTTTGTGAACAGCATCATGCAGAAGGAACACATGAGTACAGTAATGTAAATCATTCAGCACATATTCTGTCTGCAGGTGATGCCTGCCACGTAGGAGTAGGTTGGAGTAATCTCATGTTTTCCTGAAGATGATTAACATAACTAGCCGGATCCTAGAGCATTGGACTTGGACTCAGATTCACAAACTGGCCTGGCGAGGTTAATGCAGTGCCACGTACTAGCTCGGCTGCTGAACCAGGGCCAGCGCCGAGGGGTGGCATCCGCGTGCATTTGCCTCCCCAAATGAGGTATTCTGACATCCTCGAGTTTCAGGCTTGTGGCAGCAGTTCTATAAGATGGGAATTCGTCATCCTGACACTGAGCTTTGGCGAGCACCATGTAGTCTACACCTGGAGAGAGCTTGAATGGAGGAGTGGGACAGGGCATCAGCCACCCCATTACTCTTACCGGAGATATGTTTAATCCTGGTTGAAAACTCGGATACATAAAATAGATGGCTTTGCTGGCAGGCTGACCAGGGATATGATGCCTTCTCCAAGGCAAACATTAGTGGTTTGTGGTCAGTAAAAACCGTGAAGTCCCTGCCTTCCAAAAAATAGTGGAAGTGTCTGACCGCTAGGTACAGTGCCAGCAGTTCTGTATTGAATGTGCTGTATTTCATTACTGGAGGTGCCTACTAAAACACGCTAGGGGCTTCCATTATCTACTGGTGTACTGTTCCAAGGACACTAACCTCCGTACCCATGTCGACTAGAAATTTTGTGCTGGGAGAGTTCACCCCAGATGTAGGTAGAGTAAGTGTTACAGTGGGCAGCCACTGTAGCCATTAGTGACAACTGGCCATGGCAATTTCCCAGAAAAGTGCAAGGAGGTCAGCAGCGGCAAGCTCCAGAACCCCAGCATTGATGGTAAAAACACCAGATGGTTGACATGGAGTCATGGTTATCCAGGAGAATATGCGCCCTCATTGCCAGTACTCGTGGAGCCTGGGCCTTTGGGTCTGACACAACACTAATTTCTGTGGGCCTTGCACCTTACTGTTTCATGTGCCACAGAATGTCTGCACAGGTGGCCACTGTTCGAGGTTTATCAAAGTCCTCGTCAGCCAACATGAGGTGATGTTTTCTGGCATATGCTCTATAAACAACTGCTCGAAGAGCAAGCAAGGCCTTTGGCCGTCTGCCAGTGCCAACGTGTCATTCATTGACTCTGAAGGGGCGTGGTCCCCAGGCCATTGGAGACATGTAGCTCACTTTCACCGTGAGAGACCGTAAATCCGGAGAAGGAGGGCTTTTATGGCTTCGTACTTGCCGAGAGCTGGTGGGTCCCAAAGGAAATTCACTACTCGACCAGCCATGTCCTGGTCAAGGGCGCTTGCCACATGATAGTACTTAATGGCTTCCACTTCTATCTTGTGAATGTGGAACTGCGCCTCAGCTCGCCTGAACCAAACTTCAGGTTAAGTGGTCCAAAAGACGGGCAGTTTGATCGAAACTGCTGTGTTGTCCATGTTGGGTCCAAAATCTGTTTGGGCCCATAGGGGTCACCAATATAGCAACTGTAACACAGTGCGAAATGAAGGATGAGAAAATGATCAGACATAGTCAAGTCAAAGTTTAGTAAAAGTCATTTATTCAAACAGTCTCACGTAGCTTTTTAAAACACCATGCGTTCCACATGACGTCATCGCATTGTAACATCATGAGATCACTCGGAACCTCCTGAGCCAGTTCAATTAAGCCTCTGGTGAGCTGTTACAGGCTCTCATTCTTGCTAAGCAGCCTAATGTGTGGCACCTTGTCAAAGGCCTCCTGAAAATCCAAATACACAACATCCATTGTATGTCCTTTATTTAGCCTGCTTGTCATTTCAAAAAATTCCTGTAGGTTTGTCAAGATTTTCCCTTAAGGAAACCATGCTGGCTTTGGCCTATCTTGTCATGTATTTTGTAACCTCATCATTTTTTAAAAATTTTTAAAATTTTCACACTATAAACCATATTGATCAAGATACATACATTTTCCTTCTTAAATATATACAGTGTCGTTTTCTCCCCCCATTCCCTCCTCCCCTCCCTCCCTCCCTCACCTCCCCTCCCATTTATTTAAAGTTCAGAATATAAGATACATTAAACCTGTTATACAATGTTGTCACTCAATAAAAATAAACAAGAAATTCCACTGAATCAGTTCTTTTCATTATCTTCTCCTTCTGCCATTTTAGGTGGTGGATGTCCACGGTAGGTTTTCTCTATTGTGTTTCATGTATGGCTCCCATATTTGTTCAAATATTGTAATGTTATTTCTTAAATTATATGTTATTTTTTCTAATGGAATACATTTATTCATTTCTATATACCATTGTTGTATTCTCAAGTTATCTTCTAATTTCCAGGTTGACATAATACATTTTTTTGCTACAGCTAGGGCTATCATAACAAATCTTTTTTGTGCTCCATCCAAATCGAGTCCAAATTCTTTGTTTTTTATATTACTTAGGAGGAAGATCTCTGGGTTTTTGGTATATTGCTTTTTGTGATTTTATTTAGTATCCGGTTTAGATCTTCCCAAAATTTTTTCACTTTCTCACATGTCCAAATTGCATGAACTGTTGTTCCCATTTCCTTTTTACAGTGAAAACATCTGTCTGATACTGTTGGGTCCCATTTATTTAACTTTTGAGGTGTAATGTATAGCCTGTGTATCCAGTTATATTGTATCATACGTAACCTCGTGTTTATTGTATTTCTCATGGTTCCGGAGCATAGCTTCTCCCATGTTTCATTCTTTATCTTTATGCTTAGATCTTGTTCCCATTTTTGTTTGGTTTTACCATTTGTTTCCTCGTTCTCCTTTTCTTGTAGTTTAATATACATGTTTGTTACAAATTTTTTGATTATCATTGTGTCTGTAATCACATATTCAAAATTACTTCCTTCTGGTAACCTCAGACTGTTTCCCAATTTGTCCTTCAAGTAGGATTTCAGTTGGTAGTATGCCAACATTGTATCGTAAGTTATATTATATTTATCCTTCAATTGTTCAAAGGATAATAGTTTATTTCCCGAAAAACAATTTTCTATTCTTTTGATCCCTTTTTTCTCCCATTCTCTAAAGGAAAGGTTATCTATTGTAAAAGGGATTAGCTGATTTTGCGTCAGTATTGGTAATTTGTTTTATTCCTTTCTACATGAATCTTCTTCCAAATGTTGAGCAGATGATGCAATACCAGAGAATTCCTAAGTTGTACCAATTTTTCATCCCATTTTATATAATATATGTTCAGGTATCTTCTCCCCTATTTTATCTAGTTCTAATCTAGTCCAATCTGGCTTTTCCCTTGTTTGATAAAAATCTGATAGTTATCTTAATTGTGCGGCTCTATAATAATTTTTAAAGTTTGGTAGTTGTAAGCCTCCTTGCTTATACCATTCTGTTAATTTATCTAGTGCTATCCTCAGTTTCCCCCCTTTCCATAAAATTTTCCTTATAATTTTCTTTAAATCCTTGAAAAATTTCTCTGTTAAGTGTATTGGTAATGTCTGAAATAGGTATTGTATCCTTGGGAAAAATGTTCATTTTAATACAGTTTATCTTTCCTATCAGTGTTAGTGGTAAATCTTTCCATTGCTCTAAGTCGTCTTGTAATTTTTTCATTAGTGGATAATAATTGAGTTTATATAGATGGCCGAGGTTTTTATTTATTTGTATACCTAGATATCGCATTGCTTGCGTTTGCCTTCTGAATGGTGATTCTTTCTTAAATTTTGAGAAATCCGCATTATTCATTGGCATTGCTTCACTTTTATTTGCATTAATCTTGTACCCCGACACTTCTCCATATTCCTTCAATTTCCTATGTAATTCTTTTATTGATATTTCTGGTTCTGCTAAGTATATTATAACGTCATCTGCAAATAGACTGATTTCTTTTATTTTATTTTCTGTTCTTATCAGTTCTGCTAGTGGTTCTATGGCTAATGTGAACAATAAAGGAGATAGTGGGCATCCCTGCCTTGTTGATCTGCTTAAGTTAAATTGTTTTGATATATATCCATTTACTGTCACTTTCACCAATGGGCGTAACCTCATCCTTGACAATTGACTCTAACATCTTCCCAACCACTGACATCAGGCTAACCAGTCTATCATTTCCTTTCTGCCTCCTCCCTCCCTTCTTGAATACTTGGGTGACATTTTATGATTTTCCAGTCCTCCGGGGCCATACCAGAATCTATTGATTCCTGAAAGATCATTACCAATACCTCTACAATCTCTACCGTTAATTCTTTCAGAATCCAAGGGTGCAATCCAACAGGTCCAGGAGGCTTATTCACCCTTAGACCATCTAGCTTGCTGAGCACCCTCTCCCTTGAAATAGTAACTACACTCATTTTCCTTTCCTGATTGCCTTTTACATCTGGACACTGATAATGTCTTCAACAGTGAAGACTGATGCAAAATATTCACCGTTCCTCTCCCATCTCCTTATCTCCCATGATTATTTCTCCAGCGTCATTTTCTAATGGTCCTATATCTACTGTCACCTCTTTTACTCTTTTTATACTTGAAGAAACTTTTTGTATCCTCTTTGATATTATTTGCTAGCCTACTTTCATACTTCATCTTTTCCCTACTTATGAGTTTTTAGTTATTTTTTGGAAGTTTTTAAAAACTTCCCAATCCTCTATCTTCCCACTAAATTTTGTTACCGTGCATGCCCTCTTTCATTTTCACGTTGTTTTGACTTCACGAGTCAAAGTCAGTTTTTATAATTTTTCATTTGAATATTACCTCTTTTTTTTGTATGTATTCATCCTGCACCTTCCTAATTTCTTGTGGAAAATCCATCCACTGCTGCTCTGCCATCTTCCCTACTAGTGTTCCCTTCCAATTTACTTTGGTCAGTTCCTCTCATGTAATTCCCTTTTCTCCAAGACATCTGACTTTAGTTTTTCCTTTTTAATTCTCAAATTGAATTCAATCATATTGGATCACTGCCCCCTAATGTTCCCTGTATTCTAAGCTCCCCCCAAAGTACCTCAACATGGTTATCCAACTGCACGAAAACCAACAAGGTCGGGTCAGATACAGCAATGAGCTCTCTGAACCCTTCTCCATTAACAATGGCGTGAAGCAAGGCTGCGTTCTCGCACCAACCCTCTTTTCAATCTTTTTCAGCATGATGCTGAACCAAGCCATGAAAGACCTCAACAATGAAGACGCTGTTTACATCCGGTACCGCACAGATGGCAGTCTCTTCAATCTGAGGCGCCTGCAAGCTCACACCAAGACACAAGAGCAACTTGTCCATGAACTACTCTTTGCAGACGATGCCACTTTAGTTGCCCATTCAGAGCCAGCTCTTCAGTGCTTGATATCCTGTTTTGCGGAAACTGCCAAAATGTTTGGCCTGGAAGTCAGCCTGAAGAAAACTGAGGTCCTCCATCAGCCAGCTCCCCACCATGACAGCCAGCTCCCCACCATGACTACCACCCCCCCTAATATCTCCATCGGGCACACAAAACTCAAAACGGTCAACCAGTTTACCTATCTCGGCTGCACCATTTCATCTGATGCAAGGATCGACAACGAGATAGACAACAGACTCGCCAAGGCAAATAGCGCCTTTGGAAGACTACACAAAAGAGTCTGGAAAAACAACCAACTGAAAAACCTCACAAAGATTAGCATATACAGAGCCGTTGTCATACCCACACTCCTGTTCGGCTCCGAATCATGGGTCCTCTACTGGCATCACCTATGGCTCCTAGAACGCTTCCACCAGCGTTGTCTCCGCTCCATCCTCAACATTCATTGGAGCGACTTCATCTCCAACTTCGAAGTACTTGAGATGGCACAGGCCGACAGCATCGAATCCACGCTGCTGAAGATCCAACTGCGCTGGGTAGGTCACGTCTCCAGAATGGAGGACCATCGCCTTCCCAAGATCGTGTTATATGGCGAGCTCTCCACTGGCCACCGAGACAGAGGTGCACCAAAGAAGAGGTACAAGGACTGCCTAAAGAAATCTCTTGGTGCCTGCCACATTGACCACCGCCAGTGGGCTGATCTTGCCTCCAACCGTGCATCTTGGCACCTCACAGTTCGGCGGGCAGCAACCTCTTTTGAAGAAGACCGCAGAGCCCACCTCACTGCCAAAAGACAAAGGAGGAAAAACTCAACACCCAACCCCAACCAACCAATTTTCCCTTGCAACCGCTGCAACCGTGTCTGCCTGTTCCGCATAGGACTTGTCAGCCATAAACAAGCCTGCAGCTGACGTGGACATTACCCCTCCATATCTCTTCGACCGCGAAGCCAAACCAAAGAAAAACAGCCCATCCCCTAGTAGGCTCATCGACTTCTCTAAAAAAACAATTGGTAGGTTTTCTACAAATTCTCTCTCTTGACCTACCAACGAACTTGGTTTTCCTAATTTACTTGCATGTTAAAATCTTCCATGTCTATCATAACATTGTATTTCTTCCATGTGTAAATTGTTGTCAACTTCCCAGCTACTTTTTTTTTGGAGCTCTGTATATAAAAGCCAACAGTGTCTGTTTACACTTGCCATTTTTTAACTCCACCCACAATGATTCTATATTTTCTGATCTTATGTCACTTTTTTCTAATGATTTAATGCTGTTCCTTACTAACAGAGACATGCCACCCCCTCTGCTTACCTGTCCATCCTTGGACATTAAGCTCTCAATGACATCCATCCTTTAACCATGACTCCGTGATGGCCACATCATCATACTGTCAGGGTGTAGCTGTATTACAAGGTCATCCGCTTTATTTCTTAAGCTGTGTGCATTTAAATACAAAACCTTTATTTGGCTTTATTTACTTTTTGACTCTGTGTCCCTGTTGCATTGCAACTCATCCCACTGGTTGCAATGTTGGCCTATCTGCCTGTAGTTCCACATAAACTCCCTACCAGCTGTCCCTACTTGCACATCAACTGCCTCTTCCTCAGATTCTTCACTTTGGTTTCCCCCCCCCCCCCCCACACACACACACACACACACACACACACACACACACACACACACACACCCTCTGGCTGTTCACCCTCCATCTTAAGAATATTCTGCACCCACACAGAGCCATCCTGGCCCTGAGCATCGGGAGCCAACACACTATCCTGGAGTCTATTTTGCGGCTGCAAAATCTCTTATCTATTCCCGTGACTATCAAGTCACTTATGACTTGCTCGATCTGATTTCAACCTTCTGAGGCTCAGAAGCAAAAGTGCTATTGGTCTGGCTGCTGTCAGGCCCAGTTAGCTCACTCCCTCAGAAGTGTCCAAAGAGGTATACTTGTTGCTGAGGGGAATGGCCACAGGGTACCCTGACTGTCTGCCTATTCACTTTTCCTCTCCTAACTGTCACCCAGCTATCTTCCTCCTGCCTCCTAGGTGAGATTGTGTCCCTGTAACTCCTGCCTATCATCCCCTCAGCCTTCTGAATGATCTGGAGTTCATCCAACTTCAGTTCCAATTCCAGAACCTTGCATGATCTTCTCCACAGTAAGAATTGATAGGAAATATTCATTAAAAATTCCACCAGTATCTTCTTGCAACTTCACATATAAATGGCCATGTTGATTTTAAATTCTCTCCCTCGCCATCCTGTGGAATCTCTTGGGATTCTATTTCATGTTTTTTCTTTGCCCTTCCTATTTCCCTCATAAGTATGCTCCTACATTTCTGGCACGCAAGGAATTCATTGAGCTGGATTGCTTAAGTGGTGTATGCTTCCTCCTTTTACCTGACTAGAGCATAGATATCTCATATCAACAAGGGTTCTTTAAGCTTGGCAGCCCTGTGCTTCACCCTAACAGAATCATTCAATGTCTGAATCCTTGCTATCTCACCTTTAAAAATTCCCACTTTCAAGCCATTCTCCTACCCGCAAACATCCTCTTCCAATCATCTTTTGCACAGATAGAGCAGTATTAGTGCAATGCTAATGCAGCACCCATCGACCCAAGTTTGAATTAGACGTTGTCTGTAAGGAGTTTGTACAGTCTCCTCATGTCTATATGGGTTTCCTCTGTGTGCCCTGTTTTCCTCCCACCCTCCAAATACGAATGGGGTTTTATTGGTATATTTGGGCAAAATGGGCTAGAAGGGCCTATGTTGTATGTCAAAAGTTTAAAAAAAAAATTTTAGGACTTTAACTTGTGGACCAGTCCCATCCTTCTCCAAAACTATTTAAAAACTAATGAGGTTATAGTCACTGGTCAACTTCTGTAACTTCTGTCACTTGTCTAACTTTGTTCCCTAAGAGGAACTCCAATGATAGGAACATAGGAACATAGGAAGTAGGAACAGGAGTAGGCCAAAAATGGCCCATCGAGCCTGCTCCACCATTCAATAAGTTCATGGCTGATCTATGACCTAACTCCACCTACCTGCCTTCTCCCCATATCCCCTAATTCCTCTATCATGTAAACATTTATCTAACAGAATTTTAAATATGTTTAATGAAGCAGCCTCAACCACTTCCCTGGATAGAGAATTCCAAACATTCACTACTCTCTGGGAAAAACTATTTTTCCTCATCTCTGTCCTAAATCTACTCCCCCGAATCTTGAGACTGTGTCCTCTCGTTTTAGTTTCCCCGGCCAGCTTAAAAAACCTTCCTACATCTATCCTATCCATACCCTTCATAATCCTATATGTTTCTAATAAGATCTCCTCTCATTCTTCTGAACTCATGCAAATACAATCCTAGACGATTTAATTGTTGTGTCTTGTCTAAGCAGGTCTTCATAATTTCTGAAGCTCTCTTGAGTGCACTTAACAAATTTCAACCTGTCCAAGCCCTTTGCACTATGTGTGCCACAGTCAAGATTAGGGAAGTCAAAATCTCTCAACAGTACTATCCTATTATTCTTACAGGATTATTTTTCTTAATATTTGTGTAGTTTGTTAAGCAATCAGGAATTGTTATGGAGAAAAGATGGTGAAATTCCATCAGGAAATAACCAGTAAACTGGCAGTTCAATGAACCGGTTCAAAATAGCATTTTTGCCATTCACACTGGATCAATGTTAACTAGTTCTCTGTTCCCTTTCACACTCACCAACCAGCATCCCAGAGCAAAGAGATGCCTCTCGTTCAGTGATGACATCCTGCACACCCCCCTGTCCTTGTCACCACTGGGCTAGCTGGTATGCAGACTCAAAACAAATTGGTGATGATACACCCTCCCCAGGCAGTTCATCCCCAGTGCGATCTAACGCCTGCAAGGCTGGTTCGCGAACATTCACACTGGCACATTAACCGGTAGATTAGCTGTTAATTACTGGGTTAAAGTGCCAATGTGAATGGGACTACTAATAGTACAATAGACTAGTCAACATTAGAAAAATGAATTCTATTAGCTAACAATTGTTATCAGAAATATTTACCATGTTTGAATTTCACCCTTAACTTTTATAAGATTCTGTTAAAACTGCAGTATATTCTGTACTTTCTGCTTCCCTGTTGCAAAGTCTTCAATTTCTTCTCTGGATTTCATTATCCAAATGTTTTATCCACGTGTAGAGAAAAAACTAGTTAGTTGTAAATTTCCTATTCACCATGTTCCGTGAATGGCAAGTAGTGGTTGGCGTTTCTCGCCAACCCCCAGGTCGGTTATTCCAAGCCATTGGCAACATGGCGCAGTCTTATCGTCATTTTTAGGCTGGATTCTGTCTTAGAGGCATTCAGTCATAATCCAGCGGATGGTAGCCTCACACCATTGGCTCCCCAACCAAGCGCACATACCAAGTGTCTGAACCTGCAGTTTCTCTCGTACTGAGTAGGATTACTATTGCAACAACACATTGTTAGTAGGGTAAAACTAACCTATCTCACGATGGTCTAACCCCAGCTCACGTTCCCTATTAATGGGTGAAGATTGCAAGGCTTTGTGAATTCTGCTTCACAATGATAGGAAGAGCCGACATTGAAAGATCAAAAAGCGACATCGCTATGAATGTTTGGCTGCCACATGTAATTTTTTTTCTTGTAATAAATGTTCAAATTTGGTGATAATCGTAAAATTAGGAAGTTTCCTATCAACTATTTAAAACAGAAGATGTAAATATATTTCAACATAACTCAAACAACAAAATTTAATGCATTACTTGAACAAAAATTAGTTTAAGCAAATTAAAGTATTGATTTTCAATAGATGACATAGCTAATCTCTAGAATGCCCCTTTCTGTTGCAAACAGTTGTTGGTGTATCATGCAGTTTTCCTCTTTGTACCAAGAACACATTTTAATTATTGTGCCAAACAAGAATGACTTTGTAGCCAACACTATTGTTAATTTATCTGTCACTTTTTTTCCTTCAGAATCTGCTAACTTTTGACCATAACTATTTTATTGCAGTTGGCTTATACAGAACAATTATTAAACAGATAAAGACCAAAATCTATCAAGATTTCTCTCAACTATCAAATCATTCTCATCAACCTCAGTCCTGCAACAGACCAAGTCACGAGGTAACGAAACACCGACTGATGGCAGGTATTATGAACCATAGGCCTGTAGATGCCTATTCCTGCTAAGCATGCTAAACTTGCATAAAATTAATGAAACACTGAACTATAATCCCAAGTATATCAAAATCTATGGAAGATTTTGCAAGTTCCTTGGCAATTATCCAGATTTTTATTCTCTTTGTACTGACTGCACATTTGATCTATTTTAATGATTAAGAAATTTTGGGGAACATTATACATTCACTATGGAGACCATCTGGCCTTCAGTTTTTGTTTAAAAGATGAAATTGTTTCAACTTATTTTCTAGTAAAGTAGAAGGACAAAACTGCATCTGGCACCCAGCCAGTACAATGAGAAACTAAAGTCTTAAGTTTGACAGAAACATAATGATCAGGAACATGAGAAACTGGAATGATAGCAGAATTAATCAGATTAAATCAATTAATTTGTATTTTGTGCTCCCATGTTGATGAAAATGTAGCTTTAATTTCTTCCATTCTCCCAGATATAATCAAACTTTTCTCCCTCATTCTGTCAAGAAGATTCACAAGTATGAAATTGTGTGCCACCAGATTCAAAGACTATTTCTTTCCTGCTGTCAGACTTGAATGAACCTCACATTAGCACAATAATGTTGTCATTGCTCCATTCTAAGAGATCTGTCTCTGTAACTCTGTACTCTGTACTGTGTTTTATTTGCTGCACTTGTGCATTGATTTGCTGGATAGCAGGCAAAAATGACAGAGGATTGACAAGGGCAGGGCAGTGGATGTTATCTGTGTGGATTTTAGCAAGGCTTTTGACCTGAAGATAATTTGCTCACAGAGAGGGTAGAGGGTGTGTGATTGAACTGCCAGAGCAAGTGTAGAAGTAGGTACAATTGTAATGTTTAAGATACATTTAGACCGATTCATGGATAGGTTTGGAGGGATATTGCCAAAATACAGGCAAGTGGGACTAGCTCAGAATGACAACTTGGCTAGCATGGATAAATTGGGCTAAAGACTCTGTTTCCATGCAGACTATACTAATGTCTCATTTAGAAATGTGGTACTAAGATAGATGTAAAAAGTTACTGCAGTTTCTTTGCCATTGACTGGATTATCCCATCTGATATCTCTCACTTCATACAATAGATAAAAATGTAAGATTGAGACCACTTGGCCACTGGTAAAACTAGTTGTGCCATGCAGTCCTGTGGCTCATCAGTCACCGAACTGGTGGAGAGTTTCTCCCTCTTTATGAATACTCCTGCTACTCTGCTGTGTGAAATATTCCCTCTTTATTAGGTTTTCCTTTTTATCTGGGGTTTCCAACATGCTTAATGATGGAAGGAATCAGTTTGTTTCAGCTGTGTTAACATTTAATGATTCCATAACACTGAAGATTTAATTTAATGACTAAAATTGTGAATTTTAAAGTGTTTGTTTTTCTTTGAATAAATAGAGAAATGGTTAAAATACTGAATGACTTTATGGAGCGGTGTTCAATTTTGTTCAAGCACCACTATAGAGCAGCCATGAAATGAGTATAGATTTTTTTGTAATAGCTGTGCTCCAAATCAAAACATTGCTTCAAAATTATTGTAATTTAGGTTGCTAAAATTAGAAAGAAACTTGCAGGTTAAAACTTGAATTATCACCATAATCTCTGGCTGAAACAAACTGAAAAACATTCTTATGTTGTTATAAGCTTAGCTTTTCATTTTATGTGTTGCTTAGTTGACCTTCTGTGGTAACCTTTCATTCTCCATGAAACCATGCTCTGATATAAAAAAGCACATTGTTAATAACATCCTGAAAATAAAGGCCATATAAAAACAGCTTTTTTTTATAACATTCATCAGATTGTTTTTCTGGATGGTTCCCAAATGGAATCTTTATTTAAAAAAATCTCTTCCTCTCTTGTAATATTGTTCTAAACTTTCTAAAGATTAAATCCATTATTAGGATTGACATTTCAAAGCAACATTTGGCAAGTTTTCAGACAAGCATGGAATAAACTGTATGCTCTTTCCAAACACCATGCTCTGGTAAAGTTGCAGTTTAGAATATTTAGAATATGAACTGTTGATTTTCGGTACTCTGTAAATGACTGTATTCTAAAACTGTAGCTGGTCCCAATTGCACAGTCCATGCTCTGCATATTTTCAAGTCTCCGCACAAAACTGATTTTAATTCTATCCCTGTTATAACTGTCAAAATGTATTACATTTATTCCACAATACTGTGTATGCTTGTTTGATTGGAGCTTTCAGATTTGCCACTGTTGTATTTTTTTCATTATACATGAATGTGAAAGGCCATAGAGTTACAGGACAGATAAACAAGTTTAATTGTTTGTGGTGTGTTGAGTGTCCTGTTCTAATCATTAGTTTTGCAACCTATTTAAACAACACAATAATCTGACAGTTGCAATGTAATGGAACCATGGGTGGAGCAAATCTGGAGCTGTCTGTGACAGTACACCATTTCACTTTTTAATTTCATATAATTTATGACAAATGATGCATGACTTGCTTTGGAGAGTTGAAGGTCAAGACACAGTGTCTGCAGCTGGGAGAGAGATCGCCTCTGGTTGCCCTTTTTATTCTAACTTGGACAGTAAGGGCCCACATTTCTGCTCAGGGTGGCAAGAGGAGAGTGAATATTAAAGATAATTTCCCAGTAAAAGGAATATGTTTTTGAATTGCTCCAAAATTAAGTACTGGTTGAGTTATTTTAGATTAACCAGAAAGATTTAGGCGACACAAGACTTACAGCACCAATAATTGGAACCGGTGTTTGAATCCCTTGCTGTCTGTAAAGATTGTGCCTGCTCTCCCAGTATCTGCGTGGGTTTCCTCCCACCATTCAAAGCAGGTTGTAGGTCAATTGGGTGTCATTGGGCGGGATGGGCTTGTGGGCCGAAATGGTCTGTACGTCTAAATTTAAAATAGGAATTTTTTTTTTTCAAAATTGGCCTGATTTCAGTGAGTAGAAAGCTAATAATCTCTCTGTACAATTGTTTCATTGGGTATATTAACTATCAAGGGTATAGATCTATCATGGAGTACAGGAGTTGACATCAAATATCCTGTAATTTTGTGCTCTTGCCTTTTAATGTCTTTAAAATGCATTTGAACATAGTTGTACCAAAACATGTGAACTAACAGATGTTTTACTAAGTTTCTTGAAGAATAAAGCTGGGAAGATGGTATCTTTTGTTTTAGGATCACCATATGCTGCATGTTTTATCTTAAAGCAGAGAAGGAGGAGATATTTAATAAAAATGTTCAAAGTTACAAAGTAATGAAAATTAAGAAGGATAACCTGATTTTACTGGTGAATTTGTGTCAGAGTGAAAGATTATTTGGAACTCGCATGTTAAGGATATAACTGTTAAGCTGTGGTGTTTACAACCATACAAACTTATTTCCTACATACTTAATCACATTCCAATGAGAATAGACTTTGTGCTATGTTGATATAACAAATGTTACCTTTGGAAGCCTTTGCTTCTAAACCATTATCCACTGCTCAGTCTCACTTGTTTCCAAGATTGGAAGTCCTGTCACATCATGCCATTAATTATGTATTTGTCATCTATGAACTCAAACTTGCTTTAAGTAGTCTTGATCTATATAACCTTATAACAATACAGTATGGAAACAGGCCATCTTGGCCCCTCTAGTCCATACCGATTTGTGATCTCTAGTCCCACTTACCTGGACCCTGTCCATAACCCTCCAGTTCCTTCACATACATGCACCTATCCACCCTTTTCTTAAATTACAAAATTGACCTTGCTGCAACCACTTCCTCCAGGTCATTCCACTCAGCCACCACTGAGTGAAGAAGCTCCCTCTCATGTTACTTCTAAACTTTTGCCCCTAACCCTTAACTGATGACCCCCTCATTCCAATCTCACCACCCTCAAGGGAAAGAGCCTATTCACTTCTACTCTATCAATCCCCCTCATAATTTTAAGTACCTCTATCAAATCCCCCTCAACCTTATACACTCCAAAATGGCCATTTCATACTTTGTTTACCTTTCGTTTCTGTTTTCTCATCACCACCTTCCCTTCTTATCCATTTCCGTTTTCTTTTTTTGAACACACTGTAAGACAGGGGTGTCAAACTCAAATTCACGGAGGGCCAAAATTAAAAACTTGGACTAAGTCGAGGGCCGAACTAAATATTTATTGAAAATTTTCAACAACATCTGCATGTTTTCTCTTCTTTCAACATATGTAATGTTAAACTTTAGGATATAACTTTAGGAGGATAATGTTACAGGTCAGAAGTAGGTAGCTCAAGTTCACCCTTTGCTTGATCTGAGGGAAACCTATTTGGTCCCTATGGAGATGTAGTCAGCATTCACAGGCTGTGTCCATTTTGGCCTGCATCAGGACTCAGCATTTCCTGCTCACTCCTCAGGCTCTAGGCCTCTATTCACCCTCGACCCACCATCCCACTACCTGACCAGTCCTTTACCCAACCTCTACTCACCCCTCACTCCACTCACTCTGCCTCTACCCACCCCATCCTATATACGCCCCTCTACTGCCTCTCCCCTCAACCTGTTCCTCCCTCTACCCGTCTCTCACCCTCTAATCACCCCTCCCCTAATCGCCCTGCCCCTCCCCTTTTACCTCTTCCCTATCCACCCCTCCTTCTACTCATCCCTCCCTCTAACTGCCCCTCGCACCACCATAACTTCCCCTGCCCATTACTCCTCACCTACACCCTCTGCCCACCCCTGCTTACCCACCCACTCAGGCCCAGCGCGCTGCCGATCAGCCTTTGCGGACAGCCACCATCTCTCTCTTCACGTGCAGGGCCGAACCAGCCGTCCCTGGGGTCCGCGCGGGTGCAAGCGCTGAAGGCCGTGGCGACCGGGAGAAGTGCACTCGCGCTGTGGAAGGGCCGTCCGGTGCCAGTCGCGCGGGGCTCGCGCTGCCCGGGGGCCGTGCACAGCCTGCCATGCCCGTCGCGCAGACAGGAAATCACAGGCGCTCACCCATCCGCTGCCCCGCTCGACAGGTGGGAGAAGTGACTGGTTGTGCGGGGAGCCTTCCAACTGGCTTGCCGGCTGATGACATTGACAGACTTCTCGTGTTACAATTTCTCGTGTTACAATGGGGAAGGATGTGCAATGAAGGGGGAGGATGGTGGGGGTGACATTACCAAAAAACAGCATCGGCTCTCGCTGCAGGGCGGGCCACCTCTAATAGATTTTTGAAATGATCTTGTGGGCCAAATATAATTATATCGCGGGCCAGAGTTTGACATGTGTGCTGTAAGACAACACTTCTAAAACATAAAATATTTCCACTATTCCCACATCTAAAATTCCCAACCCCAATAGTCCCTCCCCTCTCTGAATTGCCCTTTGTCCCTTGTCGGGCAACCACATCTCCCCTCTCCATTTGGATTACGAACCCACTCGCAAGCGTCAACTGATTTCGCAGTGACTGTTATTCTTCCCCACCCAGCCACCCCAGAAAAGATTTTAATCTTTACATATAACAAAGCTCACTCTCTTAATTCCCCCCTTACTTCCTTTCTTCCCTTTCTTTCCCTTCTTAGTTCTTACTTATACTTTATTCTTCTTCTTTACATCTCTTCATCTCTCTGTCTGTTTTGTAGGCGTTCTGCAAATTCTCATGCTTTCTCCGGATCCGAGAACAGTTTGCTTTGCTGCCCCGGGATAACTATTTTAAACACCGCTGGATATTTTAACATAAATTTATAACCTTTTTTCCATAGGGTCGATTTTGCGACATTAAACTCCTTCCTCTTCTTCAGGAGTTCAAAACTTATGTCTGGGTAGAAAATTTTTTTTTGACCTTTGTATTCCAGTGGTTTTTTGTCTTCTCTTATTTTCTCTTGTCGAATATCTCAGGAATTTTGCTAGAATGGATCTTGGTTTTTGTTCTGTTTGTGGTTTAGGGCTAATGTTCTGTGTGCCCTTTCTATTTCCATTTCTTCCTGTAATTCTGGCATTCCTAGGACCATGGGGATCCATTCTTTTATAAATTCTTTCATATCTTTGCCTTCTTCATCTTCCTTAAGGCCCACTATCTTTATATTGTTTCTCCTTTTATAGTTTTCCATTATATCCATCTTCTGAGCTAACAGCTCCTGTGTTTCTTTAACTTTTTTATCAGATTCTTCCAATTTTTTAAAAAAGTCATCCATCTCCATTTCTATGGCTGTTTCTCGTTCTTCCACCTTCTCTACTCTTTTCCCTATTTCTGTCATGACCATCTCTAATCTATTCACTTTTTCTTCTGTACCTTTTATTCTTCTTTTAATTTCACTGAATTCTTGTGTCAGCCATTCTTTTAATGCCTCCATATATTCTTGAAAATTTTTTAATCCATGTTCTGTCCTTTCCCTTCATCTTCCATTTCTCTGTGTAGAGCTTGACGTTCTTCCACCTCTTCCCCTGAGTCCACTCCAGGATCTGTGTCCTTTACCTCTGTCTCTTCTGGTTTTCTTGTTGGGTTGTTTATCTCCATTTGTTGGGTATTTTTGTTTTTATTATTTTTATTAAAGGTGTCTTGGTGTTGGTCTTCTTCCTCTGGGCTGGTCATCTGCTGTTTCTCTGATTTCCTTTTTTCACTCTCTTCCTTTTTGTTTCCGTTATTTTCTGTGTTTTCCTGTTGGGAGCCTTGCTGTTGGGTCATTCTTGTCTGTTCAAGCTGTGGAGATCCACTCCTCAGCTGGTCCCCCCTCCCGTTGGTGTTGTTTTTGTCATGTGTATCGCGCATGTGTGAGGATTCATGCATGTGCGGTTATGCACTTCTGTTTGGCTTCGTGAGCCATCTTTGTAGTCCTGCGCTCGGGGTTTCCACTGACCTCAGGGAGCGGGTTTCTCTCTCCACGGCGGGCCTCTTCGTACAGGTAAGGCCTTCACCTTTCTCTTCTGACATCTTTCTTTCTTCTTTTCTTCCTGTTGTTTTTGGTTTTTCTTTCTTTGGTGCCATTTTCTCCACACCTTTATTTTTAATTTGTTCTGGTTTGTGTGTCTGTGACTTTGCTTTTTCTTTACTTTTTTTTCTTTTCGGGAGAGGGCTGGTATTTTCTTATCAGTCACTACTCCATCACATGACTCCCTCCTATATGACTTTAAATATTAATGGAAATCATAACCAAATCAAAAGGAAGAAGCTGTTAAATTTACTGAAGAAAGAAAAAATTGATATAGCATTCGTGCAAGAAACACATCTAACTGAAGTGGAACACAAGAAATTAAAGAGGGATTAGATAGGGCACGTAACGGCAGCATCATATAATTCAAAAGCCAGAGGAGTAGCTATATTAATCAATAAAAATGTATCAATCAAAATAGAAGAGGAAATAATAGATCCAGCAGGGAGGTATGTAATGATAAAGTGTCAGATATATTCAGAATTTTGGAATTTGCTCAATGTATATGCACCTAATGAAGATCAAAAATTTATGCAAGATATCTTTTTGAAGATTGCAGATATGCAGGGGAATATACTAATAGGAGGGGATTTTAAAGATGGATAAAACTGGAAAAAAGACTAACAGAAAGAACAAAGTAACCAAATTTATGATTAAATTGATGCAGGAAATGCAACTTTTGGATATATGGAGGAAACAACACCCAAAGGAAAAGGAATATTCATATTATTCTGGTAGACATACTCAAGGATTGACCTGTTCCTGTTATCAGCCCACATTCAAGGGAGAGTTAGGAAAACGGAATATAAAGCTAGATTGTTATCAGATCACTTACCCCTGTTATTGGCAATAGAGCTGGAGGACATCCCACCAAGAACGTATAGATGGAGATTAAACTCCATGCTACTTAAAAGACAGGATTTTAGAGAATTTATTGAGCGACAAATTAAAATGTACTTTGAAATAAATATGGAATCAGTGAAAGATAAGTTTATACTATGGGACGCAATGAAAGCATTCATCAGAGGGCAAATAATAAGTTATGTAACTAAGATGAAGAAGGACTACAATCGGGAAATAGAACAGTTGGAAATGGAAATAGCAAGTATAGAAAAAGAATTAACATTAAAGGAAGATACAACTAAAAGAAGAGAATGGCAGACAAAAAAAATGAAACACTACAAACATATAAGGTGGAGAAGAACATAATGAAGACAAAACAGAAGTATTATGAGCTAGGAGAAAAAAACGCACAAAATACTAGCGTGGCAGCTTAAGACAGAACAAACTAAAAGAATGGTATTGGCATCAAGGATAAAGGACAAACAAATTACAGATAACACAATGGAAATCAATGAAAACTTCAGGGAATTCTACGAGCAACTATATCAAACTGAAAACGAAGGGAAAGAAGACAAAATAGATGAATTTTTAACTAACATTGAACTACCGAAATTGCAAAAGAGGAGCAAAATAAATTAATAAAACCATTTGAAATAGAAGAAATACAGGAGATATTAAAAAAAACTACCAAACAATAAAATGCTGGGAGAGGATGGACTCCCAATAGAATCCTATAAAACATTTAAAGACTTATTAATTCCTCCTCTCCTGGAAGTAATGAACCAGATTGAAAAGACACAAAACATGCCAGATTCATGCAAAACAGCAATAATTCTTTCTTTGGCTTGGCTTCGCGGACGAAGATTTATGGAGGGGGTAAAAAGTCCACGTCAGCTGCAGGCTCGTTTGTGGCTGACAAGTCCGATGCGGGACAGGCAGACACGATTGCAGCGGTTGCAAGGGAAAATTGGTTGGTTGGGGTTGGGTGCTGGGTTTTTCCTCCTTTGCCTTTTGACAGTGAGGTGGGCTGCCCGCCAAACTGTGAGGCGCCAAGATGCACGGTTTGAGGCGTTATCAGCCCACTGGCGGTGGTCAATGTGGCAGGCACCAAGAGATTTCTTTAGGCAGTCCTTGTACCTTTTCTTTGGTGCACCTCTGTCACGGTGGCCAGTGGAGAGCTCGCCATATAACACGATCTTGGGAAGGCGATGGTCCTCCATTCTGGAGACGTGACCCATCCAGCGCAGCTGGATCTTCAGCAGCGTGGACTCGATGCTGTCGACCTCTGCCATCTCGAGTACTTCGACGTTAGGGGTGTAAGCGCTCCAATGGATGTTGAGGATGGAGCGGAGACAACGCTGGTGGAAGCGTTCTAGGAGCCGTAGGTGGTGCCGGTAGAGGACCCATGATTCGGAGCCGAACAGGAGTGTGGGTATGACAACGGCTCTGTATACGCTTATCTTTGTGAGGTTTTTCAGTTGGTTGTTTTTCCAGACTCTTTTGTGTAGTCTTCCAAAGGCGCTATTTGCCTTGGCGAGTCTGTTGTCTATCTCATTGTCGATCCTTGCATCTGATGAAATGGTGCAGCCGAGATAGGTAAACTGGTTGACCGTTTTGAGTTTTGTGTGCCCGATGGAGATGTGGGGGGGCTGGTAGTCATGGTGGGGAGCTGGCTGATGGAGGACCTCAGTTTTCTTCAGGCTGACTTCCAGGCCAAACATTTTGGCAGTTTCCGCAAAGCAGGACGTCAAGCGCAGAAGAGCTGGCTCTGTATGGGCAACTAAAGCGGCATCATCTGCAAAGAGTAGTTCACGGACAAGTTTCTCTTGTGTCTTGGTGTGAGCTTGCAGGCGCCTCAGATTGAAGAGACTGCCATCCGTGCGGTACCGGATGTAAACAGCGTCTTCATTGTTGAGGTCTTTCATGGCTTGGTTCAGCATCATGCTGAAGAAGATTGAAAAGAGGGTTGGTGCGAGAACACAGCCTTGCTTCACGCCATTGTTAATGGAGAAGGGTTCAGAGAGCTCATTGCTGTATCTGACCCGACCTTGTTGGTTTTCGTGCAGTTGGATAATCATGTTGAGGAACTTTGGGGGACATCCGATGCGCTCTAGTATTTGCCAAAGCCCTTTCCTGCTCACGGTGTCGAAAGCTTTGGTGAGGTCAACAAAGGTGATGTTGAGTCCTTTGTTTTGTTCTCTGCACTTTTCTTGGAGCTGTCTGAGGGCAAAGACCATGTCAGTGGTTCCTCTGTTTGCGCGAAAGCCGCACTGTGATTCTGGGAGAATATTCTCGGCGACACTAGGTATTATTCTATTTAGTAGAATCCTAGCGAAGATTTTGCCTGCAATGGAGAGCAACGTGATTCCCCTGTAGTTTGAGCAGTCTGATTTCTCGCCTTTGTTTTTGTACAGGGTGATGATGGTGGCATCACGAAGATCCTGAGGCAGTTTACCTTGGTCCCAACAAAGCTTGAAAAACTCATGCAGTTTGGCATGCAGAGTTTTGCCGCCAGCCTTCCAGACTTCTGGGGGGATTCCATCCATACCTGCTGCTTTGCCACTTTTCAGTTGTTCGATTGCCTTATATGTCTCATCCAGGGTGGGAACCTCATCCAGCTCTAGCCTTAGGGGCTGTTGAGGGAGCTGGAGCAGGGCGGAATCTTGGACTGAGCGGTTGGCACTGAAAAGAGATTGGAAGTGTTCTGACCATCGGTTGAGGATGGAGATCTTGTCGCTGAGGAGGACTTTGCCGTCTGAGCTGCGCAGCGGGCTTTGGACTTGGGGTGAGGGGCCGTACACAGCCTTTAGAGCCTCGTAGAAACCCCTGAAGTCGCCAATGTCCGCGCTGAGCTGTGTTCGTTTGGCGAGGCTAGTCCACCACTCATTTTGGATCTCCCGGAGTTTGCGCTGAAGATGGCTGCATGCGCGACGGAAGGCTTGTTTCTTCTCTGGACAGGACGGCTTTGTAAGGTGAGCCTGGTGGGCAGCTCGCTTCTTTGCCAGCAGCTCCTGGATTTCCTGGCTGTTTTCGTCAAACCAGTCCTTGTTTTTCCTGGAGGAGAAGCCCAGTACCTCTTCAGTGGATTGCAGTATGGTAGTCTTCAACTGATCCCAGAGGGTTTCAGGGGACGGGTCCGTGAGGCGGGTTGCAACGTCGAGCTTTGCTTTGAGGTTTGCCTGGAAGTTTCCTCTCGCTTCTTCTGACTGCAGGTTTCCAACATTGAACCTCTTTCTGGGGGCTTTATTGTTCCTGGGCTTTGGCTTGAAGTGAAGGTTGAGCTTGCAGCGAACCAGCCGGTGGTCAGTGTGGCATTCCGCGCTAGGCATGACCCTGGTGTGGAGCACATCTTGTTTGTCACTTTCTCACACCAGGATGTAGTCCAGGAGGTGCCAGTGTTTGGATCGGGGATGCATCCAGGTGGTCTTAAGGCTGTCCCTCTGCTGAAAAAGGGTGTTTGTAATGACGAGCCGCTGTTCTGCGCAGAGCTCCAACAGGAGGCGCCCATTGTCGTTGCACTTGCCGACGCCATGCTTGCCGAGGATTCCTGGCCAGGTTTCTGAGTCTTTGCCGACATGAGCGTTGAAGTCGCCCAGGATGACAACCTTGTCGACTGTAGGGGTACGTTGGATGAGGTTGCGCAGGTCGGTGTAGAACTTGTTCTTTTCTGCTGGTTCCGCCTGGAGGGTTGGAGCATAGACACAGATGAGGGTGATGTGACGCTTGTTTTGAAGTGGGAGTCGCATGGACATGATTCGGTCCGAGATGCCTGTCGGAAGGTTTTCGAGTTTGGAGGCAATGAAGCTCTTGACCATGAAGCCTACACCAGATAGGCGTCGTTCATCCGAAGGCTTGCCAGACCAGTAGAGTGTGTAGCCCGCGCCGCGTTCTTGGAGGCTGCCTACATCTGCCAGGCGGACTTCACTGAGAGCGGCTATGTCGATGTCAAGTCTGAGGAGTTCATGTGCAATGAGGGCAGACCGACGTTCAGGTCGGTGGCTGTCAGCCTTGTCTAGCATGGTTCTGATGTTCCAGCATGCTAGCTTGAGTTTGTGAGCATCTTTTGAGGGGGAGGACGTGGAGGGGGAGGATGTGGAGGGGGAGGACGTGGACCTGTCCTCGGGCCTGCGCAAAGGAGCTTTTAGGTGGAGTGCAGTGCGCGCAGTACTGGCCCCACCCTTTACACCCATGGTTCGTGTGCCGTGGCCAAGCAAGCTGGGACGTGGCAGCGAGGTCCTTGGGTCGTAGGTTTTATATCGGAGTGGCCTTCTCCTATGCAGGTTTCTTACCCGGGCTGGAGGGGCCTGCCTCCCCTCCTAGGTCGGTCCATACTGCCCGGACCGGGGCCGAGGCCGCCGCAGTTCACCCTGTGCCTGGATTGGGGCCGCCACCTCCCACTCTCTGCCCGGATCGGGGCCTTCGCCTGCCCCACTCGACCGAGGCCGGGGCCGCCGTCTCCCCCTTGCTCCTGCCCGTATCGGGGCCGCCGCCGTCTACCCTTTGCCCGGACCGGGGCCGGGGCCGCTGCTGCTCTCCCTGTGCCTGGACTGGGGCCGCCGCCTCCCACTCCCACTCCCTGCCCGGACCGGGGCCTCCGCCTGCCTCACACGACCGAGGCCGTGGCCGCCGTCTCCCCCTTGCAGTAATACCAAAGACGGGGAAAGATCCACCAACACCAGCATCGTATAGACCAATATCTCTACTTAACACAGATTATAAGATAATAGCTAAACTATTAGCAAACAGATTGGCCGACTGTGTACCAAAAATAGTAAAACTAGATCAAACTGGATTTATTAAAAAAAGATGAACAACGGACAATATCTGTAAGTTCATTAAGTTAATCCATGCAGTACAAGGAAACAAGACACCAACGTGGTGGTTGCTTTAGATGCAGAGAAAGCATTTGACAGAGTAGAATGGAATTATTTATTCAAAGTACTACAGAAATTCAACCTACCAGAGAAATATATTAATTGGATTAAAACATTATATAAGGGACCATGGCGAAGGTGACAATAAATGGATATATATCAAACCAATTTAAATTAAGCAGATCAACAAGGTAGGGATGTCCACCATCTCCCCTCACTGTTTGCATTAGCTATAGAACCACTGGCAGAACTGATAAGAACAGAAAATAAAATAAGAGGGATAAAAATAAAAGAGAAGGAATATAAAATCAGTCTATTTGCAGATGATGCCAGGAATATCAATAAAAGAATTACATAAGGAATTGAAGGATTATGGAGAAGTATCAGGGTACAAGATCAACACAAATAAAAGTGAAGCAATGCCAATGAATAATGCGGATTTCACAAAGTTTAAAGAAGAATCATCATTTAGATGGCAAACACAAGCAATTCAATACCTTGGTATACAATTAGATAATAATCTTGGCCATCGATACAAACTAAATTATCAGCCATTAATGAAAAAAATACAAGACGACTTAGAGCATTGGAAAGATTTACCACTAACACTGATAGGAAGGGTAAACTGTATTAAAATGAATATCTTCCCAAGGATACAATACCTATTTCAATCATTACCAATTCACCTAACAGAGAAATTCTTCAAGGAGCTAAAGAAAATAATAAGGAAATTCTTATGGAAAAGGGGGAAACCAAGGATAGCACTAGATAAATTAACAGAATGGTATAAACAAGGGGGCTTACAGCTACCAAACTTTAAAAATTATTATAGAGCAGCACAATTAAGATACCTATCAGATTTTTATCAAACAAGGGAAAAACCAGATTAGAGCTAGATAAAATAGGGGAGAAGGTACTGAACATATACTATATAAGTGGGATGAAAAGTTGGTGCAACATAGGAATTCACCAATATTGCACCATCTGCTCAACATTTGGAAGAAGATTCACATAGAAAGGAATAAAATAAATTATCAACTACCAAAATTAATATTGACACAAAATCAACTAATCCCTTTCACAATAGATAACCTTTCCTTTAGAGAATGGGAGAGAAAAGGGATCAAAAGAATAGAAAATTGTTTTTTGGGAAATAAATTATTATCTTTTGAACAAATGAAGGACAAATATAGTATAACTCACGATACAATGTTTGCATATCGCCAACTGAAAACCTACTTGAAGGACAAATTGGGAAACAGTCTGAGGTTACCAGAAGGAAGCAATTTTGAATATGTGATTACAGACACAATGATAATTAAAAAATTTATAACAAACATGTACATCAAACTGCAAGAAAAGGAGAATGAGGAAACAAGCTGTAAACCTAAACAAAAATGGGAACAAGATCTAAACATAAAGATAAAGAATGAAACATCCGGAAATATGAGAAATACAATAAATACGAGGTTACGCATGATACAATATAATTGGTTACATCACACCCAAAAAGTTAAATAAATGGGACCCAACAGTACCAGACAGATGTTTTCCCTGTAAGAAGGAAACGGGAACAACAGTACATGCAATTTGGGCATGTGAGAAAGTGGAAAATTTTTGGGAAGATCTAAACTTGGACTCGATTTGGATGGAGCACAAAAAAGATTTATTATGATAGCCCTAGCTGTAGCAAACAAATGTATTATGTCAACCTGGAAATTAGAAGATAACCTGAAAATACAGCAATGGTACGTAGAAATGAATAATTTATTCCATTGGAAAAAATAACATAATTTAAGAAATAACATCACAGTACTCGAACAAATATGGGAACCATACATGGAACACAATAGAGAAATCCTACCATGGACCTCCACCACCTAAAATGACAGAAGGAGAAGACAACAAAATGAACTGACCCAGTATGTAAAAGTAGAAGACACAAATTTCTTGTTTATTTATATTATGTGACGACATTGTTTAACGGGTTTAATGTATCATATAGATTGAACATTGAATGAATTGGGGGGGGAAGGGAGGGGGGAAAAAGGGGAGAAAATGACACTGTGTATATTCAAGAGAAAAATGTCTGTATGTATTTTGGTCAGTATGGTTCATAGTGTGAAAAATAAAAAAATTTCTAAAAAAAACCTTATACACTCCAATGAATAAAGACCCAGTCTAATCAATCTTTCTTTGTTTTCCAAATACTGCAATCTAGGCAACGTTTTAGTAAATATTCTCTGCACCCTCTCTGCCTTATTAATATCCTTCTTATAATTTGGGGACCAGAACTACACACAATATTTCAAATTTGGCCTCACCAATGCTTTGAACAGTCTCAACATTATTTCCCAACTCCTATATTCTATGCTTTGATTTACAAAGGCCACCATACCAAAAGCCTTCTTTACCACTCTATCCACAAGATTCCACTTTCAAAGAACAATGAACCATTATTCCAAGATCTCTCTGTTCTCTGCATTCCTCATTGTCCTCCCCTTCACTGCATATGTCCTGTTTTGATTATTCTTTTAAGCTCTTCATACATTGGCATTAAACTCCATCTGCCATCTTTCACCCCACTCTTCTAAGCAGTCCAAATCCATCTGCAAGTCTCTGAAACCCATCTTCACTATCTACAACTCTGTCTGATCATCTGAAATTTTAGTTTCTTTCTGCAAAAATGTTCTCTGACCAGTGGAGTACTTTTTGCATCTTTAATGGTTTCCAGCTGATGTTCCCAAGTACCAATTACCCAGTATTGATAAACCTGATGCAGACCAATGCTATAAAGTTTTGGGGAATAGCTAATTACTTTTTGGACTACTCATCATTAGGTTTGAAGTTTTGTAGTGTTTTCATACTAGCTTTTAAATGGATGACCACATTCTGATTTTTTTTTTTCATTTTTCAGTTAATAGTATGTTTATCTGATCATTCAGAAATCTACACATCAAAAAGAAAATTTAGAAGTATGGGCTTAAAAAAAGTTAACTCTTCAAATTAACATTTTTTTGCAGAATGAGTTTGTATCTTTCTCTAATGTACAAAATGATTCAAACAGTTTATTGCACCAGTTAATGTAATGAAAAATCCCATTATAATGAAATCAGTATTCTTTACTCATAGCCCAGGGAAACTCCACAGCCGTACAGGTAACCCCTGCTAGAAAGTAGGGTCCATCAGTTTTCTGCAGTGTGAAGCCAGGTCATCTGCACTTGTATTAAGAAACAGGACTTGGTTCGGCTGGGAGTTGGAGGAGGAGCTTGGAGAGAGTCGGGCTGTGAGTCAGAGGAGGAGGAGCTTGCTGAAAGTGAGTCAGAGGAGGAGGAGCTTGCTGAAAGTGAGGAGAAGGTAAGCTATTAAAGTCAGGGGCTTACTGGGGCTTGGGCCTACTTGGTTCGGCTGGGAGTCGGAGGAGGAGCTTGGAGAGAGTCGGGGTGTGAGTCAGAGGAGGAGGAGCTTGCTGAAAGTGACAGGGTTAATTGGTCAAGAGGCCAATAAAAGGAGTGAAAGGGGGGAGGGAGAGGCCAGCGAGGAGTGGAAGCAGGCAAGGATAAAAGGTAAGCTGAGTTATTTGCCTTCATATTCAGAGTCATGCCAATAGGGTTAGTGTTCTGTACTGGGTGTCAGATGTGGGAACAATGGGTGACCTCCACCCTCCCAAATGGCCACATCTGCACCAGGTGTACCGAGATGCAGTTACTAAGGGAGTGAATTAGGGACATGGAGTTGCAGATTGATGACCTGTGGCTTGTAAGGGAGAGTGAGGAGTTAATCGACTCAACTTTCAGGGCGATAAATACTCCAGAACCCGTGTCAGGTAAGTGGGAAACCGTCGGTGGGGGGGAAAGAAAAAAGCGAGAAAAACGGAGAGCACACCAGTGACTATCCTATTCAGCAACAGTTATGTTGTGTTGGATTTTGTTGAGGGAGATGACCGGACAGAAGATGGCCACAGGCACCAGGTCAATGGCAATGAGCCTGGCAGAGTGGTGCAAAAGAAAAGGAAAAGGAGAAATGCAGTAGTTATTGGGGTCTCCATTGTCAGGGGTACAGACAGGAGGTTCTGTGAGCCAGATAAGTATACCCGCATGGTGTGCTGCCTCCCTGGTGCAAGGGTACGAGATATCACAAATCGGGTCCAAAATATTCTGAGAGGAGAGGGAGAGCAGCCTGATGTCTTGGTAAATGTGGGTACAAACGACATTGACAAGGAAAGGGAGGAGGTAATGAAAAGGGATTACAGTGAGCTGGGACGAAAGCTGAAAGACAGGAACACTAGGGTGGTGATCTCGGGATTACTACCTGTTCCAAATGCAAGTGATGAAAAGAATGTAAGGATAAGGAAAATGAACGTGTGGCTGAGGTGCTGGTGTACAAGGCAAGGATTTGGCTTCTTGGCTCATTGGGATCTCTTTTGGGGAAGGCATGATCTTTACAAGAGGGACAGGTTGCACCTAAATCCAAAAGGTGTCAACATTTTGGCAAGTATGTTTGGTACAGCAGTGGGGCAAGGTTTAAACTAATTTGGCAGGGGTATGGGAACCAGAGTGATAGGGAAATGGGTAGGGAAGATAAAGTAATGGCCAGGAAAAGTAAAATAGGAAAAGTAATGTTGGGAGGAGAAAGTAAAAAATCAGATGGTGCAGTGAGTTTTCGGGTCAATGATAGTGTTAAGAAAATTACAAAGAAAAATAGTAGGCAGAAAAATCAAAAGAAAAGGTTACAGAAGTCACTAGATATTAAAAGGACAAAGAGCATAAGGGCACTTTATCTGAATGCCTGCAGTATTAGAAATAAGGTTAGTGAACTTGAGGAACAAATCAGTACCCATGCCTATGATTTGGTAGCCATCAAAGAAACATGGCTACAAGGTGACCCTAAATGGGAATTAAACTTTCAAGGGTATCAGGTGCTGCAAAGAGATAGACAGGATGGTAAGGGAGGTGGAGTTCCACTCTTAATCAAAGATGAGCTCCAGGCAGTAGTGAGGGATGATATAAGATCTAAAGAGCATAATGTTGAGTCCATTTGGGTAGAGATAAAGAATAACAAAGGGAAAAAATTATTGGTGGGTGTTATCTATCGCCCACCAAATAACAATAGTTTAGTGGCACAGGAAATAAATAGAGAGATAAGTGAGGCATGTAATAATGATACGGCAGTAGTCATGGGGAACTTTAACTTCCACATAGATTGAGAAAATCAAGTTGGTCGTGGAAGAGGACTTCATAGAATGCATCCGCGATAGCTTTCTTGAGCAGCATGTTAAGGAACCCAAAAGAGAAAATGCTCTCCTGGATCTAGTGTTGTGCAATGAGATAGGTAGAGTAAATGATGTAATAGTCAGAGACCATCTGGGAAATAGCGATCATAGTATGATTGAATTTCTCATTCAGGTGGAAGGGGAAATAGTTAGATCTAAAACTAATATATTATGCTTAAACAGGGGTGACTACCATAGGATGAGGGAGGAATTGGGCAGAGTGGACTGGGAGCACAGGCTAATTGATTAAACAGTTGAGGAACAGTGGAAGATTTTCAAAGAAATATTTTGTAATGCTCAACAAAAATATATTCCGGTCAGGAAAAAGGGCAGCAAGGGAGGGAAAAATCAACCGTGGTTAACAAAGGAAATAAAGGAGAGTATAAAATTGAAGGCGCAGGTGTACAAAGCTGCAAAGAGCAGTGGGAAACTGGAAGATTGGGATAACTTTAAGAGACAACAAGGGGTTACAAAGCGGGTAATAAGAAATGGGGAAAAAGGATTATGAAAGCAAATTGGCACAAAATATAAAAACAGCAAAAAATTTTATAAATATATAAAACGGAAGAGGGTGGCCAGAGTTAACACAGGACCCTTGGAGGATGAGAAGGGAAAACTGGTAGCAAAAAATGAGGAAATGGCCAAGGCATTAAACAAATATTTTGTGTCAGTCTTCACGGTGGAAGACACGTCCAGCATGCCCAAGTGCGGAGTTAAGGATGCGAATGTTGGTGAGGGCCTTGATAAAATAGTTGTTACAAAGGAAGTAGTGATGGAGAAACTAATGGGACTAAAGCTAGACAAATCACCTGGTCCTGATGATATGCATCCAAGGATTCTGAAGGAAATGGCAGAAGTTATAGTTGATGCATTGGTGGTCATATACCAAAATTCCTTGGATTCTGGGCAGGTCCCGGCAGACTGGAAGACAGCAAATGTCACGCCACTTTTTAAGAAGGGATGTAGGCAGAAGACTGGAAATTATCGGCCAATTAGCTTGACGTCTGTAGTTGGAAAAATGCTTGAAGCCGTCATTAAAGATGAAATAGTGAAACTTTTGGAATGTAAGGGTTCAATCAGGCAGACGCAACATGGTTTTAGAAAGGGAAGATCTTGTTTGACAAACTTGTTAGGATTCTTTGAGGATATAATGGGTGCGGTGGATAGAGGGGAACAGGATGATGTTGTATATTTGGATTTCCAGAAAGTGTTTGATAAGGTGCCGCACAAGAGACTTGTCAGTAAGTTACAGGAAAGTGGAGTCCGGGGAAGTATATTGGCATGGAGGCAGAGAGTTGGGATAAATGGGAGTTTTTCAGGTTGGCAGAGAGTGGTAAGTGGGGTGCTGCAGGGGTCAGTGTTAGGCCCACAACTGTTCATCATTTACAGGAGGAGGGGACAAAATGTGGTGTAGCCAAGTTTGCGGATGACACCAAATTGAGTGGAAGAGCAAATTGTAATGAGGATGTGGAGAGTCTGCAGAGGGATATAGTTAAGCTGGATGAGTGGGCAAAGGTCTGGCAGATGGAGTACAATGTTAGTAAGTGTGAGGTTATCCACTTTGGCAAGAAAAATAAAAGAGCTGAATATTATCTAAAGGGTAAAAAAAAAACTGCAGCATTCTGTTGTGCAGAGGGACTTGGGAGTGCTTGTGCATGAATCGCAAAAGGTTAGGTTGCAGGTACAGCAGGTTATTAAGAAGGCAAATGGAATGTTGGCCTTCATCACTAGAGGAATTGAATTCAGGAGTAGGGAGGTAATGTTGCAACTGTATAAGGTACTGGTGAGACCGCACCTGGAGTACTGTGTCCAGTTCTGGTCTCCATATTTGAGGAAGGATATACTGGCTTTGGAGACGATCCAGAGGAGGTTTTCTAGGTTGATCCCTGGGATGAAGGGGTTGACTTATGATGAAAGATTAAATCGTCTAGGATTGTATTCGCTCGAGTTCTGAAGAATGAGAGGAGATCTTATAGAAACATATAGGATTATGAAGGGTATGGATAGGATAAATGTAGGAAGGTTTTTTGAGCTGGCTAGGGAAACTAAAACGAGAGGACGCAGTCTCAAGATTCGGGGAAGTAGATTTAGGACTGAGATGAGGAAAAATAGTTTTTTCCCAGAGTAGTGAATGTTTGGAATTCTCTAACCAGGGAAATGGTTGAGGCTGCTTCATTAAACAATTTAAAATTCGGTTAGATAAATTTTTACATGATAGAGGAATTGGGGCATATGGGGAGAAGGCAGGTAGGTGGAGTTAGGTCATAAATTAGATCAGCCATGATCGTATTGAATGGCGGAGCAGGCTCGATGGGCCATTTTTGGCCTACTCCTGTTCCTACTTCCTATGTTCTATGAGTTGAAAAAATTAAGTTTTGTGTTGCTTTATTTACTTTTATCCACCAAATTTCCATGAGAACAAATTTTATCCTCCATGCCATTTTGTTTTATTTTTAGGGGTACAGGCCCTTCTGGTCCCCAAAACCTCACTGGCCAAATATATCAATGAACTTATAAACCCTGTATGTTTTTGGATGGTGGGAGGAAACTGAAACACCAGGAGAAAACCCATGCAGGTCATAAGAATGAACAAGCTCCCCTGCAAGACAGCACTAGATGTGAACCCAGGTCGCTGTTGCTTTAATAACTTCGTGCTAACTTTGGGTAGTGTTTTGTGAATTCTATAAGGGTGTATTTCCATAACCTTAATTGCTGTAACACAGGAGTCACTTGTAGCTTCCTTATCAACATCAGGGATTGAGTTTAATTACCCAATTATTTTTCAATTGCTCTTCCATAGTCCTATTTTTGCTTAATGTTTCTGAGATAATTCATTTGATAAACTTGCTGCAACCTGTATTTCATTAAATATGGCTTTTTTCATCAACTGTGAGTATGTAAATATTTATCCAGCTCTGCTTCCTTTGATTGGTTCTAATTTCATGTCTGGCTGACACTTTAAGGTTAGCCATCTCCCAGTAAACCAAAATTCTTGATGTTGCATTTCAAATAAGGTTTAACTATAAAACAGTCTTTCACAATGCTGATGTAAAAGAAAATCTAACAAGTTTATGTTTTTTTTGGCTGCAGTTTCAATGCACATACTTGCCCATAAATAACCAATGACCTTGTACCTCACGAAACCTTCCCTTGACCATCTGCGGCTTCTGTATAATGCAAGGTTTCTTTTTAGACTTAAAAAAAAAACTGCATGAGTGCTGGGTCACATTCAAAGGAAAGGAATTAGTAGCTGAGTTCTTGCGCCTGAAATTAAGAGTATGGGAGCCTCCATAAAACCGCAAATGTGCCAGAATTGTGTAGATAGATTCATGAATAAAAGCAAATACACATATAAATAGACAAAATTAATTTTAATTTTAAAAAACATAGTTTAACAAAACAGCTACACAAAATGGATCTTTGAAAGAGACTATTAACTGGAACTCTAAAGACTAAACAGTGAAATACAGGCAAAACCAAAGGCCAGATAACCTTAACAGAATTTTAAAAAAAATTATTTATAACTTGTGATTTGGATTACATTTCAATCAGTTGGTAGAAATGGATTCTCCAGTAATTTTCAAATGAGAATTAGATGTGTACTTGTGGGAAATATTTTGTGGCTACTAGAAAAGTCCTAAGGGAATGGAATTAATTGGATAATTGGGCAGTACTGTTAGCGTAGCATTTGTACAATGCTATTACAGCGCCAACAACCTGGGTTCGAATCTGGCATCATTTGTAAGGAGTTTGTACATTCTCCCCATGTCTGTGTGGGTTTCTTCAGGATGCTTTTCCTCCCAACCTTCAAACTGCACTGGGGTTGTAGGTTAATTAGGGAATTTGGATATTACGGCCTTGTGAAGCAAAAGAGCCTGTTACTGTGCTGTACGTCTACATTTTTTTTTAAATGAAAAGAACTAGACAAAATAGCCTTAATTTCCTCATCTTCATTTTTTTTTTATGGTTCTATGTACTGTATTGCATTTCAGGATGCCTCAAAAATATTTTACAAACATGCAACTGTTAAATTACATAAAATGTGGCAATCAATCTCTACACAATGTTGCATATGAGATCACTGCAAAACAATTTAACCAGTTAAATTCTTCACTGGGAATTTTGTTTTTCAAGGCCTTGAGGAAAATTAAAATCTTGGTTTAATTTCTCATCAGAAAGACAGCATTGATGCAGTGGAAGTCGATCCAAGTGGTGCACTGACAGTCCTGTGTGTTTAGGTGTTCCAGGATTTGGTTTTGAATTTACATCTTTCGATGATGGAGGTGAGTGTACTACCCTTGAGCTAATGATATGTCTCTATTAACTTGAAATTGACTGGCTCATTATCTTTCGACAAATGCAGTGTCTTGTCTTGGCATAGCAATGCCTTCAACAGAAGTCACCATCAAATATAACACCACTCGGTTCTATTCTCTAATTTCTCAGGCATAGAAAAGTGATGATTTGAAATTTAAAACCTACTCCTTACTGTTGGTAATTGTTTTGCTAGTGAAATCAACTGGAAGTGCCTGGGGCTTCAATTTTAACCCTGGCTTGGAACTGAGCAGGTGGGCAGCAGAGACCTGGAACATAACTGTGAAATCAATAACCCCTGTTGAGATTGGTCGATTTTAAGTCTTTCTCACCTGGCTCATGTTTAGGAAGAGAAGGTGGAGAGTTTCCATAGCAGGAAAAAAAAACAAGCTTTACATGACTAAATACATTTATACTTCTTAAATCTTTTTAATGGATATTGATTTTCTGATTTCACCTAGCTTGGCAAGGAAGTAAAGGGCTCTCCTGCTTCAGTTTGATTGTTTCAGTTGACGATCAGTTATGTAATTGAGACAGAATAGTCATAACTATTTTGCTGAGCAGAAATGTGTCATTCAGCCCAACTTGTCTATCCTGAACAAGGTACCTGTCTAAATGTATTTAAACACTGTAATTACATCCACTTCCACCCCTTTCTCTGGGAATTCATTCCACATTACCAATTACTCTCTGTGTGGAGAAAGTTGTCCCTTGGGTCCCTTTCTCAATCTTCACCCTCTTGTTTTAAATCTGTACTCCCTTGAAAAAGAGACTATGATCATTTACCTTTTCTATTCTCCTCATTCAAGTAACTGCAGTGATTTTAGTTGCCATTTGTCTGATTTCTGTAGGTAGGGTTAAAGATCATTGACCATTGAACTCATTAGATGTTGTTGCTGCTCTGCTTGTAGCCCCATAACCATGACATAGATTTAAGTGACAATACCTTTCACAACAATGGTATTGGACTCTCTCCAAATGCAGGCTATTTTGTCCTTTTATGCAAGCGTCTCTAGTATTTTGTTTGTATTAGTCTTTTTAGTGAGGACTGTTTTAAGTGGACTATTTTCTTTGCAGATAAAATTAATGTGGTTTGAAAATTGAACTCTTGTATTATCATCATAAATCTTCATTATTGAGACCTGAGTAATGATTTTGTAACATTTTGAAAGATCACTGGTAAACAATAAATGAAACCACTTCATGTATAATAATGGATGACCACTTTAATGTTTCTTACATTCCATTCCTTACACCTCAGAACAGCATATAATTAATACTTGGATTTGGATGTATAACCATGTAATTACAATCTGCATTAATTTGCTTCTTGTCACTCCATCTCAACTTGACCCGGGACAGGTGATGAATAATGTTTGAGGAATGATCTTCCTTGTGGTGTCTTCTTTAGCTCATATCTGAGACATCGAATGACGCCATTAATTGCATCAACACATACTTTCCAGTCTTTGCCATCCTCAGCCAAGTCAAAACCTCCATAGTAATCCGCTAGAAATTCTGTGGAAAGCAGTCAAAATTAGTTTTTTTTACTTGAAAAATGACTTTTAGATTGTTTTAAAAGGTTTTATTTTTCCAGGCATTTTTAAAGAAAGGCACAAAATCCTCTGAGAAAGGTGTTTATGAGGAAGTTGTGTATGAGAAAGTAGTGGAAATCCTATTAAACCCATATAAAATGCCAGAACACCTTATAACCATATAACCACTTACAGCACAGAACAGGCCAGTTCGGCCCTACTAGTTAGTCCATGCCGTAGCAAATCCCCACCTCCTAGTCCCACTGACCAGCACCCGGTCCATACCCCTCTAGTCCCCTCCTATCCATGTAACTATCCAGTCTTTCCTTAAATGTAACCAATGATCCCGCCTCGACCACGTCTGCCGGAAGCTCATTCCACATCCCCACCACCCTCTGCGTAAAGAAATTTCCCCTCATGTTCCCCTTATAATTTTCCCCCTTCAATCTTAAACCATGCCCTCTAGTTTGAATCTCCCCCTTTCTTAATTGAAAAAGCCTATCCACATTTTCTCTGTCTGTCCCTTTTAAAATCTTAAACACCTCTATCAAGTCCCCTCTCAATCTTCTACACTCCAGAGAAAAAAGCCCCAGTCTGCACAACCTTTCCCTGTAACTCAGACCCTGAAATCCTGTCAACATTCTCGTGAACCTTCTCTGCACTCTCGCTATTTTGTTTATATCTTTCCTATAATTTGGTGACCAAAACTGTACACAGTACTCCAAATTTGGCCTCATCAATGCCTTGTACAATTTCATCATAGCCTCCCTACTCTTGAATTCAATACTCCGATTTATGAAGGCCAACATTCCAAATGCCTTCTTCACCACACCATCTACCTGAGTATCAGCCTTGAGGGTACTATTTACCATAACTCCTAAATCCTTTTGTTGCTCTGCACTCCTCAATTGTCTACCATTCAATGTATATGACCTATTTAAATTTGCCTTTCCAAAATGTAGCACCTGACATTTATCTGTATTAAATTCCATCAGCCATTTCTCAGCCCACACCTCCAGCCTTCCTAAATCACCTTTTAATCTACGGTAATCTACCTCACTGTCCACAACACCACCAATCTTTGTGTCATCCGCAAACTTGCTTATCCAATTCTCCACCCCTACATCCAGATCATTAATATATATAACAAATAATAGTGGACCCAGGACCGAACCCTGAGGAACTCCACTAGTCACCGGCCTCCAATTGGACAAACAATTTTCTACCACTACTCTCTGACACCTCCCATCCAACCATTGCTGAATCCATTTCACTACCTCTTTATTTATACCTAATGCCTCCACCTTTGTTCCTAACCTCCTGTGGGGAACTTTGTCAAAAGCTTTACTAAAGTCCAAATAGACAACATCCACAGCTTTCCCTTCATCAACCTTTTTTGTAACCCCCTCGAAGAACTCAATCAGGTTTGTCAAGCATGATCTACCCCTGACAAAACCATGCTGATTACTCCCTATCAATCCCTGTACCTCCAAAAATTTGTAAATAGCATCCCTCAGAACACTTTCCATCAACTTGCCCACCACAGACGTCAGACTTACAGGCCTATAATTCCCAGATTTGCATTTGGACCCTTTCTTAAACAGAGGAACCACATGCGCCACCCTCCAATCCTTTGGCACCACCCCCGTGGCCAGTGACATCCTAAATATCTCTGTTAATAGCCCCACTAACTGTCCACTAGCCTCCCTGAGTGTCCTAGGGAATATTTTGTCTGGTCTGGGAGATTTATCCACCTTTATCTTTTTTAACACAGCCATCACTACCTTAAGAAGGAATTGAGTGGAAAAAGAAGGAAAATGTATGTTGGAAATCTGGAATAAAACAAACTTTTGGCAACACAGATTGATTAATAGCTGAAGGATAATTATGGTTAGTAGTTTTTGTGTGACTGTCTGTTATTTTATAAATCCTGTTGTTTCACTAAAATGCCTTAGGAAATGAAATGTGGCAGGTTTGTAAATGATAGGAATGTGATCAAGACATTGTACAAGGATACCAGAAGGACAAAGGCTAAATGCATCTGTGACAGAATTATGTTATTATTAATCTTTAGTTATAAGATATATTTCATATATATTTGTGGGTGGACAGGGACACACACAGACACTTACACACAAACCATTCACTAGTTCATTGTAAATAGCCATAAAACCTGGAGTGATTCTTCACTGAAATGTTGAAAACAATGCCATTTATTCAGAGAAACACTTGTATAATCTGTACAAACGAACTTCAATGACCTGTGCAGACAGATTGGAGGCATTGTAAATGCTTTTGGAAGAGATGAACTTCAAAAAAAATCAGCAGTATGGTCATGTCATGTGATTAAAGACATTTGAAAAGCTGTATTTTAATATTGCGCCAAAAAACATTTAGATCAGAAACACAGTAGCCTCTTTTTAGCGAGGTACTCTTCTTGTTGTATTCTCTTTTTCATGGGAGATGCACAAAATCAGTGGTAAGGAAGAGCCACTTAAGCTGCCTCTTTGAAAAGAAGATAGTTTCACTGTGTCCATTTTTAGATGGCCACTTCATGTAATCCTTGCCAGGATTTGTGAAATTATCGTGTATGAAAACACAAGTACTGTAACCTCTGTGCAAGACAGGGAAATCATTTGTATGAAGAAACAATTCTCTGAAAACAACTCTTTAAAGGTTGGATTCTGGTTTTGCAAGCAGAGAGAGAAAATCCAAACAGGATTTCTCTTTCGGAGAGAGAGAAAAAGAGACAGTTCTTCAGTGACTTTTGGAAGCTGCAACATGACAAGCTGGCAGCTTGTGGAAGACCCCATTTTTGAAGATGGGTTGTGAGTTCTGAGTTCAGCCTGTTGAAAAATCCTTGTAGTCCTTACAAGATAAAATGGCCGACTAGAGTGTTTCTCCTGAAATAAGGGAAATGAGAGGAACTCGGTGGTGACCTGGAAGAAGAGGTTATTATTTGGAAAAAAACCATGATGGGGCAAGTTTCTTTGGCAAGATTGTGGGAAATCAGTTTGTGTGTGTCCAACGAACAACAAGTCTCTCTCTGAAACCAACTAGAACCTTCCTGAGTGGTAACCATTTACTTTTTAACCAGAGCCTGGTGAAAATTCATAAATGTTAAATTTTGTGCACAGTATAAGAATTGCCTGATACCGGTGAACTTGGAAGAGTGAGAAATGAGATTGGACTGTGAATCAAATAACTTTTATGAACATATACACATTACATACACATGCGCTTAGAATTAGAAGGGGAATAAGTTAGGTTCTTAATAGTAATAAGTTAAAGTTGATCCTGTTTCTATGTTTAAAGAAAATTAAAAGCAACTTTTGTTTTAGTAAACATTTGTCTTGGTGACTATCTATTGCTGTTGGGTTTTGGGTTCCCCTGGTTTTGTAACAAATGTGTTAAAAGAATGAATGTGTCCTCACAATTCATGCCTGTCACAAAGGAAGACTTGTGGTTACTGTAACAACCTAGGGCAATGGTCTAGAACCCAGCTATTTTACAAATGGTCTTTCAAGTTTAGGCTTCAAGTCTATTGTCATGTGTATCAATGTTCAATGGGAAAATTACATAATACAGCATATACATAAAACAGCAAGTAAACAGCGCACAAGTGTAGAATTGCAGAGAGAAAGATCAGTTATTCCAGACCAAAGGTAAAGTGGATTCAGGTGTCTGATGATGGCAAGAAAGAAACTGTCCTTTAATATGGTGATGCATGATCTCACACTTGTTAACTTTCTTCCTGATGGGAGGAGGAAATGTGGCTGGGTTGGGATTAGTCTTTTAATAGGCAGCTACTTTTTCAAGGCAGTGGGAAATATAGATGGAATCAGATTTCAGATTTATTTTCAGAGTACATACATGACATCACATACAACCCTGAGATTCTTTTTCCTGTGGGCCAGGCACAATTACCACTTATTGGTAGTACAAAAAAAAAACTGCACAATGTACACCTGTAAACAACTGTGCAATTGATGGCAGAGGGGAGGGGGTTGAACGAATATGTGTGTTCATTTCAGTGAGTCTGAGAGATACAGCATGGACAAAGGCCCTTTAGGCAACAGAATTTGTGTTAAGCATTCATTTATATTACATGAATCCCATTTTTCTCCCCCATCACCATATCAGAAGTCGGCTGAACACTGCTATCTGTGCCTAGCAAACCTCAGATAATTAACCATGCCAAATTATGGCAATATCAGGAATAATTTAAGGGGTGGGTTACTATATATCTGATAACATACCCCCATACAAGGTCTAAGCATCAATAATTTCCAACTGACCCACCTTTCCACCTCAACTTTCATGCAATTTTCATCACCTGAATCTCCCATAACATCCTTTGTTTTATTGACTGTAGGCTCAACTAGACCAGGCAGAAAATGGCAATAATTATTAAAGGTTTTCCCGAGAAAGGATCCCACTTATGACTCCTCCAATCCTTTACCAAATATAAAATATATTTCAGAAATATGATGGAATACTTTCATAGGTGCAACAACACCGAAGAGGATCAAAACCATGCAGTCCAAATGGAATCTCCATTACATTAAACACTGCATAGTTTGTTTAGTTGAAAACTAAGTTTGACATTGCAATGATGCAGTGGGTCTGAAGAACTTTTCAAATTTCTCTGGTTTTTTCATATAATTCACTTAAACTACAATGAAATGAAATTTTGTATGAATCTTACTATATTCTTTTCATACACAACAATCCAAATGATTCCCAACTTCAAAATTCATACGAAAACTGGACATCAAATTCAGTCAATTGTAGCTCACCTCTAACAGCATTTATCTTGTTACAGTCTAGAGGGGCTTTTCCTTTCCGAATTGCGCCATACACATTACTCCTGAGAAGCACACTGTCTGGGAAAAGGTGTCTGATGAGGAATCGGGCTGCCAGTTCAGGTCGTGTCCTCTGCTTGGCAAGATGGATTACAGAGGCTGGCAACTCTACTTTCCGGTCAGATCTACCGAGACACTCTAATAATGAAAAGATAAATTACATGTCATCAATCAAATTGTGAACATGAAGGGCAAATTTTTCAACCTGTGAAAAAGTCCCCAGTTACTTTTTCTACAAAACAGGGAAAGAATTGAATCGCCCAACGCAGTTTTACATTTACAAATCAAGACCACCTTATTGGATGGTAAAGTCTAACAGGCAAATTTCTGAGTTACAAATTCGTTTACCGTCAATTAATGCACAGATTCAAGTAAAAGTCAATTAGTTTGGAATACTTAAAAAAAAAATTGTAGTTTTTAAAAAAAAAAAAAAAAAATCAGTTTTGTTTTTAAAAGACCTCCTGTGTGGTGCAGAAATCAATGATTAGTCAGTTAGATGATTACTCGTGATCCACAAAATCCAGTTTGGCTCAAGTTACCTTGGTATATGCTTTAGTAGTTTGACTGCTGGTATTCTACATCATGCTGAATATTTGTTTACGAGCAAAACACTTTGAAGTCTAATACTGGCTACTTTGAAGGAACAGGATGCCAATAAGTGAAGAATTTCTATGGTGTTCCACTCCTGAGACCCCATCAGGTACCTCTTGTGTCTCTCTCTAATGCACACAATAAGTATTTCATATTGCCAGGTTAAAGGAAGGCAGGGAAGAAAAATTCAGTTAGAGTCAATGCGACAACTCAATCCAATTTTTGTTCAGTTTCATTTTATAAAAAAAATTCATTCAAGGGATGTGGGCTTTGTATAATAAATCAGCATTTAATTGCTGATCTCTAATTGCCCTTGAGAAGATTGTGATGAGGTGCTGTCGTGAACTCTTGCAGTCCCTGATTTATGGGTACACCCACAGTGCTATTATGGAGCGAGTTCCTGAATTTTGACTGTCCACACTGACCAAAATGTTCCACCCACACTCAGTCCAACTGCCTGCGTTTGGCGCACATCCCTCTAAACCTATCCAATCCTATTCTTAAATGTTCCAATAGTCACTGCTTCAGCCACATCCTCCAGTAGCCTGTTCCATACCTTATCACCCTCTGTCTAAAAAAAAATCCTCACATTCCTGTTGAATCTCTCCCAATCGCCTTAAACTCGTGTCCTCTGGGTTTTGATTTTGCATACCTGCTTGAGATAACCCTCATCCTACTGTATTCCAAGGATAAAGGCCTAGCCTGCTCAATCTCCCCCTTTCTCTATAGCTTAGGTCCCTGATCTTGGCAACATCCTTTTACACTTTTGAAAGTATAGATGAACGTTGCTAATGAATGACTAATGTAATGATGAGAAGGGGTTCGAGGTGGGGTAGCAGAGGTTTGAGAGTGCTCTTAGGAGCTCAGACGGAACAGAACACCCACAAAAGGTACTTGTTTTGTGCAAGTGTTCAACTGGGATTAGAGAGGATGACAACCAACCACTTCTGATAAGGTAAATTTTTGAATAACTGCACTTTAAGGAAAATTTCAATTCAGACAATCCCTATGCCTGCTGTGGTAGCTTCTAATGACTGAAGGTGATTCAAAAGTAATAGGGGTAATATAATTAAAACATGAAAAGGAAAGTTTACCCAGATGAAGTTTCTTAAACAATATCTCCAAAAAGTGTATATAACAATAATTTCCATTTGTCAAGCAAAACATCCTAGGAGATTTAAAAAAAAACTTGGGTGAAAGGTTCACCACCAACAACCTCACACTCAATGTCACCAAAACCAAGGAGTTGATTATTGACTTCAGGAAGGGAAAACCAGAGGTGTACAATCCAGTGATCACTGGGGGAATCAGAGGTGGATTGAATCATAGAACTCTACATCACAGGAAAATAAGGCCAATTGGCTCTTCTAGTATGTGCTGAAGCATCATTCTGCTAGAGGATTACATTATCCTCTTGATTTCTCCTATCCATGGATCTATCCAATTTATTCTTAAAACTTGACTGGAGATGGCATTCAGAATTAAGATGCTGTATTCCTTTAGAAAAAAAATAATGTGCAATTTGAGAGATAAAAACTCTACTTTTGGGAAGGTTTGGAGCCCATATATGGATTATTTAAATTTGAAATTTTAAAGATTTGGACCGAGCTGGGTCTCCCATCACATGGTTTGGTTTTTGTGGTTTTTGGTTATTTTTCCTTTTTTCATTTTCTTTCTTTTTTCTTCTTTTAGAGGTTAGTGAGGTTATGGATAAGGATTGTGATGTTGGGGGGTGGGGGGTAATGTTAGTATAAGGGGACAGGGGTAGATTTAGAGAGGTTTTTATATATAAACCATGTTTGTTTTGAAGGCATATTTTGTATTAATTATATTATGTGTGTAATCATGGTTGTTTAAATTTTAAATAAAATATAAAAAAAACAACTTGAGTGAATCTCCATTTACCATGTCAATTAGCAGCTTGTTCCACTTACCCAGCACTCTCTGAGTGAAGAAGCTCCCCCTAAACCTTTCCCCTTTCACCCTAAAGTCATGTCCTCTTGTATTTATCTCTCCCTAATCCAAGTGGAAAGAGCCTACTTGCATTTACTCTGTCTATACCTCTCATCATTTTGTAAACCTCTATAAAATGTCCCCTCATTCTCTACTCTCCAAGGAATAAAGTCTTAATCTGTTTAATCTTTCTCTCTAACTCAACTCCTGAAGACCCGGCAACATCCTAGTAAATCTTCTCTGTACTCTTTCACTCTTATTGATATCGCTTCTATAGTTTGGTGACCAGAACGGGACATAATAATACAAATTTGGTCTCACCATTGTCTATACAACCTCACCATAACATCCCAACTCCTGTAGTCAATACTTTGATTTATGAAGGCCAAGATGTCAAAAGCTTTCTTGACAACCCTGTCTACCTGTGACACCACTTTCAAGGAATTATGTATCTGTATTCCCTTTGTTCCTCCGCATTCCTCACTGCCCTACCATTTATGGAGTATGTCCTACCTTGGTTTGTCCTTCCCAAATGCAATACCTTGTATGCATTAAATTCTGTCTGCCATTTTCTGGCCCATTTTTCAATCCCTTTGCAAGCTTTCCTCGGTGATCACAATCTTAGAATCTAATTTACCACATTGTCATCCAGATCATTGATATAGACAACAAACAACAATGGACCCAGCACCGATCCCTGAGACACACCACTAATCATAGGTCTCCAGTCTGAGAAGCAATCATCCATTACCACTCTGTCTTCTCCAATTCAGCCAATTTCGAATCCAGTTTACAACCTCTCCACGGATATCTAGTGTCTGGACCTTATGAACTAACCTCCCATGTGGGACTTTGTGAATGGCCTTACTAAAGTCCATATAGACAACATTGACAGCCTTTCCTTCATCTACTTTCTTGGTAACCTCCTTGAAAAACTATAAAATTTGTTGAACACAACCTACCATGCACAAAGCCATGCTGACTCGCCTTAATCAGCCCTTGGCTATCCAAATACTTGTATAACCGATCTCTCAGAACACCCTCCAATAATTTACCTGCTACTGACAGAGGTATACAATCCATATAACCATATAACCACTTACAGCACAGAACAGGCCAGTTCGGCCCTACTAGTCCATGCCGTAACAAATTCCCACCCTCCTACTCCTACTGACCAGCACCCGGTCCATACCCCTCCAGTCCTCTCCTCTCCATGTAACGATCCAGTCTTTCCTTAAATGTAACCAATGATCCAGCCTCGACCAGGTCTGTCGGAAGATCATTCCACATCCCTACCACCCTTTGTGTAAAGAAATTTCCCCTCATGTTCCCCTTATAATTTTCCCCCTTCAATCTTAAACCATGCCTAGTTTGAATCTCCCTCACTCTTAATTGAAAAAGCCTATCCACATTTACTCTGTCTATCCCTTTTAAAATCTTAAACACCTCTATCAAGTCCCCCCTCAATCTTCTACGCTCCAGAGAAAAAAGCCCTAGTCTGCACAACCTTTCCCTGTAACTCAAACCTTGAAATCCTGTCAACATTCTCGTGAACCTCTGCACTCTCTCTATTTTGTTTATATCTTTCCTATAATATGGTGACCAAAACTGTACACAGCACTCCAAATTTGGCATCACCAATGCCTTGTACAATTTCATCATAACCTCCCTACTCTTGAATTCAATACTCCGATTTATGAAGGCCAATATTCCAAATGCTTTCTTCACCACACCATCTACCTGAGTATCAGCCTTGAGGGTACTATTTACCATCACTCCTAAATCCCTTTGTTGATCTGCACATCTCAATAGCCTACCATTTAATGCATATGACCTATTTAGATTTGCCTTTCCAAAATGTAACACCTCACACTTATCTGTATTAAATTCCATCAGCCATTTCTCAGCCCACACCTCCAGCCTTCCTAAATCACCTTTTAATCTACGGTAATCTTCCTCACTGTCCACAACACCACCAATCTTTGTATCATCCCCAAACTTGCTTATCCAATTCTCCACCCCTACTTCCAGATCGTTAATATATATAACAAACAATAGTGGACCCAGTACTGATCCCTGAGGAACTCCACTAGTCATGGCCTCCAATTTGACAAACAATTTTCTACCACTACTCTCTGACACCTCCCATCCAACCATTGCTGAATCCATTTCACTACCTTATTTATACCTAATGCCTCCACCTTTTTCCCTAACCTCCTGTGGGGAACTTTGTCAAAAGCTTTACTAAAGTCTAAATAGACAACATCCACAGCTTTCCCTTCATCAACCTTTTTTGTAACCCCCTTGAAAAACTCATTCAGGTTTGTCAAGCATGATCTACCCCTGACAAAACCATGCTGATTACTCCCTATCAATCCCTGTACCTCCAGATATTTGTAAATACCATCCCTCAGAACACTTTCCATCAACTTACCCACCACAGACGTCAGACTCATGGGCCTATAATTCCCAGGTTTACATTTGGACCCTTTCTTAAACAGCGGAACCACATGCGCCACCCTCCAATCCTTTGGCACTACCCCCGTGACCAGTGACATCCTAAATATCTCTGTTAATGGCCCCACTATCTGTCCACAAGCCTCCCTGAGTGTCCTTGAGAATATATTGTCCGGTCCCGGAGATTTATCCACCTTTATCTTTTTCAACACAGCTATCACTACCTTCTCAGTTATCCTTATATGCTTCATGACCTCCCCACTATTTTTCTTTACTTCAACTGGTTCAATATTTGTTTCCCTAGTGAATACTGAGGCAAAGAAATCATTCAAAATTTCCCCCATTTCCTATGACTTCTCACTCAGCCTACCTTCGCTATCTACAAGGGGTCCAATTTTATCCCTCACTAATCTTTTACTTTTAATGTACCTATAGAAACCCTTTGGATTTATTTTTACTCTGTCTGCCAAAGCCTCTTCATGCCTTTTTTTGGCCTTTCTAATTTCTTTCTTAAGATTTCTTCTACACTCCTTGTAGTCCTCCTTCAAACTCTCAGCTCCCTGCTCTTTATACCTCTTGTACACCTAACCAAATTTCCAATATTCCTCGAAAACCAAGCCTCCCTATGACTTCCAGCCTTTCCTTTGATCCTCACTGGGACATATCTACTCTGTACCCTCAAAATTTCTTTTTTGAATATCCTCCATTTTTCATTTACATCCTTACCTGAAAATATCCTGTCCCACTCAATACTCCCCAAATCCCTTCTTATTCCTTCGAAATTTGCTCTTCTCCAATCCAGAACGTCAACTTTAGGCCCCTCCTTGCTCTTCCCTAAAACTACCCAAAAACTAACAGTTATGATCACTAGACCCAATTTGTTCTCCAACATTAATGTCCGATACCCGACCTAGCTCATTCCCTAACAGGAGATTTAGTATTACACCGTCCCGTGTCGGTTCTTCTACTAATTGATTTAGGAAACAATTTTGAATACATTTAACGAACTCTAGCCCATCCAGCCCTCTAACTGTATGGGTATCCCAATCAATGTGAGGGAAGTTAAAATCTCCCATGATCACTACCTTATGATTCTCACACATATACGTTATCTCCCTAAAAATTTGTTCCTCTAATTTTCTTGGCCCATTTGGTGGTCTGTAATACACCCCTATTAGCACCAGTGATCATTGTGGGATCAGAGGTGGAGAGGATGAGCAAATGTAAGTTCTTGGGAGTCACTATCTCAGAGGATATTTCCTGGACCTAACACAATAATGGCATCGTGAAGAAAGAACGTAAGCACCTCTATTTCCTCAGGAGTTTACGGAGGTTTGGTATGACATCGGAAACCCTGGCAAATTTCTACAGATGTGTGGTGAAAGTGTGCTGACTGGCTGCATCAGTCTGGTATTAGGACAACAATACTCCTGAGTATAAAACCCTGCAAAAGGTAGTGGACACAGCCCAGGACATCACAGGTAAAACCCTCCCCACCATTGTGAACATTTACAGGGAATGCTGCTGTTGGAGAGCAGCAGCAATCATCAAGGATCCACTCTTCCCAGCACACGCTCTGTTCTCATTGCTACCATCAGGAAAGAGGTATAGGTGCCACAAGACCACTCCACCAGGAACAGCTGATATCCCTCTACTATCAGGCTCCTCAACAACAAACCAAATCAGAGACTTATTTAAGGATTCTTACTTTTGCACTTTATTGATTTTTTTTCTCTCTCTCTGTTGCATATTCAGTTTGTTTACATTTCATTATTTGTTTACATGTGTACGTTGAGTCAGGTTATTTATTGTTCTGCCTTGTCTGCAAGAAAAAGAATCTCAGGGTGGTATGTGATATCCGACAATAAATCTGAATTTAAGGCAAGAACATTAAATATGTTGCTGAGCCATATTAAGTGCTTTGGAGGCAGATAATCAAAGAATTTATCAAAGGTGGGTTGCATTTTATGGGAGAATTTCATGATCTCAGCTAAGGGGAGACACTGAATGAACTTTGGAGCTTGGGTCCAGGAAGCTTTTAAAGGAGAACAAAGAATGATGAGAGAGACACACTGCGCGATATTTTAAGATTAAGGCCTAGAAACCAAGATTATTGTAGTTGGAGCATTTAAATTTAGGGATGAACAAAAGGTTAAGGTTACATACATCAGCAAGCACAGGAGTGTTAAGTGAAATGGTGTAAAATGTGCTTCGAGCAGTATAGTTTGGGATAACATCTTGTGAAGGTGTCCAGCCAGAAAAGTCCAATCTAACAAAGGCATGTACAAAAGCATCAGTGGATTGGCTTGGGTAGTGTTATATAAACATAAAAATATAAATTATGTCAGTTAAATACTGCCTGTACAGTGAGTTTGGACCTACAAGTACAGATTGACCTATCAGGCCAATTATCAGAGTGTGTCCTGTGTCCTTAATTGAATCATTACCTTAAAAGGAAATGATAAATGTTAATGTGACGGAAGAGCTCTTTTAAGAGTGAGTGGAGTGCAGCTATGATTAAAAAAAACCTTGGTGTATAAGCTGACTTGTTTGGTGAGAACAATTCTTCATATGTCTATATTTATTAACTTGGAGTTTGTTCCAAAGTGGCCTGTTACTGCATAATTAACAGTTACAAGGTTCAATGACATTTTAGACTGCTTTTAATTTTTAAATCCTGAAACCTGTGAAATACTTCCAGAATGTTTTAATTCATGGAGCTGATAAACATAGATACTATATACAACTTAAAATAGATTTACTGCACTGAAGACCTTGAATGGATGTAACTCTTAATGTACTGAGTTCTAGCAAACTAAAATTCTGCTGTATTCTTATGCAAGAATAAATATTTTGCTTGCCAGTTCCCTGTACAAATGTTTTAATCTGCACAATTTATTTTACAAAACAAATCTCATTAGGGGATCACCAGTTTGGGGAAGCTGATGGTTAGAATGATGGTAATCTAGCTGTGGATGCAGAGTATTTAATTTCATAAAGAAAAAGAAGTTCAATTAGTTATTGGATGGAAAGCAAAGTGGTAACAAACAGATCCTTTTCAGGTTTACAAATGGATCAGTAGAGTACTGCAGGGATTGGTACTTGGGTCCTCGCTATTCACATTCTCTATCAGGAATTTGGCTGAGGGTGCAATATCTTATTTCTAAGTTGCCTATGATGAGATTGTGAGTGCAGAAGAGAATATAAAGAAACTTCAATGGGATATGGAGTAGGTGAATGGATGAGCGTGTGAATAAGGCCTTGGTCAGGCAGCATTTGGATATTGTGTACAGTTTTGGTCTCCCTGTGATAGGATGTACTTGCCATAAAGTGAAGTGCAGCAAAGATTTACGCCTGGCCAATGCAAATTTTCCTTTCCACCTACTTTGCTCAGCAGACCTCCTCTCTGGCACCTCATCGCAGTCAGGATCCCTTGACACTTGGTGTCTATTGCATTTCTTTCTAACTGCACACCATTTCTTCTTTATGCATCAACAGCCATTCTTCCCCACTGATTGAAGTGACATGCAAAACAGAATGGATGGATGCTGTGTTTAATCTTTTTACTCTCACTTCCACATGAAGAGTGGAATTCTCAACTACTGACTCACAGAAAGGTGATGACTACACATTTCTGGATGACCTCTGGAAGATCTTTCATAAGCGTACCAGGCCAATTTCCAGTTATAACATTGAGAAGACATCACAGTCTTGTGCACACTCAACCATGAAGAGATGAATTTTGGCAATAGAGGAGTATACCTGTATGTGTCAATGAACGAACAGTTATTATGACATTCACCACAAGTTCTTCCCTGTGAAACGATTCTGACAATTGCACAAGAGATGCTAAAATCCAGATCTATACAGACCTCATCTAAGGATGAGAGAGCTAGCTGGTGGTTGACAATAGCTTAAGAATTTGGAGGGGTATAAAATCATGATGCCTCCAGAAAGTTCTTCACATAACATCAACAGAAGCAATAATCCTTGTGCAGCAACTCCCCTGGTTTGGACACTGTCTGGAATGCCAGATTCTTGCACCCCCAAGAAAGGTAATTGTCAGATTCAAGGATGAAATCTCCCATGGCAGCAGGTTGTGGACTTAGAATGAAGATCTATCTGCACTTTTTGGGCAGGCTTGTGATTTCAGACCAAGGCTCCTGAGCCATGTCAGAACTATACATAAGTCAGTGGCAGTGATCAACTTTGAATCAGATGATTGCTCCTGCTGCTTTGTATTTGATAGAATAGTTTCATGTAAACCTGCTGAATTATATTCCTTTCTATATCAATTTTATTTATGAGAAATATTACATGACCACAAAGCTCTATTTTAAGTCACCAGTATATTGAATTTGAGCAAGATGAAATGACTATCCACAAAGGACCCTGTTTGTCTTGCATATTCAAGATTCCTTTATTGTCAAATAATAGTACAGAGGTAATATTGTACAAAATTGTCTTCTGTCTGCCACAAAGCAAACAGAGTCACCATTTGTGCCGTCCAGTGCCCCTTACAGTAAAAGAGGAAGAGAAGCAAAATAGAATCCCTTCAAAGTAACTGCGTCCATGGATTTGCCTCCAGCTCTCCCACAGCCTTTGCATCCACACAGACTCCTGTTCGATTCATTGGCAACTCGACTCCAGATCCAAACCTCTGACGAGATCAGGAAGCCTTCAATGGCTAAGGGCCTTCAGGAGCCCTTCTTGCCCTCAGCGCCCTCTCGAATCGTGGCTCCTATACTTGTTTCCCATGAGCTAGTCTCCAGCAGGCTGTATGGGTCCTTCAACTGAGTGAGCCCTCCCTTGTTCACCACAGTGGTCACCTTCCCTGAGGCATCATTTCCTCCTTCTCAACGGAGGTTATTTTCCCTGTTCTGGTGCCGTGCTGGTCCACTACTGCCCAGAATCTGAAACCCCTTGTCGCTGCTGCCAGAAACAAGCACTGTCATCTTGGGCACAGACCCTGCAGTTGCATGATTTTACTTACAAACACCGTCAGCTCCTTTTGAAGCCTATACAGAGCTGTCGGCATTAGGACTGGGTGGTTGAATCCTATGGAGCAGTGCTGTGTTTGAGCATAATAAATGCGTGTGCCCATGAAATTGTGCACCGCACTCTTTCATTCTCTTGGGTCAGGTGTATAGCCAAAGCAAGCCAATATAATAATGACGACCATACCACTAATTAAAATGCTTGCAAACTTTTCATATAAAATGAACAATGAAGTGCCACAAATTCCATTACAAAGTTTTTAAGGATAATTATTGTTTTAATGTCAAAAATATGAGTCAATTTTTAAATAATATCTTAAATCAATAATAATATGCTTAGCTGTCACTGTGGCACAGTAATTAGCGCTAATCCATCCCTGTTGGATCAATCCTGACTCTGGGTGCTGTCTGTGTGGGTCCCTGCTTCAGTGTGCTCTCACATCCCAAAGGTATTCTGGTAAGATAACTAGCCACTAAATAAGTGGCAAGCAGAATCAAAAGTCTTGTGCAAGAGAATGTTGCAGGGTTACAGGAAAATGAAGGGGGCAGGAATGGGACAATGGGAGGGGTGGTGGGTGCTCTGCTGGGAGTTGCCATGGAGGTGATGGACTGAAGCGCCTCCTAATGATAAGCAATAGTAATTAAGGCATGAGGGATAACACCTGTGTCATTTTTCAATCAGTCCCATTCACCTGACAGTATAAAGAGGGCCTTGTTTAACATAACATTCAACTGAAGAAAGATTCACTACTAACACAACACTGAACTATATAGCTCAGATTTTCGGAGTTGAACATGAACCTATCAGCTTCTGTCATGAAGGCATGAGTGCTGTTGTTGACAGTATTGAACCTTGGTTGACATCAGCTATGATACCTGCTGTAAATTTCACTACAGGGTACCTATGATTTCAATAGAGATACCAGGGAAATCCTGCTGGAACATACAAAGGATTTACTGAGCAAAATATGGAAATTATAGATGCCAAATACAACTATCTAATCCAATTTAGCATCTAAGTTCCATTATTGCTCGATATGGAGTTCCTAAACAGGAGACATCCAAATATCACATTTACTTTGCTAAGTATACAGGTGGATTTATTTTTCTACATTACAAGCAGACTCAGACTTTTAGAAAGCAATGGAGAAACAAAGTGAGTGGTGCAGTGAAAAATTTGTTTAATAAAGCAAATTCTTGCATATAGAGGAAAACAACTTGAAATATCTATTAAAAAATAGAGGGGCTGTTGCTGTGCAGACCTGGGAGAACAGACTCAGCACTGTTCTGCAGGGTTCAACTGCCTGGTCTTATGTCGGCAGCTCCATACAGGTGTTAAGTGGCCTGTTAAAGGAGCCGACAGTGTTTGTAAGTAAAATCCTGCAACTGCAGAGGTGTGTGCCTAAGATAGTAGCGTCTGTGCTTGGGAGCGGCCACAAGGAGTTGTAGACTCCAGTGAGGAGTGGACCATTTCAAGGCCCAAGAAACAGGAGAAAAAAGCCCCCAACCCCCAATTTAGAAAGAGAAGCCTGAGAGATGACCCTACAGGTAAGGTGACCATGGATAGCAGTGAAGCAGCGAGGGGCTCAGAGGCTGAGGGACCCACACAGGGGGACCCACATGGGCTGAGGGCTGCTGGAGATGGCTCATGGGAACCAGATATCAGAGTCAGGATTTGAGAGGGTGCTGAGGACAAGAAGGGCTTCCAATAGGCCTCAGGCGCTGAAGGCTTCCTGATTATGTTGAAGGTTTGGATCTGGAACTTGGGTTTGCCAATGGATCAAACAGGAGTTTGTGCGGCTACAGAGGCTGTGGGAGCACTGGAGGCGAGTGCATGAACACTCAGTGACTCTGAAGGAACTCTTTTGCTTCTCTTTCTCTCTTACCATGGGTTGGGGGGGGGGGTCAGACGACACTAATGGTGACTTTTCATCTGTCTTACAGCAGGCAGAAGGCAATTTTATGTCACATTACCTTACATGACAATAAAGGAATCTTGAAATTGAGAACAGTATTAAAAATTTACCTGTAAACATAAAATAACGAGAGTAAATAAATCAAATCAGAGCAAACTTTCACAACTCGCAACCCTGTGCCCAAAAATCCTGAAACAAGTGGTCTCAACAAGAAAATTGCTGATGAATGCTCGTTGGTGATAAGTTTAGGTAAGACCACTCACTCACTGAAACACAAAGCTGACTTCAACACTTCAACAATGAATCAAAACAGGATCAAAGTCTACACTGGGCTGCAAGAAACATTTGTCTCTCAATCAGAAACAACTGAAACTTTTCATCCAGAGAGAGTTGGCATCAAAATGAATTGCCTGGACTTCTTTCCTGAAAAGATTTCTTAGATTTAAGCCTTGAGAGACAAGAGGATCTCAACTGGGAGCACATGATGATCTCCCCCGTCCCAACCCTCCTCCAAAGCACTTTACTGTTAAGTGTACACTGCTGGTTCAATATTCATTTGTGCAATGAGTTACAGACCTACACTGGGAAATCTGGAAATTGTAAAGATGTCACACATCACAGCATATTGTCTGATTCTCATCCAGCAACTATATCCTTATGGGAATACAACAGGTGAATTAATTTTGTTTTTGGCCTTGATACATGGGTTCCTTCTACATGTATCCCTGATCTAATGAACCTTGAGCGTTAAAAGTTTGTTCTTTTGACCCCTGGGAACAGTTAAGTAAAAAACACTGTTCATAATCATTAGTTTGAGCAAAGATCTTCCTGTACTTCTTGCAACTTTTAAACAAAGAACTGGCAGAAACTGTACAAAACAAATTTGTAAGCCAAAAACTTAACTAAACTTTATTAAAAATTAAGACCTCGAAACATTTTGTTACCCTGTGCAAAAGCACAAACAACACTAGAATCAATAGTAACGAGAAATGCAGCCATCCATTGTTGGGACTGGAGAGGACATTAGAGGAAGTATTAGTCCTGTTTAAAAAAAAATGGTGAAAAGTAACTAAAATATAGTGAGACAACACCCTCTGAAAAACCATGTCAACTTATGAATCTTACCCGAAATTCTACGGAAATTAATTTATAAATATTGCATATGAAAATGCTGTCATCATCAGAATATCAAAAGCAATTATATCTGCTCTTAAAAAAAATTAAATTTTATGTACAATAAAGCCTTCAATACCTCCAACCCCATAACTGCTCCAAACCTGCCATCCTTCTAAAAATAGGTTCAAACAGGACTTGCATGATCCCCAGTCCTCAGCCCTGTGGTGGCCTTCCTAGAATGACAATGACTTCCTCTCCAACGTTTTTTTCCTAGATCTCCATCTTCTCATCTTTTCGCTTCCTTTGGCTCAGTCTGTTCCGCTCAAGACTGTGGACTACGTGTTCACGATTATTCAGAAATGCAAAAATTGCTTCTCTATTGTTGATAAGTCTCCTTTAAAAGCCTTTATGTTCAGGATCTGCTGATCATCACCCAAGTTTGAAGTTTTTCTTTAAAACTACTGAAAGGTGATCCCCTTGTAAAAATGCCAGAATATTTTACAGCAAAAATGGGATTTCCAGTAGTTGGTAATAGTACTTCATTTGGACCTTACAATGGCCAGTGCAGCAAGTGGCCAAAGAATAGGTTTCATCTGGACTAATTCTATGTGCAAATTTGTCCTTGTGTTGAAAGTCATCCAGTTAATCACATCCACTCCCAAGTTTGCAGTGAACTAACATTTAACTTGACCTCAAAATTGTACTTGGAGGAGCACGGATATGGCTACTTTATGATCATGTCAATAAACAAGACCTAAAACTATTCTGTTTTCTGTTTGAGAACTGGCGTGGTATAAAACTCAAACATTTACCATATGCAGGCTTTTTCAGAAACACAAGATTACTTTGGTTGTAAATTTGATTAATCCAGAGAAGTCCAAATGAATATATACCATTTCCTTTTCTCATCATTTTTCTTTTCTAATTTCCACAATCAAACAAACCTTGCATACATGTGAAAGAGCAGGAACTCTTCCCTTGGTCTTTTCTGATTTTTATTCATTATATTTTCTTGTATAGAATACATACAAATCAGCTCAACCTGTGGTATGAAAGTTTTGAGCTTGTATAAAGGCAAAAATATTAGTAGTACATTAAAACTTTTTCACTTCCACTGAGTACCTGTGGTAGCTTACTCCTCCAGTTAGCTGATGAAATAGCTGTGAATGTTCTCTTGCTTGAGATAGCCTGTTGAATGTGATGTGCACAATATGTAAATGTGGCAAAAGACATGGGACAATCTCAAAGGAAATAATCAAAAGCTTTCCAGAGACCACAGACTGCTGTTGTAACTGGTCCAGTAACACTGCCATTCAAAACATGTTACAGTACAATCTTAGATAAGCACACTCTCTCCACCCCAATCATCAACACTCTTCTCATTGTTCTATCTGGTTAAACAGTGAGATGATGAAATAGTGCTAGCATTATTTGAATTTACAGATGTATATTTATGATTAATAAAATGAATGAGAACTTGGCACATTCTTTCTGGGAGTTAAAGCATAGGATAAATCCTACAATTCAGTTTGCAAGTTATAGTGTTTATCAACGCACAATGCATAAGTCTTAAAACTTTTAAAAATATTTCTGCAAAGCTATGACGTGAATGTTACATGGCCTTGTAATGGATTCAAGTTTTTCAGTACACCTATTGCTGTTTGTTCAGCAGTATCCAATTTTTTTAAACCTCATTGCAGTCCCCAATAATGATAAAAAATGAGATTGAACTAATTTACACAAAAAAAGTACATGAATAAATATATTTTGGGATTCTGTAGATGTTCCTCATTCTAAGGCCACTGGCTCTCCCACAGAGTTGCTCATGAGAATTTTTTTTTTTAAAGTCTGCATTTTTACATTTTAGGTTTCTGTGCTTCCAGTCTATGCAATAGGTTTTCATTACACCTCAGGGTAAGAACAGTATGTAGAAATATTCATGTTTCTCTGGCTAACCCTCTTCTGTAAATTTGTACACATCCAAAACTTTGTTTATTGATGTAACTGTGCTGCCAATTCTAATCCATTATTGATCAAACTACAACTATAGTGTAACGGGTATGCAATATTATTTGATGGCATGCCTTGCCTATTGCAGTCTTTATGTTCCCATTTTGCTTCTGTAGCTCTGTCACAGGAGCTAATCAGGCATCCAATTACTACAATATTAAGACATCACCTCACATAATTCTGCATCACACATTTATGACAAGCCTGACTTTGTTTTCAAAAATTTGGATAGCAGGCTTGAGCTCCCACTAGCAAGAGACAATTGAAACAAACAATAAAATAGAAAACCTACCTATTATAACTCTAAACCAGGTTCTTCCTCTGCTTCAAATCATGGGATGTGGACCATATAAGGTCTGATTAAACATGGTTCTGTGAGTGATCTGTTGGAATCTGAACAAAGCAAATTTGCAAGATTTGGTGTTGAGGAAAATTACTCTGCACTGAGATTTACAAATTAAATGTGTGACAAAGCCAGGAAATGGTGGGGTTTAAAATAAAATCCATTGGTGGGAGTTGGTACAGTTCTGTGAATTCTGAGATCGCCATTGTGGAGGTCTATATCATTACTGATGACCTGGATGCAGAGAACTATGAAATAGAGCTTCAACAACCTATGTGCTTTTTCAACCTTTCCCTTGGGCAGGCTAGCCATCATGTTGATAGAGAGCCCTACATAGCAATAGATCTGTGAAAAGGTTATCTTTTAGGCTGTGCAGAGCCCTTTACTTAACCTTCAGCCAGAGTGTGTGATATTGCAGCATATTGTAGTATTGGTAGTAAATGAAATAGAAGAGAATTTTTGACCCATTGTGTGCAGATGGACAGTACAAGCTGCATTTGGCTTAATGTTTGCAGTAGTAGTCTCCCTGACTGCAGAAATGTTTCCATGGCAACAACTGAAGCACCACTATCAACGATAAGTGAAGCTTGAATCATTGTTATGACTCTCCTTGTTCAGTGTAATTGCCCAGGGAGACTCTGGCAGGCCCAAAGTGTAAAAGGACCTTAGTATACACAGATATGTGAAAGACTGCTATATCAAGTTTGGCATAAGCGATTGTCTTGAAACAGAAGTACTCCCTCTCCTACTTGAGACCTGGAAACTGCTCTGCATGACTGGATGTTGCTGGTTATGTTCTGGCTGTATGCTGACAGAGAAGACGCTGTTTCTTTTGGCATAAGCCACATCATTGTTTTGGGTGGCTATTTTGTGCCAACACTGTACAGTATGGATCAGGTAATATAATGGAATTGCAACATCTTGCACACTTTGATTGCCTTTCAATGGGAAAATGATTGAAGTGCTTAACCTGCTCAGTACATCAGTCCATACAAATAGGCCAAAATTCTTGTTATCCCTGGTGGAATGGATCAAAAGGGACTTTGATCACTATTAACCGTGTGATTTATCTGTTGTCTGAAGGTACAGTATGGCTCAGTAGTGAGGTTACAGTAGATATGAACAGTCCTCCTGGTGCAATCAATTATCTCTGATATTCCACATTGTTTGTATACTATGTAGGATTGAATATTTGTCACTTCAACTCCTTTAAAAACTGAAGCAGCACCTGTGAAGCTAGACCTGGAACCTACTTTTATTGCACCAAGGAATTTGTGAGCCAGAGATTTTAAATCTCAGATTTTAATTCATTTTACATTAAGAACACTACACCGATTTTAAACATGATCACAGAGACTACAAACTAATCCTTTTATCTGTATGACAGTCTGACCGAGAGGCATGAGTGAAATAAACAGGGTGGAAATGGACTGCCAACATGGAAGGCAATGGGGAAATAATTGAGGTGCAACCTGAACTTGCCTATCAGGCTGAATAATTCAGACTGAAACCTGCTGTCTCATTTATAAATCATATGTGACTGATATTACCCAACTTTGCTAAATGCTGATTTAAAACCATCCTTGAACAAAACAAAAATTGCAAGGTCTGTTAGTCAAAGGGCTATGCCTGCACAGCACATTTTCAAATGATGTTGTCAGCACAAATGACTGAAGTACAAGTAAATTAGATTCTTAATTTTCAACACATGCCATCAATGTTCAGTGTATTAAATGTCGTCAATCGGTTCTAATTATTGTAGATTTTTGATGCATTCATTGTAGACATTTTGTTTACTGTTTCTTGATGAACCTTTTTACCTTGCATTTTGATCTAGATCTCTGATAGCCTGAATGTTGCCTTATTGGTGTGGAAATTTGTTAAATTTTGCCACAATGCTTTTCTAAACACTATCTTCATTTTCCTGTTAAAGTTAGAGATCAGATGTCAAATATACACATGCTTCTTTGCCTTGGGTATGTGATATTAAGAGCCATGGTATTAGCAACACATTACAATTAATCATAATCTGCATCTAATATTAACCTATTTGGTCTTGCTCCATCAGAGATATTCCTTTTGATCTAATCATCCCTTTCCCACCTTCTCTGCAACCAAAACCAACTTGTTTTCTTTTCCTCCTCATTCTGACAAAGGATCTTGGACCTTAATGCTGTTTCTCTTTCCACAAATCTTGCATGATCCCTGAGTGTTTCCAGCATCTGCAGTTTAATTCCCTTTCATATAATTAGGTAATTGCTCGATTTTCTCTCTCTTTCTCTCACACACACACACAAACCCCACCTTATTCTGTCTGAAGATTAGCTTCCAGGCTATTTTGCAAGTAATGACTGTGTTAAAAATAAATATTATGCACTTTGGTAGGGAAATAAAATTCAAGGGCCAGATGGTGAAAGTTATTAGCAATGGCCAAAGAAAGTGAAAATTAAGCAGCATTTGCTAGAAAATTAAATTGCTTACATCAGCTCAAGGGGTTTAATGATCATCCCCAAATTAGCTCCACTTTTCTAAAATTCAGCTAGCCAGGAATTATATGACAGCTTTATGACACAATGGATGTCACTGTGGCAAAATAAGTTTATTACAATTATGCATAGAAGATGTGCATGTTACATTGTATTTTTAAGAGTTTATGTTGACATACAAGTTGAGTCTCTATGCAAGTCTCTATGCTCCTTACAGACAGCATGGGATTCAAAACCTGGACTTGATTGTTGGTGCTGTAAAAGCGATGGTCTAACTGCTAGGTTAACTATGCAACCCCTTGTTAATGGGATAGCCAGCAAGAATTTACCTCTTATTCTGAGGCCAAGAGTCTCAAGGATACTCTATCTGATATTAACTAAAAGTTCAGATTAAATATTAAATCTGGCACTATAGACTTGCTTATCACTCAATGGATGGTGGATGTAAAGACTTCAATATTTTTAAGTTAGAAGCAAGTAAGTTCTTGATAATCAAGGGGGTGAAGGATTTCAGTGGGTGGACTGCAATTTAAAGTTGAGGATACAGTTGGATCAGACATGATCCAATTAATAGGCTGAGCTGGTTTGAGGGGCTGTTTGGTCTATTCTTATGACTAATTTGTGAGTGTGTGTATACTTGTATCGATATTCAGGGTGGAGAATTAATTAATTGAGCCAGAGGGACCAGACTGACTGTAATTACCAATTAAGATCGAATGGGTTAATACAGACGGTTTGGCAAGATAGCCAAACAAATGCATATTTGTTTTAAAAGAAAGCAGTAAATACACTGCTGTCAGAAGCTTCTGTGTAATGTCTTACCTTTTTCACTAGTTTCTATCACAAAGGTGCTTCAGACAATGGTGAAATGGGATAGCAACAGAGTTAATGTACATTTTTCACTGTCATTTTTGCCATTCCTTCAAGATTAGAATTGAAGTGGAAAATAATAATTTTGAAATAGTGGTTTGTTGCTAACTGAATAAACCACCTTGGAAACAGCCTTGACATCCAATCAATTCTTGCTTTTTTAGATTTATTACGAATTCCTTGATTCTGATCATTTTGAGGAATTTAACATTTGGCTAGCTGGCTGTTCTGCTTGTTTCATATTTTCAATGTTATCTTACCTGCAGCCCTTGGGGAAAATGGATTGCAAAAAGTACACAGCTTGATAGAAAAACCTAACCCAGAAAAATACAGATAAGAGAATTTGTTACCACTATTGTACACTAGCCTTTTTTATTGACAAAAGGTCTGTGTTACAGATATGCCCCTCTGATTATACAGGTCGACTATTTTGGATAAGGTTTTTTCAAATCATTAACAGGCTGCTCTTAGTTCAATTGATAAACACATATCATAGTGCAATACTGAAATACTATATACAGATTGGACCCAAGATGTGAGCCAAGGCCAAGTGACCCGAGTTCAGAGGGACCCAAGCATTCGGCTGCAAATGTTTGATCCCTGTTGTCAATATACTCATTTAAACAAAGGAACTGAATTTCATCAAACAATGCCCTATTTACAGGAGCTGCATACATTTCTATGGCTCTTTTCTAATTCAGCTCTCTCCATTTAAAAAATGGCTAAATTTGAAACAGCATTGGTAATGTTGAAAGGAAATTCAAATTTAATGAGTTAGTTATGATGCATCCACAGAAAGCTGAAAAGATGCATAAATATTGGTCATTATAAAATATTGCGACTAACTCCCTTTATAATCACTTGAGCAATGCAGGCTCGTTAATGAAAAGTCTATTCTAAAGTAGCTTTGAGTTTTTCACTATTTGAACTATTAAAGAATTAAACCATACTTTTTAAAATATTTTATGTTTAATCTTTTTATATATTTAGTAAAATCTTCAGTATCACATTATAGTAAACTTTTTCATACAAAAAAAAACTAAGATCCCTCTCTTCCTACAAAATATAAAATTGCATACTGTTGAGCCCACACTCATATTATCCTTAAAACAAAAATCAATACAGGGAAGTCTCATCTGTTTATATTGTAACAGCATCTGTTATTATTATTATTATAATTGGGGCCTTATATGGTCCAAATATGGCTACCATATCTTGACAAGTGTTTCAAACTTAAAAAAAAAATTTGTATGTAATTTTCTCTATAGATATACAACTATTCATCTCTGCAATCCATTGTGCTATGAGTAAGGGAGATTCAGACTTCAAAATAATTGCAATAACCTTCTTAACTAAAGCTAGTTTGACAAAAGAAATGTGGAATTTAGTTAATTTATTACTTACTTAAATAAAATTACCCAAAAAATAAAGCTCAGGGTCATCTGCGAAGGCCACCCTTTATCCTTGTTAACATTTCCACAATATCCTGCCAAAAAAGGCCTCATCTTCACACACAACCACAAAGCATGTAAAAACTTTCCTGTTTCAATCCCACATCAAAACACATCTCCGATATTTCAGATTTTGACCTATGTAGCTTCTGTGGCATAAGGTATAATTGGTGTAGGAAGTTATACTGAATCAATCCATTTCTTGCATTTACAATTGATGTCATGTTATCCAAACACCAATCAGACCAACATCTTTCTGATATTACAACACCCAAGTCCAACTACCATCTCTCTCTCTCTTGATCTTTGCAAACCTGGTTTTGCACTTTCACTGTGGAGAGTGTAGCACATTTTTGTTATAAATTTGGGTATATTCCCTAGCCAGATCGTTCGGTCCATTTCACTAATTTCAGGTGGGACCAACGTTGGACCCCATTTTTCTCTCGGGAATGACTGTAGCTGTTTTAGTTGATCAAGAGACATAAAAATCTCCTCTGCATAGCTGTCTTCAATGTATCTTATTCCTTTGTCATACCAGGAGTTTAATATTCTGTTACCTAGATTCATAGGCAGAAACACATTCTTACATAATGATGTTCTTAATGATATCCCTTCTTCTTTTCCCCAATACACTCATTGATTTGTATTAATATAGGATTATCTGTCTTTTTGTTATTGACTTAACATTCCACTTACAGATAAGATCCTTTGCTGCCCCCTCTTTCAGTGAGTATAATCCCATTCGAATCCAAGAAGGGTGGGGGGCGGGTGCCTTCCTCAAAGATGAAAGAAATCTGGCTTGTGCTGACAAATAATACTTTCTAAACTTCAGTAGCCTAAGTCCTCCTATCTTATAATCCCACATTAATTTTTCCAGCCAAATTCTTGGCACCATATTATTCCATGAATCACCTAATGCAATTATTTAATAATTTAAATAATTTTTTTTGGCAAAGAAATAGGCAGTAATTGAGAAAAGATACTGTAATCTTGGCATCACTTTAAAACAGTTTATCCTTCCAATCAAATAAATTGGCAAATCTTTCCATTTCTGCAAATCCTTTTCTATCTTCCCTAACGTGGAGTCTAGATATGATTCCTAAGTATTCATTCCATCTACTTTCCATTTAAATCAATTTCCTTTTTAATATCTTTGATAATCAAAATTCATCAATAGCATTATCTCACTTTTATCCATATTAATTTCATAATCTGAAACTCTTCCATATTTTTCAAATGTTTGTAATTTCTCCAGAGACTCAGCTGAGTCAGATAAATATAGTAACACATCATCAGCAAATAGACTGATTTTATGTTCTTCTTGTCCAACTTTGAATCCTTTACTATCTGAATTTCTCCTTATAATCTCCGCCAGTGGTTCAATTGAAAGGATAAAGAGCACTGACGACAGGGGACACCCCTGTCTATTTAATCACGGGGAAAACCGCTGACATTTGACTATTAGTTATAATTTTGGCTTGTGGTTTATGATAGAGAGTTTTTATCCAATTTATGAATGTTTTACCTATTCCAAATTTTACCAACGTTTTAAATAAAAAAGACCATTCTAAGCGGCTGAATGCCTTTTCCGCATTGAGGAAGACAGGTTTTTAATAGGTCCTTGTTTTCTTTCGGCAGCACTGTAATAATAGCTGTTGAAAAAAGAGTCCAAGACTCCACTGCCTGGTCTAACACTTCCATTATAAGAGGTATCAAGAAATCCTTAAATTGTCCATAGAACTTGAGCAAGAACCCATCCTACTCTGAAGACTTATTGGCCTGTAGAGTGATCGGAGCCTTCTAAATTTCTTTTCTTGTTAAAGGATGTCTAACTCCATCTGTCCTCTCACCTCTAGTTTTGGAAGCTCAACGTTCGCTGGGAGCTTGTCCATCTCATTATCATCTCCTAATAATTCTGATTTATATAGTTTTGTATAGTATTGTCTAAAATTGTCATTAATCTCTTTTTGGTTGTACGTTAAAAATAGTTTTAATTGGATTTATCATTCTCAACAACTCCTTTGACTTCATAAGACCTTATGTGCTCCTAATTCTTCATATTTTTTAGTTTTTAAAATAATTTTTCCCATTTTATACATTTGTAATGTGTTATATCTCAATTTTGAATTCTCTAATAGTCTCTATTTTTCTTGTAAACCCATCCTGATATTCTTTCTCCAGTTCTGTTATCTGTTTCTCCAAAACATTCAATTCTACATTATATTTTCTTTTAAGATTTTTTGTATAAGAAATAATTTGCTCTCTCAAATAAGCTTTAAGTGTATTACATATCAAAAAGCTGTTATTGTTGGAAGAGAGATTTGCCTCACAAAATAGTTCGATCAGTCTCCTAATAAACTAACAGAAGTCTGTCCTTTTCAACAATGTGGCATGAAAGCGCCATCTGTACACATTTTCTTGTTTTTCCACTATCGCCATAGTTAAGTTTAATGGTGAATGGTCTGACAGTAGCCTTGCCATATATTCCATTTTTAACCACTCTGCTTTTTAACTGTACAGACATTAAAAATAAATCAATCCTTGTATGTGATCATGGACCCTTGAGTAGAATGAGTAGTCTCTCTCTGTGAGGTTGAGCTGATTCCAGACATCAATCAGATTTAAATCTTTCATAAATGATAGTGTCGCTTTTGTGACCTTCGCCCTTGTTACCGTTCTTGCTGATTTATCCAATATCGTATTCAGTCAGAAATTAAAATTCCCCCAATATATTTTGTCTATCTTCCACTGCTTTTAAAAATAAATCCTTCATAAAGGCTTCAGCGTCATAATTTGAAGCATTAATATTCATAAACGTCAAGGATTCTACATTAATTTTACAATGTACCATTACAAACTTTCTGGCTTGGTCAATCAATATATCTTCTACTATTACTGGAATATTTTTATTAATTAAAATTGTGATTCCTTTCACTTATGAACCAAAAGAAGAGGTATTACTTGCCCCACCCATCCTCTTTTTAATTTAGCATGCTCTAACTTAGTAAGGTGTGTTTCCTGCAGGAAAACTACATCCATTTTTAGTTTTTTTTATGTGTGCCAAGACACTTTTCTTTTTCAACAGCCCCTTTAGCCCATTAACATTCAGACTAATAAGGTTTTGTCCGTACCAGTTTTTAAACAAATACTGTTCAGCAATAAATTTTTTTTGATTATTCAAATAATAGTGATCTTTCCCCTTTAAAAAACATAGTGCCCCTGCTCTGATGGTGATGTTAACAAAAAAAAAACCAGGAAGCCCGTAAGAAAAGCCCGTGGAATCTTCCGAGAAAGAAGAACCTCCCCCTTTAGCACCATCTTGTAAAACTGCTCCTCTCCCGGTGCTATTATCCCCCTTAGACTAGAGTCTCCACCCTGCTACTATTTTTTAACAAGTTCTTGCTCTTTCTTAAGCTTTTGGTGCAAATTTCCATTACATTTAACAATAAATACAAGGCGGTTCAAAAAATACACTTTTTACTTGGTCCCAATGTAAACATTCTTCTAATTTCTTCTTGTTTAATATCTTTAATCACTTAATTATCTTGTAAAAATTCTTCCACTTCCTTCGTCTTGATAAAATGTCAGTTGCCATCCATTACTTCTACCCTCAGATATATCATTAAGTATTTTATCATCTTTGACTGCAGTTGCCTTTTTACATCATCAAACCCTTCTTTTGCTTAATCAAAGTTGGGCTAAGGTCTTGAAAGAATAACACCTTTCTGCCATCGATCTCAAGCCGGTCATTATGTTGCTTGGAGTAATGAAATGCTGTTCCCAAAATCGCTTCACGTTCCTGGTAGCTCAAAAGTCTTACCACGACCGGCTTCTGGGTCCGAGGGCATGATGAGCCATTTCTATTTGTAGTTTTCTGTTGAATTTATTTTCTCCCAACACTTGTGGGATCCAAGTTTCAGAGAAGCTCACCAGGTCTCTCCCTTCGGTCCCTTCCTTCAAACCAATAATCCGAACATTATTGCGTCTGCTAAAATTCTCCTTGTGGTTAATCTTATCCAGCATAGCTTGTTTATCCAAGTTCCACTTCTTTGCGTCTTCTCCCAAAGCTTTCAGGTGTTCTTATGTTTTAACCAAGTCAACTTCTGCTTGACCCATTCATTGCATTAAATCAATTGTCTTTTTAAATTCAGTCATCTTCTCTGATATATCTCTCATTGCAGTTTCAGCACCCATGAAACAATTACAGAAAATCTCCATCTTATCCAGGATTATATTCAGGTCTTGCACCAACCCCCCCAGCACTGCCGGGTTCAGTCGGTCCCAAGACTGCTCTTTGCTATACCCTTTTGGGGTTTCACTCAACGTTCCTGGCGGTCGGTGACTCTTCCGATTTTGTTTTTTGCTGTCTTGGATTCTTAGTGTTCATTTTGTTAATTCACAGTGGAATAAATTCTTAATTTTAAATGATCTTTTTAAAACTCTTCAGACATCTCATCCATTACACGTCTGTCTAGCTCCTTCACATGGCTATGCCCATCAATTAAACCATACATAAAACAATTAATAAAACATTAATACTTTCAAAATAATAGTCAAATAAATTATCTGGACCATCTTCATCTTACTCTGATCCTACACAGCACAAAAGCAAATTAAATACGGAAAAGACCTTGGCTTACAAGCTATTACTATAGAGACAATCCAAGAATTCATAAACAATATGCTAGCTGCTAGTTTCTTGCAAGTATGTGTTTGCAAGTCATTTTAACCATTACAATACCAGCCCTTAATTATTATATCAAAAAATAATTATTTATATAGAAAAAAAATCAAACATAGTACATTGGGTAAATGTTCAAAAGAAAGTGAAAGTCAATCATTAAAGTTTCCTGCTTCTTGTAAAAGACAGATTTTGGTAATTGGTCAGTGGATAAAGCCATTTTTAGTTTCCAAGGCACAAGATGAGTCTTCTTTCTCTTTTTCTTCTGCGATTGGTTATAGAAAAGGTAGGACTCAAACAACTCAAATTCATCAACAGCCACTCTGGATTCTATTGTCTTTTCTTGTAATTCTGGATTCAATTTTACAACTTCCAATTCAATCTAATTTTCTGACCATTTATCTTGAATTTTTTTATTAGATTCTTTCTCCGCAGTTATTAACTTGGTCTTCAGGAATGTAATTTTCCCTTCTTTCTGCATCTTCAAGGCACATTCTTCATTTTTATCAACAAATCTTCTCTGTTGGTTACTTTCAAAACTGAAGAATCATCAGATTCAGTCTTGTTTCCAAGTACAAAGTTAAAAACCCTTTAAGTCACCATTTACAGGAATATTTATATTTCTTTCTCAATATTTTGTACTTTGAAGGTAGTTGCACCATATTGTCAATCAAATACCATCAGTGCAATTTTTTGTATTCGCTTGTTTTAAAACATGCTGCAAAATTTCTTTCATTGATCTTGTTTGCTGGTGTATCTGGAGGTTTTTGATTGTTATCAAGGTGTTTAGGCAAGTCTGTCTTGAATGGTTGTTTCAATGGTTCGTTGAGTTTCCCAACAGATATATTCACGACTGCTTCTGAGCAATATCATTCTTTCTTTCTAATGGTCCTTTGATTGTCTATCCAAGTATAGTTTTAATAGCACAAGATCTATCCCTCACACTCGGCATTACTTCTATTGGTTCCAGGGCCTTTGGTTCATTTAAACCAATTAGCATCTCTATCTCAGAGCTATCTTCCGGTATGTAAACCTTCCTCAAATTCCAAATCACTGATCCACATCATTTTGATGTGGGATGTTTCCTTTATGCAGAGGCGTAGTCTTCTGGGTGTATATGTCTGGAAGATTACAAGAATTGTTGCTGTGTATTCCAGCCACCTCTAACTTTGAAACCATGCTAGTTTCAATGACCCTTTTTTTGGTCCCATGGTTTTCAATAGAATGTTTGTCTTTTTTCCTTGAAGATTAAGCTTATTCATAAGCATCACAGTGTAAAATGATGCAGGGTCAAGAAATGCATGTGTATTTAGCGTTGCATTCCCATCCGTGGCCTTTTAACTTGCACAGGCACTGTTGAGAGTATGCAGTTATCTGCACTGGCCCCAGAAAGACCACTTATCAATACTGAAGCTTTAGCCCTGTTTTCATCTGCTTCTTTCATCGATGTTTGTCCCTTTTCAGTATTCTTCTTTTCCTTGAAGATATGTAGCATCTTAGGATGTCTTTGATTACAAGTCGCAGTTGAGTCGCTTTTTGCAGGTTTTACTTATGTCCTTTACAGACAGCCAAAATACGGCCTTTTTTCCTTCAAAAAAGTAATTTTCTTTCATTATGCGTCTTTTTCCATCTGGGCATACGTTTCCAAATCATGCCTATCATTACACAACAAACATTTCTTTTCACAGACGAACTTTTATTTTCTTTAATTTCTTTATCCAAAGCTGTCAGAGAGTTGGCAAATGTACTTCTCTTCAATTTTGGTTGAGGATCCTGTGCAACTGCATCACCGCCTGGTTTGGAAGCCTGCAGAGGATAGTGAAGGCAGCGGAAAAGATCATAGGGGGCTCTCTTCTCTCCTTGAAGGACATCTACAACACTCAATGCAGGCAAAAGGCAATAAACATTGTGAAGGACTCCACACATCCCTCAAGTAAACTGTTCTTCCTTCTGCCATCTGGTAGGAGGTACCGTAGCACTTGGGCCCTTACGTTCAGAGTGGGCAATAGTCTTTTCCCCCCCCCCAAACCATCAGACTCCTGAATTCCCATTACGTATGTGGATAGTGTACCGTGGAGTTTTAATGTGTATGTCTTAATACACACGTCAAACTCTGGCCCGCGGGCCAAGATATAATTATATTTGGCCCGCAAGATCATTTAAAAAATGTATTAGAGGTGGCCCGCTGGCCGCCGCGCCAGTATAGCGCATGCACAGTAATACAACAAATCCCAGAATGCATTGGCGTCAGCCTGCTAATCGCCCCCACCTCCTCTGTTTACGTTGCAGGGTCTCACCGTGGACTCTGGTTTTGGGGCCTGGCCAGTGTCAGGGGAAGCCAAGGCCGCTTCTCAGCGCCTGGAACCGGGTCCCTGCCGCAGGCCGACCCACGACTCACGGTGACGGGGCTGCTGATCCGCCGAGATGCCGCCCTGCAGCGAGAGCCGATGCCCCCGCACTGTCGTTGTCCAACCCGATCGCCCGCAAACCCCACCTTCCCGCACACAGGCCTGAGTAAGGATTATGAACTTTAATCTCAGGATAAAACGATCTTCCAATAGTTTCATGTCACAGTGATAAATATATTCCTGGATACAAGCTCATTAGGCATAAAACTTGAAAAGTGTGTAAATCAAAGGATATCTGTACTAATGGAAAAAGGGCATGGCAAATAACCCTGCTAGAGTTCATGCCCACAATCAGTCACCCATTTGATTGTTTCAGGAATCATGTTATTTTCAATAGCCCTCAGATTTTACTATTCGATAGCACACTAGCAACATTTGACAAATCCTCTATAGAGAAATATTATTTATTGAATATTTTATTTCTCATTTGTTAATGTTTCTGGAAAGAGTTTATCCAAAACTATTATTAAACATTTATTTTAATAAGAAAAACATATGTTGAAAGAAGAGAAAACATGCAGATGTTGTTGAAAATTTTCAATAAATATTTAGTTCGGCCCTCGATTTAGTCCAAGTTTTTAATTTTGGCCCTCCGTGAATTTGAGTTTGACACCCCTGTCTTAATATTTTAATATGTTTAACTTCTATTCTAACATACTTATGTAAATATGCTCCATGTTTCTGGAGAAATTCTATCTCATCTTTACTGTGCAAGCATGTTATGAATGATAAATAAAGGTGACTTGACTTGGATACGATTTGGACTTCTCCACTTCTTTACTCACTGTTCGAGTACCTTTCACTCCATGCAATGGATCTGTGACAACATCCACTTGCCCTTCAATGAACTCCACCAAAACCTTAAAAGTAGCTGTCACATGGTTTCTTCTTTGGTATTCAACAACTTGATTTCTCCATAATTCTCTCACTCAGTTAGGTAATTTATTTACAATGTTTAGCATAAACTGAGGTATGTCAAGTACTCAAAGAACCAATTTCAGTCATGATGTTGCAACATCCTCTTAGAAAGAGGGCGGAAGCCTGTAAACCATTTGTGACCTCTGGTCTTATTAATGACCATTGAAGAGTCTTCTGTACATAAGCTCTAGAAATTCTATTCTTGTCACCAAAATGCTTCTCTAGTAAACCACTTAGCCTGTTTGGATCCTACTTCAGGATTCATATGTTGGCAACTCTTTATGAGTTCTTGTGGTGGCCCCTTTGTGTACTGATGCAAAAAAATATAAACAATCCTCCTGGCTTTGGGACAATTTCAATAGTGTATTCAAAGCTTTTTATATACACCAGTGGAATTCAAGGGGTTCACCATAAAAATATGGTATCTCTCTCTCTTAGGCAGAGAAGAGATTATATAACTGCATTAATGATGCAGCTATCTCATTTTGTCATGCCTAGGCCTACGTTACTTTGTCCACCCGATTTCTAATACTTGTCGGGAGTGCCTGGTATGACTCTGTTAGATGTGACATTTGGTTCCCATCTTTGTTCAATGTGGCCATCATTAGGATTTGATTTTTGGCTCCTTGGATCAATCCGGTTAATTTACGATCATCCATGGCACTGGTTCAACCCCGTGCCTTAACCTGCCTAGTTTAGGACCAAACATGTATTGTGCCTGTAGCACTGCCTCAGCACCGAGTCTTAATCTGCTTTGTCCTTGACCAAGCTTTGGTAATTAATGGTTTCTTTTTCTTTGAGCACCAAATACCACCGAGCCTTCTAGTTAGTGCCTGTGACCTGGCCTCATTAGCAGCAATTTTTTTGGTTCGGTTCCAGTTGCTTGTTTTGCCTTTTTAGCTCCATTCTTATCTACTCCTCGTCTTCTAAATCCATTTCAAACTGAAGCATTTCCTTTTCCACTTTAAGAGCTGTCAGGTCTGCTTAAATCTTTAAATGCATATATTCAGTACTTGAAACTCTAGAGGTCCTCCTGCTGGAAGTATTGGATGCACTATCACCAAGTCCTATCAGCTCCTGTGCCTCAGGTGATGCTTTAATCTCTAACCATGTCTCCATTTTGGATTATTCATCCCCCACCCCACCATCTTGTGGTATAACTTCAGCCACTAGTGAGAGGTTGGTCTCAAATTCTATTAATGGTTTTGCAGTAATTTTGTGGGATGTGTATCCTTAACAATTATATTCTCTTTTTTATCTCTAACCTCCCTCAAACTTGCTTGCAGAGCCACTTTGTTTCCCTTTGTATCTAATTTCCACATCTTTTTGACACAGGGCCTTAGCAGCTGCCTGCTGCTGTTGTTTCATTGTGTCATTTGTCGCACTTAGATATCAAACATCCACAACAATCTCTCCATAACCAAGACAATCCTCATAGGATAAGCGGATCCAATGCATCAAACTGTTTTTCCTTTGAATATTTTATTTTTTTCAAAAATATACATAATAAAAATTCAAAATCACAATATATTAAACTTTTTCTTAGTACACTTTCAGAGCTTATATATCCATGTTTTGTCTGCCAGATTTTTTAAAAAATGCCATATTTATTCTTTAAATTGTGATTTTTTTTCCATAGGTTTACAGCTGTTCATTTCCACAGTCCATCATGCTATATAAGTAGAGGGGAGTCGGACTTCCAAGTGATCGCAATAACTTTTTTTGCTACTACCAGTGCTATTTTATAAATGAGATTTGATATTTATTCAATTTGTTGCTTCTTTCCATAAAATTACCTAGTAGATATAGCTCTGGGTCACTCGTGAAGACCACTCCTGTTATCCTGGTTAATTTTTATTTGATGTCTTGCCAAAATGGCCTCACCTTCATACATGACCACATAGCATGTAAAAATGTTCCTCTCAGTCCCACATCTGAAACGCATCTCTGATATTTCTGCTTTTGATCTATGTAATTTCTGTGGGGTAAGAAATAATTGGTGTAAAAATAATTATACTGAACCAATCCATATCTTGCATTTACAATTGATGTCATGCTGTCCTTGCACCAATCTGACCAACTTCTTTCTGAAATCACCATACCCAAGTCCGACTCCCATCTTTTTCTTGATCTCTGTAATCCTGGTTTTGCACTATGCTCTGGAGAGCATAGTACATTTTTATTATGAATTTAGGTGTATTCCCCATTCACATCATTCGTTCAATTTCACTAATTTCAGGTGGGGTTAATGTTGGTCCCCATCTTTCTCTTAAGAATGATCTAAGCTGGAGAAAACAGAAATTGTCCCATTGGCCACTACGTATTTATGTTTGGCGGGCAGCAACCTCCTTTGAAGAAGACCGCAGAGCCTACCTCACTGACAAAAGGCAAAGGAGGAAAAACCCAACACCCATCCCCAACCAACCAATTTTCCCCTGCAACCGCTGCAATCGTGTCTGCCTGTCCCGCATCGGACTTGTCAGCCACAAACGAGTCTGCAGCTGACGTGGACTTTTTACCCCCTCCATAAATCTTCGTCCGCGAAGCCAAGCCAAAGATTTATGTTTTAATTGTTCGAAGGACAGAAGAGTTCCTTCCATGTAGAAGTCTTTAATATATCTCATACTTTTGTTATTCCACAAATTTAATATTCTATTGCCTATGTTCATAGGCAATAACACATTTTTACAGAATTGTGTTTTTATTGATATCCCTACTTTTTTTTCCCTATACATTCATTAATTTCTTGCCACGTTCTGATCATGTGTATTAGAATGGGATTATCTGTCTTTTTTTCTAGTGATTTGACACTCCATTTATAGATAAAATCCTTTGCTTCCCCCTCCTCCATTGAGTACATTCCCATCTGAATCCAACGGGGGAGGGAGTGTCTTCAAGGAAGAAGGCTGTGAGAAATCTAGCCTGTGCAGCTAAGTAGTACTTTTTAAAATCTGGAAGTGTAAGTCCTCCCAGCCAGTAGTCCCATGTCAGTTTTTCCAATGCAATTCTTGATATCTTATTGTTCCATAGGAACTGTATAACATGATTGTTTAGTAGTTTAAAAGTTTTTACGTAACGAAATAGTCAGCGATTTAAAAATGGTATGGCAGTCTTGGGATCACTTTCATTTTTACGGAATTAACCATTTCCACTCGTGTAATATGTAAGTCTTTCAATTTCTGCAGGTCCCTTTCTATCTCCCAAGAGGATAAACATAATTTAGTTTATTCAGATTTTGTAAGTTGTCATCAGTTCCTATTCCAAGATATTTTATTCCATCCGTCTTCCGTTTAAATTTACTTCCTTTTTGGTATCTTTCAAATTCAAAATGTGTTAATTCCATTATCTTACTTTTGTCCATATTTATTTTATAATGTCGCTGGGTAAGCCATGAAAACATTTAAAGTTTTTAGATTGCAATTGTCTCTTTACTTCATCAAATTCCTTTCTTTGTTTGACCAAGGAAGTGCTAAAGTCCTGAAAAAACATTACTTTTGCATTGTTCACCACTAGTAGGCCATTGTTATTTTCTGAATATTTGTATGCTGCTCCCAAGTTCGCATCCTTCTCCCAGTAACTTAAAACCCTTACCAGGACTGGTCGAGGTCACTGTTCTCTAGTTCTTCTGGGTACGAGGGTCTAGAGAGCCCTTTCAATTTTCAACTTTGTATTTAACTTGTTTTGTCCCAGCATTTGTGGGATCCAGGTTTCAAAGAAGCTCACCGGGTCTTTCCCTTCAATTACTTCACTCAGTCCAATGTTTCTTACATTGTTATGTCTGCTGAAATTTTCTATATAATCAATTTTGTCCATCAATTCTTTTCTATCTGTGACCCATGTTTTTGCTTTTTCTTCTAGAGCCTTTAGACTGCCTTTTGTCCAGCTCAGCCTCTACTTGAGTCATTTGTTCCATTAAATCTTTCATGATTTCTTTTATTTCCGATATTATCTTTTATCACTGATTCAACATTCATGAAACAAGTACACAAAGTTTCCATCTTGTTCAGGATGGTGGCTATATCTTGGGATGACCTACTAATTCTGCTGAGTTCAGCTGGTCCCAAGGCCCCTCCTCAGCCGTTCCTCATTGGGCTTTCCCTCGATGTTTCTGGCTGAGCTGTTGCTTCTTCAGTTTTTGTATTTGGTTGCCTTGGTCATTTAACACTAGTTTTTTTCCCCCCATTTTTGACGATAAAATTATTTTTTTGAGCTTTCAAGCTCAAATATTTTAATATTTATAGAGAGCTCTCAAAACACATCTGCTCAGATCCTCAGCATGGCCAAGCCCCCACCAAACTGTGCTCTAATCCGTAATAAACACCCAAAAGGCTTACCGTTTCTTTGATGGTCTTGGTTGTTGATGTTTGTGTCTCCTTATTGATCTGCTCTCACAGAGCCCAATCGATCCAGTCTTCTCTTCCAAATCTAATTTCAAACTTTCTATATCTTCAATTCCATATTCTATTGACTAATGTAATAATTCAGTTTTCTTTGAGTTCTCAGATGTCATTACCAATTTTTATCCCCAAATCTTTTATCAGCTCAATGGATTCGGCTATTTCTGTGTATATTTGGCAAGGGGGAAAAAATGTATAAACAAAGCCCATCTTTAACAGACTAAATTAAATGGAGGATTATCACTTCCAGATTTTAGATTATACTACTGGGCAATTAATATACGTAATTTATTTTTTATTATTACATCAGATAAATCAGTGAATCGTCCTTCCTGGGAAGAAATGGAATTACAGTTTACTTTTTTTAAAAAAACCCTCTATGTTGGCAATTTTAGGTTCCTTTTTACCATTTTCCTTTTCCAAATTAACAAATAATCTGTTGATGGAAAATAGATTGATAATTTGAACTCAGTTTAGGAAATTTTTTGGAATTAATGGTTTTCCAATTATAGATAACCATCTTTAATGTTTCAAGGAATGATATGGAAAAGCTATTCAAAGTTTCAAGGATCGTTTTATTCAAAATAATTTTGCCTCTTTCAAACAATCAACAGCCAATCCTTCCAATAGGCATTTTTTTTTAGATATTTACAAATTAGGCATATTGTTCAGTCCAAGCTTTTGGATTTTCCGTGAATTTCTAATACTAAGAGTCTTGATCTGTTTTTTAATATACGATTTTATTTTCATGGTGAATTAATAACATGTATTTTTAATAATTTACTGGACTGAAATCAGTCCCAATGGCTGGGTTCAAAAGAGATTGGGAAAGAGACTTGAATAACATTTTCAGATGAAGATTGGTCTCTACTCTCAGTTTGGTTAATGATTCCTCGTTTTGTGCAAGACATGGTTTATTACAAATTTAGGTGGTGCACAGAAATCATGCATCTAAATTTAAATGATCTCATTTCTATCCAGATATTGATCCTTTTTGTGAAAATTGTAAAATTTTTGAAGCCTCTCTGATTCATATGTTCTGGGAATGTCCAAATTTGGAGAGATTTTGAAAAGTTATTTTTCAAACTCTTATCAACAATTTTCACGATTAACTTGGAACACTGCCCGTTAATGGCTCTGTTTCGTTTTTCTCACAACTCAAACGAACCTAGCATCACCTCAGGAAAAAGTCTTAGCTTTTATTATATTGATAACCAGATGAGCTATTTTATTGAAATGGAAAGGAGATTCATCCCCTACTCATATATAGTGGTTATATGATGTAATGTCCTATTTAAGTTTAGAGAAAATCAGATATTTAACAGCCCGTGCGTGGAGATACAGACAGGTGTGCAAAATGGCTGGATATCGTGTCTGTCGCCAAGCTCATTTGGACATGCCTGTCTGTGGGGGTTGCCAGTAACACTAAATAGCAGATCAGGCTTGAAGCTCTTCGCCAGTGGTTCTCAACCTTTTTCTTTCCACTCACATCCCACTTTAAATAATCCCTATGCCATCGGTGCTCTGTGATTAGTAAGGGATTGTTTAAGGTGGTCTGTGAGTGGGAAGGGAAGGTTGAGAATCACTGCTCTAGACCCAATTGTTATGGAAATATTTTACTTGAGAAAAATTGTCATTGGCCCATTTCCTTTGGAGTTATGAAACCATGCACATAACGAGTCAATGAGGTCCGATTACAACAGTGATTTTAAACTCTTTCTTTCTGCCCACTACTGTTCACGCTGCTGACTCACAACTGCACCATCAGGTTCAGCTCCAACAGAATCATCACATTTGCAGATAATATAACAGTAGCTGGCCTCGAAAGCAACAATAAGTCATATTACTGAGCAGAGGCTGAAAGGTTCATAAAATGATGTGAGAACAACAACCTGAGTCTCCGCGAGGACAAGACAAAGGAGATGATTGTGGACTTCAGAACAAAGGTCAACCCTTCTTCACTAGCCATCAACAGTTCCATTATGGAGAGCATGAAGTTCATTGGTGTGCATACAAGGAATGACCTATCCTGGACTCACAGTCAGAAAGGTGCATCAACACCTACAATCCCTAAGGAGGTGAGGAGGTCAAGGCTACTGACTCCCATCTTGACAACTTTTTTACAGGAGCTGGCTGCATCATTGTGTGGTATCGTAGCTGCAAAGCATCAGACCTGAAGTCTATACAGAGTATCACTAAAACAACTGAGAGGATTACAGTCATGCGCCGCATAACATCCATTTGGGCACCGTCCATCCACGGTCCTAAGATTAGAATAGGGTTGTTCATAAATCCTAATCAGTGAATGGGACATAACTGGACATCATGAATGCAACAGCTTTCCGCACATGACACATATATCTCATGTCTCTCATATACAAAGCGATCGCGCTGCCAGGCATATAGTGATACAGTTATTTATATATACAAAACCTATAATGTGTCTTGATAGTCATAATAAATGCCTATGTTACTAGCTTATGTACTGTACTTTATCATTATTTTAAAATGAACTTTCCCTACTTACAAAAGGTTTACAGTATTGTACAGTATTAACCAACTTAACCCATATATTACCTTGCCAGATACATTAGCTGAAGTACAGTATGTTTACAGTATCTTGGCTATTTAGTCAATACAGGTACACTACAGTATCCCATATAGCTTTGATAAGTATATATGGAATTTGCACAACATTCACAATGCATAATGTTCTATTTCACAGAATGTATCGTGGATGTTAAGCGATGCATGACTGTACTGGGGTCTCCCTTTCCTCTATAGATGGCTTTTACTGGTAATCCAGTCTAAAAAGGGCTCAACGAATTATAGAAGATCCCTTCCATCCATCTTCAACGCACTATCAACAACATTAAGGTATAGAAACATCAAAATCAAGACTGTCATTTTTCCAACAGGCTATGGGACTGTTAAACAGTATCCTGTAACCAGGACAGTCATCCTGAATATATATTTATTTTGATTATTTATGTCTGGAGAGACGCTGTTTCGTCAGGTTGTATATGTACAACCTGATGATGATAAACTTGAACTAGAAATGGATGATTTACTTTCCTCTACTATTAGCTGGAATTGGAAGTGATATTTTCAAACTCCTCACTTAATGGTGCTGTGTACTGGCCAGAAAGCCTAAGGCCCAATAAATAAATGCACAATCCTATGATTTTCAACTTAAAATTTCACTAGATAGTAGTTCAATCTTTGACCAATATAAAAATTCTGTCCCCTTGCTTCTATGGTCAAATTCTAAAGAAAAGATTTGGGGGAAAAAAAAATCAGGATTTGGCTCTTCCATTATTTTATCTTCATTCCTGATCTTACTGGGTAAATAGTGAGTATTTTTGAACATACAAACAATAGTTGATAGATGACTCTTTCAACCTGAAACATAAACCTGGTTTCTTTTTCAGATGCTATTTCACATATTTTCTATTTTTATTTCAGGTTTTATTCTGGTACCTGCATTTTTTTTTGATTTTCAGTTAAGAATCTGATCCATCTGTTTCATCCAATTACACGACCTAATTTGTTCCAATACCTTCTATTCAAAGCCATGTGATCTCCAGGACTAGCACTCCTTGGCTCTCCCTAATGCAGTAAAGATTGGCCCAATTTCTCCATTTCAGCTTGTATTAGCTACTTTAAGGACTGAGGACTACCATACCCAAGTGTCAACAGTTAGTCCTATGCATCCCAGTTACATAGGCTTGAAGTCAATCCTGACCTTGGGTACTATCAGCGTACTAATTTCTGTGACCTTTTTTCAACAAAGTGCCTTAACTTCTAACCATATCCCATAGGTGATACAAGCTAATTGGCTACAGTACGTTACCTAGGACATACAAGAGGAAAAAGAATAAAGGGGAGTTGAAGGATAGGTGAAAGATCGAGGGAGGGGTCACAATGGCCTCCGTATGTTTGATGAATGCAAGATCTTAGAACCTTTATAGAAAATGGTCCACCAAACCATACATGGGGGGAGGGAACAAAGTATCTTTTTCTTCCCTTTGCCTGTTGAGCTCCACAAAGATGTTCTCTGTGCAATGCACAGGTCTTGAAATCTATATACTATTTTACACAACCTTTCACTGAATTCCATGTCCTGCTTGTTTACAGATTGCATTCCATCAAATAAATAATTTGCTGAAATGTCTCAAATCCTTCTAGTACCATTCAAGATAATGATGTAGCAACACTACCAAATACTTAGACATCTACAACTTCCAAAGGCTGCAAGATGAATTGGTTATGATAAATAAGAGAGATTAAACAAGGGAAAATTTTAAAAGAATCTGGAGTTGTGGGTGGCATTGTAGTTCAATTTTGAATCACCCATTTGAAATATACATAAAACCTACTTCTCTATGAGGAGATCTGCAGAGTCTATTCTCTATTTTCGTCATTTTCAATTGGGGGGGCATTGGGTCCACAGACTGAAATACTTAAAAGGTGTATGGGGGGGGTCACTGAACAGATTAAACTTTTTTTTGGGGAAGGAATGGACTTTGCTGTTAGGCTTTGCTGTATAGTTGCCAAGCAATGCAAGATTTTTTCAGGTTGGAGTCATTTAGAGACAGCCTAGAATGAGCTAGATAAATGACCATATAACAATTACAGCACGGAAACAGGCCAATTTGGCCCTTCTTGTCCGCACTGATCCAAGTACCCTCCTCTAATCCCACTTACCAGCACTCTGCCCATATCCCTCCATCCCCCTCCCTCCCAAATACTTACCCAACTCTTTCTTAAATAACAAAAATTGACCCTGCCTCCACCACCTTTCCCGGAAGCCCATTCCACACAGTAACCACTCTGAGTAAAGAAGTTCCCCCTCATGTTACTCCTAAACCATTGCCCGTCAACTCTGAACCCATGACCTCTTGTATCCATCCCTCCTACTCTCAATGGGAAAAGCCTTTCCACATCAACTCCATCTATCCCTCTCATTATCTTAAACACCAAATCCCCTCTCAGCCTTCTACATTCCAAGGAATAAAGACCTAATTTGCTCAATCTCTCCTTGTATTCCAGATGCTGAAACCCAGGCAACATTTTTGTAAATCTTCTCTGTTAAAATCCTTCCTATAAATCGGTGACCAGAACTGCACACAGTACTCTAAATTTGGCCTCACCAATGCCTTGAACAATGTTTTCAGAGAATTCCTTGCTTCGACGTGATTGCGTCTGACTGACATAGAACGGGCTATGACTAAGAACCGCCTTCCATGTAGTTTTCATCTTCTGTTCTATCACCTTCATTTCCAGGCAATAAATGTGCAGGCCAAAAAACTTTGCTCCCTACTTCTCACATCTGCAAACGCTGTCATTTTGCTTTGAGTTTTTGTGATTGCCAGTTAATGTCTCCTTCGGCTAGCTTTTTTATTGAGGAAGGTATGTATTGTTCATTAATTTCCATAATTATAAGCGGATTCCTGAGCTCACCCTTGTAAGAACTTTTTGCTTTATAATAGTTAATTTTTGTTACTTTCAGAAATAATTTCACCCACGAGTTCCTCTGCAAAATATTGTTGGCAGTCATCAAAGAAATACTCATTGTTTTGTTTCATTGCATCTCCACTAAATCCTTCTCTGCCCATGTGGTTGATTTATTTCAATATATTTTCAAATAAAACCATGAGGCCAAGCAAGCTGAAACAACATTTAGAGACTGTACATAAAGAGAAGAAAGATAAACCCCTTGGATTACTTCAAAACTGAGATAACTTCAAGAGAAGGCCAACAGATGATTATTGACATGTCACAGGAATTAGAAGAGTCTTCTTGCATGAAACAGGAAAAATGAATTGATTATTAAAATCACATTCCTTTCAAGACCACCTATTGGAGCAGTTGTGTGAAGAAAATGATGAGGTGAGGTAGCTCTCCAAAGGAAATACTGTTTCTTTCTCATAATGAGCATGGAGAAAAAGTACTTGATGCAAGTACTTGATACAAGGCAAGCTTATTTTATCTGGGAGACATCTTTGACAAACTAAATTTATTGATCAACCTCACTGATAGCAAGGAAGCCATTGTTTCTTTCCTTAAAAAGCTTGGTCTATTGGAGCAGAAATTTTACAATTTCTGAATCTCAACACCAAAGCAGAGGCTCTGAAGGATGATGACATTACTGTTTATGTGAAACACCTAAAGTAAATGCACACTGATCTGCAGGAAAGATTTAATGACCTATTAAACTTCAATATCCCATATGGAAGAAACCAACTAAACTCGACTGCTCACAGGGAGGGGGGCCCATAAATTCTGAGCAGAGTCCTAAGGGGGTGATAGCCAAAACAAAGTTTGAGGATGGCTGCTCCATTTGATACAAATGTCTAAGGAAACAATGCAGTTGAATCTTTTTGATTTGTGTGTGGTTTGTGTGAATTAGACAGAATATAAACATTAATTAAATGATACTGAAAACTAATTTATTTACTCTCAGTAATTAGAATTATACTATATTTTTCTAATGATTAGATGATCTTATTTCACCTTCAAATCTTGATGCTGATATCGACAATATGTTCTTTCCCAGTTGTGCCTAGAACATCTATCAAATTAATGCAACATTGAAAAGAGCCGACAAGAGAGGTAACATTCAGATCAAGAATGCCTCATTCCATCTCACACAGCAACTCAAATGAGAAAAGCCAAAACAATTTCAATGTGAAACAAAAAAGTGATGACAAGAGGTGAAATTTAATGCATACATTTGTGACTAAACTAAGGTAATAAACCATTGTGTGACCGGGCTAATTTTTGTAAAATTACAAAGTCTTAAATATTAGTCATACCTAATTTCTCATAGGGTTTTTGATTAGGAGAAGGAGATAATGGTGTCGAGTTCTGGTAAAGCCACCAGAGCTGATCATTTACAACGGAATCCGAGACAGATGGAAAGACGGTTGAAGTAGATGCTTTTTCTTCAGATAGATATTCTCTTTCCTGGTTTGAGCCTGTTTCCTGGAAACAAAGTTCAACATTATTATTACCACTTCTACCACTTATTAAATCCAACCTCATTGAATGACAAATAAATGGTGCCAGATATGATGATATTATTTCAAAATAGACCAGGAAGTTTTGGATTCCAATTGGCTCATGGTAGATTTGTCACTTCACATTTAGCTTGTTTGCTGCTTGGAAATGGGACATCAACTCATCAAAGCCATGTCTTTTTTTAAAAGCAATCAGGCAATGTAAAGTTTAGAGGCACAGATTTTCTAGCTCCTATATAGTACTCCTATATAATGGAATGCATAGTTTTTAGATTTTCTCCTACATATACTGCCTATTATTAATTGCCACAGTCATAAACTACATATACACCTGGATCCCCTCTCTCTGAAGAGTCTCGTTGCATGATTAAGAGTAAACACTGTGCTTAAGATTGTGACTCTCAAGGGAAAGATCACCCCAGGTACAACTGGTTTTACTCTAACCTATGCTCACACTCCAATATTATATGCATGTTGAAAATAATTACATCTAAGCAGAACAGCCTGGAAACCATAAAAATTAAAATTGTGAGAGTAGCTTACAAAAGATTAGTAGCTTATTTCTTGCTGATCCACAATATCTTAGTAGTCTATTTTTTAAAAAAAAACACAGAAATAAACAAAAATTTCAGTTTAAAAATGTGCATATTTACATCCAGGGTGGTTGTTTACACAGGAAGCACTCTTACACTGCATTCCTGTGTTGCAGTGTTTCTCAGAGATCATATTCATTAGCCCAGTTTCTTACAGAATGTCTGTGGTCAATATAGACTGCAGCTGCACTGTAAAAATGTATAGAGGTCTTGATAGAAAAATTACAGGATGGAATAGAGCAAATAAATTCTGTCACGACATTTTTACAGTGCCAGTGGAGCAGAAAATTTGCGCAAATTTTCTGCTTCTCAGTGGCTGTGTAGAAGTGCCTTATCTCAATATTTAAGAATGACAAAAGGTTGCAAATTCCTGAAATCAGAAAATGCATACAAGTTCTTGTCTTTCATCCATTATAGCCAAATTAAAGATGTTAAATACATCAATTATGTATTTATAACAGAAGAGGATATTATCATGCAAGTTTAGCCAGCATTGGAAATAATTGGACAAATACATCAAAATTAAGGCAGTTACTCTTTGTCATTCTTTGGTTGATTGGAAAGGTTTCAGTCAACTTTGCTGATGTTATCAGGAAAACTGAAATGATTTAATCGCAAACAAGGAAAAACACTTTTCAAAATGCACAGGATTGCGTTGATATTAATCCACAATTTTGATTAAAAAATGTACCTTTCAAATTAAACTGTGTCTGAATTCCACCACCCAGATTATCATGGGTCGAAGCACAGTACCATCCACAGAGACAGGGAAAAATGTCCTTGTTTTGTGTGGGGTGGTGGTGGTGGTTTAATGGAAACCAGAGAAGTCAATGGTAATGCCATCTGGTTGGAGGGTGCCCAGACAGATAGGAGGTCTTGTTCCTTTGATTTGTGGGTGCTCTCAGTCTGGAAGTGCATGAGGCTATGGACAAACATGTCAGTAAGGGAATGAGGCAGGGAAGTGAAATGGGTGGCCACTGGGAGATCCATGCTATTGCAGTGGACAGAGCCGATGCGCTCAATGAAGTGATCTTCCAGTCTCTCCAATGTAGAGAAGACCACAACGAGAGCACAGGATTCGTCTTGTCCTCATCTACCACCCCATGGTAAAGATGAGGTGGTAGAGTTCAAGAAACTGGAAGTTGTCTTGGTGATGGAGGGGATGTGAAGTACCCTGGATGCAGGTAGTGAGGGAATGGACTGCAGGGGGACAAAACTGAGTCAAGATACACGAATAACGGTTCAGTGGGGCAGGAGCATGCTGACACGATATATCTGCCAGGACAATTGGGTTTGTGGATCTTGGGTAGGAGGTATAAACAGGCAGTGCAGGATTGGGAAACAATGTAGTGAAGACCATGCTCGGGAGGTGACTGGAAGTGATGTTCAGAGATAACGCATGATACAGTGGCTTAATGAGTTTTGGTGGGGTCCTGATGGAGGGGTAAATAAGAGATGTCTGAGAGTTGTCATCTGATTTTGGACAGATAGGTGCCAGACCACAACAGTGCCACTCTTGTTTGCAAGTTTGATGGGGAGGTTGGGATTAGTGGGAGTCCAGGTGTTGCAAGGAGAGACTGGAACGAGTCAGGGGAGTGGTGAAGTCGATATGGTTGATGTCTCTGTGGCAGTTGGAAATTAAAGGATTAGAGCAGATTGAAAAGGAGTCCAGGAGGAGAAAGAAAGATTAAAGCAGAAGGAGTCTTTAGTGGGAGTGGAGAACCCTGGTGGTAGAGTTGGGCATAGAGACAGAGCTGAGAGAAGAAATAAAAGTAAGTACATCCTCCTCCTCCCCTCTCTGACCCCCCACTCTCCTCCTCCTTTTCCCCCTTGACCTCCCTAATCCTCCAAACACCTTCCATCTCTTCAATGACTTCAGATTTCCCTGAACTGGTCTGCCTCATCTTCATGATGGATTTCTATCCCTTTATACCTCCATCCTTCATTTCTTTCTGGATCAGAGACCCACCCTCCTCCGCCTGCCAGAACTTTTCCTCACCTTAAACAACTTCTCCTTCAACTCATCTCACTTCCTCCTTTTTGTGGGCTTGGTGGAGCAATCCATGCTGCAAGCTTACACATGCAAGACCCCTCAACTCTTGCTCCCATATATCGATGACTACTTCATGGCTACCTCATGCACCCGTGATGAGCTTGTCAACTTCATCCACTTCGCGGCCAATTTCCACCCTGATTTCAAACTCACCTAGTCCATCTCTGACAACACTCTCCTCTTCCTGGATCTCTCTGTCTCCATCTTGGGAGACAAAATTTCCACTGACATATATTACAAACCCATTAACTCCCACAACTACCTTGACTACACTGCCTCACACCCTGTCCCCCAAGGATTCTATACCCTTCTCTCAATCTCTCCATATCTGCCCTATCTGCTCCCAAGGTCTTCCAGTTCAGGTCTTCTGAAATGTCTGCCTTCTTCCACAAGCATACCTTCCCTTCCACCACCATCAACTCAGCCCTCATATACATCTCCTCCATTTCCCACTCATCTGCTCTGACCCCCTCTGCAACAAACATAGAACCTCCCACATCCTCAACTACCATCCCACCAGCCTTTGCATCCAACACATTATCCTCTGGAATTTCCAGCACTTACAACAGGATCTCACCACCAGACACATCTTCCCCTCTCCTCCTTTCTCTGCCTTCCATAGGGACCAGTCCATCCGTGACTCCCTTGTGCATTCTTCCTTCCTCAACAATTGCAACCCCCCTGTGGCTGCAGGAGGTGCTACACTTGTGCCCACACCTCCTCCCTCACCTCGGTCCATGGCCCCAAACAGGCCTTTCAAGTGAAGCAACAATTCACTTGTGTTTCTGCAGGAGTGATTCACTGCATCCGATGCTCCCTTTGTACCTTCTCTACATCGGAGAGACTGGGCAAATTGGGAGATTAGTTCACTGAGGACCTTCGCTCCATCCGCATCAGTAACAGAGACCTCCCAGTAGCCAACCATTTCAATTCTGTGTCACATTCCCATTTGTCCATGGCCTTTTGCATTGTCCCACCAAGACCACCCGCAAATTGGAGGAACAAAACCTTATTGTCTGTCTGGGCACTCTCCAGCCATATGGCATTAACATCAACTTTTCCTGTTTTCTGCTAACATGCTCTCCTCTTCCCCCTTCCCTTTTCCAGTTCTCTTCCCCCTCCCTTCACCTAGCCATCCCTCCTCCTCCTCTTGATCTCTGCTGTCCCCTCCCTCCCTCTCTACCTATCACATCTTGCCTTCCAACCACGCTCTCCCCCCCCCGCGCCCCCCCACTCTTTTGTTTGGACGCTTACTGACATTTTCCCACACCTTGATGAAAGGCTTAAGCCTGAAATGTTGATTTTGTATTTTTACCGTTCCTATATAAAGGACACTGCTTGAACTGGTGAGTTTCTCCAGCTTTGTTTTTTTTAAACTATTGACAGAAGAGTGTTCAGCATCATGGTGTGCATGGAACTCGCTGTGGTGTAGGCAAAGGGGGACGAAGGTGAGGTCTCTACTGAGGACGGAGCATTCTGTCTCAGAAAGAGGAAGGTCAGAGGGGCTGGTAAAGACCAGGCTGGAGTTGGGGGAGGGTCAATGGGGTCCTTTATCACAGTGTTACCATTTTGAACAGGTAGATTTTATACTGCTTTGGTAGCAGTGACTAGCAAGGTATCATATCTTTGTTCCGGTAGAATGTAATTGTCTGTATGATGAAGCAGAATCATTGTTTACATTTTAAGCCATATTTCTTGGCAGGTTGCTACTTACCAGTTTAATGGTGTTAGATTATCAAGACAAGTGCTGGCAATAAGTTGGAAAGGCAGGATATAACTGGCAGTGTAGCTCCTTGCATTGCTCGACTGATGGGCAAGGAGCTACACTGTCCAAAATGATCCTCAATACTGACCAATGGGAGGTGTTTTTGTTTGTATTCCAAGTGTGATCAATGAAATCCCAAAATTTTATTATACAGTACAAGTCTGTGCTCCTCCCATTCCTCTTCTCCGCGTCTGCCTGATTTTTGGCACTCCTGATGAACAGCTCAGACCTGAAACATCAACTGCATTTTACTTAGGAATGCTGCATGACCAGCTGAGTTTTGTTTACTGCATTAGGCCTCAGCACCTGAATATTTTCTTGTTTACCACCATGTTTGGTTAATTGCCAATTTAAATTTAAAAAAGTCATAAATACAGATCTAACCTGCCAAAACACATTCTTACTGCCTGAATCACTTCATGGGGAAGACAAGAGAAAATATCATGATCCACTTCCTCCACATGTTGTTATTAGAACCACTAATTTCAGCATACCTCATGGTATGCTATCTACGTGCACATTTCTAATATTTCATAAATTTCACCATATTATTGCATTTCCTCACTATGCGTAAGAGTCTTTCTACACACACCACCCATATAAATGTCTGAAGAGCAACTAGAGATGAGCAGGTAATTTTTCAGCATCACCCCCATCTTGAAAACAAGTTGTAAAACAAAGGCATTTTCTACCAGTATTACCAACATCAATTTGTATGTTCTTGTTGATAGACTTTCCTAGTTCTACAATTGCTGTTACATTTTAAAGGAGTATTATGCCATAGGTAACAAACTATGTTTCAGTTACTTACTTAATAGCCCAACTATTATCCCGTAATCTTCCTTTCTAGCCAACAACAGTCTTCCTCATTTGATGCCATGATTCAGTTAAACTTGACAATATCCAGATAACCTATTTCCTCCCCTAAATTCTCCCCAAAGACAGTCTGTCATCTTGCTGCAGAATTATACTGGTGTTTGAGATTCCCAAACAACCAAGTCTTTAGAGTTGAGCTTAAATAATGGGTGTTGAATACCTGCCTATTTAACTTGGAAAGCACAATGGTCAAGCATAATCACATAGTTGCCTGATATCTGCCCAGCTAGGCTTTCTAACTTAGAGAGAGCAGAACCCCTTTCAATACCTAGAGTAGCGAGATATTTGTCATGCAATTCCTTTGCTGTTGCCCCAACTGAGATTTATTAACTTTGTATAAACTCAGGATGAAACATGGGATTTTTGTGCCCTATGGTATATCTTAGTCACATAAATGCAGAAGATCACGTTTACCAAATATGCTGCCAAACAATCCAAATGCACAGGTGCCAGAAAACAAAGAATTAAAATTTTAATTATGTACAACATCAGTTATGATAATCGAAACTGGAAGTTTTGCAGGTCTGTTGTTTTAAAAATTGATTGGATAATTTGTCTGTTTAGATGGTCTTTCCCATCTGTTGTTCATGAAACCTTACTCATGGTATGTTTTCTAGCCCAAGGATAAATGAAGTGCTAAAAATTAGGTTGATAGAAAAAGAGAAAACCGAGAGGGTATATTAAAATTAGAGTTAGACCATTCAGAGATGTTCTGAAAACACCAACAAAGGAAAGAGAAAACTTGGACTGCCAAAATACTGTTGAGGTTGGGATCAGCTGAAGGTTTTAAAGCTCAGATAATAAATATTTTGCAAGATACAAATACTAAAGTTTAAGGAACTAAAGCCAGACATTCAAGATAACGAATAACTACAATCCAATTCCAAGTCAAATAGAGCTCTACTTCAGTCCCTACATTCTTGTAGTGTGACAACAGCAGACAATGAGTTGCATATTAGCAGTTCTTCAACAGAACTTGGTGCAATATACAATCCAGGAGAAAGACACTGGATTAAAGGCATTTATAAAATTCATAGGATTGAACCTGGCTTCTAAAGTTGCTATGGTTGAGCATTGCTTAGGATTTCAAATTGGTTTACTTGCTATGCAAGTAACTCTCCTGGTTTGGTAACTTTGACTCAAATATTAAGTTGTCTGAATTTCAGTGAAAAAGAGCAAGAGTGCAAATTTGATATTATTCTTTGACAGAATTTGTTCAATATTAACACCGCTGGTAAGAACTTACAACTCGTCTCCTTGTAGTACTGATCATATTGTTGATGGCTGAGATACAGATCTTCCAGTCTTTACCAACTTCAGTAAGATCATGGTGAGGGAACTGTTTGCTTAAGAACTCTGCCACAAAAATAATACACATTCTTGATTCACAAACTGATTCTGCTTGAAGATATACAGGCTAAAACATTGGAAGAATTCTTAATGTGGCTCTAGAATGGTTTCTAAACTTTAATATATCCAATCTAAATTCTACTCGAGTTACATTTTAAATTGACTCGTTTATCTTTGCACAGCACAGGACAGACCTTTCAGCCCCATCATAATTATCAATATTAGTGCCATTAGTCGAATGTTAATTTGCTTGTCCAAATGCTGCTTAAATGTCGTACAAGTACCTGCCTCTCCCACCTCCTCAGGCAGATCCAGCAGTCCAGATCCTAGTCAGTGAGGAAAAAATATCCCCTCTAAATCCCTACCTTAGACAACCCCAGATGGAAAAAAAAATTCTTGCTATCAAGCCCCTTCATAATTTTGCATAATCTTAATTGCTAACTATTGACGACTACACATTTAGTGATAGTCTTAAAGACAGCTACTAAACAATTAATTGAAAGCAGCCAGTATGATTCCCCAGTGTTAAAAGTTCTTAAAAGCTGTTTGAAAACTGCAAGGAGTGCAAAGTTCAAAAGAATGCCATCACTTAGAGTAATTGTAGAGAATTGAGAACCTGCACAGAAGTTCTGCATAAACTGCGGAAGGAATGCATAGCTTTACAAACTACTTCCCACCTATTGCATCAACCCCACAAACCCCATCTATGAAAAGGTCTGCACTTCCCACATTGGCCTCGTTAAATATCTCAGAAATCAGTGGAAACAAATCATCCTTGATCCCAGTGGACTGACTGAGAAGCAGCCGCCTACCATTTCAGTGGCAGAATATATATCAATTCATTTTTGTAATCCAATAACTAGTCTTCAGTTACCCAGAGAAAAATAAAACCTGTCAATTTGTAACGGAAAAAAAATATTAAGAATCGTTCTCTTAAGATCAAGGTTTGGGAATGATTTTTGGAGAAGCTGCAAGCAAATATGAACTGAGTATCCAGAACCGATAAAGAAAATAACAGGAGAATTTTAAAATTTAAATTTATAAGCTTGACTGTTTTCCTTGTATCTATCAATTTTTAAGTGCATGCAAACCGATTTAAACTAGTAATGTCTGTCTAAAATTAGCATGCTGTTTTAATCCAGTAGTGAGTCTATTTTCCCTTTTGATTATTCCCTTCTGATGGTAGCTGTCTTGAATGACCCCCAATGGTGTCTCTGTGTAGACCTTACGGTATATCACTGGGGAAGGAGTCATCTTAGATCACAGTGTTACGATTTATTGATTAGGAAGAACTACCCTTTCTCCTGGGCAATCAACAAGTCGTAAACTCCCTCCAATTTTTGCTTAATTAGCTATTGTTAACACTGATAAGTATTTTTTAAAGTCATGACCTTCCAATCACCAATATCTGTAATATATTTACATTGTAATTGAATATTTCACAATATCCTTTAGCATGATTAACAACTAATCACCTCAAATTTTCTAATTTTTCCAGTTGGAAATGTCAATAAAAGCCTTTATACTGGATCAAAAACTTGAATAACAATTGGGTTATTCAACCATACACCCACTAAAGATGGGCACGATGGTGCTGGCACGATGTGAAGTTGGAAATTTTCAGCATGCAATCTGTACCTCAGATGAAGGTGATTGACAAGAAAATACAATACTTATTGCAGGGGTGGCCAAACCGCGGTTCGCGAGCCACATCCAGCTCTTTGGCATGTCATGTGCGGCTCGCGGGAAGGGCAGGTGTCGGGAGTGGGGAGGGTGGCTGTCAGTGGGTCGCCAGTTGACTGTCAACAGCCTGCCCGCTGCTAGACACCTGAAACCTGCTAGCCGCTTTGCCTTGCTGCTTTCAGGTGCCTAGGGGGAGCACTTGGAAGCGGAGAATATACCTCCCTGAGGTGGTTTGAGTAAGTACACCTTCGGGGCCGGTTCTCTGCTTTCAGGTGACCTCCTGACATCAACATTTGGGTATTTTAAGCAGCTTTACATTCGGGTATTATGGCTACCTGAAAAAGGATAATGATAGTGTTAGAGGGTGTGGCTTGCAATTGCATTATTGCTACGGCTCCCAATATCTGAAGTTTATGGTATGCGGCTCTTATGTTAAGCAAGTTTGACCACCCCTGACTTATTGTATGGTAAAGGATTCTGTGCTCTGCCCCCCCCCCCCATTAAACTTGATTAAAATAAAGATTTGGAAATCAAATTTACTTAGCTTAACATTAAGCAAAGTTTCTTTATATTTCAAAATACTTAGGCAGACGAGGGTAAGTCTGGGCACTCTTTTTTGGTACATAAAAAAGTAGATTTGATTTTAAGAGAGTATTTATTTTGATTTCCTGCATTCTTGTTGTTGAAAATTTAAATTAAGAGACCTTTCTAATAAACATTTTAAGATAATTAAAATCCATGAAATCTCTACAAACTATTGTGCAGTTGGAATGTAATTTTGTTGGCTTGTGTTTATTAGAAGCTTTAAACAAGAAAATTACTCATGAACTTGCACTGGAGATGTAATTTCTATTTCCACTTAAGAAATTGTGCAACCCAATTCAAGACTGATCTATTAATCTGAAAATGTCACATTTAACTGTTTTAAGGAAGGGATACAAGAACAAAAACCTGGTGAGGAAGCTGATGTTCAGAATCAGAATTTACTGTCATGAATATATCACAAATTCATTGTTTTGCAGCAACATCTCTGGTGGAAAAATTGCTATAAATCACGTGCAAGAGGAGAAAGTGAAGTTGTGAATGTGGTTCATTATCTATTCAGAAATCTGATGGCAGAGGGGAAGAAGCTGTTTCTATACTGATGCATGTTCACCTACAGTCTCCTGTACCTCCTTCCCGATGATACCAGTGTGAAGAAGGCATGGCTTGGGTGGTGAGGGTCCTTGAGGATAGAGGCTGCTTTCTTGAGACAATGCCTCTTAAAGAGTCCTTAATGGAGTGAAGACTAATGCCCATTATGGTGTTTAATGAGTTCACAACTCTCTGTAGTCTTTTCTTGTCCTGTGCATTGGCATCTCCATACCAGACACTGAAGCAACCGGTCAGAATGCTCTCCGCGATTCATCTGTAGAAATTTGCAAGAATCTTTGTGATGACACAGAAAATCTCCTCAAACTCCTCACGAAGTATAGCTGCTAGTGAGCCTTTGTGATTGCATTGACATGAAGGCCTCAGGATAAATCTTCAGAGATATTGATACCCAAGAATTTTAAGCTTTTAACCTTTACCACTGCTCTCCCCTTGATAAGGACTGGTTTGTGTTCCCTTGATTTCTCCCTCCTGAAGTCCTTAGTTTTGCCAACGTTGAGTGTAAGGTTATTGTTGTGACACCACTTAACTAGCTGATCTATCTCACTCGTGTATTGTTGTCTGTGATTCTGCTGACAACTGTGGTTTTTTCAGCAAATGTTAGATGCTGCATACAGTGAGAATTCAAAAGCAGATGATTCAAAAGACAAGGTCAAGCTGGGTCTCATTCACTTGTGCCCACATTCCATTTTAGGCTGTGAGACCCTCATCTCTGTTGATTTTTAGGCTGCCAAATCCCATACTATTGAATCAGTACCCATAGTAACCCATTGACATTCCTTATTTTTCAAATTACTGCCTTCCCCCAAACTAGATAAGAAGATCATAATTTTTATCTCGTTATTAGCGAGTTCTTCAGTCTGTGATGCCATGAAACTTGCATTTCATTTGTGCAATCCAGTATGTTCTCCATCATGCAAGTGCTCACAAGACTTCTCTCACAATTTTCTCAAATCTCCTCTTCTTGTAATCACTGGACCAAATCATGTATTCCTAAATCTTTTTATTTAGTGTTCCCCAAATCTGAGATTTCCCTTCAAATTCTTCCTCAACTCACCACTGGACTGAAACTCAATTCCTTTATTGTTCAACCATGGTCATCCAATGTTGCTATGAACAATGATAATCTGAGAGGAATATCAAACACAAAAATTGAAAGAGCTGTTTACCTTTTCCTGTTAGAGGTATAATAGCCTGGGAAGGAGGAGCAACTGTCTGATGCTTCCAAAGACATCTTATTAATCCATGAAAAATGCAGAAAAAATGCCATAATGAACACCATCTTTTATCTCCAAGCTTGAAGAATGCCTGCTTTACATTCCCAGATATTGAGAATAAGAACCATGTTGAAAAGTCAGAGAGATATAGGACAAAAACAGCCCCTTTGGCTCACTGCGTCCATGCTGAACATCAAGAACCTATTTTTACTCTAATCCTACCCTAACCATTTTATTCTCCCAACACTCCACTTAACACACCTCAGATTCCACTTCTCGTGACACTAAGGGCAATTTATAGTGATCAATGAACTTATCAAACCACACATTTTTGGGATATAGGAGGAAGCTAGAGAACCCAGAGGAAATCCTACAGCACTGATGGTCTAGATTGAAACTGGGTTGCTGGAGCTGCGAGACAACAGCTCTTATATTTTGCACCTTTATGCCACCCACAAGTACAAGTTGTGCTCAAAAACATCCAAGTGTTGCTTTAGAATAACGCTACAGGATACAGGTTGCCTGCAATTAAAAAAGGCAAATCCTCTTTTCTCAAGTTCCATTCTAAATGTAGAAGAGTTGTTAAGCTCACCTCTCACAGCTGCAAGTTTGTTTGGATCCAGTGACTTTAGCCCATACTGTTTGTTTCCCAGAACACTACTTGATACAAGAACCTCATCAGTGAACAGATTTCTGGCCAAGTAACGTGCTGCTAACTTTGGCTGGGTCTTCTGACTGGCCTTCAATATAAATGCACCTGGTATTTTAACATTGCGCTTGGGATTCCCCAGAAATCCTTAAGAAAGCAAGAGAAAATGAACCTTAGGGTGACATGATACTTAGACTCAACTTCACTCATAAACAAAAGAAATCACAATCGATGTTTCACGTTAAATCCAAACTTTTGAGACAGATAAAATCTAAGAGGACATTTTCCAGGAAAATAAAACAAAATGAATTAGCACAAGGGTGCTTGATGATAGAATTGGTGGGCTGAAGAGCCTGTTTCTGTGCTGTATGACTAATTTCCAATGCATTAGTTACCAGGTTCTTTGGTGGTTTTAGTGTTTTTAAGTACTTCCTAATAATCAGTAACTTAATCCTTTTACAACGAGCAATGAATGCAAATAAGAAGCAGATATGATACAGATTCATCGCTGACAGGACATTTTACAGGAAATTTGTCACACTTCAAACTACCATAGAGAATCATTCGAAGGCTCTGACAGGATATTGGTCTTCTTCTTAAGTTTTTTTTTAGTTTTAGCATGATTTATAGCTTTGTCTTCTTAGATCAAACAAAACTTTTCTTCAAGGTTCATTACTTCTGAAGAGCTAACACATTTATCATTGAAATAGAACAAAGGGCAGATACTTAATAGAGTTCTTGTCTATACAGTTAACAAGAATTCTAAATTTATTCATAATTACATCTGAGCTAATGCATGTTGATAAAGTCCCTTTAGTTTCTGTTTACTAAAAAGGTTTGGGGGGTGGGGTGGGATGATAAAATGACTGCATTAAAGCAGTTCTGACTTACCAAAGCTGTTCTTTGAAAGATCAAAGGATGAATCTTGCAGCAACAAATCCTTTCTCAAAGTGTCCACATTATTACAATGATCAACTGATGAATCAATGTTCTGGTACACATTTTCCATGGTTTGAAAAGATTTTTTTATTTCTAACTGTTGAAGCACTGATCGCTGTGTGTGGCAGTTCAGAAGTTTGCTCATTTTATACGTGGCTGGTATGGACTGCAGCCTTTGGCTTGGTTGGTGAAAATCTGGATTTAGGGACAGGTGTGGTAACATTTGACTAGGCACTGCTGCGCTGGTCGGTGGCATCATGTTTTCCAGGATCTGTTCTGTAGAATGAAAGTTTGCTGATTCATTTGGTTTCTCATTATCTATCACATCAGCAACATCTTCTTCATCCTGAATTATTATTGGGTCATGAGAGTAATTTGTTTCACTCTGATAAGGGCTGGAGCAGGTAATTCTCTTCTTTCGCACATTCCCAGTGGATTTAAATGCCATTTTCCTCTTCAAGGTCTGGTTATAACCATTGGAAAGAGATGCTAAAACTTGCCTCTACAGTAAAAGTAAATACATTGAATTAATCATATGCCATCTTATAGCTACAATAGGAAAGAATAAACAGGCTGATAGCTCGTTTTCTCAAAAAAATGGGAAGCTGAGGGGTAATCTAATGGAAGTTTATAAAAATTGATAGAATAGACTGAGAAAGTATTTCCATTTGTGGATAATGCTAAAGCATTTTTATATAAATCAAGTGAATACCAATATATCCAATAAAGAATTGGGAAGAATATTCATTTGGATGCTGGTTAAAATGTTGATGCATTAAGGAAAAACTAAATAAGTACATCTTGCAGAAAGGAATAGAAAACAAAGGTAATAAGATGGCATGAAGTTGGATTTTAATCAGTTCAGGTGCCCTCTTTGGAAAGAGAATCAGTTGATGATGTAGGGCAGAGACCCTGTGTTAAAATGGGAAGATGCACAAAAATTGTCATTTTAATATGCAGAGAAAGTGGTGGGAATTGTGGACAAGATAAAGGTGAGATAGACAAGATGGGATGAGATCTGGAAAATATGGATAAATTGAATGATCAGAATGTGATTATGTTTCTTTTTCTGTGTAATATATTATGAATTGCAGGGCTGAGGAAAATGCCCAGAAGGCAGGCTATATTAATGGAGAGAGAAAAACTGAGCCAAAATTGCAGATTGATGGCTTACAGCAGAAATGGTCAGTTCTGATAAAGCCACAAAGACCATGTTACCTAAAGTTGGGAAATTCAATATAGAGTTTGGAGGGCTGCAATGTGCCAAGGCAGAGAATGGTGTTGTTTCTCAAGCTTGCAATGGGCCTTATTTATAGTCTAGGAAGCCACAAAAGATGAAGGATCAAGGTGGCTGGCAACCAGAAGCCCAAGATTGCTCCTGTGGACTGAATGCAGATGCTTTGCATTTGGTTAATGCCAAGAAGATCACATTTTGAATTCCAAAAGCAGTACACAGTACTAGATTGAAAGTAGTGCTACTTCACCTGGAAAGATGGTGAAAGGGGTTCTGTGGCATCACACATATTGCATCCCCCACAGTTGCATGGGAAAGAGTTGTAAGATGGAGTCATGGTGGGGATAAAGAGTGGATTAGGGAGTTGTGAAGGGAATGATCGCTTTGAAGTTCTGAAAGGGGAGAGGGAAGTGCAATGCATGGCTAATGATGGAATCCTATTGGAGCTTGTGGAAACTGAGGATAATGTATGATCTGTTGAATGTGAAGACTGGTGGGATTGAAGGTTAGGACTAGAAGAACTCTATATTTGCTCTGTTTAGGAAGAGATGATGGCAAGGGTTGTAGAGATTGATGAGATGCGGTAAAGGGTCTGTTCACAGATCAGGAAGAAGGAAGGCTTTTGTCACTGGAGCAAATTCAAAGCATAGTCACAAACTGGGAAAATGAAATGAAGCCCTAACATGAGGCAGGTTGAGAGGAAGTGAATCTGTGACATCTAGATATGGTTGTCACAGAGCATAAAATAGAAGTACAAAATCAAAACAGACTATTTGGCTTGTATGGCCTGTTTCTATATAGTTAAAACAGGCAATCTTAACTGCTTCAAATATGCTTATTCTTTCAGCATTAGTTTGAACAGTCAATATCGCAACTTATTGTACTCTAGAAGTCTAATTAAATCCATGACAAAGCAGCATGGGTTCTTTACAAGTTGTAACACTGCACCACAAGTGCATTTTGCCAGCAAATATACAAGTGGTAAAATTTTATCTTTTAGTTCAAATATATGCTACTGCTGGTCTCCTTTCATGAAATACTGAATCAGTAAATGACATCCAAGCTGCTTTGTGATTGTAATCTGTTATTATATCAGCAATAATTAGAGGTCAGCTCATTTAAGTTTTAACTAACAATTACACAGCAGGAGATGATGAGCAGGCTATCTTTATTTGCAAGGTGAACAAGTAGAAGTAGCTATGAGATGACAAATTGGCACAGCTGGCACATTTAATAAAACGTTGCCGGAGGTGTGGCAGCAGAAATTCCTCTCCTCTCTAAAGAAAAAGCTGCCCTACGGTGAAAGCCAAGGTTGGCATGAATACAATTGATACGGAGGACAAAATAGTAGGTCACATCAATCAGCAATTCTCTTAAATCCAAGTCAACAGTAGGTATCACAAAGAGCAGTGGTCCTACCTTTGACCATTGTGGACCATCATGGTCTTCATTCCTTGTACTGTTTCCCTTGAAACAACTATTTTCCTTGACAAAGTATTGCTGGCAGGTCAGACAACATGGGGCGACGTAGCGGTTAGCGCAATGCCTTTACAGTGCCAGCAATCAGGTCCAGTGTTCAAATCCCACACTGTCGGTAAGGGGTTGGTGCATTCTCTCTGTGTTTGTGTGGGTTTTCCCCGGGGGTTCCAGTTTCCCCCCATCATTTGTAATGTACCAGGGTTGTAGGTTAATTGGGTGTAAGTTGGGCAGCACAGACTCGTGGACCGAAATGGCCTGTTGCTGTGCTATATGTGTAAATCCACAGGTAGAAATGGCTTGTCTAAGTTTCAAGACTGAACTCTTAACACGGATGCTGTCTGACCTGTGGTGATCATCCAACAATTTTTGTCTATTCATGTTTCCAGCATTTACAACTTTTGTGTTTCTCTATTTTCAATGACATGCTACTTTCTGTCATTAAGTAAATAAATAAATAGATGTTTAAAAAAATATATATATATTTAAAATTGAAGGTTACATTAAATGTCCTATTTCAAGAGCTCAGTTAATGAGTCTTTAAAAGGCAACTTCCATGGAAACAGTATCTTTTGCATTTTCATCATCCCCTCTCACCGTTACTTCATCAAAAGAGAAATTAGTTTAATGAAATATGATATGCCTTCAACAAATTAAGCTGGTTCATCTGTGCTTGAATCAATTATATCTCACACCACAGAAATTAAATAAATTCAGACTTATCAGACCGATGTTTTAGATGTGGTGAAGAGAGAGGTAGGAACCCTTTTTACATTCAACCTGGTTATGCTCTAAAGTGAGACCTTTTTGGGTCGATCTAGGAAATTTCTTAGAACAGATTACATGAATTAACTTTCCACAAAACCCAGAATTATTCTTACTGGGTAATATAACAGGGATAAGACCTAGATTGAAACTACCTAAACATGAAACAGAATTTGTTAAAATTGGGTTGGCAGTGGCTAGAAAATGCAGTTGCATGGAAGCCTGATTCACATCAAGCTATGGCACGTTGGAACGCAGAGATACATAGTTGTATTCCCCTTCAGAAAATTACCTACAACTTAAGAAACAAGTATGATATTTTTACAAGTTTGGCGTCCATATTTACAATTTTGATGTAAATCTTTAATTGTGTTCTGCCTAATCCTCGAGACCTGCATTGATCTTCTCCAAAGAAAATTAAATTGAATATCAAAAGTGCAGCACCTTTCGGCAATCCATTCTACTTCCTTTTCTTTATCTTTTTCTCCTTTGCTTGCCTTTTCTTTGAGCTTTTTTCTTGATTGGGTGGGGGTTGGGAGTTTGGGGCATAACCATCATGGAGTAAATACTGGATAACATTTTTAATTTTGTAATTGATTTGCATGCATGGTCAAAAATTTTAAACAAACTATTTTTTTTAAAATGCCAAGAGCATGTTAATTTATGCTCCCGGTTGTTGTTTCTAAAACCTTACCCACTATTGATAGTGAACTGTAGTTATTAAGCACTTGTTTACATTCAGAGCCAGCTCTTCAGCGCTTGACGTCCTGCTTTGCGGAAACTGCCAAAATGTTTGGCCTGGAAGTCAGCCTGAAGAAAACTGAGGTCCTCCATCAGCCAGCTCCCCACCATGACTACCAGCCCCCCCACATCTCCATCGGGCACACAAAACTCAAAACGGTCAACCAGTTTACCTATCTCGGCTGCACCATTTCATCAGATGCAAGGATCGACAATGAGATAGACAACAGACTCGCCAAGGCAAATAGCGCCTTTGGAAGACTACACAAAAGAGTCTGGAAAAACAACCAACTGAAAAACCTCACAAAGATAAGCGTATACAGAGCCGTTGTCATACCCACACTCCTGTTCGGCTCCGAATCATGGGTCCTCTACCGGCACCACCTACGGCTCCTAGAACGCTTCCACCAGCGTTGTCTCCGCTCCATCCTCAACATCCATTGGAGCGCTCACACCCCTAACGTCGAGGTACTCGAGATGGCAGAGGTCGACAGCATCGAGTCCACGCTGCTGAAGATCCAGCTGCGCTGGATGGGTCACGTCTCCAGAATGGAGGACCATCGCCTTCCCAAGATCGTATTATATGGCGAGCTCTCCACTGGCCACCGTGACAGAGGTGCACCAAAGAAAAGGTACAAGGACTGCCTAAAGAAATCTCTTGGTGCCTGCCACATTGACCACCGCCAGTGGGCTGATAACGCCTCAAACCGTGCATCTTGGCGCCTCACAGTTTGGCGGGCAGCAGCCTCCTTTGAAGAAGACCGCAGAGCCCACCTCACTGACAAAAGGCAAAGGAGGAAAAACCCAACACCCAACCCCAACCAACCAATTTTCCCTTGCAACCGCTGCAATCGTGTCTGCCTGTCCCGCATCGGACTGGTCAGCCACAAACGAGCCTGCAGCTGACGTGGACTTTTTACCCCCTCCATAAATCTTCGTCCGCGAAGCCAAGCCAAAGAAAAAAAAAAAAAAAAAAGAAGAAAAAAGAAAAAAAAAACAATCTTTAAATGAATGTCATACTTTCCACCTTCCACTTCTCCAACATCACCTTTATATACACTAAAGGTCAGCCTTTTCACTATCTCCACCTCCACTTTCCATAGTAACCTGGGACACTCACAATCTAGACCAGGTGATATCCACTCTAAGCATATATTCTATCAATTATTTTTCATCCCAGCTACCATCCTTGTTGATGTAAAAACACAGCAAGTCAAACAGTATACTTTATAGAGCAAAGATAAAGATACAAAACTAACATTTCTGGCTTAAGCCTTTCAACAAGGTATGACAAAATGTAGGCAGGTGCCCGATCAAAATGGTGAGGGGAAGGGGAAGGAACACCACCCCACAGGCAGAAGCTATTAGGTGGATAAGGGAGGGAGGGCACACCAGAAAACAAGGAGAGAGATGGCTCTGTGAATGAAGAGGGAATGGGGTGGAGAGGACAGAGGAAATGGGAAGGGAGGGAGAGCAGGGAGTAGGCTAGCAGAAATCAGAGTGTTCAGATGGAAAATCAGGTGTTGCTCCTCCATTTTACAGGTGTTCTTGGTATAACTGTAAATGAGGCCATGGACAGACATGACAGCATGGGAGTGGGGTGCAGAAAAGAAATGGCTGGCCACAAAGATCCCTGTCATTGATGCGGACAGAGTGAAACAAACTCCCAGTCTTTGTCCAATCTCTCCGATGAAGAAAAGGCCATAATGGGAGCACCAGATGCAGTAGTTAACTCCTGTGGATACACAAATATTGCTTCACTCAAAAGGACTTTGGGGCCCCGAATAGTGGTGAGGGAGGAGGTGTGGGCATGTGTGGCATTTACTGCAGGGAAAGTGCCAAAGGGGTGATTAATTTGAAGAGGTGAGTGGACAAGGGAGTCATGGAGGGCGCGGTCCCTATAGAAGGCGGAGAAGGGAGGAGAGGAGGTGTCCGATCTGGTGGTGGAATTGCTTTGTAGGTGGCGGAAATTACGGAGAGATTATGTGTTAGATATTGAGACTGGTGGGGTGGGGACAAAAGGAATCTGGTTTTTGTTGCATTTGGAGACAGAAGAGGCCAGGGCAGATGAGTTGGAAATGCAGGAAAGGGGTGAATTGATGGTGATGGAGGGGAAGCCGTGCTTTTGGAAGGAGGACATTTCAGATGATCTGGGCAGGAAGACGTCATCTTGGGAACCGAATTGCTGGAGAAATTGACGTAAAGGAATAGAATCCTTACAGGGGAATGGGTGTGAAGAAGTGTAGTCGAGATCGTTGTAGGTTTTAAAAAAAATGTTGTTGGAAAGTTCGTCTTCCAAGATGGAGACATCAAGAAAGGGGAGTGTAGCCGGAGATGGAACAAGTGAATTTGAGGTCGGGGTGAAAGTTTGCAGCAAAGTGAATGAAATTGATGAACTCATCATGGGTGCACAAGGCCACACCGATATAGCCATCAATATAGCATAGGAAGAGTTGAGGAGCCTTGCAGCAAACATGTTTTACTCTATCCCTGTTGACACTGATATTTTGAAAAGTTTTGTATCATTATTTACTGTACATAAAGTACCTGTGAGGTGAAGAGGAATACAAGTGATCAGAAATGATCATATTTATGACTGGCATAATGGGATTAAACACAAGGTAAAATTGTGGAGACCTTCAATCAATGCACTGATATATTTCATTTGAGATTTACTCACTTGTTTAGCGAAGTATCTCGTTTTTCCTTGACGCAGATCAGATACTTTTCTTTGTATCATTTCCACTTTTCTGTCCATCCTTCGGATGGCAGAATAAATAACCTTCATGAAAAAAAAAAGTATTTGTCAATCAACAATCATTATCACAAGGGGTGGGTTTCAGGAAGACAGAAATTTTGATTTAATTACTTCTTAATTTTGATTCTACATCCTGCTACTTGTTTGCAAACTCTCCAAACCATCAAGGAATCCATGCAGGAGTGATGCAAAGTCAATGTAATCTGCAGATGCTGGGGTCGAGTGCAATACTAAACATACTGGAGAAACTCAGCAGGACATGCAGCACCCACAGAAAATAAAGGGTTACCAACATTTTGCACTTGCTTAATTCCTCTAGCATGTTTGTGTATTGCCCAAGTTTCAAGAGAGTGCAGGAATGAGTATTTGGAGGGTCAGACAAAGAAGTACCCAGGTATCTGTAAAACCTGATATGAGATTACTGAGTTTTATTGCATTTAGTTAAAAGAAAGACAACATTTGTTCTGAAATCCTGGGCCTATTAACCATTAAATGATAGAATTTGATAATAAATAAAATATTCTTCCACTCATATGGCATTGCCTAGGAATGAAAATTAGTCATATGTTTTCTGGCATCATCTAGAGAACAGATGTTTGGAAAACATTCAGCTGCCAACATTGCAAGATTTGCCAAGGAGTCAGCAAACTGAAAATAAACAATTTAAGATATTTTTCCAGAATAACTGGATTGCCAATGGAAGCACATAATTCTCTGACATTTCACTCTTTATTTTAGCTGCAACATTAACATTTTTATTGTAACAATAGACTTCAGCTTTTATCACAATGGTTACAATTTCAAGACAATTGTTTGGATTTATTTTCAAGAGATTTCCTTCAACTATGCTTAAAATTACTATTATCAACCAGGGAAAATCAAATCTCTAAGAGCTTGCTCTAAGAGATAGACCAAATCAATTATATTCGCCAAATCCATTGCCAATAACTTGAAAAATATTCTGTGAAAGGGTGATGAAAGCAAATTTGATAATTTTCAGAGTACTGAAGGGGGAAATTTCGCAGGGTTACAGGGAAAGGAAAGAGGAGTAGAATGAGGTGAATATTTCCTTCTGAACTCCATTATTTTTAGAATTCTCCTATTGATCCTTTGCATATGGGATCAATAAGTCTATGTCTCCACTATATAATGGCTTGGTTTGTATCGTGAAACAAACTAATCAATGGCAGACAAACCATTAACCAAGCTCAGGGTCCTGCTAACATTCACCACCTGGTTCAGTTTTACTCCACTAGTTAAAAGGATTATTTGATGCAGGTACACATCAAATGCAGGAAATCCAGTGCAATTCCAAAGTGTACCCATATGCCATTCATAATTTTGCAATAAAAGATTAATGAATAGAAAAAAATTCTGATTTTGTGTTACAAAAGATAATTTCTCCAACTGAGTCAGCATGCACTGGGTTTTAAAAGAGAAAATTGCCCTTGACTCTTGCCTTTCAAAGTTGTCCCTTGAAGCCCTATCCCAAAACTTCTTCTCATCCATTATTCCACTATTATGCCATTATATTCAGGTATTGATGAAATCACTTTAGTAATTACTAGTGAAAATTGGCTCTGATATCTGTAGTGGGCAAGAAAGCGAGAGAGTGGGTTGATTTCAAACAAAAGAAATGAGACTAAGAAAAGAGAATACGTATGATACACACGATATGAGCAAGGAATATGATATAGATGATTCATCAAAAATGCTAGCTGCAAAACCAAAAATATTGTAAGCTACTGGGAGAAATAGGACAGCTAATTTCCCCCTCCCCGCAGCTTTACCAACAAGGCTGTAATTTGGTTAGAGTGCTTTTGTCTATAAATTTGAATGAATGTGAGGTGCCAGGTCATTTTGCTGTATTACTGCCAGGATGGAAACAGTCGCAGAGAAGCAGAAAGGCTTGCAAGGCAACCATTCCAAAAGGAACAGGAAATAATTGTAACATTATACATAAGCAGAGATAGGACACTGAAGAGAAAAACAATTATCTGTAAATATCACAAAAGATTTATAAGTATGCACATAGAGCCCAATTGCATCCTCTAATTCTGCAAACACTGCATTGCTCCTTAATGATGTGTGTAGCTGGTTCTTGGCAGAGTGAAGATCTCCATTATTATTAGGATTCCAAAATTCTAACATGAGCATAAATTATAATTGTGTAATAGACAAACCAGAAATCAATGTTCTACCACTGGGTTAACCCAGCTTTAGTTTTGCAATGGAAGCAGCACTTTTAACTAAAGAAATGTATTTTCCTTAAATATTCTGAAAATAACACTTCAAATTCCAAAAGACAGATATGCATTTATTAAGTACCTCAAAGAATACAATTAAATCAGCTAGTCTGGAGCGAATAAGAACTAATTGCTCCACAGCTAAACTGATATTAAAAAAAAACATGTTTGTACATTTACAAAGATAGCTTAAGAAAAGGTGGGCACAACTTTCAGGCACTTTTCCCTGTTTGTGCTGTGGCATTTGTTTTGTGAGCTTAACAGTAATGATGCAGGTGAAGACATCTTAGAAGGCAGCTGCTTCAAGTATGAAATTGGTTTTATGTTCATCTAGCACAAGATGTACAGGGAAGCCACATAAAATAACCAGTTCAGGACTGTTAACACAGTTGGAAGGGTATTTAAAAGGTAAATTTCTTACCTGACAATAGTTGATAACTTCCATCAGTGAGGTTTGCTGACCTCCATTTTCAGAACTCTCCGATAAGTCACTTGCCTGATTAATTAAATAGCAAATTAAATAAGACATATTTAAATTAATGAAAAAGCAAATTAAAAAAAAAATCCCACACCAGAAAATTATAGCTCCAAAAGAAAATATCTTTCCCCTTCCAAGGAGAATGATGTGCAGAGAGTTTGTGTAAAATGAAATGCTAGTTCTTGAAATTACTTCAGCTATCTCTTGCAGTATAGTTTTCCTTTCAAAGGGGGAGAAGTTATCTTTCACATATCAAAATGTCTGCCTTTTAAAGGCAAATGAACTCTCATGTCATTTTAAATGCATTGCAATAGATCAGTGATTAGAAGGGTGGAAGTATGTAGAGGGCAAGAAATGGATGAAGAGAGAAGAGCTGGAGGGAGCAGTGCTATCAGGAAAGTGGCAAGTGATCAAGTGTTTTTGTGGAAAGGAGATGATTAATGATGGCAGTCTACAGTAGCCCCATGTGAAGCTGTACACCAATCTATCTTTCTTGAATGATATTAGCAGACTTACATTTTTACAGGAAGCAAATCATATTTTTCATTGTGAAAATAAGCCAATATCACTTTTAGGTACACACCATAAAGGTTTGTGTTTTGCCAGGGCCAAGATTATGGGCAAGGACAGCATTCCCCTTGTCCTCACCTACCACTCCACCAGCCTCTGCATCCAACACATCATTCTTCGCAATTTCCATCACCTACAACATGATCCCACTCCAGACACATCTTCCCCTCTCCTCCTTCGAGAGGATCTACTCCCTCCTTGACTCCATCAACCACTCATCCCTTCCCATTAGTCACCACTTTGGTACCTACACATATGCCCACACCTCCTCCCTCACCACCATTCAAGGCTCCAAACAGTATTTCCCAAGTAAAGCAGCACTTCAGATGATTCTGCAGGGTTATCTACTGTATCCATTCCTCCCATTGCATCCCATTGGACAGACTGGAGGCAGACTGGGAGATCATTTCACTGAGCACCTTTGCTCTGTCTACAGCAATGGCGGGGATCTCCCAGTGGTCATCCATTTTAATTCTATGCCAATATGTCAATGGCCTCATGCATTGCCAAACCAAGGCCACCCATAAATTTGAGGAGCGGCACCTAATATTCCTCTGGACACTCTCCAACGAAATTGCATTAACATTGACTTCTTTGGTTTCTATTGGACTGCTCTCTGTTCTCTCTCTCTTCCCCAACCCTCTGTCTCCTTTTCTCCAGCTCATTGCCCCCTCCCCTATCACTTCTCAGATTTTTTTCTCTAGTGTCCTCCCTCTTGCCTGTGAGCTTGTGCTTCTTCCCCTGCCCCTTCACTCACCATTTTATTCAGGTGCCTTTCCTTATATCTCGATGAGAGCTCAGGCATAAAACATTGGCTATACATTGTTATCTTTGCTACACAAAGAATACTGTGTGACTTGCTGAGTTTCTCCAGCATTTTTGAGACTGCAGACTTTCTTGTTTAACAAGATTGTGGGCTGTTTATTACTGTCATTTACTGACCAGATGCAGCTTAGAAATTTGTGTAGCTCCAGAAAAGAGGATGAAGAACCATAATACATTTCAGTGAAATACTGATACTGCTCTGATGTATTCTATTAAAATCTAAATATTTATTTATTTTTTTAAATGAAGGGTGGGATCCACTTACACCATTTATTTTTCATTTCCAGTTTTTCTTGAGAAGAGGTTGCTGGGGTATTCTATCCCAGTATGGTAACAATAGATTCCATTTTTATATCATAGCATAGCCAAGGCATTTAACAATTTGAGTAGAAAATAAGAAAAAAGGTCATTCAAAGAACAGAAGTTGAAGCATAAAAGAAGGTGACAAATCTTGGCATTAAGAAATATATAAAAAGTAAAAGACAAAAATTTCTTGTTCATTTTATTAAGTGACGACATTGTTTAACGGGTTTAATGTATCTTATAGATTGAACTTTGAATAAATGGGAAGGGGGTGGGGGAGGGAGGGAAGGGAGGAGGGAAAAAGGGGAAAAAACGACACTATATATTCAAGAGAAAAATGTCTGTATGTATTTTGGTCAGTATGGTTTATTATGTGAAAAGAAAAGAAATATTGCATTGTTTTCTGCTCACATTATCTGGCATTGCATCAGATTCCTCATCATAGAACTCCTCATAATCTTCATCATCTGATAGTCTCCTCGACACAGATGGTCTTGCCTGGATAAACAGAAATATCAGTAATTTATTGAAATACTAAAAGCACAGATTCAGATGCATGGGATTTGTATTATTTGGTATCAAAACTTCTGAAAGTGGAACTGCAATGCTTCTGGAAACATACCATCTATTTCGATGTAAAAGTTGAGTCTTGAAACCCTCAAAAATCACTCAAAAATGGAGGGCCAAATTATACATTAGATAGACTTTTGAGACCTTAAATTTAACTCAAAAAACCACTCAGCATTGATTCAGCGTATAAGTCAACCCTTAAAAAACAAAAAAAAACCTCAACTACAACAAATTTTCATGCTACCAGTGTATTTGAACAAATTTTTTTAATTGAAAAAAAAATTAGAATCCTTTAAAATCACTATCATCGTCTGAAGCAAAGATGGCAGCAAGCACATCCATAGTCTCACTGTTTAAACAGTCATCATATGGTTCCCATCTGTATCTGATGAGGTGGCTTCAACTTCGTGGTCAGTGTCCCACAATAAATCTTCTTCCATACCATCCATTGCACAAGAGAATCTGCATTTTAAAAATGGTTTTATTACAGTTTCTGCTTTCAATTTATCCCAAAGGCACACAGCACATCAAGTGATGCAGCATGCATTGCCCTGCCTTCTGTGAATAATTTTCCTACACTCGTCATCCATGTATTCCATTCTTCAAGCACATGGTCTTTGAATGGCTTGTTCAAGCAGACAATTAGCGGTTGCAATAGAGACATCAAACCACCTGGGATAACCACCATGTAAGTATTATTTAATGCTAATTTACTTTTAGTATTCTCAGTTATGTGGTTATGAAACATATTCCAGACCAGCAAACTCCATTCCTTTTGTAAACCATCTGTTCCATACATTGTCCATCCATAGTTTTACATTATTTTCATCCATCCATCCATCCTTTTTCATGAAAATGTACGAAAATACCTGCTGGGAATTTTATTTTAGGTTTAAGTTTGTGCTTGAAGATTACCATAGGTCTTAACTTTGTCCCACTGGCCATGCACGATAACACCCTGGTCCTTTCGTGGCCTGTACTTCTGGTTTGCACAGTTTTCACACCTTTACATTCCACTGTTCTATTGGGTATCATGTCAAAATTTATGGGGGTTTTGTCCATGTTTCTGAGATTTGCCAATGCAAACTGGTGTTTCTGCCAGTTACATATAATAAACTGGTAAAACTTACAACTTTATGATCAAGATCTTTTGGTACAGTAGTTTCTGAGCAATTTTTGTCTTTTATCGTAATACCAGATTTTTCCTGATCATGAAATGGTTGCACCAGGCTACTGTTGCTTCAAAATTTTTACTGTATTCTGGGTGTGACTTTGCCCATTTCAGTGCAAATGTTCTTATTTTATTTCGTGTGACTATGCAGCAATCTTGCCTCTGTTCGCCTACCCATTCTGTGACGCGATGTTCCAACTCTGGCCAACGAGCGATTTCTCTTCTCATTGAACATTGCCTTTTTGGTATTTTTCTTAAAGTCTCTTCTTTCTTTCTCCAATCTCTTCCCAACTTCACTTAGATCTCAAATTTTCTCACAGCAGCTCAGTGGCTGGATTTTTTGGTCATTTCTATCACTTTTAACTGAAAACTCACTTCACACTTCATTGTTTTGCCGGAACCTCCATGATAACAACCACCCTCAGCCAACGCCCAACAGCTCAGTCATCATGAATTTTGGGGGTCAACATATTCGCCCGATATATGATAAAACCACAAGTTAGGCTGAAAATGGGGACACGACTTATCTGCCAGTCGACTTGTCTGCTGAAATATACATTAATTGTTATCTGCCCAACTTGTCATGTAACAATGGTTACACAGTTGATAACATGTTTTTTTGTAAAATTGCTCAAAATGCATTGATTCACAGAGAGTTCTAATACATGAATAAAACTGGTAAGTAGCTCCATTTTATGTCAAAAACCAAAGGCTAAGTTACTTATCATAACACAAGCTGCCACTGCATTGACTAAAATATTAATGTGTTCACTTTGCCATTTAAATTTTTTCCTAGTATTTTAAGCCATTTTGGGATGATTAAACCCAAGATTACAAATCAGAGATGGATTCGGATATTATCCATCATGGTGTATTTATTTTAATACCAATATGAAGCATTGCTGTGATTAAGTGAAGATTCTCCTTTCTATCAAAGGAAGTAGAGGAAGGCTTCTACTTATTATGCTCAAGATCTAAAATGAATGAAAGGTTAGATTGGATCAGTTTCGTAGCATTGCACATTAATCTCCCAATCACCATACAATGGCACCAATAGTGGGTAGACATTTTGGAGCATAATGATTGATTTTGGCAAGAAATATGATTATTGGGACTGAACAAACTAATTTCCATTCTCTCTCTTGCAGCTAGGCAAGACAGAAGGAAAGGAAGCAAGTTCAACGCAAGATATTACGCCATCCATGGAAAAGTTATTCCAGAAGGCTCGCATCACTGTCACAAACTTACATTTTCACAAACTTGGTGAAATGTAATACATTCCTGAAAAGTCTGATTAAAACAAAGAAGAGCAGTTGTAATGGATGTACAGTATTGACACTTTTTCATTCAAATTGGTCAATTGTGGTGATTCAGTGATGTACTATTTACTACATCAGAAGACTTGCAGTTATTTGTGAAATCTCTATATTTTATAAACAACCCACAATAAATTATGTAATACAACATGATATAATTATAACAAATATCACAAATCTGCATTTGACCCATTTTCCACTGAACTTTTATCAATTATAATGGCAGGTTTAGCAACATCAAATGCATTTTACTCTTCTGTGACATTGCATAGATGAACTGGTCTTAGAGTAGACACCACTTAATATTTTCTTAGAGGTAGCTTGCTCCAGGACTCAATTTCATTACATCAGGCACTGTTTGATGTAGATATGGAGTTGGGTATAAAGAAAATGATTAATAACTTGGTAATACACAACGGATTCCCACTTTGAAAGGAGCATTTCCATAAAGCTCCAGTTGTGAAAAAGACAAATGCTAGAACATGTATCTGAACAAATAGCCACCAAGAATGCAACAAAACAAGTCCATTCATCATCAGCATTCTTTTCTAAAGTTCTCCAAATTTCTCTTCCTCTCCATCATCTCCATTCCAATATACCTGCTTTTAAGATGAAGAGAGAACACCTCCATGCATTCCACACACCACCTCTTCACCCTTCTCATGCAAGAATGAGGTGTTAACACTTTGGCAGGTTAAACTTGGGCAGAACCTATACAGTACATGTTGGGCCCAGGGGAGATCTTGCAGAAATGAAGATACTTGAGGATACAGGTACATAGTCCCTTGAAAGTGGCAACACAGGCATTGACTTGTCTTCATTGGTTAGGGCACTGAGTACTGGAGTAGAGATATCATGTTATAGCTGTACAAGATGTTGGTGAGAACTAATTTGGAATATTGTAGCCAGTTCTTGTCACCCAACTATAGGAAGGATGTTATTAATCTGGAAAAGATGCAGAAAAGATACAGCCCTGAGTTAGAGGAGGAGGATGGGGTTTTTCATCATAGTGTGTAAGAGGCTGAGGAGTGACTTTATAGATATTTATACAATTATGAGGTGCATAAATAAGGTAAATAGTCATGGTCTTTTTTTTCCCCTGGGAGGAGAGTCTAAAACAAAAGGACAGAGGATGATAAGTATATGGAATACATTTACACAGGGACACGGGTAAGATTTAGAGGGTTATAGTCTAAATGCAGACAAGTGGGATTATTTTAAGTAAACCACTTGGTTCAGCATGGACAAGTTGGGTCAAAGAACCCATTTCCATGCTTTTGAACTCTACGACTATCAACCTCAGGGGAATGGAGTAGATGGATGGAATTTCTTCACCAAGTTGCTCCAGCAGGCAAGCCAACAGAGGTAACTGAAGGATAGGATGAACCCAGTGCTGTTGTACTTTAAAACTTAACCTGGACTGTCACTTTTCTGCTTTATTCTCAGTAATGCCCATGATATTCATTAGAGTGGCCTAATGGGCTTTTTAAGGGCAATAAAAAAAAACCTTGGCATGTTTTCCTAAAATATATGATACTGCCACATTTTGGGACCACCGCCAGTGGGCTGATCTCGCCTCCAACCGTGCATCTTGGCGCCTCACAGTTCGGCGGGCAGCAACCTCCTTTGAAGAAGACCACAGGGCCCACCTCACTTGTGACAAAAGACATGGGAGGAAAAACCCAACACCCAACCCCAACCCACCAATTTTCCTTTGCAACCGCTGCAACCATGCCTGCCTGTCCCGCATCGGACTAGTCAGTCACCAACGAGCCTGCAGCAGACGTGGACCTACCCCTCCATAAATCTTCGTCCGCGAAGCCAAGCCAAAGAAGAAAAGAAGATGATACTGAAATGCTGATGATGCAGGCATGTTTTGCACCCATAAATTCATCCTGCCCATTTCTCAATCAGCTGTGTCGGTCTGCAACATATATGCACGCAAAAACACACAAAGGAGCAGAGAGAACCACAGCTTTACATCTCGCATTAAAGGGGGCACTTACGACAACATTATGGAAATTGTCCCAGATTTTCAGAACACCTTCCTTTTCTGAACAGTGCAAGTAAATAGTAACACAATTCGTTCATTTATGAAAAAGTTCGAACTCATTCTTTTTCCCCGATCATCCGAAATCAGATTCTCCAAAATCCTCATTTATCTGAAAGTTTTAAAAAATTTTGGATAAATGAGGATATCCGAAGCAAATCAGAAATCCTCGTTTATCCAAAATTTTTTGGAATCAAACTGACCTCACAGGTTGAAAAAAAATTCACCCGACATGAAATTAGAATGACGATTGTTCTCATTTCAGGTAACTCCCTCCACTCTCTGGTTTAATTTCTTCTTTAACATCCCTTATTGACTTTTCTCTCCAACTCTCACTCTCAAACTGCATGCTACTGTCTCCCAGCTGCAAGCAGTTCGAAGAATCCCTTGTCCTGGCATCATCAAGGAGCAGGACCTTGGGTTCAGTGGCATTCCCTCCCTCCTCCCTGAAACCGACCCCAAAACCTCCCCTTGACCTACTACCGCATATGCACACAGGACTCCCCAGTGTGCGGAAGGCCAAGGGGAGGATTTGGAGCTGAGACTCCGGCGTCGGAAGCTCTGGTGACCAGGAGAACAGGAGACAACCAACTCACCAGTGAGTGTTCTGGGAAGCTTCCCTGTGGATCAGTGGCAGTGTTGGGATCGCATCAGGGATTGACTATGTTTGGGAGGTCTCGGTGATTGGCGGTGGCCAGCATTGTTTTGGTGAGAATTAAAAAACGTTTATCCGACATAGGCCCGATCCACACCATTTTGGATAATCAGAGTTGTACTGTACTTGTATCCTGCTGGTATATACAATCTACACCTACTTCCTTGGCCTGGTCTGAGGAGACAGATCTGTCAGGTATTTCTTAATGTTTCAGGTTAGAAGACCCTTCATCAGAACTGAACTTCATCAGAACTTGATCATCAGCTCTGATGGATGATCAGTGCTTCCACCATTTTCTGTTTCTATTTCAGATTTCTAGCACTTGCAGTTTTGAATTTTTAGTTTATTAGACTGCAGATACAATCTTGAAACCCATTGCACCACTCCTACCATCAACATCACGAAAGTTTATGAAGGTTAAAAATTAGTGTTTCATCACACATACCGACACTCTTATTAAGATAGAGCTGCTATTATGAAATTACAAGCCAGTGCCAACCAAATATAGGTAATCCTCTACTTCCGACCTACGCGAGTTACATCTACCAGCATATATAACCAAATTTTAAAAAAATATTAGATAGAACTACACTACAAGTACATATTTTGTATTAAAAATACTGTATACAGTGATCCCTGCTCCTGGCGGCAGCCAAAGGTCCCTGAGTTACGACCAATCCGCGTTATGGCCAACCTGGCGGTCATAATTTCAGATGTATGTCGGGGACTAACTGTATACCAATGAATCTCCAAACTCTGTATGCTTTGAGGGTGAGAGGAAACTGGAGCACCCAGAGGAAATCCACGCAGGTCATGGGAAGAATGTTGAAACTCCTTAAAGAAGGACCGTTGCTCCTGGAAATTGGAAGATAATTTGAAAATACAACAATGGTATATAGAAATGAATAAATGTATTCCATTAGAAAAAATAACATATAGTTTAAGAAATAATATTGAAATATTCGAACAAGTATGGGAGCCTTACATTAAATACAATAGCGAAAACCTACCGGGAACAAACATTACCTAAGTTGATGGAAGGAGAAGAAAAGAAAAGAATGGACTCAGTAGAATTTCTGGTGTATTTTTGTTGAATGACAACATTGTCTAACTGAATTAATGCAACCTAGATTGTATAACTAAAATGGATGAGGGGGGGGGGGATGGGGGGGTGGCTTGGGAGGAGGGAGGGGGGAGGGAGAAAAAGTCACTGTAAATGCGTGGAAAAGAAAAAGTGTATATCATGGCTATTGTGATTTATGGTGTGAAAAATAAAAAATTAAAAAAAATAAATAAATAAAAAAAAAGAAGGACCGTTGCTGATTCTATAACAACATTGTGCTAACCGTTTCACTAACCTTGCTGCCTTCATGGTCATTTATTATTAGCATACGTGAAATTTCACCACTCTTATGAAAGTGTTAGAAATGGAAGACGATTATTTTTATTGGTGCAAACCATGCAGACACACAACCAATCACAACACACATAATATATCTGCAGGACAAGTATTTTATCCATAAAAATAAATAAATAATTGTTGCTTTGTGCAGATGAGTCTCGGATGGATAGTGTGAGCAGTTCCTTTGGTCATTCAGCACAGGTCTCACTGCCTGTGAGAAGAAGCTGCTCCTCAGCCTGGTGGTGCTGGCTCTGAGATTCCTGTATCTCTTTCCTGATGGGAGCAACTGAAAGATGCTGTGTGCAGGGTGGAATGGGCCCTCAGTAATTTTGCGCACCTTCTTCAAACAACAATCCCGATGCATCACATCGATATGGGTTGGGGGGGGGGGAGGGGAGGAGAGAGACTTCAGTGACCCTCTCTGCCACTCATGACCCTGTGGATTGACCTCCCATCCATTTCTCTGCAGCAACCATACCACACTATGATGCAGCTAGACAGAGTGCTCTTGGTAGAGCTCCTTTAGAACGTTAATATAATGGTCACCGTACCCTTGCCCACTTTAGTCTTCTCAGGAAGTGCAGTTGCTGTTGCACTTTCTTGACAAGCGAGTGGATGCTAAGTATCCACGATAGGCCACTAGTTAAGTGAACTCCAAAGAAGTCAGTGCTCTCCATTGTCTCTACTACAGAGTTGTTGTGCAATGAAGGATCGTTGTTCCTGGTCCTCCTGAAGTCCACGCTCTCTCCTTCATCTTCTCCACATTGAGACTCAGGTTATTACTCTCTCACATTTCATAAGATTTTCCACCTCTTCTCTACAGTGTGAGTCATCAACTACTGTAGTGTCATCTGAAAACTTGATGACACTGTTGAAGCTGGATCTGGTGACGCAGTTGTGGGTCAATACCGTAAACAGGAGAGGACTGAGCACACAGCAGGCTGAACTATTGACTAAAACTGATAAGGGTTCCAAAGGGATAGAGCAGCAAAATATTGTATGTGAAAGTCACATGAATCAGCTTTAAAATGTGGAATGCAACTGCAAAATAGTCAATCTACACCAAACACAACAACTGTTACATTAATGCCTCTAATAACTTTAAATACATGAAATACATTATGGTTCCTCTGGTAAGGTTAGTTGACTCAACATTTGTGAGGTAACAAAAGTGAGATTCACAAGGATGTCACCTGCAAGCACAAGGAAAAGGAGCCTCTCCCAAGTCAGAATTCCAGAATGAAACAGTTGGATACTTTGTGCTATCAGCAGATGTATGTTCAGATGTTAGATTGGCTACATTTACTGCCAACACTTAACTCCCACAGCACTTCTATATCCCAACTTGGCTCAGAAAAGCCATGTCAGTTCCTTCACTTCCAATTCTGTTGTCATTCTTTCACTGCAATATTCAGTTCCATAAACATGTATGGAATTGTACACATCATTTGAGTAATTTCCACTGTACATTGTGCTTTACTTCTGCATAATATAACAAAATTACCTAGATTTGATAACACCAAAATCTTGTGATATACAATAAAATCAAAAAAGGTCACAATCTGTCAAGATAATCTTTAACGGAAGCTGTTGAACTATGCAATAAAAACCATTCACACCACCCAGGGGGAAGTCGCATGCTGCACAAAATCAGTCACGCTTCAGCAAGTCAATTGGCATCATAATGTCTCATGCGCAGAATGCCTTTCGTACCAGGAATAAAAATAGGTTATATTAATATTAGCACAAATAAAAAATACATACACAAGTTCATTCTTAAAATTCTAGTTGACAGCTTACCATACTGGGTAGTCTTTTCTTTAATGTTGCTTCATCATAGTTGGGGTGTTTAGAGGGAACAAATGTTTTCCTTTTGCCTGATTGGAACCCACATGGCCGATGAGTAATGATCCCAGCGTGTCTATTCTCAGAGAGGGGTTGCTCCTGGTAACCAGTGTTTTCAGGTTCCACATCTGACAGATCAACTCCTAAAGTGCTGCATTCTCCAGGGTTATTGTTTCTTGTATTTTTCACTGCAATAAAAATCTTGGTTATAATATAAAAATCTCCCATTTGTATAAAAAAAAACATTCGTTTCATTCACGTGCAAAGTATCAGATATCTAAAATAATAAATTATTGAAATACATGTTGGTGGATTGACAGATGAATTGTATTTACAATAAATTCAATGAAGTTGAATGTGGATTTATTTGTAATGAAAGTACAGAAAATCTTTTACTAAATATTGAAGCTGAGATCCTAACCTTTAATTATGATGCTCATTGTTTATTGTTCCCTCATTAGAGAAAGCAACCAAGGAAATAAGCAACCTAAACTGTGGGCTATTAAGATGTAAATGATATAATGGTTCAAGTGCTTTCTTGCCTCCCTTTAAAAACATTCTTTAAATCCTATTCCATGGAACTAATTTTCATGAAGTGCTCATAAAGTAGATTTGACAGTTATCAGCTGACATCATTCTCAGTACATTAAAGGAAGTAAAATAGGCATCAACACACCAATATTTACTGCAATTGTCAGGATAACTACTGCTCAAGCCCAGGACATAACATTTCCTCCACAGTCTTCCAAAAAATACTCATTTTCTAGCAACCATACCCTTTGATACACTCTAATCAGAGCAGAGACATACTGTAGGCACTTTCAAATTGCAGCACCTGGGTAGTCCTACCCCCACCCCACCACGGTCAGTTGCCTCCACTCCTCGCCATCAGTAACACCCCTCCCCCCCCACTCCTGGAAACACCACTAACAACTGTCAGCCAAGCAGAATATATTCCTTGTTTTCTGATTCTCGAGCTTCCTACCAATCAGTTAATTCTCTACCCATACTAGCATGTTTTTGGTTATACTATGAGCTGCTATCTTGTTAAATAGCCTCATGTATGGTACCTTGACAGTGGCCTTCTGAAAATCCAAATATAAAACTTCCACTGCATCTCCCAGTCTGGGAGTGTGACTCAAAATTGAAATGGTAGGCACCCTCTGCCCCCAGAAACATAGAATCCCCCTCATCCTCACTTAGTACCCTACAAGCCTCCGCATCCAACACATTATCTGCCAAAATTTTCGGCACTATCCCACCAACAAATTGGAGGAACAACACCTTATTTTCTGTCTGCGCACTCTCCATGCAGATGGCATTTAACATTGACTTCTCTGCTTTCCGCTAAACTTTCTTGCCTTTTCTTTCCCCTCCCAGCCATTCCTCATCACTCACATTGCTGCTGTCCCCTCCCTCCTTTCTCAACTATCATCTCCTACCTTTGTCACCCTCCCCCTCTTTTTTGAATATTTTTTGATCTTTTTCAAAAATATACATAACATTTTCAGTATCATAATATATTAAACTTTTTATTACAAACAACAACAAATAAAAACAAAACAAAAACATATGCAATCCTTTTGGTCCAGGAGACCTATCTACCCTCAAACCATTCAGCTTTCTGAGCATCTTCTCCCTTGAAATATTAACTGCACTCACTTCCCTTCTCTTGTGCCCTCGACATCTGGCACTCTGCTAAAGTTTTCCACAGTGAAGACTGATACAAAAGACTCATTTAGCTTCTTCGCCATCTCCAATGTCTCCCACTATTATTTCTCCTGCATCATTTTCTAGTGGTCCTATATCTGTTCTCTTTTACTCTTTATATACTTGAAGATTTTTGTATCCTCTGATATTTGCCAACCTACTTTCATACTTAATCTTTTCCCTCCCTATGAGTTTTCAGTTGCCTTCTGCAAGTTTTTAAAAAGTAGCCCATCCTTCTATCTTCCCAATAATTTTTGCTTCCTTGTATGCCCTCTCTTTTGTTTTTATGTTGGCTTTGACTTCCCTTGTCAACCACAGTTGTGACATTTTTTCCTATTTGAATATTTCCTCTTTTTTTGGTTTGCATCTATCCTACACATTCCTCATTTCTCACAGAAACTCGTATCCATTACTGCTTTGCCAGCCTCCCTACAAGAGACCCCTTCCAATCTACTTTGGCCAGTACCTCTCCCATGCCACTGTAATTCCCCTGACTCCACTGAAATACCCTGTACTGACTTTAGTTTCTCCCTGTTAAATAACATATTGAGCTCAATCATATTGTGATCACTGCCTAATAGTTCCTATACACTAAGTTATCTAATCACCACAACACACAATGAAGTACGGCCCCCTCCCCTAGTGGGCTCATCAATAAGTTGCTCTAAAATACCATCTCGTAGGCATTCTACAAATTCTCTCTCGATCCTGTCCTAACCTCATTTTCCCCAAACTACTTGCATGTTAAAATCCCCTATGACTATCATAACATTGCTCTTCTGACATTCCTTTTCTATTTGCTGTTGTAATTTGTTGTTCATATCCCAGCTATTATTTGGAAGTCTGTAGATAACTGCCTAAAGCGTCCCTTCCCATTTCTTAACTCAACCCACAATGATTCTGCATCTTTTGATCTTATGTCACCTTTTCCTCATGATTTAATGTAATTCCTTACCAACAGAGCCATCCCAGCTTCTCTCCTTACCTGTCTATCCTTTCAATACACTGTGTATCCTTGGATCTCTCTCTTTATGTACCACTTTTTAAATTGTGCCTTTTAATTAATTCTTCCTACAAATATTTAAACTTTTTAAACATTACCTAGAAGAGGTGGCATCATCCATTTGTTTTTCATTTGCCACATATTTATAACATTCTCTTCTTTGGCTTGGCTTCGCGGACGAAGATTTATGGAGGGGGTAAAAGTCCACGTCAGCTGCAGGCTCGTTTGTGGCTGACAAGTCCGATGCGGGACAGGCAGACACGGTTGCAGCGGCTGCAGGGGAAAATTGGTTGGTTGGGGTTGGGTGTTGGGTTTTTCCTCCTTTGCCTTTTGTCAGTGAGGTGGGCTCTGCAGTCTTCTTCAAAGGAGGTTGCTGCCCGCCAAACTGTGAGGCGCCAAGTTGCACGGTTTGAGGCGTTATCAGCCCACTGGCGGTGGTCAATGTGGCAGGCACCAAGAAATTTCTTTAGGCAGTCCTTGTACCTTTTCTTTGGTGCACCTCTGTCACGGTGGCCAGTGGAGAGCTCGCCATATAACACGATCTTGGGAAGGCGATGGTCCTCCATTCTGGAGACGTGACCCATCCAGCGCAGCTGGATCTTCAGCAGCGTGGACTCGATGCTGTCGACCTCTGCCATCTCGAGTACTTCGACGTTAGGGATGAAAACACTCCAATGGATGTTGAGGATGGAGCGGAGACAACGCTGGTGGAAGCGTTCTAGGAGCCATAGGTGATGCCGGTAGAGGACCCATGATTCGGAGCCGAACAGGAGTGTGGGTATGACAACGGCTCTGTATACGCTTATCTTTGTGAGGTTTTTCAGTTGGTTGTTTTTCCAGACTCTTTTGTGTAGTCTTCCAAAGGCGCTATTTGCCTTGGCGAGTCTGTTGTCTATCTCATTGTCGATCCTTGCATCTGATGAAATGGTGCAGCCGAGATAGATACATTAACAATGGCGTGAAGCAAGGCTGTGTTCTCGCACCAACCCTCTTTTCAATCTTCTTCAGCATGATGCTGAACCAAGCCATGAAAGACCCCAACAATGAAGACGCTGTTTACATCCGGTACCGCACGGATGGCAGTCTCTTCAATCTGAGGCGCCTGCAAGCTCACACCAAGACACAAGAGAAACTTGTCCGTGAACTACTCTTTGCAGACGATGCCGCTTTAGTTGCCCATTCAGAGCCAGCTCTTCAGCGCTTGACGTCCTGCTTTGTGGAAACTGCCAAAATGTTTGGCCTGGAAGTCAGCCTGAAGAAAACTGAGGTCCTCCATCAGCCAGCTCCCCACCATGACTACCAGCCCCCCCACATCTCCATCGGGCACACAAAACTCAAAACGGTCATAACATTCTACACACTATTTATAAATCCATAACTTAACCCTCCTCACAGTTTCTCCCAGTCTTGTATGACAAGATATTTTCTCAATGCATCTGGAACACCTAATTCCAAGTTATTAACATCTAAGAAAAGCTGTGGTCCAAATACTGATTGCTGAAATATTTTTCTCTTTCCCACACTACCACTGTTACTCAACTAGTTTTCTGTTCTGATACATAATCATATCATCATGTCTAATTGACTATATGAAGTCTTTAGTTTGTCTATCATCCTTCAGTTTTTACATTTCTATATATATATTCTTTTGATCCAGCCCTACAATGCCTTCCCTGCAGAAATCTCTTCCTTTTTGAACTGGTTTTCTATGGTCACAGCAAGATTTCAACAACTGGATCCTGCATTAAATTCCACAGGGGTCAAATATCTCCACTAATACCACAAGCACGTTTCTCCACTGATAACTCATTCTCTTTCACATCAAAGGCACTACCTTTGGCATTCAGGAATGTAGTTCCATAGTTGCACGTCATTTCCTTGAGAACTCATCCAATCCCATTGCCCTCCTTGGGAAGTAAAATTTTTGTACCATTTCATTTCTTACAAATGCAAGAAGTGAATAGATGTCTTTTGACTGGTGATTCTCAGAAAAGGTCTGTTCCACAAAGCATGCATAGCTTACAACTTTCCAGAAACTCAAGAATACGGTAGTGAGATCGTGCCACCTCTTCTAGAAAATTTCTCTTACAGCAAGGAATGAACAGCAAAAATATTAAGGCTGCTAATATTTTCCCACCCAGCACTCCCTCTTCATAAATTGTACCCTGATGACATCTGCAGGTTCAAACCAGTATTGCCAAATATTCCACTCAAGTTTATAGTCAGGGAATAAGATGAAAATCTGATTTTATTTCATGATTTTTAGAACAATAGAACATTACAACGTAGAAAAAGGGCCCATTGGCCCTTCTAGTCTGTGCTGAACAATTTTTTTCCTAGTCCCACTAACCTGTACCCAGTCCACAGCCCTCCATACCTCTCCCATCCATGTACCTGTCCAAATTCTTATTAAATGTTAAAAGTGAGCCTACATTCACATCAGCTGACAGCTCATTCCACATTCTCACCACTCTCTATGTGAAGAAGTTCCCCCTAAACTTTTCTCCTTTCATCCTTAACCCATGTCCTCAGGCTTTTTCCATTGAAGGTAGGTGAAATTCAAACTAATCTACATTTACTCTGTTTCTCCCCCTTTAAATACCTCTACCAAATCTCCCCTGCAGGGAACAGTCATAACCTGTTTAACCTTTTCCTGTAATTCAGTTCTCTACTCTTTCTACCTTTTTGATATCTTTCCTGTAGATAGATGACCAAAACTGCACACAATACTCCAAACTTGCCTCACCAATGTCTTATACGACTTTACCATAACATCCTAACTCCTCTACTCAATACTTTGATGTATGAAGATCAATTCATAACCCTATCCACCTGTGACACCACTTTCAGGGAATCATGTATCTGTATTTCCAGATCCCTCTGTTCTACATCACTCCTTAGTGCCCTTCCATTTACCATGCATGTCCTTTCTTGGTTTGTCCTTCCAAAATGCAACACCTCACACTGGTCTGCAATTTTTCAGTCCATTTTTCCAGCTGGTCCAGATCCCTCTACAAGCATTGAAAACCTTCTTCACTGTTCACAACTCCTCCAATCTTAGTTTCATCTGCAAGCTTGCTGATCCAATTTACCACATTGATATAGATGACAAACAATGGTCCCAGCACTGATCTCTGAGGCACAACAGTCTGATATATTCAGTCTGAGAAGCAATCATCCACCATTACTCTCTAGCTTCTCCTGACCAGCCACTGTTAAAACCAGATCTGTACTTCATCTAGTATCTAAACCTCCCTGACTAACCTCCTACGTAGGACCCTATCAAAGGCCTTACTAAAGTCCATGTAGACAACATCCACAGCCTTTCCTTTGTCAACTTTCATGGTAAACGCCTCGAAGAACTCTATAAAATTGGTTAAACATGACCTATCACACACAACGCCATGTTGACTATCCCTAATCAGTTTTGGGTTATTGTAATGGATCTGGTTAATTTTAATATTTAGGCTAATGTTAAGCTATATTTCCTATAAATGTCTTCGGTAATGTAGTGGGTTTGGAACAAGGTTACACACGCCCGTACAATATATTCAGAAATTAGGTCATCTTTTGGAGTCGTGATATCTACAAGCCAGTTATGAAGGTCACATGGTTTTCAAGAAACTGTAGCTGGCAACTGTTGCTTTTTAAAATATTTTTTATTGAGCTTAACATATTAATCCTACATACAAAGTCAAATATAGCAAAAAAGCATATTTTTATCATAAATTAATATAAATGTAATTCAAACACATACATATTTGTTGATTAAATATTATTTCTTAAAAATAATTCTGGATGGAAACCAAATGAGTTATAATGTAGCAAGCCTTGGTCAAAACACAGTGTAATATGTCTAATGTGATAATATGATCTAGGACAACCATAATTAGACCCATATATATTCAATTAATCTAAAAAGAGAAATTAAAAAAAGAAAAAACCCAAAACTAAATCTAATCTACCCTCTCCCTCTATTCAACTGTTAAAGATTCCAGTAAATGGTCACATGTCTCATTGATGATGTAATGTCACATGATTTTGAGAACTACATTGCCAAATTAAGACATTTTGAGCCAGTTTAGAAGTCAAGACCCTGTGGAACACACATGAGTTGGACACTTGTGAAAGACAGGGTTGAATTACAGTAACCAGAAAAGGTGCTGTTATGTGTTAGTCATAATAAAAGGGGAATACAGAATTAAGTGGATTTCGAAAGGGAGACCACTTTCTGGCTGCTTTTCTTTTGAAGATAGAGTGCAGTCTCATTGGGTAATGAAACTCCATCACTCTTAAGATAAGAGAGAATTGAAGATCACTAGCGTGAGAAATTAAGAAGAAATCTCTTCTTGGAAAGTGGCTCAACAAGATTTGAGAGTCTGGGAAAACCTTAGAACTTGAATGTTAACAAATACGTTGTTATTGCTTTTAAGCATCAACTTACAGTGCTTCACTCTTGCCTTATAAATACTTCTGAACCACGATTTAAAAAGGATCCTCAAAGTTCAACAAAATGTTTGAAAATGGACTTTAAAATGGACTTTTTCCAGAATCAAGTTAAACTGTAATGGTTTTGGACTTTCACATACATTTAGGGTTAAGTTTTTAGTTAAGGTTAGATATTAAGTAAGAAATGTTATGCTATTAATAGTTTAATAAAAACTATTATTTTGAATTTATCACTGGTGAATTTTCCATTGCTGTTCCTTTGTTAGTACTAATAAGATTTTATTAGTTCATAACACTATCCAAATAATTGTATATTTGATCTTTTAGAACACCTTCCAATAATTTACCTACTACTAATGTTATAATTTCCAAAGTTGCTTTTGGAGTCTTTTTTTTAAAAAAAACAACATGATACCCTCTGGCATCACACCCATGGCTAAGGACATTTTAAATATTTATGCCAGAGCCTCTGCAATTTTAACACAAGCCTCATCCAAGGTCTGAGGGAATATCTTGTCAGGTCCTGTGAATTTATCTACCCTTATTTGGTTTAATACAGCAAGCACTTTCTCCTCTTTATCTGCATAGATTTCATGACCTCACTGCTTGTTTTCCTTACTTCCCACAACACTGCCCGTTTCCTGAGTGAATACTGATGTAAAAACATTTAAGATCTTCCCCATCTCCTTTTGGCTCCAAACAAATCCGACCACTTTGATCTTCAAAGGGACCAATTTTGTCCCATACTATCCGTTTGCTCTTAATATACCTGTAGAAATCCTTTGGATTTTTCTTCACATTGTCTGCCAAAGCAACCATAAGCTTTTTTTTTGCCTTCCTGATTTCTTTCTTGAAGTTTTCTTGCATTTTAGAAATACTCCTCAAGAACCTCATTTGCTCCATGTTGCCTATACCTGTTATACACCTCTCTCTTCTTCTGACCAGATCCTCAATATCCCTTGAAAACCAAGGTTCCCTGTGCCTGTTAACCTTACCTTTAATTCTGACAGGAATATATAAACTCTGTACTCACAAAATTTTACCTTTGAAGGTCCTCCACTTACTTTGTACATCCTTGCCTGAAAACACGTATCCCAATCCACGCATTCTAGATTCTTTCTCATTTCCTCAAAATGAGCCTTTCTCCAAATTAGAATCTTAACCAGAGGCCCAGACCTATTCTTCTCCATAATTAACGGTATTAATGCCATTATGATCACTGGACCCAAAATGTTCCCCAATACATACTTCTGTCACCTCTCCTGTCTCCCTCTCCAATAGGAGATCCAGTATTGCACTCTCACTAATTGGTATCTCTACACATGTATGCGCTGCTTAACATCCATTCAGGCAACATCTGCCCGCATATACATCCGTGGTCCCATAATTATTCATTTACTGCGAGCAAGTCTGCAGCAATTTAGAAAAAACGATCGCTAGTTATAGGAAATTGAATATTGTATACCCACACTGATCCCACTAACCCATTCTCTCCCCACAGCCCCTTGTCTCCCTACACTGATCCCACTGTCTTGCTCTCTCTCCCCACAGCCCCTTGTCTCCCTACACTGATCCCACTGTCTTGCTCTCTCTCCCCACAGCCCCGTGTCAGATAACACACTGGATCCACTGCTTTACTCTCTGCCTATAGCCCTGTGTCAATCCCCACAATGATGCCACTGCCCCGGTCTCTGCCCACAGCCCTTTATCAGTCACCACACTGATCCGTTCTCTGCCCACAGCCCTGTGTCAGTCCCCTCACTGATCCCTACTTACAAATAAAAAGTTTACATGTACACTACACTATCCCATATAGCTTTGCTAAGTATATAATAGGTGTTCGCACAATGATCACATGGCATAATGCCCAATTTCACAGAATGTTTCATGGATGTTAAGCAGCTCATACCTGTAGATTGATTTACAGAATTTTCCTTTTTTCGATTATTTTATTGAAAATCAACACATATAAAACAATAAAAAGCATATATCACATTGTTACAAATAATTGAATATATGGTAAACTATACAAAATGAAAAAGGACAAAAAAGAAAAATTACAAAATGAAACCCATCTAAAACCCCCTTCCTGATTCCCATCCCCTATCTACCCCCACTAAAAGCTATACTAAACTTAAAAAAACTAAACTGCTAAAATATTATAATAAACAGATATATATTAAATTGGATTGCTTTAGGAAACACTCAAAGATCCCAAAAACATTTCACAAAACAACATAATTTATTAAGGGAAGTCTTCACTAGTCTGGAGGATTCAAAGGAATTATTTATAAATTCAACCTAATGTTCGAACAAATAGGCTTCAAATCTGTAAAAATATAGAATATTTACCTCTCAAATTAGATGCAATTTTTTCCAATGGAATACAACTTTGAATCTGTTTGCCATCTTCCTAATGTTAAAGAGGCATCAATATTCCAAGTAACAGCAATACATTTCCTTGCTATCACCAGAGCTAATTTAACAAATTTCAATTAAAAATCTGATAAATATTACTTAAATTACATTTTCAAAATTCCCCATCAAAAATATCTCAGGATTCAACAGAAAAACAACACCTGTAACCTGTTGCAAAAATTTGCTCACAGAAATCCAAAAAGGTTCACCTTTTGGACAAGACCATGTAGAATGAAATTCCAATATCTTCACCACATCTAAAACATTTATCTGATATCCATTTATTCAATTTTTTAGACATAATATATAATTAATGTAAAAAATTATACTGAAGTAATCTAAATCTTAGATTAATTAGACATAGCATCTTTACATACATTTTGCCAAATTTGTTAATCTATTGATATATTTAAATCATGTTCCCATCTTTCCTTTGACCGAAATAAACCTAATTTAGATATTTTCTCTGGTAATTTCACATATGCCAATGAAATAAACTTCTTGACTTCTTGACACTTCCATCAGTAATCAAAACAGTAATAACTAATGGGCAAATATCTCAATCATTTAATTTGACAAAGTCAGGTAGCCAAGGTTGTCCTTTATCTCCTGCTTTGCAAGCATTGGCTTGCACAAATGATTCATGTAGATCAACAGTTAAAAGATTTTATGGTAAATCACACTGAACATAAGATTAGTATATTTGCAGATGATGTGTTGGTATGTTTGACTCAATCATAATTATAATTACCTAGACTTTATAAGCAATTGATAGATTATGAAAAAGTTTCTGGTTATAAAATAAATTAAATAAAAGTGAAGTTATGGAATTAGAACAAGGTGATTATTCACAATGTCAAAAAGATATTCAATTTAAATATTCTAGCACTGGGATTAAGTATTTATGAATACGTACAAATAATAATTTAAAAAGTTTATATAAATTAAATTATATTCCATTATTTAAGTAAGTAAATGAGGATTTGAAAAGATGGACAAGTTTACCTCTAACTTTAATTGGAAGAGTTAATTGTATGAAAATGAATCTTTTCAAGAATTCAAAGCCAATTTCTATACCATAAATTTTTTTTCAGGAATTAAATAAACAAGTTGGAATTTTTTTTTGGAAAGATAAGATGGCAAGAATATTGATAGAAAAATTAACATGGAAATATAAGCAACTTCCTAATTTTAAGAATTATTATAAAGCAACACAATTAAGGTTTCTTGCCTCCATATTTGGAAATATGGGTGGGAATTGAATTAAATAAAATTGGAGAGGATATAGCTGAAGAATTTATTTATAAATGGGAACCAAGGTTAATGACTGTTGACAGGGATGCCCCATTATTGAAACATTTGATTAATATCTGGATAAGATTAAATTAGAAAATGATGGAAGCTCTATGTCACCAAAAATGCTGTTAATCTTCATAACTTTCTCAGAAGATGATCCTTTTTGAAGTCTATGGTATAGTAAAGGAATTTATAAAATAGGAGATTGTTATCAGGGTGGTAGATTGATGTCATTTGATCAATTGAGAATTAGATACAACATTCCACTTAATGCTCTTTTTTGTTATTTTCAATTGAGAGCTTATTTGAGAGAAAAACCGGAAATGGTTTTAAAAGTATACGGAATTAGAATAATTGATTACTGACGGAATTGCCAAGGTTTATTTCATTAGCATATGTGAAATTAAAAAACTTTCCTGAACACATCTGACAACCCTTTTACAGTATGGGAGTCTTAGTCAATATGTGGAAAATTAAAATTTCCTACCATCACAACCTTATCTTTCCTTCTGCTGTCTCCTCCAATTCTCCTTGACTATTGAGCAGTCTTTAAAACAACTCCACGAGTGTGCTTTGACACATGGATTTAGGATTAAATGCCAAAATCTTGTGACGCTATAAACCATGGAGATGACACATTATTTAAAAGGGGAAAATTCTCATTTTTGAGCATTTACGCAACAATTCAAATGATGTGATCTTGACAATGTTCTGAGCTTAGATAATAAGGACAACCAAGATGTGGGGTAAAAAGGAAAATTACCATCTGACAATTTCCTTAATTGAATGTAATGACACATCACTGATTCATCCATTTCTGAATTTCCATCAATATGTGGCGGCGCACTCTCTCGGGGCAGACCGGCCCCGTGTGTAACGCCACGTGGCGGGGAAGCCCTGGAAGATGGCTCCTTTGGGGGTTCTTCCTCACTCAAACCTCCTGCTCAGCGCGCGCCCCAGGCAGTGATTATGACATCATCACACACGTAGTGACTGAACCAACGCTGCCCTTAAAGGGGCACACACTAAATTCAAATAAAACAGACTAACGACCCTCAATGTGGTGGCTGTGCTTTCTTCAGCTGTGCTCAGCACCACATTGGTGACCCCGATGAGCCTAGACATTTTTCTGGACTCTGAAACATGGATTCGGCAGAGATTAATGCCATAGCGATCAAGCTTTCCCCCTTTTGGACCCATCACCTGTGGACATGGTTTGGACAGGCGGAAGCACAGTTCCAGCTCCAAAACATCTCAGTGGACACCATGATGTTTTACCATGTCGTGAGCCCACTGGATCAAGACAGCAGCTAAAGTGGACGACCTCATCCATCACCCACCGGCTGAGGGTAAATATACCGCCCTCAAGAATTTGCTCCTCGGGACATTTGGCCTCACCCCCCAGCAACTGGCTTCCAGGCTCCTGCAGCTGGACGGGCTTGGGGACCACAGCCCCTCAGTGCTGATGGATGAAATGCTGGCCCTGGTGGAGAATAATAAGCTCTGTTTCCTCTTCTGCCAAATTTTCTCGAACAGATGCCGGAGGATATCCAGCTACTCCTGACTGACACAGATTTCATGGACCCTCGTAAAGCTGTGGCCTGGGCGGATGCCCTCTGGTGCACGAAGAGGGAAAACGAGGCAGTCCTCAACCAGGTTCCACGACTGGGAACCAGCTGACCTCAAGCAACCCCCAAGCACAAGCTGCAAGAGAGCCATTCAACCTGATGCCTTTATCACCAGCACTGGGGAGCACAAGCCCTTAAGTGCCAGCAACTTTCAGGGAAACGACCAGGCCAGCCGCCGTTGATGGCTGTGATGGCTGGCTACGTGAACAGCCTCCTTCACGTCACGGACAAATCCACCAGCCGGCATTTCCTGGTGGACACAGGGGCCAAGTTAAGCGTCCTACCCCCCACAGCTCTAGAGACTCGCACCTGATCTCACGATCCAACCCAGCGGGCGGCCAATGGTTCCACCATCAAGACCTATGGCACCCGCAGGGCACAGATCCAGATCAGCAAAGAAAAATTCCACTGGAGGTTCATGCTGGCCTCAGTGGGCACCGCACTGTTGAGGGTTGACTTCCTGAGAGCTCACGGCTTGCTGGTTGATATGAAGGGCAAGAGGCTGGTCAATGACCACACGTTCCACTCCGTGCGATTGGACGCCTGCAAGTCTGAGATCGCCGCCGTCACTGCCGCCAGAAACAAGTACTCTGACATACTTAATGAGTTCTCCACCATCTTGGAGCCACACTTCAATGCCACCTTACCCCAGCATGGAGTGTTCCACCACATCGCCACACAAGGCCCCTCCGCCCCACCCGCTGCACACCAGACCCAGACGGCTGCCGCATGAAAAGCTGCAACAGGTGAAGGAGGAATTTTCCAGGCTGCAAGAGCTGGGGATCGTCCAGTGCTCAGACAGTGCCTGGGGGCTGGAGACCCTGCGGAGACTACCGATGGCTGAACGACGCAACAACTCCCGACAGGTACCCTGTCCCCCACAATCAGATCCTCTTGGCCAACCTCCACGGCACGCAAGTCTTTTCCAAAGTTAACCTCGCGCAGGAGATATGACCAGATCCCAGTGCACCCTGACAACGTAGGAAAGACAGTCATCATCATTCCGTTCGGCCTTTTCGAATTCCTCCGTATGCCCTTCAGGTTAAAGAACACAGCCCAGACATTCCAGCACTTCATGGACACAGTGGGAAAGGACTTGGAGTTTGTGTTCATCTACCTAGACGATATTCTGATCGCCAGTCGCAACTGCAAGGAGCACAAGGCCCATCTCCACATCCTGTTTGCCCAGCTGGTGGATTTCAGCTGCACAGTCAACGCGGCCGAATGCCAGTTCGGCAAGCAGTCATTGCAGTTCCTGGGGCACACCATTTTAGCAGTTGGGGCTGCCCCAGCGCCGGAAAAGATGGCGGCTGTCCAACGTTTCCTCAAACTTTCTACCCTTAAAGGCCTGCAGGAATTCATGGGGATGGTGAACTTTTACCATCGATTCATCCCCGGGGCCGCCTGTATCATGCGCCCACTGTTCGCGCTGATCACTGCCAAGGAAAAGACTTTATCCTGGTCGGAAGAGGTGGACAAGGCTTTTGGGGCGACGAAGGAGGCCCTTGCCAGCGTGACACTACTGTGCACCCATGTCCGGAGGAGCACACAGCGCTCTCCATGGACCCCTCAGCCATGGCAGTCAGGGGAGTTCTGGAGCAATGGCTTGATGGACATTGGCGCCCACGGGCCTTTTTCAGTAAGCAGCTGCACCCACCGGGAACTTCTGGCGCTGTACTTGGCCATCCATAATTTTCGCTTCTTCCTGGAAGGCAGACCCTTCACGATCTTCACAGACCACAAGCCCCTCACCCAGGCATTGGCAATGGCCAAAGACCTGTGGTCAGCCAGGCAACAGCGCCACCTCTCTTATGTGTTGGAGTTAACCAGCGACATCCGGCACAGGGCAGGCAAGAACAATGTGGTCGCAGACACACCCTCGCCCCCGGCCTGGAATATACGCAACTGTCCCAGGCCCTGTGAACTGATGCAGAGATACAAACCCTCCGGATTGCCATCTCGGGCCTCGACCTCAAGGAGATCCAGTTACCCAACAGCTTGGACACGCTGCTCTGCGACGTGTCAACAGGTACACCGCGTCCAGTAATCCCACCACACTGGAGGGTGAGAGTCTTCAGCTTGATCCATGACCTCACTCACCCCGCGGTGAAGATGACCGTGCGGATGGTCGTGGATCGCTTTGTGTAGCACAGGCTTAAGAGGTGGCGGAGTTGGCTAGGAACTGCACCAGGTGCCAGACTTCCAAGGTTCACAGGCACACACAGGCTCCAATCCAGCACTTCGACTCGGTGGCACGGAGGTTCCAGCACATCCACGTTAATGTCGTCAGTCCCTTGCCGGTGTGTTCAGAGAGACACGTTACCTCCTTACGGTGGTGGATTGAGACACAAGATGGCCCGAGGCTATCCTCATCAGAGAAGCCTCTGCAGGGACATGAGCCAGGACCCTGGTCAGTCAGTGGTTTGCCCAATTCGGGGTCCCGGCGCACATCACCAGTGATAGGGGTGTCCAGTTCACATCCACACTTTGGGCTCAGATGGCAAAACTCCTGGGGGTAAAACTCCACCACACCACGGCCTACTACCCACAGTCCAATGGAGAGGTTTCATCAGCACCTGAAGTCCGTACTCATGGCTAGACTCAACGGCCCCAACTGGGCGGATGAACTACCCTGGGTCCACCTCAGGATCAGGACGGCACCCAAGGGGGACCTCCAAGCTTCAGCGGTGGAACTAGTATATGGTGCGCCACTCTCCCTGCCCAGCGGGTTCTTTGGCCCACAACCTGACACTGCACCCAAGGACGCAAACCTGCTGGCGGATCTCCGCAAGAGAGTGGCCTCCCTGGCTCCCCCACCCCCATCACACCACGGCACCCAGACTGTCCATCGCCCCAAAGAACTCGACTCTGCCCAGTTTGTGTTTGTCTGGAGAGGACCGCAGGTGGCACTGCTACAGCACCCGTATGAGGGTCCATACAAGGTCCTCCACCGGTCAAGTGGAACCTTACTCTGGACGTTGGTGGGAGGGAAGAACTTTTCACGGTGGACCGCCTGAAGGCGGCCCATTTGGACTTGCCGCAACCAGTAGAGACAGCCATGCCCAAACGGTGGGACGTGTAGCCGGTTCAGGGGGGGGAGGGGGTTGTGTGGTCGTGCACTCTCTCAGGGTGAACCAGCCCCGCAGGTAACGCCACGCACGTGGTGACTGAACCAATGCTGCCCTTAAAGGGTACGCACTAAATTCAAATAAAACAGTCGTTAACGACCCTCAGCACCACAAATAGTTTATTTTCCAATAGATCACACATGTCAATCATTAGGTGCACCTAAATGTCACCATTGCAATTCTCACAAGTTCCGTGACCTTCATCTTCTTGACACATAGCAGCAGCTTCAGCCATACTATCCATTCAGCCAAACGTCGTACTCAGATATCAAACATGCACAGCAATAACTAAAACCAAAACAGCTCTCGAAGGACAAGTGGCAGTTTCTCCTGTGTTCTAATTTGCAATAAATACACAGAAGGAATCCTTTAGTCAGGCTTACCACTTTTTCAATGGCCTTGGTGATACTGTTGACAATCAAGCCTCTGAGTTCGAAATGCTCTAAACAGAGCCCAATCAACCCAGTCCAAATTCCAAATCCAATTTCCAACTTTCTATTGTCTTAAATCTATATTTTAATTGACTAAAAATGGTATGACTATTTTTCTTTATAATCGCTTGGGGGATATTAGAATGTTGTTGCCAGTCTATTACTTGTTTAAACAAATCTGTACTAAAGTTGAGTTGAGTTTACCAGAGTTTATTAAACATCATTAACGTTATTATCAGTTGCAATACATTGCTGCATGCCATTAAAACCCTGTTAGATGGTACTTTGTTAAAAGGTCAATAAAATTGTTGGAACAAAACTAATTCATTCTATTTTGTAGAACAAAGGAAACTAAACTAACATGTGCAATCTTCAACAAGCCGCAAGACCTTGGCTCAAAGACATGGCTAAGAAGACACCCAAAAGAATATATAAACACATCTTGAAATCTGCATACAGAATTTTCTTGCAACTTTCACTTCATTTCAACCCTTACAGATTGGTTTGTGAGGTGCTGATCAACAATGAAATTACGTAACATGATTGTTCTGACAGTACCCAAGACAGTCACCCCATGAACACCCTGAAATGATACACAACCCAAAAAGTCTTCAAGTTTATTGTTACCTGATGGTACATATAACACACGTGTCTACATCATTAAATTGATGGAGTCGACTATTACTTTTAACTGGCTGAAATCCACAGTAGAATCTAGAATACCATATCAGTAGCAGAAGTCAAAATGATCTCTAAATGAACAAAATCACAATGAATTGAAGTAATAACACCATCTGCGCATCAAAACACATCCTACCATGTAACAAAAGCTGCAAGAGTAAAACACGAAAGTATGCAGACACTGTGATTGAAGTTAAAAATACAAAAGGTTAGGGGTGTGGAAAGAAAGGGGGAGCTCAAAGGAGGAGATGCAGGTTGACTAAGGAGAGGTGCAAGGTGTTAGAGAAAGGAAAGGAGTGGAGGTGGGGGCTATGAGTCAGTGGGATCCAGCAGCAGAGGTATCCTTGTGGAGGCTGATAGTGTGTGAACTGGTGAGGGTATTGGCGTACACACAGTACACCCTACACACAAATGAGTAAAAAAATAATTTATAGGTTTCCAAGATTGTTTAACAGACTCATCACCTTCAGGAAGAAGCAGTTTCCCAGCCTGCCAGTGCTGGTTTTTTATGGTCCTATACTTCTTCCTTGAAGGTAGTGTCTCAAAGATACTGCAGGTTGGGTGGTAGGGGTCCTCAATATTTCTCTGAGCCCTCTTTAAGCACCGCGTCTGTAGATATCATTGATAAAGGGAAAGGAGACCCCAGTGATCTTCTCAACATTTTTAATTACCCTCTGTACTGACCATCTGGTAGGAGGTACAGTAGCACTCAGGTTGTTATGTCAAATTGGGCAACAGGCTTCCCCCCACCCCCCTTGCCATCAGGCTTCTGCATTCTCAGAACATGCGGATAGTGTATTGTAACGGATTAGTGTTGACCTTTAATTTGGCGTTGAACTACATTTCTCATATATAAAATATTGTATCTGTATTAGCAAGTTAGTTGTGGGCTGGTACAGGGCCACACAGTTCACAGCATTTACAGAGAACCATTGTTTTCAGAGAAGAGTTCATTTTTGGAGTCGACGTGACAAAAGACAGAGCTAATGGATTTGAAGTGGGTCTTAATTATCGAAGGACAATGGAGTGTTTGCTTTATTAAAATCTGAAGTATCTAAGTACTCAATGAGAACTGCTGAAGGAAGCCATCTGCTTTTAAACCCAATAATTTAAGGCCTCTTGAATGAGAAATGAAACTCAGAGCCATGTGAGTGATACACTTAAGCCTTCGAAACAGAACTGAGGTAATCTTTCGGAGTCATGTTACCTACAAAACAGAAGTATGAAGATCACATGGTTTACAAGAAACTGGGGTTGGCAAATGTTTAAAATTCCAATTACTGATCACGTTTTCTAGGAATTAAGAACCTAATTGATTAGGTAACTGTCACATGGTTTGGAGAAATATATTATTGAGTTCAGTTTAGTTTGGAGTTGACAGAAGTCAAAACCCTGTGACACACAGGGATTGAAACCTCATGAAAGACCGGGTTGAGTTACATTTACCAGAATAGGTGCTTTTGTGTGTGTTACCCCTGTGTTTTGAAATAAGGAAGACCACTTCGCTGTCTCTTTGGAAAAGAGGACAGAATTCTTCTGGGTCTATTTTTGTATGGCCACTTCGCTTAACCGATGTATGGGTTTGTGAATTCATCATGGAAGAAAATAGCCTCATTCTGTGTCTTTGTAAAAGAGGATAGAATTGAGTTAAAAGACCTGAAGATATGATGTTTAAAAGAGCTTTGTAATTATTTCTGAACTGAGGATTTAAGAACTTCAAGCAAGACTAAAATGATACTGAAGTTTTAAAAATTGACTTTTCAGAGTGGGACTTTATTACACACATTTACATTTGCGCATAGTGGGGTTAAATTTAATGTTTAGAGATAAATACGAAATGTTATGTTATTAATAGTTTAATAAAAAAAACTATTATTTTGAATTTACCATTGCTGGTGAATTTTCCATTGCTGTTCCTGTGTTTAGTGCTAACAAAATCCCTTTAGTCCCAAAAATAATTAAGAGGGTTGTTAGTTCATAACAGTACAGCGGACCTTTACTGTATACATCTTAATATTTCAATATGTTAACTTCTATTCCAACATATATTTATGTAAATATGCTCTGTGGTCCTGGAGGAACACCATCTCCTCTTTACTGTGCGAGCATGTATGAACCATAAAGGTGACGACTTCTTATCTGATGCTTTACAGCCACCATACCAAGATTCAAAATCCAAACTTCCTTTAATGTTATGTAATAGTACAGAACATGTATTATTACACTAAATTGCCTTTTAACTGACAGAGTTGTAATTAGTGTTACCTGGCACTCATTACAATACAAGATAAAAAGAAGCAAAAGAGAGTTCCGTCAGAGTCACTGAGTATCCGAATTCACCTCCAACACACCTGCAGCCGCACAAACTCCTGCTCAATTCAGCCTCTGTGCCTAAAGCCCTTCAGGAGCCCTTCTTGTCCTCAGCACCCTCTGGAATCCCGGCTCTGATACCTGCTTACCATAGGTCAGTCTCCAGTAGCTCGCAGCCTTTGCGGGACCCCTCAGCTGCTGAGCCCTTCGCTGGTTTGCCACCCCGATCACCGTCCTGTAGGGTTGTCTCCTCTGCTCTCCTTCTGAACTGGGGGGTGACCTCCCTGTTTCTAGCTCCCTTGAACTGAAGGTCAATATTCTGAGAATATCCTACTTTTTACATTTAGTGATCAATTTTTAGTAACGACTCTGAACACCCAAATTTCTCTTTGCTTCCATAGTTCCCCAGCTTTCCCTCAGTTCAAAAATGGATATTCTCAGTCCCCCAACTAAATAATGGAATATCTCTGGCTGTCACTCCTAATTCACAACCAATTTTACAAGAATACCTAAAAGACAAACAATTCTATAATAACTTCTTGTGTCACTTCTCCTCTCCCTGCAATATGGCAAACTCCTTAAAAGTTCAGATTTATTTTCAGAGTACATACACGACATCACATATAACTTTGAGATTTTTTCATACAGTAGAATTTCTACTCATCGGTAGTGCAAAAAAAACTGCACTCAAGAAATCAATACACATACAAAAAGAGAGAAATGTGAACAAGAATGAGGTGCAAATAAACTATACAAAACAGAAAATAAATAATGTGCAAAGTAAATAGTCTTTAAATAAGTCTGTTGTTTCGGAGTCTGATGGTGGAAGGATAGCAACTGTTCCTAAAACTGGTGCTATGAATCAGATATGGCCCTACAACAGTACAAGGATTTCCTCTGAACAATTGCTGTTTTCTTCCCCCCATAACATATTTATTGAGCATCAAAAAAAACTTCATTCCATTATCAATTGCTACTTTCTAAGTGACCCATCATTGGTTGATCTATTCAGTAATTTTCCCTTTTCTGATTTAAATCAGAATTTAAAGCATACATATTAGGATAGAGAAGGGAGCCAGCCACTCATCATGTTGATACCAGCTCCAAGTACAATCCCATCAGTTCCCATTCCTCCTCATTTTATTCTCCTCTAGACTTGCAACTTATTCTCTCTCATGTCCTCCAGCTTTCATTTTTAAATTCTTTTGCCACTCACATACCAGAAAATGGAAATTTACAGCAGTCAATTAAAGTAAATTCACACCATAGTAAAGTGGGAGGAAAAAAAAGACCACTCTGTTGGACCCAGGTCGTCACAAGGAGAATGTGAAAACACTATAGATACATAACATCAGAAGCCAGGAAGCAATGGAGGCAGCACTGTTATTAGTCACCCTTCTCCTATCCTCTAACCTTGAATTGCTTGATTCAAAGCATTGTTCCAAAACTAGCAGCCCATATAAAACTTTGACAATTGCAATTTGCTAGTTTCTTTAAAAATCTAGCCTGTGGAGAGTGGTGTTGCTAGTGTCCTAATAATTCAGTTTATATTAAATACCTATTGTTCTCTTGAACTATTTTTAAAATAATTTTTTATTTAATACTTCACCATGAACCATGTCAATATATACAAATATTCATTATTTGAAATGGGTATAAAGTACTCATATAATAGGCCCTTCTTACATCTCATCTCATTGATACACCTTAATGTTATAACCCACCCACATTTTTACCTCAATGAAACAAAAAAATATCATCCATAATTTGGCAGCGTTGAATTTCTGATCGTCTCCAATCTTTATTTTTTGTCCTTTCCTTCACGGCTGTCTTTGTATGATTCATTCCACGTTCAAAAGTTCCTCCCAACCCATCTGTCCCTTCATCTCAATCTCATTTGTTAAACTACTGAAAAAAAAACTCACTTAAAAAAAAATCACCATCTACTCAGAGTTTTCTTGAAGCTTTCTTTTCCACATTGATCACTTTCCATGTTGACTCTGGGATGAAATGTTTTCATGTACTGGTCATTGAGAATCTGAATATTTTTTCACTTGCCATATACTCTTTGTTAACTTGTTATATAACACAGATGCAGTGGAGAAAAAAAAATGGACGCTCCTTGCCTTGTCTGCCTCTGGTTCCAGTTTTAGCTATCTCACATCACAAATTAATGGGAAGAACCCCACAACAATTCCCTTGAAATACTCAGTGATTAAGCCTTCACAGCTCTCCAGGTTAGAGAATTCAAAAAATTTCCTACCCTCAGGGTGAGGAAATTTCTTCTCATCTCTTTCCTGAATGATTTACTACTCATTATGAAATTATCATGTCTGGTTCTATACTTCAGAGTCTGGGAAAACATCACTCTTCTGTCTTCTATCAAGAATTATGTTTCAATGAGACAATAACCCATTCTTTTAAAGTCAAGCATACCTGCTTCATCTCTCCACACAGGACAAACCACAATCATCCACAAAATCATTTAGGTGCACTCTCTCTCTTTTTCAAGTACATCCTTGGTTCTTGATCCTCCAAAATATTCCATATGGAATTTAAACTTGAGGCAGGGGAAGAGATTTTTGAAGAGCTGTCTTAAATTTCATTGGGTCTGGATGTGTGAGTATGGTTGGGTGAAGATTATTCCATGCTTTAATCGTTCGGGGAGAAAATGAATTGCTATACACGTCTGTCTTGGAAGATGGCACTACAAATTGGGTTGCATGCCCTCCTCTGCTCTGAGCAGGCTTCGGTTCGGTGTAGTCTATATTGAGCTGGCAATTTAGCATTTTGTAAAAACAGGACAGGCAGTGTTCTTCATGTGGGCCTTGGAGAGAGCTCCACTTTAATGAATCCAAGAGCTTTGTAACACTCTCTTCCATATTCATTTGTAACAAATCAGGCTGCCAGTCCCTGGACTTGTTCCACGGTAGTAGTTTTATTGTATGGGTCCCATCCTTCCTCAAGTCACAATACCAGTCCTGAATACTACAAACAGGTACAATCTCTCCAGTATTCTGTACAATTTCTGTAATTCATCTTTACTCCTTAAATTTTGCCTCATTTTAGATTGAATTAATCACTTTAATTTTTATATAAAATATAACACAAGAGCCTAAAGGCTCTTTAACAACCAGATTAGTAATATTTCATTTTCTCTTCTTCAACATGATCCAGTGATCCATCTGTTATACATTGTATCAATGCATCTCCCTCAACATTATTACTGCTAATTTGGTTTGTCAGTTTCTACATAGATACAAGTCCAGAATCAGGAAGTATTATTATGAACAAGTCATGAAATTTGGTGTTTGGCAGCAGCGTCATAGGGCAAACATACATATTATTATCATTTTTATAGTAATGTAAGATGGTTATAATGCTACAAGCTATGGCTCTGCGGAGCCTACGGCGCAGGAGGTTATAGCTGTATGCAGGTTAGCTCAGAAAAAACATGCTGTTCCCAGAAAAATAACACAAACCCCAGTTGAGTGTAGTTAACACTGAGTTTTATTGGGTTCACAGCTCTACTTTTATTCTCAAGATGAGGGGCGTGGTCAAATCCCCCTCAGCGCTGATTGGTGCATTTGTGATCCGCTTTCCTTGATAGGCCAGTTAGGCTCCTTTAGTTGTGGCCAATTGGAGGGCAGCGCTGCAGGCCTGGTGCAGCCTGCTGGATCATCACTTTTGTCCTTCATTTTGTGAGGCTTCCCGAGGGGCCTGCGAGGGGCCGCCACAATAACAGTAATAGTACACAAAAAGTAAGGCAGTGACTTTGGTTCATTGATTATTTGGGAATTTGATGGCAGCGGGGAGGAAGCTGTCCTTGTGTCGCTGAGTGCTCATCTTTAGGCTCATCTTTTCCCTGATGGTAGCAGAATGAAGAGGGCATAGCCTAGGTGGTGGGGGACTTTGAGGATAGAGGCTGCTTTTTTTAGACACTGCCTCAAGTCATCGATGGAGTGAAGTCTGGTGCCTGTGATGTCACAGACTGAGTTAACAACCCTCTGGTGTTTATTCTTGTCCTGAGAGTTGGCACCTCTATACCAGGCAGTGATGCAGCCAGCCAGAATGCTCTTATGGTACACTTGCAGAAGTTTACAAGAGTCTTTGGTGATGTACCAAATTTCCTCAGACACCTCACGAAGTATGGTTTTGCTGTCGTTGAGCGCAAGGTTGTTGTCATTACACCATTCAATGAGCTGATCTATCGCCCTCCTATATGCTTCCTCATTGCTGTTTCTGATTCTGCCAATGTCATCAGCAAACTTGTAGATGGCATTGAAATTGTGCCTGATCACACAGTCGTGGGTGTATAACAAGTAGAGCAGTGGGTTAAGCATGCATTCTTGGGGTGTGCCAACGTTGACGATCAGTGAGGAGAATACGAGACGTTGTTTCCAATTTGTACTGACTGTGGTCTTCCAATAAGAAAGGATCCAGTTGCGGGGGGGGGTGGGGGGGGGGGCGGGGGCGGGTACAGAGGCCTAGATTTTGTAGCTTGTTGACCAGCGCTGAGGGAATAATGGTACTGAAGGGCAAGCTGAAGTCTATGTGGAACAGCCATATGTATGAATTGCTCTTTTCAAGCTGATCCAATGCTGAGAGGAGAGCCAGCAATATTGCATTGGCTGTGGAGCAATTGTGATGATAGGCAAATTGCAGTGGGTCCATGATTACTTTATTACCCTCATTATTTGCACCTCTAATCATTTTATTTATGTTATGTCTTAGGTTACCATTACAATTTGAGGGCCTGTAATGATCCAAATAATTTTTTGATTAATCCACCCAAACTTATTCATTTTTTTTCTATGTATGATCCTCTTTCTCTCATTATACAGTTTTGTAATATTCTTTTCTTTGTTATCAGGGATAAACTCAACTTTCTACCCACCCCCCTCCCCCCAACTACTGTGCCTACTTCTAAGTGTCCAAGGAGATGTAATTTTGAATATTGGTCACTTTGCAATTACATTGCAATTCTCAAATTCATCTGCTTGTTTTTTTTTAACTCCACGTGCATATAGATAGACATCTTTCAGTTTGTGTCTTCACTATTTTGCCTGCTCAGAAACTAATGAGAAGAATATTCTCATGCTCTGCCTCTTACTGATGGACCCTGTTTTTCATTTCCCTTGACCTACTCAATCCCCATCCTATTACTTTGTCCTTTCTCCCACTTTTATTTACTGCAACTCTAGCTATTCATTTCATTAGTCCCAGCCCAATTCACATGAAGTCCATCCGAAATGAATAGCTCCCCTGTTCCAGTGCTGGTGCCAGTACATCATCAGTTTGCAGATGAATCGACAGTAATTGGCCCCATGAGCAACAACGATGAGTTGCACTACATAGAAGAAATCGAAATCTCGCGAATTTTTTTTTCAATTTTTAGACATACAGCACAGCCCATGAGTCCATGTTGCCCAATTTACACCCAATTAACCTACAATCCCGGTTCGTTTCGAGCAGTGGGAGGAAACTGGAGCCCACGGGGAACATCACGTAGACATGGGGAGAACATACAAACTCCTTCCAGACAGCATGGGATTCAAACTCCAGTCCCAGTTGCCGGTGCCGTAACTACTATGCCAACTGTGCCACCAAAAATGGGGACGAGAATAACTACCCAATTCTCAATGTGGACATGACAAAGGAGATGACTATAGACTTCAGGGGGACTAGGGATGACCACCCTCCACTACACATTAATAGCTCTAGTGGAGAGAGTAGAGTGCACCAAGTTTCTAGGAGTCCACTTAGCAAGCGACCTATCCTAAGCACACATCTCCTCACTTGTCAGGAAGGCGCACTAATGACTGCACTTTCTGAGAAGACTGAGGCGGCAAGGCTACCAGCCATCATCCTGTCAACTTTCTATAGGAGTACTATTGAGAGCATCCTGACCAGCTACATCACAGTGTGGTCCAGTTGGTGTAGAGAATTGCATCAGAGGTCAATGCACAAGACTACAAGAGCAGCAGAGAGGATCACTGGGGTGTCTTTCTCTCTTTCCCCCCACCCCATCACAATTGACGTGATCTATTGGGATTATTGTTTGAAGAGGGCCCGCAAAATCATTGGCGACCCCCCATCACCCTGTATTCAATATCTTCCAGCTACTCCCATCGGGAAAGAGATACAGAAGCATCAAGGCCAGAACCACCAGATGAGAAACAGCTTCCCACAGGCACTGAGACTGCTGAGCAACTGATGAACAGCTCATACAAACCCTCTGAGATTCTACTATTTAAAAATATTTATTTTTATATATGTTTATTTTGTACTACTGCATATGTATCTTTGTCTGCATGTGTGTATGTCTGTATGTTGGCATTTTTTTTGCAGAGGACCAAAGAACACTTTTGTTCAGTTGTACTTATATAGAAGGATGACAATAAACTTGAACCTGAACACGAGTAGAAACTCATTTTTTAATCCCTTCACAGATATCTGAGAAATGCATTGAACTTTCTGATGGTATGGACCCAATGTGATGTCCTTAACCCTGATACCAAGCAGGCAGCACAGCCTTCAAGACATGATCTAACCTTCACAGAATTATCAATCCTCCTACCTGTATTATCTCACAATTACATTTATTTTCAATTCTCACTTTGCATGGACTGCAAAGATAGTTGGAAAAATGCAAGGGCTGGATCTCCTCAGTGATCCCCAAACCTGCTTCCAAAAGACACTGAGAACCACTATCGGGAGACAAGCTAATTCATGTCAAATGTCAAAGTAATGAAATGTCGAGGCAACAGTGGTCCTGATTTAAAAAAAATAAGCAAAATTAAGAAAACAATATGCAATTCTCTCACTCAGAAAATAAGTGTCGAATTAAATATCGAAGAAAGGACTGGGTCAGAAAAATGTTATAAATAATTGTCAATTATGCTTCTTTCAATTAAGCTAAAGCTGGTGAGAGGGAACTGTAATTTGATATTAGAGCTATGAAAATGTTGATGATAAACAATATCAATAATTTGTTATGTTTCTGATACTTTATAATGTGACTGGAATTCAGCTCTCAAAACAATAAGTTTCCAAGGTCACTTACAGTATACTAAGGTTGCCAAACATCTCCTTTGTTCATCGCTTTCATGAGAAGTTGAGGGGACGCTATTAACTGAAAGTACTTGCTGGGGAACTTGCATGTTGTGAATGTCAACAACCTCTGCACCATCAAAAATCAGCGCTTCGATTTCCTCTTCTGTTTTCACTGCAAAACAAAATTTGGAAGCAGTTATTTCAAGTTCTGTTTTTTTTGAAAAATGTTTAGTTTGTTAATCAAACAGAGCACGTTCAAGAACGTACTTGGAGTTGAATTGCATACAAATTGGCTAAGCAGTATATTTTTGTTAAAAATAAATGGTCGTGGCATCTTCAAAAGCAAGTCGGGTCCATCTATTTAAAAAATTACCACTCATTTTTGGTTCCTCTTAAATTAAATTGTTTATTACTGTCATGTGTATGGAGATTAAGTAAAAAACATTGTTCACTTGCCACCTCGGTAAATAAACCCATAATACAGCAAAGTATTGCAAAAAGATGCAGAACATAGTGTTGCAGAGAAAATGCAGCTAAAATATGCAAAGGCCTCAACCTGATATGTTTGTCAGATCATCCTTCAGGTGCAAGGGTCCATTTGAGGATCAGATAACAGCAGGAAAGAAGCTGTCGATGAAACAATGGTATGAGTTTTCGAACTCTTTTCTTCCCTCTCATCAGGCAGAAGATACAGATATGGGATCGGTTCCTTTAAATCGAGAAACAAAAGTGCAGATGCTAGAATCTTGAGCAGACAAATAATTGCTGGAGAACTCAGCAGGACAGGCAGCATCCGTGGCTAGAAATGGTCAGTCAAAGTTTCAAGCCTGAATCCTTTATCAAGACTCATTTAAAAATGTATTGAAAGGACCTTTAAACACACTGGCTGCTTTCTCAAATAGTGAGCAGTTCTGCAACATTTATGGTAATGTGTATGGCTGCCTCTTGGATAAAGTTTCAAAGTAACTTGATGCATTGTAATATCCAATTCTCAGGGGCCAACTCAAGAACTCTTCAGCAGAAAACTCTTGAGCTACGGAACTGACATTAGATGTGGTTGTAACTGTCTCCATCAGTAGCTTCAAACTATAACTGCAGCACATCACCTACCCTATCTATCTCACGCTGATATATTTTATTTCTTTAAATATGAAGATATATTGTTGCTGTACCTGCCCAAAGTCCATACATTGTGAACTCAGTGGGCACTGCCAAATGTCACCTTTGTTCACTACTTTAATAAGAAATTGAGGGGACGCTCTCAACTGAAAGTGCTCGATGAGAAACTGCAAAACAAGTCAGGATAATAGACAAATTATACCTGGATATCTCATTTATATATTGCCAACAATCTAGCAATGGGGCAAGAGGTCTAGATCAGCTTACAAGGATATATGGTTGCACTAAGCTGAGTGTATGAAATGGAGTTCATAGACAGTACTAACCAGAAACATATGAAGCCTCCATTAGACAGGCAGCAGACTGACAGAGACAGAGTCAATGCACAGTAGCTATGGTAAGTGAAAATAAGAATGCAAAACAGAAACAATAAATTCTGGAAACATTAAACATGTCATGCAGCATCTACGGAAAGAGAAAGAGAATTAATGTTATAGGTCAAAGAAACAATAAATTCTGGAAACATTAAACATGTCATGCAGCATCTACGGAAAGAGAAAGAGAATTAATGTTATAGGTCAAAGATCCCTCAACCAAATAAAGATTAGAAAAACTTCAGTCTGAAACTCTGTTTCTCTTTTCACAGGTGCTGCCTGGCCTCCTGAATGTTCCAACATTTGCTGTTTTAATTTCAGGTTTAAAGTATTCACAGTATTTTTTTGTATTTTCACAGGAGTATGAATTATAGGGCAACGCTGTTAGTGCAATGCAGTAACAGCATCGGTGACTGTGAGCGGGGCTTGAATTCCCGTGCTGTCTGTAAGGAGTTTTAAGTTCTCCCCATGTTATTGTGGGTTTCCTCCAGGCACTCCGCTTCCCTCCCATCGTTCAAAATGTACGAGGGTTTGTCAATTGGGCGGCACCGGCTTGTGGGTCGAAAGGGCCTGTGACTGTGCTTTATGTCTAAATTTACAATTACAGTGAGGGTTAGACACTGTCAATGACAATAAATAGAATTGTTACCCAAATGTCCCAGTTTATAATGCAAGATCCAATAATTTGATGAAAATTATATTTATTCCAAACCCTGATAACTATAATTAATTTTCTGAATACCACATTGATAATTTGTGTAAACTGTTGATAATCATCCTGCATATTATGTAATGCAATCCACCCAATTGTTCAGGTATTAAACCCCATCAAGGGAACATATATCTAAAACTTCACATTTCTGCTTTTGTTTACGGCTTCTGCGTGGAATTAAAAAATTAATCTGCCAATATTTAACATATTTTACATTTTTTTAAAATTGAAAAAAGTGTTAAAGTTGATATTTTGAACAACTTTACAGTAAGATTTTGCAAACTGTCAGATGCAGACTTCCTTCAGGTGTATATTGTAGAAGAGACTAGGGATTATCTAGTGCTATTTTTTTAAATCCATTTCTTTTCCTTCTACTCTTGTTGCCGTGGTGTAATATTCTCATTCATTTTCAGATAATAAGGTGCAGTACCGAATGATAAATAACACCAGAATAGAATTCAACTTGCAGCAATTTATTAAAATGCAAGTTATAAAAATGTTCCCAGTTAATAGATTGCAAAAGTCCCCAAAACGATGCCAAGAAACCTCTTGTTTCTTTTGAAAACCAGGCTTGAATGTACAATGATTTGGCCTCTTTTTTTAATAAAAAGTCCTGTGTTTCATAGCAAAAATGCAGGGTTGAATCCTCATTTTTAAAAATATGTAAACCAGATTTGGAGCTCCAGGTCAGTGTAAAGCATTCCTTGGTCTTGAAATCAAATGAGAAGAGGTATTTAATTAGCCATGTGATTTACAATACTATGAGATACTAAATAAATGCAAAATCTTCCCAAATGTCATCAACTTATCTGATGGACCAAAAGAAATTCTGCATTATCTATTTGAAGAATAGCAGTAGGTAACCAATGGTCTCTTCTACAACATTCACTTGAAGGCACACACAGCATCTGACTGGACTGACTTTTTGCAAGACCTTGCTGTACACAAAAGTACTGCAATGCCATTTAAAAAAGCACAGATATTTCTTCATCTGAGAAGCACCTGGAGGCATCCAAAATATGCAAAAGGTGCAAGGTATTTTCTCTTTATTCAAATAGCAAAATAATGGAAAAAGTTAATTCAACAAAAATAACTGCACCTTTAATTAAAAAAAAACCATTTAAATTGCAATTTAAAAGCAATTTTAACATTGAGAACATCTCAGGGCCGACTCAACTGAACCCAAGTTTACATATTATTTGCTAATTACAGAGAATGTGACCATAAATGTATTTGGAAAAAAAAGGTGCTTTTGTTTAACCTTTCCCTTCTGTTATTCATCATTTATAGATTTGTATTTGTACAGTATTAAAAAAATTATAGCGCTCTTTCAGTGAAATGTGTGATACACCTTGGGCCAGAGTGCCCTTTTTGGTCAGAGCAAAATGTAAATATTTCCATGTGCTTCAGGTACATAGTGGTTGATGTGTGTAGTGATAATAAACAGCGATCAACATTCCTGTCCAAAATTCTACCGTGCACACAGGGCAAAAAAAAAAGCAGCGGAGGGCTGGGGGCTGTTTAGCTTTAAATATCTGAACAGTTGCTGGAAAATAATGCAATGATCTTCCTCCATGTAGGTTCCCTCTAATCTTTCCACCTCCTGCTCCAATGAAGCCAATGTCATAAGACCATAGCCTGGTCCCAGATTATCCATGCAAATGTTTCCATTTCCTCAATCATTTCCCCCCCCAACCCCCCCACTTCCTACCCTGGATCATCTGTCCTAACTCCAATTCCTTTCCAGGATTGTGTCCAAAATATAGAAAATTAATCTGTACAATATTCTTGCTTCCCCACACCCCACAAACAGTGCTCCCAAAATATGATATGCTCCCCAAATCAAAGTGATCATCTCCACAATATTAATTCTCAGAGTAGGCAAGAGATTGTGGAGGAAAAGCCAATGGTTCAGACGTCATATGAGGGGATACTGGACCCTCACCTTCAAAACCACTTTTTAAACCAAGGTCTGTTGTGGACCAAATTGGACCCATTGGTCAGATCACCTTGGAAATGGGTAGAATTTATTCTAATAATAGTAAAGAATCAGAAAAATCTGGGTTGATTAAGCATACAGGAGCACTTACTACATAAATAGAGGCATCAAATTCAAGAGTTAAGAAGACTGTCTGATGCTGAAATCTGGAGCAGAAAACAACCTGCAACAAGAACTCAGATGCTTAAGCAACGCCATTGGGGAAAGGAAAGGAATTGCCAACATTTCAGGTTGAGACCCTTGACTAAGAGCAAAGATGAACCTTTATGAAAGCACTAGTTTGGCAACAATTGGTATATTTAGTTCTGGACACCAAATATTAAAGATATAAATCTTACAGAGGGTGTCAAAGAATTTTATTAGAGTGATTCCAAGCAGAAGGGAATTTAGTTATTTAAAGATTGGAGAATTTGGCTAACAAAGGAGGTTGAAAGTTTGGATATGGGTGTTTAAAATCATGAAGTGTATTGTGAAAGGGAAAAAGTTCTCTTGATCAAGGGTCAAGATTGAGAGGATATAGATTGAGGGTGGTTAGCAAGATAATCAAAAGTGATTATTTGATGTTCTGGTTCTGAAATGTTTGTATAGTATTTACTTTGTGTTGAAGCGTCATCCATCAGAAAGTTATACTAGGCACATCCTGTCATGATTTACTTCACTGGCTTCATTTTTCTGTCATATTTTTCTCATGCAATGATGCCATCTTTATGTCCAATTGAGCAAGTTTTTCATGACTAAATTTGGTGTTAGCGCCTTATTTATGATATCAAAATTACTTAAAGCCCAAGTTTTGACAATAGTTGTATGTAGTCCGGCTCTGAATGGTAGCTAGGGTCCAATGCATATGCTTCAAAACATTTTTCAAATGCTTTACCATTTTAATTTAGAATAACCATGATGATTCTTTCAAAATCTTAAATTTATAATGCAGAACTTAGTAGATGATATTGTGAGAAAATGAAATATTACACTAATTTTTAACAAGAATGAGGAAAATTCAATTACTTGACTATTAGTAGCAGGCAAATTTAAAAAACAGACAGAGTCTGACTAAGGAAATTTGACCTTATTTCTATTCTTATTCATGCTTGTAACACACTTTCAGCATTTCTCTGTCATTTGAAGATGAATCGTGCTATTTTATAAATAGCTTTGTCCTTTAAAAAGGCAAAGTTCCACGTGTGGAATTGGATCAGATTTTAGCTGTCATTGATTGATGACTGTGACAAGGGAGAATGTTCCATAAAGCAGTAATTCAAACAAATTTTACACTTCAAAACAATGAAATGCAAACACCATTGTGTTATCTGCTCCCAAGAAGCTACGATCATAAAGCAGCCCAATACTTCTTGCTTATGCATTATTTTTAAACTTAATATAAACATTGTTATACTTTGTTGCCAGTAGAAATTCTTAATTCTTAGATCTTTTCCGTCAATACTAATATCTTTTAAGCCTTTTCATAATGGCTTGATGTTTCACTGTGTCAAAGGCTTTTATATAGTCAATGAAACAGAAGTAGAGGTCTTGTTGTACTTCTATTGACCTTTTGATAATATTCCTGAGAATATAAGTGGTGTTTGATGATCCCTTGCCTTCAACAAAGCAGCCCTGTTCTTCACTATCTCTGGTTTAATTTTGCTTCTTATTCTGAGCAAGATGATTCCAAGTCGAGTTTTTATGAGGTGACTCATTAAACTAATTGTTCTGTGCGTTGCACCTGGTTTATTTGGCAGGGTCATGGATACTGTCTTTAAAAGGTCTTCTGGTACTTTGCCACTGTTATATATTCTATTCAATATGATTGCTAATTTCTCAACACCAAAATCTTCTAGCACTTCCTACAGTTCAACCAGAATGTTATCTGGTCCTGAGTATTTCCCCTTTTCCACTTTCTTCATAACATGTTGCACTTATTTCATTATTGCTGGGCCCTTGTTGTTGCCAATATCAAAGTTGTCCTCTTGGCCATTATATAGCTTGTACATTGTATAGCTCTTTGATATATTCTGATCATCTTTGCATTCTTTTTCCATAATTGAAGAGCCATCTTTTGCTTTCATGAATCCTATTCTTACTTACCCTTCTTTTCTTCTGTATAACCATTTACGCTGATTTGTGACCTCATTACTCTTGTGCATACGTGTTACTGGCAACTAAGTTCAGCCATACAGATAAACAAGATGGGGACCATCAGCCAATAAAGTGAGGAGTCAGTAAGGGTTGCATTCTATCACCAGACCTGTTCTCCCAGTACACCATACAAAACCTACCTGGAATAAGTATAGGAGGACACAATATCAACAACCTCCACTAAGCAGGTGATACAGTACTGAGAGCAAATAATGAAATAAATTTACAGAAATTAGTATCTACCATTAACACAGAAAATGAAAGACTTGACCTAACTTTAAACAAAAAGAAAACTGAAGTAATGGTAATATCAAAGAAACCTGATATTCCAAATTGTAGGATTGTATTGGGAAATGAAATCCTGAGTTCTCAACTTCAAGTACCTTGGATCATGGATAACATCTGATGACAAATGTGAAATAGACATAAAAGCAAGAATAGCAATGGCAAGAACAGCAATTATAGAAATGAGAAACATCCCAACAAACAAGAAAATAACAATTGACATCAGCCTCAGAACTCTCAGCTGCTACATTCTTTCTATACTGTATGGCTATGAATCATGGACCATCACAAATACAAATGTGCATATTATACAGACAGAACAACAAACACAGAAGTCCTATAAAGAACTAAAACAAAACCTACATTACTTAAAAGAGTGGTTTTCAAACTGCCCCCCCTAAACTTACATTCCACATTAAACAATCCATATGCCATAAGTGCTGTGACTGGTAAGGGATTGCTTAAGGTGGTATGTGGGTGGGAAAGGAAGAAAACCACTGCTCTAGAACCAATTGTTACTGAAATATTTTGCTTGAGAAAAATTGTAATTGGCCATTTTCTTTGGAGTTATGAAACAGTGTACATAACGAGTCAATTAGGTACAATTAAAACTGGTTTCAAACTTTTTCATACCACCTGAAGCAATCCCTTACTAATCACAGAGCACTTATGGCATAGGGATTACTTCAGGTGGAATGTGAGTTTAGGGAGGCAGTTCGAAAACCAATGACTTAAAAGAATCTGGAAACAACAATCAAAATTCTTTGGACACATCATGCGAAGAGATACATTAGAACATTTAGTTACAACTGGAAAGCAGAAAGGTTAAAGAAGCAAAGCAGACAGCAAATGAAAATGAGAGATGGATTAACCATGGTTAGAAACGGAGACAACAACTACAATTCAGAGGGTGAGACACCATGATGAATGGAGAGACATGATTGCCCACTCAAATGGCAAGGCACCTGAACAACAATTCCTATACATGTAATTATTGTTATTGAAACTAATGCACATATTTAAGTATTAGAACCATAGAGCTCGACAGCACAGGAAAACAGGCCATTCAGCACTTCTAGTCCATGCTGAAATATCATTCTGCTAGTCCCATCAACCTGCACACAGTCCATAAACCACCCATGTATCTATCCAATTTATTCTTAAAATTTACGAGGGAGTCCCTATTTACCACATCAGATGGCAGCTCACTCCACACTCCCACCACTCTGAGTGAAGAAGTTCCCCCTAATGTTTCCCCTAAACCTTTCCATTTTCACACTAAAGTTATGTCCTCTCAAATTTATCCCTCCTAATCTAAGTGGAAAGAGCCTACATGCATTTACTCTGTCCATACCCCTCATAATTTTGTAAACCTCTATCAAATCTTCCCTCATCCTTCCACCCTCCAAGGAATAAATTCCTAACCTGTTTAACCTTTCCCTGTAACTAAACTCCTGAAGACCCAGCAACATCCTAGTAAATCTCTGCACCCTTTCAATCTTACTGATATCCTTCCTGTAATTAGGTGACCAGAACTGCACACAATACTCCAAATTTGGCCTCACTAATGTTTATACAACCTCACCACAACATCCCAACTCCTATACTCAGTACTTTGATTTATGAAGGCCAAGATGTCAAAAGCTCACTGTTGCTCAAAGCTGTGGATCTCAAGAAGATACAAGATGAAAATTCCTATCTGAGAGGGGAAAATTCACACTAAGCCTTCTGCATATTTGTGGGGAAGGCCAACAGCACATGTTAATCTTCACCGATTTCCAGAAACCTTAGGCCAATATTTTCATTGTTTAGTATGGAAAAGTCAAGATGGATATTAGTGTGATAAATATTAATTTAACCCTATAAAATTCAAGTTTAAAATATATTAGAAGCACAAAAGTAAACAGAATTAAAAAATCTAATATTTATAATCCTCAGAAATCTCCTCCTTCCTTCCGAGAGAGAATGAGAGACTGTTTCATTGAGCACCCTCCACGATAGTTGCAGCAACAGGGACCTTCCAGTGGCCAACCATTTTAATTCCACACACCATTCCCATATTAACATGTCTATCCAGGACCTCATGCCCTACCAAACCAAAGCTACCCGTATTTGGTGACGTAACACCTAATATTCCAGAGAACATTACACCACAGAAAACAGGCCCTTCAAGTCTGTGCCAAACTATTTTTCTGCCTTGTGTCACTGACCTGCACCTTGTCCATATACCTCCCTTTTTTTAATTAAATGTTAAAATTAAGCCTATATTCACCATTTCAGTTGGCAGCTAATTCCATATTCTCACCAATGTGTGTGAAGAAATTTCCCTTGATGTTCCCCTAAACTTCTTCCCTTTCACCCTTAACCCATGCCCTATGGTTTACATCTCACCTAACCTCAGCATTTACTCTATCTATACCAATCATAAATTTGTATACCTTTATCAAATCTCCCCTCATTCTTCTACACTCCAGGGAATAAAGTGCTGGGTTTCTCCAGCACATTTGTGCATTCCAGTCTAACATGGTTTGGTTTGGTCAAATTGTTTAAAGCTTTTGTGAAGTTTTTTGCATTTTATCATGTAAAAAGTACTAATTTGCTAATGCTGCAACATGAGAGAAAACAGGTGAAAAGAGTGGTGCTTGAAGATATTGCTTGTATGCACACAAGAGTAATAACAATACGATTACAAAGCAAAATTATTGGAACGGAAGCTTCAGTACAGCCCCATCATTTAGTTAACTCTAGCTGTGGCATAGAAATTCTGCAATGAAGAATACAATAATAGTTTAGAAAACATTACCAACTTGTTTTGCTGGTTGATTAATTTATTTGTCAACATTCCATAGCTACAAGATAAAAACTGATAAGAATTGGATATGAGATAGATAGGTAGAATTATATAAAAGAAAATTGGTTGATTCATTTATTTGTCACATTCCATAGCTACAAGATAAAAACTGATAAGAATCGGATACGAGATAGAAAGAATTATATAAAAGAAAACTATCATTTTTTTTCCCCCCACAGGGCTGATTGAATAATTTTACATTAAATGCCAGCAGTACATGAATTACAATAGATTGGCCCTACCCAAATAATATGACAGATTCCATAACATCAGGCCTCCATTGCAATGGGCCAGATCTTTTTCAGGCTCTAATTTAGCTGCTTCCAGGGTTTCTAATCTCCTAGTCCATTGTTTCCAGGGATTGCTGTCTGATCACCCAAACCAAAACTCCCAGTTCCTACAACAGAGCTCACAAAACAAGCTCATCATAATGGACTGCAGTGCACTAAGGGGCATATTAAGAACAAATTTATTCAGTTAAAACATGCCACAATATATTTAATTGAATGATTTAAATATTTAAGTAAATGATTAAAAATATGAACTAGTTTTTGTGAGGAGCAATTAGTCTGCCAACTGACCTCTTAACATCACACACCAGGACTCAGATCCCGAGTGATCGATGAACCAAAGACACTGCCTTACTTTTTGTGCACTACTATTTTTTAACTATTATTGTTGTAAGATGGTCCATAATATAAATATTTACACGATGAAGCTGCTGCAAATCACCACATTTGTGACTTGTTCATGACAATAAATTCTGATTCTGTTCATTTGTGCTATGCTGGCTCCCAGCAGAACAATTACACCCCCCCCCCCCAACCAAATTGCCTCCATAATCGCACAACCATCATTTTCCCCCATTGATTCTCCTACTGACCATCTTACTCTGGATAAATGGGGGAAATACCATGCAAGCCTATTCTTTGGCTTGGCTTCGCGGACGAAAATTTATGGAGGGGGTAAAAAGTCCACGTCAGCTGCAGGCTCGTTTGTGGCTGACAAGTCCGATGCGGGACAGGCAGACACGATTGCAGCGGTTGCAGGGGAAAATTGGTTGGTTGGGGTTGGGTGTTGGGTCTTTCCTCCTTTGCCTTTTGTCAGTGAGGTAGGCTCTGCGGTCTTCTTCAAAGGAGGTTGCTGTCCGCCAAACTGTGAGGCGCCAAGATGCACGGTTTGAGGCGATATCAGCCCACTGGCGGTGGTCAATGTGGCAGGCACCAAGAGATTTCTTTAGGCAGTCCTTGTACCTTTTCTTTGGTGCACCTCTGTCACGGTGGCCAGTGGAGAGCTCGCCATATAACACGATCTTGGGAAGGCGATGGTCCTCCATTCTGGAGACGTGACCCATCCAGCGCAGCTGGATCTTCAGCAGCGTGGACTCGATGCTGTCGACCTCTGCCATCTCGAGTACTTCGACGTTAGGGATGTAAGCGCTCCAATGGATGTTGAGGATGGAGCGGAGACAACGATGGTGGAAGCGTTCTAGGAGCCGTAGGTGGTGCCGGTAGAGGACCCATGATTCGGAGCCGAACAGGAGTGTGGGTATGACAACGGCTCTGTATACGCTTATCTTTGTGAGGTTTTTCAGTTGGTTGTTTTTCCAGACTCTTTTGTGTAGTCTTCCAAAGGCGCTATTTGCCTTGGCGAGTCTGTTGTCTATCTCATTGCCGATCCTTGCATCTGATGAAATGGTGCAGCCGAGATAGGTAAACTGGTTGACCGTTTTGAGTTTTGTGTGCCCGATGGAGATGTGGGGGGGCTGGTAGTCATGGTGGGGAGCTGGCTGATGGAGGACCTCAGTTTTCTTCAGGCTGACTTCCAGGCCAAACATTTTGGCCTGGATCATTTTGGCTATTAGATCATGGAGAAGACCATACAGGCCACACTGGAAGTCAGTAGCCTTGCAGTTTTGAAGCAGTGGTGCCAACTGCTGTGTTTTCATGCTGTTGGGAACAGACAGGAGGTCGTGGTTTCGCAAGATCACTGAAGGTTTTGAAAACATGAGACTTTAAAAGCAAGCCATTATCACAGCAGTGAATCTTGTATAAATTACAACAGATGATAATTTTTTTTTAAATTTAGGCATATAGCACAGTAACAGGCCCTTCTAGCCCACTAGCTTGTGCTAACCAATTGACCTACAACCTCTGAATGTTTGGTAGGGTGGGAGGAAACCAGAATACCCAGAGGAAATCCACGCAGACACTGGGATACAAACCCCTTACAGATAGTACCAGACTCAAACCAGGGTAGCTGGTGCTGTAAGAGCGTTGCACAGTTAAGCTAAATGTAAAGTTTAACATGAGCTCAGTTTTATGGATGAGTTTTCACTTTGGAAAAGATTAAACTAGTCTGGAGACGATAAAGGATGATGTTGAGTTTCGATTATAACCGAGCTGAGGCAGGGGACAAAGGTATAGGACTGAAACTCAGCTCAGAACCAAATAAGGAATAATGATGGCAAATAAACTGATTGAAATGTTGAGAATGAGGGTTGAATTTTGTATCTAAGTAACAAGAGTTTACATAGGCACTGAATTTAACAGAGCATAAAGCACAAATTTCAGATGAGATATCAACTTCAAGGACTGGTAGAATCTGAATAGTAGTTTAGATGGGCAGTGGGTTTTTGAACTGCTGATAATAGCAGATTTCATAGAGAAAGTATAGAACCCAAGGCAGTAGCAACCTTTAACAACATCAAATAAAATATGGTGAAAAGGTTGAAAAACTTACTGGTCTGCCTTTTGGTGGGAAAGAGTGAACTCCAGAAAAAGGCAGGAGAGAAATACGGTACATAATTATCAAAAAGACAACTGACTGGATGACAATCTCAAATTCTCTGCATTTATTTCCTCAAAATTAAGCAACATCATGTAATGGAGGCTTTAAAATCATCTGTTATACTGAAGACCAACTGGGAGCAACTTTTGCCTTCCATGGAAATCGTGAAACATTGTTTTTTTTCCCTGATATAGGACAGTACACAATACTGATTCTCCCTGGAAGCAGCTAATTTGGAGACTGGCTACTGGAAAAGGGTCAGAAGACCTGGCCCATTGCAGTGGAGGCCCGATGTTATGGAATGTACTATATCATGATTAAGGCAAGGTCCTATCCATGCTATGCTAATGAAAAACAGAAATAATAGAGGAACTCCGCTAGTCTTGAAGCATCCAATAGAAGGTAAAGATCTTTTACAGACATTTTGAGTTTGAGCCCTTCAACATACAAGCAACAAAAAAAAATCAGGCTGGCAATTTAAAGACTAGAGAGCAAGGGACAAGAATGTGAGTGAGTGGGGTCCACACCTAACAGCCAAAAAAGTTTTAATTGGATTCAAGAGGAACCTAAGAATTGATTTTGGCTCTGTGAAAAGAGACAGAGCCAAGGTGCTCAACAAAGCAACTTTCTGGTCTCTCCTGTGTAGAAGAGACCATAAATGGAGCACCAGATGCAGATTCTCTTGGAAGGACTGTTTGGGCCCTGAATGGTGGTGAGGGAGGAGGTGTGGGCATAAGTGGAGCATCTCATATGATCATAGGGAGAGGTGCCAAGGGGAAGATTAGTTGGGGGGGGGGGGGAAGGGAAGTAAACAAGGGAGTCACAGAAGGAATGGTCCCTGCAGAAGGTGGAGAATGGAATATGTATCTGCTGGTGGGATTACATAGTAGGTGGTGAAAATGACAGAGGAGAAGAATTATATGGTTTCTCCAGTTTCTGTTAAACCACCCCTCTACCCTATCTGTGTGTATGTCTCTCTCTCCTTTCACAGAGCCAAAATCAATTCTCACTTTTTCTCTTGTATCCAATTAACACTTTTTGGCTATTAGGTCTGGACTCCTCCCCCTCCCATTCTTCTCCCTTAATCTCTAGTCTTTAATTAAGATGTCTGCTTGATTTTTGCTGATACCTTGAAGGGCTCAAACCCGAAACATCGGTAATATATCTTTACCTTCTATGGACTCTGAGAGTCCGACTGAGTTCTTCCAGCATTCTTGTGTGTGTTTTACTACAATCTCAGTAAAGTCTGCAGATGCTGAGATTGTCTATTCTATCTCTCCCATCTATTCTAATTATTGGTTTGTTTTCCACTCCAGCTTCAAATTCTTAGGAATAAATATTGGCAATTATCTGACATGGTCCAATCAGGTTGACTCAAAACCAAGAAAGCACACCTAGGATACAACTTTCTGAGAAGCCTAAAGGAAACTGGAAATGTCCCTGAGGTCTCTAACCAATTTTAAAAAAAACACAGATGCACCATGGAAGGTATCCTTTCCAAGTGCATCAGGAATGGTGCTGTTGAAGACTGCAACATACTAAAGGACCCATCCACTCCTAATTTTTCATCTCTTTCCACAATGCCCCTCTTCCACCGAAGGCCCTTTGTGCGAAATAAAATAAACGTACTTTGCAAAACCGCAAGAAAAATTAATTACATTTTTTGAGCATTTACCATTTGGTTGAACACGACTTTAATCTTGGAAGTCCTGGTAAAAGTCACGTGATGGAGTAGTGGCCGGTGGAGTCATACCAGCCCCCTCCAGAAAAGAAGAAAAAGTGAAAAGACAAAGTTCAATAAATACAATATATAAGAAATAAAAGATAAAGTTGTAGAGAAAAGAAAGAAAATGGCACCCAAGAAGGAAAAAGTAAAAACAACGGGGAAAAAAGAAGAAAAGACTCCGGAAAAGAAAGAAGGCCTTACCTGCATGAAGAAACAGGGAGCTGTGGTGGAGAAGAGCGCCTGATCTCCGAGGTTGTTGACGGACCCACTAGGTCGCGACCCCACCGACCGCTGGACTGAAAAAATGGTTCTCCGAGCCAAACAAAACTGCGCATGCGCAGTGTGCAAACTAAGGAGAAGGAGAACACCGGCGGGAGGGAGGCTTGGCCGAGGAGTGGGCAACCACAGCACAACCAGCTGAGGGATGCCCTACACCAGGGCTCTCAGCTGGAAGAAGAGGAAAGCGGCAGGAGAGGGAGTTAAAGGAAAGAAGAGCAGCAGCAGAAGGCTCAGATGAGCAGCTCAGAGCAAGAGGCCCGACAAAGTGAGACAAGCAACTCATTAGAAAAGTCAGAAGAGATACAGATAAAAAGAAAAGACGACACAAACACGTACAGACACAGAAGAAGAGGAAGAAGACGACCAAGATCTTCACAGAGAAATAGAAGGTAAAACAGATGGACAGAATATAGATAAACTTTTATTGAAGAACAAATGAGAGCATTAAAAGAATGGTTGTCATTAGAATTTAGTGCAATTAAAAGAAAAATGAACAGACCAGAGGATAAAATGCAAAGGTTAGAACTAGTCATGACAGAAATAGGGAAAAGAATAGAAAATGTGGAAGAACGAGAAACGGCTGTAGAAATGGAAGTAAATAACAAGAAGAAAATTGGAAGAAAGTGATATAAAAATTAAAGAGTCAAAAGAGTTGTTATCTCAGAAAATTGATATGTTGGAAAATTAAAGTAGGCGAAACAACATAAAAATAGTGGGCCTAAAGGAAGATGAAGAAGGCACAGATATGAAGGAATTTATAAAAGAATGGATCCCAAAGGTCCTGGGAACGACAGAAATGCAGGAAGGAACGGAAATAGAAAGGGCACACAGAACACTAGCTCCGAAACCACAGACACATCAATAACCAAGATCCATTTTAGTAAAAATTTTGAGATATACGAGAAGAGAAAATATACTGGAGCGGGCAAGGAATAAAATTAGAGCAGACAATAAACCATTGGAATACAAGGGTAAAAAAATATTTTTTTTACCAAGACATAAGTTTTGAACTCTTAAAGGAGTTTAATACAGCAAAATCGATCCTATGGAAAAAAGGTTACAAATTTATGTTAAGACATCCAGGTGTGCTTAAAATATTTATCCCTGGGGAGCAAAACAGACTGTTCTCGGATCCGAAGCACAAGAATTTTCAAAAAGTTTGCAGGACAGAAGGAGAAATGAAGAGATGTAACAAGAATGAAGAACAGCAATAAAACATATATAAAAATGTAAAAACAATGTATAAGAACTAAAGAAGGGAAGAAAGGAAATAAAGGGGAAAAAAAAAGGGGAGAACTTTGTTATATGTGTAAAACAAAGTGTTTTCTGGGGGGGGTTTGAGTTGAGGGGGAGAGAATAACCGTCACTCCGAAATTAGTTGACACTTGCGAACAGGTTCACAATCCAAATGGAAAGGGAGTTGTGGTTGCCTGGCAAGGGATAAGGGGCAACTCAGAGAGGGGGTGGGGGGATATTTGGGTTTAAGGGAATATTGGATGTGGGAGTTGTTAGAATATTTTATGTTTTAAATGTGTTGTCATACATTAAGTTTAAAAAGGGAAAACTGAGAGATGAAAATGGGGAAAAGGGGGATGGTGGTGGTGAGGAAGCAGAAATGAGGTGTAAACAGGATACGAGATGGCCATGTTGACTATATGGCCATATGACTATAAACATTAATGGAATACATAACCAAATTAAAAGGAAGAGGCTATTAAATTTACTGAAAAAAGAAAAAATAGATATAGCATTTGTGCAGGAAACGCATCTAACTGAAGTGGAACATAAATTAAAGAGAGACTGGTTAGGGCACGTAGCAGCAACATCATATAATTCAAAAGTCAGAGGTGTAGCTATATTAATTAATAAAAATGTACTAATCAAAATAGAGGAGGAAATAATAGATCCAGCAGGGAGGTAGTAATGATAAAGTGTCAGATATATTCAGAATTTTGGAATTTGCTTAATATATATGCACCTAATGAAGAGGATCAAAAGTTTATGCGATTTTTTTTGAAGATTGTAGATACACAAGGAAATATATTGATAGGAGGAAATTTTAACATTAATTTGGATCCAATGTTGGATAAAACTGGACAAAAGTCTAACAAAAAGAATAAAGTGGCCAAATTTATGGTTAAATCAATGCAGGAAATGAAACTTATGGATATATGGAGGAGGCAGCATCCAAGAGAGAAGGAATACTCATATTATTCAAGTAGGCATAAAACATACTCAAGGATTAATATGTTTTTGTTGTCGGCCCATATTCAAGGGAGAGTTAGGAAAACTGAATATAAAGCTAGATTACTAGCTGATCATTCACCCCTGTTATTAGCAATAGAACTGGAGGACATCCCACCAAGAAAATATACATGGAGGTTAAACTCCATGCTCCTTAAAAGATAGGAATTTAGAGAGTTTATTGAATACCAAATTAAAACATATTTTGAAATAAATACAGAATCAGTGAAAGACAAATTTATATTATGGGACACAATGAAAGCTTTCATTAGAGGGCAGATAATAACTCATGTAACTAAGATGAAAAAGGATTACAATCGAGAAATAGAGCAGTTGGAAAGGGAGATAGTAAGAACAGAAAAGGAACTAATAAAAAGGGATGATATAACAAAAAGGAGAGAATTTGCGGACAAAAAAATAACATACGAAACATTACAAACGTTATAAGGTGGAGAAGAACATAATGAAGATAAAGCAAAAGTATTACAAACTAGGAGAAAAAACACAAAACATTAGCCTGGCAACTTAAAACAGAACAAGCTAAAAGAACTGTATTGACATCAAGGAAAAGGGACTAACAAATTACATATAATCCAATAGAGATGAATGAGAACTTTAAGAAATCTTATGAACAATTATACCAAACTGAGAACGAGGGGAAAGATGATAAAGTAGAAGAGTTTTTAAGCTAAAATTGAACTGCTGAAGTTGCAAGAAGAGGAACAAAACAAACTGATAAAAACATTTGAAATAGAGGAATTTATTTTTTATACATATTAAAAAAGCTGCCGAAAAATAAAACACCTGGAGAGGATGGATTCCCAATAGAATTCTACAAAACATTTAAAGAGTTATTAATTCCTCCTCTCCTGGAAGTAATGAACCAGATAGAAGAAACACAAAACTTGCTAGATTCATGCAAGACAGCAATAATTACAGTAATACCAAAGACGTGGAAGGATCCATTAATGCCAGCATCATATAGACCAATATCTCTACTTAATTCAGATTATAAGATAATAGCACAATTATTAGCAAACAGATTGGCCGATTGTGTACCAAAAATAGTAAAACAAGATCAAACTGGATTTATTAAGAAAAGATGAACAGCGGATAATGTCTGTAAATAAGAAGCCAACAGTGGCTGTTGCTTTAGACGCAGAAAAAGCCTTTGACAGGGTAGAATGGAATTATTTATTCAATGTATTACAGAGGTTCAATCTACCAGACAAATATATTAATTGGATTTAAGCATTATATAATGGACCATTGGTGAAGGTAACAGTAAATGGATATGTATCGAACCAATTTAAATTAAGTAGGTCATCTAGGCAGAGATGTCCATTATTCTCCTCACTGTTCGCTTTAGCAATAGAACCATTGGCAGAACTGATAAGAGCAGAAAATAAAAGGGATAAAAATAAAGAAGGAGTATAAAATCAGTTTATTTGCAGATGACATCATAGTATACTTAACAGAACCAGAAATATCAATAAAAGAATTACATAAGAAATTGAAGGAGTATGGAGAAATATCGGGGTACAAGATCAACGCAAATAAAAGTGAAGTGATGCCAATGAGTAATGCGGATTGTACAGAATTTTAAAAAGAATCACCATTTAAATGGCAAGCACAAGCAATCTGATACCTAGGAATAAGGTGAGACAATAACTTAAGCCACCTGTACAAATTAAATGATCAGCCACTAATAAAGAAATTGCAGGAAGACTTAGAACATTGGAAAGAATTACTGCTAACATTGATAGGGAGGGTAAATTGCATTATAATGAATGTCTTCCCAAGGATACAATACTTATTTCAATCGTTACCAATTCCCTTAACAGAGAAATTCTTTAATGAACTAAAGAGAATAATAAGGAAATTCTTGTGGAAAGGGGGGAAACCAAGGATAGCGTTACATAAATTAACAGAGAGGTACAACCAAGGTGGTTTGCAGTTACCAAACTTTAAAAATTATTATAGAGCAGCACAATTAGGTATTTATCAGATTTTTACCAGACAAGGGAAAAACCAGACTGGACTAAGTTAGAACTAGATAAAATAGGGGAGAAGGTACCGGAACATATACTCTATAAGTGGGATGAAAAGCTGGTGCAATATAAAAGTTCACCAGTACTGCATCATTTACTCAATATATGGAAGAAGATTCACTTAGAAAGGAAAAAAAAAAGACCAAATACCAAAATTACTACTGACGCAAAATCCGCTAATCCCTTTTACAATAGATAACCTTTCCTTTAGAGAATGGGAGAGAAAAGGAATTAAAAGAATAGAAAATTGTTTTTTTGGGAAATAATTTATTAACATTTGAACAGTTGAAGAACAAATATGGAATAACTCATGGTACAATATTTGAATATCATCAACTGAAAGCCTATTTAAAGGATAAATTGGGAAACAAACTGAGATTCCAGAAGGAAGCAACTTTGAATATGTGATTACAGACACAATGATAATTAAAAGATTTATAATGAACATGTACATTAAGCTGCAAGGAAAATGATGAATTAAGCTATAAACCCAAACAAAAGTGGGAAAAGGATTTCAACAAAGATAAAAAATGAAACATGGGACTATGAAGAATATGTTCTGGAACTATGAAGAATCATGAAGAATATAATAAACACAAGGTTACGCATAATACAGTATAATTGGTTACACAGGTTATATATCACGCCTCAAAAGTTAAAAAGGGATCCAACATTATCAGATAGATGTTTTCCCTGTAAGAAGGAAATGGGAACAACAATACATGCAATTTAGGCATGTGAGAAAGTGAAAATGTTTTGGGAAGATTTAAATCAGATAGTAAATAAAATCACAAAAAATAACATGCCAAAAAATCCAGAGATCTTTCTTCTGAGTAATACAAGAAATAAGGAATTAGGCCTCAAATTGGATAAAGCGCAAAAAAGATTTATTATGATAGCCTTAGCTCTGGCAAAAAAATGTATAATGTCAACTTGGAAAATGGAAGAGAGCATGAGAATACAGCAATGGTACATGGAAATGAAAAGATTTATTCCATTGGAAAAAATAACATAATTAAAAAAATAAAGTCACATTTTTTGAACAAATTTGGGAACCATACATGGGACATAACAGAGAGGGCTTGCCTCAGACCTCCACCCCCTAAAATGAGAAGACAAAACTACTTGATCCAGTGTATAAAAGTAGATGACACATTTTTCTTGTTTATTTTTCATTGTATGATAACATTGTTTAATGGTTTTATGGTATATATGTTTAACGTTTAATGGGTTTGGAGGGGGGTGAGAAGAAGGGAGGGAAGGGAAAAAAGGGAGAAAATGACTGTGTATGGTTGATATGGTTCAATGTGAAAAATAAAAAAAAAATTTAAAAAAAATCTTGGACGTCCTTTGACGAAAAGTGATAAATCTCTTTCCTGGCCCGGACAGGTTTGCACAAAAAAAGTTCTCTCCCCCCCCCCCCCTTTCAGATGAATGCGTCGTTAGCAATGTTCCTTTTAAAGAACCAGAACACTGACTACCGGCCTGATTTACAGCCTTCCTCACTTCTTTCTTCCGATTGAGTAGATTCGTTTAGACTAAAGCCAAATTCAGTAAAGAAACCCCAATCCAGCAGAATGGATCTATCCTCTGAAACTATATTTTTTAAAAATGTGCACCGGATGCTTCACTTCCACTTCCACCCCGCAACGTTACCATCATAAACTGTTCGCCTCCGTGTGTTAAAAAAATAGTTAGCAATTACTTCAAACCCAAAAGTTTAGTCGACATTTGTGCCTGGGGGAACGTACAAAGATGACCACGAGAGTGTGGCCCGGGAGAGTGGGGGGAACGGAGCCCGGGGAAGTGGGGGGGGGACGGAGCCCGGGGGAGTGGTGGGGGGGGGGACGGAGCCCGGGGGAGTGGTGGGGGGGGGGGACGGAGCCCGGGGGAGTGGTGGGGGGGGGACGGAGCCCGGGGGAGTGGTGGGGGGGGGGACGGAGCCCGGGGGAGTGGTGGGGGGGGGGACGGAGCCCGGGGGAGTGGTGGGGGGGGGACGGAGCCCGGGGAAGTGGGGGGGGGACGGAGCCCGGGGGAGTGGTGGGGGGGGGGACGGAGCCCGGGGGAGTGGTGGGGGGGGGGACGGAGCCCGGGGGAGTGGTGGGGGGGGGGACGGAGCCCGGGGGAGTGGTGGGGGGGGGGACGGAGCCCGGGGGAGTGGTGGGGGGGGGGACGGAGCCCGGGGGAGTGGTGGGGGGGGGGACGGAGCCCGGGGGAGTGGTGGGGGGGGGGGGGGACGGAGCCAGGGGGAGTGGTGGGGGGGGACGGAGCCCGGGGGAGTGGGGGGAGGACGGAGCCCGGGGGAGTGGGGGGACGGAGGACTCGAGTCGAAGGCCAGAGCAACCACACCGAGCCGCCACGAAGAGCAGCACTTGACTCGAAGGTCGACAATAAACATCCCAGCCAAGTTTCTTCCCGATCCACCGTGGTTCCCCCAACAGGGGGAGGGAGAGAGACTGGTTCTCCACGGTCTGGCGGCGGTTCGCGTTCGACTTTTTTTTAAAAATTCCGTCAGGTTACATTTCAAACGTTTCTCCCCTGACAGACAAAAGGATTTTGTTTAAAAAACGTTGCTCCCAGTTTTGACGCCAAACCATAGGGTTCCTCTGGGTCCGGCGGCTCCACCGGGTGGGAGAAAGGGCGAGAGCCAGACGCTTTCGCGACAAACGGCCCAAAGCATCACCATTTTCGACGGTCTGATCTCGTGGAGAGCGATGGCTGCTATTTGACAAGTATACAGCCGGTATTAATCGGGGGTGGGGGATAAAAAGTCACTTACCGTCGGGCTGCTCTGAGGCGCTTCGCTCACACTCCATCCGTCGTGCGCCGGTGAGCCCGGAGGGCAGGCAGCAAGCGAAGGCGGCTGAGCGTTTCCCTCTTTGCCTGATGGCGCTGCTCCCTCTCTCGCCCGCGAACGCCTGATGAAGATGATCAGTCTATCCATCAGCATCATGGGCTTTCTCGCGAGGAGACTCTGCAGACACCGAAGGCGGAAGGAGCAGCCAGCCAGATGGGTGCAGCGTTGTTAGCCTGGCGCTGGGCGGTGAGCCACTCTTCCCTGCAGTTGTGGAACCAAACCACTCCCTCCCCATGCAAAAGGCTACAACCATTTCCAACAAAGAGGCAAAAAAAAAGTTAACGCTCCATTTTTTAAAGTTAACATTTTTGTTCAGGTGTCTCCATGGCAATGGACAAAAATACATTTCCTCTGTAGCAATAAACTGTGAAGGAGTCAGGTCAGGAATAATTGGCGGACTATTGATGACGATCTACAGGTTTTAAAGAAATGGTGTGTAGTTTCATTGTTTGAAAAATGTTGGGTCAGACAAAACCTGAAATATTAACTAGATAAAGAATTGGTGGAGGGAGTCAGACAACATCTGTGGGTAGAAATTGTTAGTCCACCTTTTGGGTTTGAATCCTTTACCAAGATGTGGTAAACCACTTATGCCATTTGCTATTGGCTGGACATGTCTGTCCAGACGGATCCAACATATAGCTCCCACTTTCACTTTGATCAATGAGGTAGATGGTTGTTCCAGTCTTTAGTTGATAAAAGCCTGTTAGTTTCACAACTCCAGTCTTTTGTGATTATTGATGGTACATAAATTTTATTAAAAAGCATGGAACAGTACCTGAAACCTGAGAAGCTTGACATCAACACTTGGTCGCCAAATGCCCTGAACACATGCGAGCTTTGGCTACGCTGCTTTGTAAACTTATTGGTGGCGGCCGCAAACACCATCATCACGGACGCTAACCGACCACAATTACTCCTCTCGCAGGTCGGGGCCCAAGTGTTCCCGATGATCAACAATGCCAGCTCGTACCAAGCAGCTACGGAGATCCTCAAGGCCTAGCATTGCAGGAAGGTTAATGAGGTCTTCACCAGGTAACTCCTGGCCACCAGAAAACAGTGACCTGGTGAGTCAAGCACTAAGTACCTGCAGATCCTCCAGAATGTAGAGGACCTCATCAGAGACACTTATGTGGCTGGCATCCACTCCAGGTACATATGGCAATGACTATTGGAACAAAAGTTATTTGATCTACAAAGGGTGGTTGAACTAACAAAGACACTGGAGGTGGCCTTCCTGAACTCAGAAGATTACTCGGCTTCTTGGTTGCCACTATCCTGGGACGGGGCATTGTCCCTCCCCATGAATGACTGGTCCCCTACACCGTCCCACTACTCGACCTCGGCCGCTGTTGAGGGTGATCTTCCCAATTACTAATTCTGTGGGAAGGGTAAGAACCTGAGGAAATGCTGCCCTGCCAAGGATGCAGTGTGCTCCAGTTGCCGGGAAAAAAGGGGCATTACACTAGTTTCCCAGTCTAAACCGACTGCGAAATCTAGCAGTGCCATATGCAGATAGTCTCCACTCCAGGTTGCGTGATCAACACCATCTTCCCTGCACATCAGTGACACCATCTGCGAGTCATGGGGCCGCCATTTTGGACTGCACACCAAACACCATCTTCCCAGACATACAACTCCACAAGGGGTCAAGGCCGGCCATCTTGGACCGAGGGCAGCCATTTCATGAGTATCCATCAAACTCGTACATACTGGCCTCCTTCACGCTGAAACAGGAGGCACTGCACAAACTCACCAGGTCCATGATGGACATCCAGCTAAATCGGCGTGTTATCAACTGTTTATTCAATAACTGGAGTACAGAAAGTTTTATCCAACCCGATACTGATAAACGACTGTCCCTTGAAGTACGGCTCACTAAACACAGGATATCGCATTCAAATCATACACAGTAACCATCCATGGGTACTGTGTAATGACCTTGACTGTTGGAGGTGTAGTGTACAAACACTTCAGACTGCTCATCAGGCCACAGCTCTGTGCCCCTTTGCAACTGGGGCTGGATTTCCAGTGCCAACTTCAAAAAGTCACTTTGCAATTTGATGGGCCCCTCCCCCCCACCATCTGCAACAAATAATTCACAGACGGCCACTACAGGTGACGTGTGTCCTCTTGACCCACAAGGTCACCCCTCCCCCACTCTATTCACCAATCTTACCCCTGATTGCAAGCCAGTGGCCACCTGGAGTTGATGGTACTGTGCGGCTGACAGGGTGTTCATTAAGTCAGAGGTTCAGCACTTATTGGGTGAGGGCATCATTGAGGCCAGCAATAACCCTTGGAGGTCCTAGGTGGTTATGGTAAACAATGGGGAAAAAATAGCATGGTCATAGACTGCAGCAACACCACCAACTGGTATACATGGTTTGATGCTTATCCCTTTCCCTGCATATCCAATAGTCTACCAGATTGCACAATATTGGGTATTCTCCACGACGGATCTGAAGTCAGCGTTATCACTAGCTCCCGATCGCCCAGACGACTGCCAGTATATGGTCCGGGTCCCTTACGACTTCACAATGGTCTCAGTCTTTCAATGTTAGGTGGACTGCTATGATCTGCAGGTCACTTTCCCATACCTAGTTAATGTAACTATATGTGGCCACGACCTGCAGGACCATGATGTGAACCTCTTTCAGTACCTCCAGGCAGCAAAATTCACAAACCTTATTTATAACGAGGACATGTGTGTGTTATAGACAACACGATTAGCTATACTTGGTTGCATGGTCAAGAATGGTGTCATCATCCCCAACCCTGACCGCATGCGTCTGCTGATGGAGCTATCCCACCCATGTACCCTCAAAGTGCTGAAGAGATGCCTCGGATTCTTATCATACTACGGTCAATGGGTCCCCAAATATGCAGACAATATTTGTCCTTGGTGAAAACCATCACGTTTTCCCTGCCAGCAGAGGCACTAGCTGCATTCAACCGCATCAAAGATTACATCTCCAAGGCAACCATGCATGCCATAGACGAGTCCACTCTGTTCCAAGAGTGATGAGCCTGACTTTACCCAAGCTGCCACATTCAATCATGCAGCCAGACCCATCGCTCTGCCACTCCTCTGTCAAGAAGGAGGCCCAGGCCTTTGTGGAGGCAGTACGCCACTGGAGGTACTACCTCGCTGGGAAATAATTCACCCTCCTATCACATTAGCGAGTAGTCGCATTCATGTTTAATAATAAAAGGGGGAAAAAAAAATCAAGAATGATAAGATCCTTAGGTGGAGAATTGAACTGTCCATTTACAACTCTGACATCTTCTACTGGCCTGGCAAACTTAACGAGCCATCAGACACTATATCCCATGAAACCTGTGCCAGTGTTCAAATGAACAGACTGCAGACTCTCCACAATAATCTTTGCCACCCTGGAGTCAAGAGGTTTTTCCATTTTATCAAATCTCAGAATCTACCATACTCTGATGAGGAAGTCTGGACAATGACTAAAAACTGCCAGTTCTGTGCCAAATGAAAACCGCAGTTCTACCGGCCAGACAGGATGCACCTGATCAAGGCTACCCGCCCCTTCGAGCACCTCAGCATTGATTTCAAGGGCCCTTACCTTCCTCCAACTGGAATGTCTACTTCCTTACAATGATCGACAAATATTCCCATTTCCCCTTTGCCATCCCATACCCAGACATGATCACGGCCACAGTTATCAAGGCCCTCTGTAATATCTTCATGCTCTTTGGGTACCCTGGCTTCATCCAAAGCAACCGGGGAATATCATTCACGAGTGAACTGTGGCAGTACCTACCATGAGCAGGACCACCAGCTACAAGAATAGGGGTAATGGGCAAGTGGAAAGGGAGAGTGTGATGGTATGAAAGACCATCCTCCTGCCTTTGAGGTCATGGGGTCTCCCCATCTCCTAATGGCAAGAAGTCTTCCCAGGCGCACTCCACTGCAGTCACTTTTATGTACAGCCACCAACATCATGCCTCATGACAAATGTTTGCTTTCCCTAGGAAGTCTGCATTAGGAACTACGCTGCCCGTCTGGCTGACCTCTCCAGGACAGTCCTACTCTGGAAGTACGTCAGGCAATCTAAGACTGACCTGCTGGTGGAGGTGGCCCGACTCCTCCATGCAAACCCCCAGTATGCCTACATTGCCTTCCCTGAAGGGCACGAAAACACGGTCTCAATCCAGAACCTGACACCATCGGGTGCCTCCCCAACCACCACTGACTTTCAACAGACACATCCCCCCCCCCCCACTTCAACCTTAGGGGTCCCTAAACCTGCAGCTGACCACCCCCTATACTTCCTTACTACCCTTCCTGTCCCCACCCCTTGACAAACAGTTAACAGGCCAACCTCACAAGCTACTCAGGACGCTACGGCAGCACTCCAACCATTGCCATGTCGCTTGCTGCGGCGGAGGAGACTCCCTGATATATTTTACAGTTTAAGTCTAATTGTTTCACCATTTCTTTTTCTCTCACCCCGCAGGACTCTTAAAAAGGAGAGGTGAATGTGGTTAACCACTATTATACCATGATTGACTGCTGCTGGCTAGACACACCTCCTGTGACCAATCCTACCCATAGACCCTTGTATGATCCCTCTTTCACTTTGCTTTGATCAGTCAATGAGCTAGATCACACATGTCAAACTCTGGCTGCGGGCCAAATTTGGCCCGCGATATAATTATATTTGGCCTGCAAGATCATTTCAAAAATGTATTAGAGGTGGCCCGCCCTACAGCGAGAGCCGATGCTGTTTTTTGGTAATGTCACCCCCACCATCCTCCCCCTTCATTGCACATCCTTCCCCATTGTAACACGAGAAGTCTGTCGATGTCATCAGCCGGCAAGCCGGTTGGAAGGCTCCCCGCACAACCAGTCACTTCTCCCACCTGTCGAGCGGTGCGGTGGATTGGCGAGCGCCTGTGATTTCCTGTCGGCGCGACGGCCATGGCAGGCTGCGCACGGCCCCTGGGCAGCGCGAGCCCTGCGCAACTGGCACCGGACGGCCCTTCCACAGCGCGAGTGCACTTCTCCCGGTCGCCACGGCCTTCAGCGCTTGCACCCGCGCGGACCCTAGGGACGGCTGGTTTGGCCCTGCACGTGAAGAGAGATGGTGGCTGTCCGCAAAGGCTGATCGGCAGCGCGCTGGGCCTGAGTGGGTGGGTAAGCAGGGGTGGGCAGAGGGTGTAGGTGAGGAGTAATGGGCAGGGGAAGTTATGGTGGTGCGAGGGGCAGTTAGAGGGAGGGATGAGTAGAAGGAGGGGTGGATAGGGAAGAGTTAAAAGGGGAGGGGCAGGGTGAGTAGGGGAGGGGTGATTAGAGGATGAGAGACGGGTAGAGGGAGGAACAGGTTGAGGGGAGAGGCAGTAGAGGGGCGTGTATAAGATGGGGTGGGTAGAGGCAGAGCGAGTGGAGTGAGGGGTGAGTAGAGGTTGGGTAAAGGACTGGTCAGGTAGAGGGATGGTGGGTCGAGGGTGAATAGAGGCCTAGAGCCTGAGGAGTGAGCAGGAAATGCTGAGTCCTAATGCAGGCCAAAATGGACACAGCCTGTGAATGCTGACTACATCTCCACAGGGACCAAATAGGTTTCCCTCAGGTCAAGCAAAGGGTGAACTTGAGCTACCTACTCCTGACCTGTAACATTATCCTCCTAAAGTTATATCCTAAAGTTTAACATTACATATGTTGAAAGAAGAGAAAACATGCAGATGTTGTTGAAAATGTTCAATAAATATTTAGTTCGGCCCTCGACTTAGTCCAAGTTTTTAATTTTGGCCCTCCGTGAATTTGAGTTTGACACCCCTGAGCTAGATGATTGTTCATCTTTAGTTAATAAAAGCCTGATAGTTTTACAACTCCAGTCTTTTGTGATTTTTGATAGTACATCACAAGACTATGACAAGATATATATACATATACATATATATACATATATATACATATACATATACATACATATACATATACATACATATACATATATATATATACACACACACACACATATATACATATATATATATATATTTCTCCCACTGGAAGCTGTCTGACTTGCCAAGTTCCTCCAGCAATTTGATTGTTCCAAGATTCCAGCATCTGTAGTTTTTGTGATTCTCTGAAATGTTCTCATGTTTTCTCTTTCCACAAAAGCTGCCTGGCCCACAGAGTGTTCCCAAATTGTTCTGTTTTTTTTTTGATTTGCAGTATCTGCATTTTTTTTAAAAAATGTTCATTTGCTAGCCTCCAGGGGCTACATTGAAGACAACACGAGGGGAATTTGTGGTCAGGAATACTAAATCAGGCTCCCAATCACTCTTGATCTTAACTAGTGAAGCTATCCTCGTCTATCAAATTATTAAAAATAATTGATATTGATCCGCTATGAGAAAATTGAAAGTCAAAAAGTAAATCAAGAATGTTTGTTTCAGAAATCTGTGAAATCAGAAAGTTTGGACTGAACAAAATGTCTGACTTGTAGATACCTGAAAAAAATGACTATTGGGCAATTAAAAATTTGTCCTCAATTGTTCAAAAGAAGCAAAATTGTGTCAGAATAAATTATCTTTAAAATTTTTGATACCCAGTCTACACCACTCCCTAAAATCTGTATCTGACAAACAAGGTTTTAAAAAAAAAAATGATTAGCTATAAAAGGACTGATAAAGCTTGAACGTAATTTTTCCAAAAATTTTCTAAACTAGGGCAAGACCAGAACATGTGTATTAATGAAGCCTCAAAAATTTTACACTTATCACATAATGAATTAATATCAGAATAGAAAAGAGATAACTTTTAAAATATGTTTTCTATGCACCACTTTGAATTGCAACGAAATAAATGTCAGGCACAGTTGAGGATACATTAATCAAATTTAGAACAATATCCCAGCCTCATCTGGAACTGACAAATCCAAGTCATGCTCCCAATCACTCTTAATCTTAACTAAGGAAATTGTTCTCAAATCACTATAAATAATTGATATTGAGCCTCTATGGGAAAATTTAAAGTCTAAAAATGAATCAAGAATGCTTGTTTCAAAAATCTGTGGAAAGTCAGAAAGCTTGGATGTACAAGATGTCTGACGTTCAGATATCTATAAGATCAAATTAGAACTATGCCCCTTAATTGCTCTATTTGGTTTTTCTCAAGAAGAGGAAATACTATTGACTTCATCTCAGAAGCTAATTTTAGCTTTTACCTCGTGGATAGAGGGACAGGCAATTTTGATGAAATGGAAAGACAGCACTCCACCTACTCGTATTCAATGGTTACAGGAGGTCACGTCCTTCCTACGTTTAGAAAAAAAAATCAGATATAATGTCAAAGATGTAGAAGTGAATTTTTATAAGATGTGGGCCCTTTTCCATATAACCATATAACCACTTACAGCACAGAACAGGCCAGTTCAGCCCTACTAGTCCATGCCGTAGCAAATCCCCACTCTCCTAGTCCCACTGACCAGCACCCAGTCCATACCCCTCTAGTCCCCTCCTATCCATGTAACGATCCAATCTTTCCTTAAATGTAACCAATGATCCCGCCTCGACCACGTCTGCCGGAAGCTCATTCCACATCCCCACCACCCTCTGCGTAAAGAAATTTCCCCTCATGTTCCCCGTATAATTTTCCCCCTTCAATCTTAAACCATGTCCTCTAGTTTGAATCTCCCCCTTTCTTAATTGAAAAAGCCTATCCACATTTACTCTGTCAAGTCCCCTCTCAATCTTCATGGAGTATTACCATAATTTAAAGAATTAGGGTGTCTGAATGCTCCTGACCAGAGTTGTTTCATTTCCCAATGTTGTCTTTTGTTTCCTATCCATTTTAAATATGCAAGTTAATCTTGTTTAGAGGAAGTGGTTTGATTAACAGGGTTTTCTTTCTCGTTTTTTTCTCACTTTCAAGTATTTTGAAAATGGGTTTGTTAAAGAAGGATACATACAATTTATATCATGTATGCTTAAAGTATTATTAGAGAACTACAAATTATCTTTTTTCATATATTTCATCCCATATATTGGATTAATGTTTTTTTTAAAAAAAGCTATATTTAGGATTGGCAAGAGAAAAGCTATGGATGCCAAAAAAAATTCTAAATTGTGCCCATATTCTCAGCCTATGCCTCATTAATGGGTTGCTTGTAAATTTAAAAAAAGATAAAAAGGACCCTAAGACTGCCAACATAGATTTTTTTTTTAAAAAGTTCAATTCCGCTTCCACTCAAGAAGGATGATCAACTAATTTATCAAATTTTAACATTACTTATATTGATCATCCAATAGTAGAATCAGAAATTTGGAACTGACAGTCCCCCATTCCTTTTAGAGAGGTTATGACATCAAGCGTTATGGAGAGGAGGCTGGGCAGAGGGGCTGAATGGGAAAATGGACCAGCTTGTGATTAAATAGCAGGGCAGACTTGATGGACTGGACAGCCTATTTCTGCTCTCATGTCTTATAGTCTTAAAGTAACACCACGAGTCAAAAGGATGTAGGCAAAAGGCAGGGAATTATAGGCCAGTTAGTTTAACATCTGTAGTTGGGGAAAATGCTTGAAGCTATCATTAAAGAAGAAATAGCGAGGCATCTGGAGCAAAATGGATCTATCGGGCAGACACAGGATGTATTCAGCAAAGGTAGGTCAAATTTGACAAATTTACTGGCATTCTGGAGGTCATAATGGCTGCAATAGAAAGGAAGGAGCAGATGGACATTGTTTACCTGGATATTCAGGTGTTCGATAAGGTGCTGCATAAAAGACGTACAGAAGGATGCATGGAATTATGGGTGATATATTAACATGGATAGAGAAGTGGTTAACCAATAGAAAAGAGTTGGGGAGCAGGGGTGTTTTTCTGGTTGGCAATTGGTGGTAAGCGGGGTGTTGCAGGGGTTGATGCTAGGCCCGCACCTATTTGATATAAACAATCTGGATGACGGGACAGAGTGTAGAGTATCTAAGTTTGCTGATGACACTAAATTGGGTAGAAAAGCAAATTGTGCAGAGTATATGGAGATTCTGCAGAGAGAGATATTGATAGGTTAAGTGAGTGGGTGAGAGTTTGGCAGATGGAGTACAATGTTGGCAAATTAGGTTATCCTCTTTAGAAGGAAAAATGGAAGATTTGAATATTATTTAAATAGCAAGTGATTGCAGCATGCTGTCATGCAGAGAGACTTGGGAGTGCTTGTGCATAAATTGCAGGTGGAGCAAGCTATCAAGAAGGCAAATGGAATGTTGGTCTTCATTACTAGAGGGATTGAATTTAGGAGCAGAGAGGTTATGCTGCAACTGTAGAAAGTACTGGTGAGACAGCATCTGGACTACTGCATGCAGTTCTGGTCTCTTTAGTTGAGGATAGATGTACTGGCTTTGGAGGTGGTGCAGAGAAGCTTCATCAGGTTGATTCCAGGGATGAAGGGGTTGGCTTAGGAGGAGAGATGGAGTCATCTGGCACTGTTCTCATAAGAATTTAGAAGAATAAGAGGGGATCTTAAGTAACAAAGAAAATTATGAAAGGTATAGATAAAAGTAGTAGTTTCCTTTGGTAGGGGAGACCAGGACTAGGGGACATAGCCTCAAGATTCAGCATTAAAAGATGAGGAGTAATTGCTTTTCCCAGAGGGTGGTGATTCTGTTGGATTCGCTGCCCATTGAAGCAGTGGAGGTGACCTCAGTAAATATATTAAAGACAAGGTTGGATAGATTTCTACATAGAAAGGGAATTAAGGGGTATGGGGAAAAGGCAGGCAAGTAGAGATGAACCTATCTTCAGATCAGCCATGATCATATTGAATGGCAGAGCAGGCTTGATGGCCTACAACTGCTTATTCTTAAAGTAACAACAATTAATGGGGTGGCAATTATGCATCAACAGTGGCCCGGTTTCAAATCTGACACTGTAAGCAGTTTGTACATTCTCCCCATGACCCTGTGGGCTTCCTCCAGGTGCTGTTTCCTTCCACATACCAAAGATATATAGTGAACTGGTTGCATGGGTATAGGTGGTATAGACCAGAAGAGCCTGTTGCCATGCTCCATCTCTAAATTTTAAAATTAAAAACATATACCATATTGTTCTAAGGTCACAGTCCAGAAATGTTGATCATTTCATTTTGCACAGATGCTGCCTTACCAGTTAAGCTTTTCCAGCATTTTCTCTTTTTATTTCAAATTTTCACCCTTTGCAGGTTTTGTTTTTGAACTTTCTAGTTGTCTCTTCTTAATCAAAACAAAAAAAAAACATTTTAACAATTTACAAATGTAACTGAGATACCAAATTCTCCATTATCTGATCTCCAGGGAGGTGTTGATATTACTTAGGTAGAAGTCAAAGATCCACAGGTATTGTTGGCATATTATCCAAGCTTAATAATGTTGAACCTGGATTCTAGATCGAAATGACACATTAATTTAGTGTAAATAATCTGTTCGAAAGCTTTCTCTGCTTCTCAACATTTCAGAGCCATCTGTTCAGTGCACCTTCTCACTGAACTAAATTCAATGGAAATGGAAGAGAGAATAGAATCCTTCTAGAAGGTAGCGGAAGAGGTTGTATATTCATCAGGTGTTGGAGTTTGTGCTTCTGAAAGATCTCCTTCTCCAACTGTGGCTTCCCTTCTACTATAGTGGCTATGAGGTCCTTGACCTCATCTGATCCATTTGTTACACCTGTTCTCCAACCTTCTCCACCTGAACCAAGAACAGAGTTCCCCCGGTCCTTCCATCTCATCAACTTCAACATTTAATGGCTCACACTGTGCAATTTCCTCCAACTCCAACAAGATTCCATTCCTGAACACATTTTCCTCCCCTTTAAGTACATGTTCTTCTCACCTACTTACACTCCCCATCATATGACACTTTCCAATGTAACTTCAAGATAATGCAACACCTGTTTTTTCACCTCTTTCCACCATCCAGGGATCAAACAGTTTTTTTCTTAGTGAAGCATTAATTTACTTGCACTTCTTGCAATCTTCTATACTGCATTCAGTGTTTACAATGAGACCTCCTCTTCACTGGGGAAACAAAACACAGATTGGGCTTTCATCGTGTACAGGAGTGACTCTGAGATTCTGGGTGCCTGCTAGTTTAATTCACAATTCGACTCCCACTCTGAACTCTTTGCCTGTGGTCCAACACAACTTTAAGGAACAGCATTTCATCTGGGCATGAACAGTCTATTTGAAATTAGAGAATTCTATACAATCACTTGGTTTCAGACCAGGCCATTTTGCCCATCATCACTTTCAATTGAATAGTTTGGCCTGGGGGAGGAGTCACATGATGGAGTAGTGGCCGGTCGGGGAACTCCAGCCCTCTCCAGAAAAGTAAAAAGACAGTGAAAAAACAAAGGCACAAACACAAAAACCAAAATAAAGTGAAAATAAAGGTGTGGAGAAAATGGCAGCGAAAAAAGAAAAGCCAAAAGCAATGGGAAGAAGAAAGGACGTCGGAAGAAGGTGAAGGCCTTACCTGTCCGAGGAGGCCTGCCGCGGAGAGAGAAGCCCGCTCCCTAAGGTCAGTTGAAGCCCCGAACTCGGGACTACAAAAATGGCTCACGGAGCCAAACAAAAGTGCGATGCGCAAGACAAAAATAACACTGACGGGAGGGGGGACCAGCTGAGGAGTCGATCTCCACAGCTGAAATTGACAGCCACAACAAAGCAGCAAGAGGAAAACACAGAAAATAACGAGAGCAAGAAAGAAGAGAGTAAAAAGAAATCAAAGAAATAACAGATGACCAACCCAGAGGAAGAAGACCAGCAGCAAGACACTTCTAATAAAAATAAGACCAAAAATACCCAACAAAACAAAAATACCCAACAAAATAAAACAAACAAACCAACAAGAAAACCAGAAGAGACAGAGGTAAAGGACACAGATCCTGAATGGACTCAGAAGAAGAGGAAGAACACAGAGAAATGGAAGATGAAGGGAAGGGCAAGACAATGGATATATTTTTTTTTAAAGAATATATGGAATCAGTAAAAGAATGGCAGTCACAAGAATTCAGTGAAATAAAAAGAAGAGTAAAAAGTGCAGAAGAAAAAATGAATAGATTACAGATGATCATGTCAGATATAGGAAAAAGAGTGGACAAGGTGGAAGGACGAGAAACAGCCGTAGAAATGGAAGTAGAGGACTTAAAAAAATTAGAAGAATCTGATAAAAAACTTCAAGAGACACAAGAGCTGTTAGCTCAGAAGATAGATATAATGGAAAATTATAATAGAAGAAACAATATAAAGATAGTGGGCCTTAAGGAAGATGAAGAAGGCAAGAAAATGAGATAATTTATAAAAGAATGGATCCCCAGGGTCCTAGGAAGACCAGAATTACAGGACGAAATGGAAATAGAAAGGGCACACAGAACATTAGCCCCTAAACCACAACCACAACAAAAACCAAGATCCATTCTAGTAAAATTCTTAAGATATACAACAAGAGAAAATACATTGGAGAAAGCAATGAGGAAAATAAGAGAAGACAAAAAACCATTGGAATACAAAGGTCAAAAATTTTTTTTCTATCCAGATATAAGTTTTGAACTCCTGAAGAAGAGGAAGGAGTTTAATGCAGCAAAAACGATCCTATGGAAAAAAAGGATATAAATTTATGCTAAAGTATCCAGCGGTACTTAAAATAGTTATTCCAGGGCAGCAAAACAGACTATTCTTGGATTCGGAGGAAGCAAGAAAATTTTCAGAACAACTACAAAACAGACAGAGAGAGGAAGATATGTAACAAGAACAAAAATGACCACAAACTATATGTATGTGTGTATGTGTATTTAAAAAAAAATAGAATATAGGTAAGAACTAAGAAAGGAAAGAAAGGGAAGAAAGGAAGTATGGGGGGAATTAAGAGAGTGACCTTTGTTGTATAGGAAAATTAAAATCTTTTCTGGGGGGGCTGGGTGGGGAAGAGTTACGGTCACTGCGAAATCAGTTGACGCTTGCGAGTGAATTCGCAAATCCAAATGAAGAGGGGAGATGTGGTTGCCCGACAAGGGACAAAGGGCAACTCAGGAAGGGGAGGGGATAGTGGGGTTAAAGGAATTTTAGATAGGAGAATAAGGGAAATGTTTTATGTTTTAGAAATGTTGTCTTATAAAGTGTTCAAAAAAAGAAAGCAGAAATGGATAAGAAGGAAAGGTGATGATGAGGAAACGGAAAGGAAAGATAAACAAAGTATGAAATGGCTATGTTGAACTATATGACTTTAAATATTAATGGAATACATAACCAAATCAAAAGGAAGAAACTGCTAAATTTACTGAAAAAAGAAAAAATTGATATAGCATTCGTACAAGAAACACACTTAACTGAAGTGGAGCACAAGAAATTAAAGAGAGATTGGATAGGACATGTAACAGCAACATCATATAATTCAAAAGCAAGAGGAGTAGCTATATTAATCAGTAAAAATGTACCAATCAAAATAGAAGAGGAAATAATAGATCCAGCGGGAGATATGTAATGATAAAATGTCAGATATATTCGGAGTTTTGGAATTTACTCAATGTATATTCACCTAACGAAGAAGATCAAAAATTTATGCAAGATATTTTTTTGAAGATAGCAGACATGCAAGGGAACATACTAATAGGAGGATATTTCAACCTTAATTTGGATTCAAACATGGTTAAAACTGGGAAAAAAATTAACAGAAAGAACAAAGTAACCAAATTTATAATTAAATCGATGGAAGAAATGCAACTTTTGGATATATGGAGGAAACAACACCCAAAGGAAAAGGAATATTCATATTATTCGGGTAGACATAAAACATACTCAAGAATAGACCTATTCCTGTTATCAGCTCGCATGCAAGACAGAGTTAGGAATACAGAATATAAAGCTAGACTATTATCGGACCACTCACCCCTGATATTGACAATAGAGTTAGAGGACATCCCTCCAAGAATGTATAGATGGAGATTAAACTCCATGCTACTTAAAAGGCAGGATTTTAGAGAATTCATTGAACGACAAATTAAAATGTACTTTGAAATAAATACGGAATCAGTGAAAGATAAGTTTATACTATGGGACGCAATGAAAGCGTTCATCAGAGGGCAAATAATAAGTTATGTAACCAAGATGAAGAAGGACTACAATCAGGAAACAGAGCAGTTGGAAAGGGAAATAGCAAATATAGAAAAAGAATTAGCAATGAAGGAAGACACAACTAAAAGAAGAGAATTGGCAGATAAAAAAATAAAATATGAAACACTACAAACATATAAGGAGGAGAAGAACATAATGAAGACAAAACAGAAATACTATAAACTAGGAGAAAAAACGCACAAAATTCTAGTGTGGCAGCTTAAGACAGAACAAACTAAGAGAATGGTATTGGCATTAAGAAAAAAAGACAAGCAAATCACATATAATCCAATGGAGATTAATGAAAACTTCAGAGAATTATACGAACAATTATATCAAACTGAAAACGAAGGGAAAGAAGACAAAATAGATGAATTTTTAACTAAAATTGAACTACCGAAATTACAAACAGATGAACAAAATAAATTAACAGAACCATTTGAAATAGTAGAAATACAAGAGATAATAAAAAAACTACGAATAATAAAACACCAGGAGAGGATGGATTCCCAATAAAATTTTATCAAAAATTTAAAGATTTATTAATTCCTCCCCTCCTGGAAGTAATCAACCAGATTGATAAAACACAAAGCTTACCAGATTCATGCAAAACAGCAATAATTACAGTAATACCAAAGACAGGGAAAGATCCACTCGCACCAGCGTCATATAGACCAATATCTTTACTTAACACAGATTATAAGATAATAGCTAAACTATTAGCAAACAGATTAGCCGACTATGTAGCAAAAATAGTAAATCTAGACCAAACTGGATTTATTAAAAAAAGACGAACAACAGACAATATTTGTAAATTTATTAACTTAATTCATGCAGTAGAAGGAAATAAAGCTCCAACAGTAGCGGTTGCTTTAGACGCAGAAAAGGCCTTTGACAGAGTAGAATGGAATTATTTATTCAAAGTACTACAAAAATTCAGCTTACCAGAGAAATATATTAATTGGATTAAAGCATTATATAAGGGGCCATTGGTGAAAGTGACAGTAAATGGATATATATCAAAACAATTTAACTTAAGCAGATCAACAAGGCAGGGATGCCCACTATCGCCCTTATTGTTCACGTTAGCCATAGAACCACTAGCAGAACTGATAAGAACAGAAAATAAAATAAAAGGGATAAAAATAAAAGACAAGGAATATAAAATCAGTTTATTTGCAAATGACGTTATAGTATACTTAGCAGAACCAGAAATATCAATAAAAGAATTACATAAGAAATTGAAGGAATATGGAGAAGTGTCGGGGTACAAGATTAACGCAAATAAAAGTGAAGCAATGCCAATGAATAATGCGGATGTCTCAAAATTTAAGAAAGAATCACCATTCAGATGGCAAACGCAAGCAATGCGATACCTAGGTATACAAATAAATAAAAACCTCGGCCATCTATATAAACTCAATTATTATCCACTAATGAAAAAATTACAAGACGACTTAGAGCATTGGAAAGACTTACCACTAACACTAATAGGAAGGATAAACTGTATTAAAATTAACATTTTCCCAAGGATACAATACCTATTTCAGGCATTGCCAATACACTTGACAGAGAAATTCTTCAAGGAGTTAAAGAAAATAATAAGGAAATTTTTATGGAAAGGGGGGAAACCGAGGATAGCACTAGATAAATTAACAGAATGGTATAAACAAGGAGGCTTACAACTGCCAAACTTTAAAAATTATTATAGAGCCGCACAATTAAGATACCTATCAGATTTTTATCAAACAAGGGAAAAGCCAGATTGGACTAGATTAGAACTAGATAAAATAGGGGAGAAGATACCTGAACATATATAAATGGGATGAAAAATTGGTACATTGTAGGAATTCTCCAGTATTACATCATCTGCTCAATATTTGGAAAAAGATTCATGTAGAAAGGAATAAAACAAATTACCAACTACCAAAACTAATACTGACGCAAAATCAGCTAATCCCTTTTACAATAGATAACCTTTCCTTTGGAGAATGGGAGAAAAAAGGGATCAAAAGAATAGAAAATTGTTTTTCGGGAAATAAATTATTATCCTTTGAACAAATGAAGGATAAATATAATATAACTCACGATACAGTGTCGGCATACTACCAACTGAAATCCCACTTGAAGGACAAATTGGGAAGCAGCCTGAGGTTACCAGAGGGAAGTAATTTTGAATATGTGATTACAGACACAATGATAATCAAAAAATTTGTAACAAACATGTATATTAAACTACAAGAAAAGGAGAACGAGGAAACAAATGGTAAAACTAAACAAAAATGGGAACAAGATCTAAACACAAAGATAAAGAAGGAAACATGGGAGAAGTTATGCTCAGGAACTAAGAGAAATACAATAAATACGAGGTTATGTATGATACAATACAACTGGATACACAGGCTATACATTACACCTCAAAAGTTAAATAAATGGGACCCAACAGTATCTGACAGATGTTTTCGCTGTAAAAAGGAAATGGGAACAACAATTCATGCAATTTGGACATGTGAGAAAGTGAAAAAATTTTGGGAAGATCTAAACCAGATATTAAATAAAATCACAAAAAGCAATATACCAAAAAACCCAGAGATCTTCCTCCTAAGTAACATAAAAAACAAAGAATTTGGACTCGATTTGGATGGTGCACAAAAAAAGATTTGTTATGATAGCCCTAGCTGTAGCAAAAAAATGTATTATGTCAGCCTGGAAATTAGAAGATAACTTGAGAATACAACAATGGTATATAGAAATGAATAAATGTATTCCATTAGACAAAATAACATATAATTTAAGAAATAACATTACAATATTTGAACAAATATAGGAGCCATACATGAAACATAATAGAGAAAACCTACCGTGGACATCTACCACCTAAAATGACAGGAGAAGAGAATGAAAAGAACTGACTCAGTGGAATTTCTTGTTTATTTTTATTGAGTGACAACATTGTTTGATGGGTTTAATGTATCTTATTTTCTGAACTTTAAATAAATGGGAGGGGAGGTAGCGAGGGAGGGAGGGGAGGAGGGAAGGGGGGGAGAAAATGACACTGTATATATTTAAGAAGGAAAATGTATGTATCTTGATATATATGGCTTATAGTGTGAAAAATAAAAAATAAAAAAAATAGTTTGACCTGCCGGGTTTGTGAACACATTGCATAGACAAAAGAGTTTAGCTGCCACATTATTTCACCCTTTCAGAAAAGTTCCCTCTGTTAACTCCATTGCCTTTTTCTCCTATGTAGACCAAGTGGTTTATTTTTTCTCAGTTGAAATGAACCTGAAACATTAACTTTCTCTTTCCACTGATGCTGTATGAAGTGCCAAGTTTTCAGTATTTTGTGTTTATATTTCATTACCGTTACAGTATCAGCAATTTTCCACATTCTGGCACCTACTCACCAACAGCTTACTTATCAATGTTCCATTTGGATTTTTACCAGGGTCACTTCACTCCAAACGTCTTCTCAGCCTTGGTCTACAGATCAAAGAGCTGAATTCCAATTGTGAAGTGAAAGTGACTTCCATTTGACATCAAAGTGATATTTAACTAAGTGTGTATCAAGCAGTCCTGCTAAAACTGAAGTCAATGGATATCAAATACAAATGTATAAAGTTGTATTCTGCTCAAAAAAGGTGGTTGGTGGAGGTAAATCATCCCAAAATCTTGTAGGAGTTCCTCAACACAATGTTTTTAATACAACCAGCAATACCTTCTAGTCAGAGATCAAGAATAGGAATGTTTGGAGATGATTGTACAATCTTAAACTTGTCACAACCCTCAGCTAATTAAATCTGTACAAGAGCCAATCATTTGCTGAAATATTTCTTCTATTTCTCCAACAGAAAGTAAAAGCAGCTCAATGTCATCAGTGCTAAGTAAAAGTGCACATAAAATGCTGCATTGTTTTGCACTATTCAATTCTATTGTGATGGATTAATCATATTTTATATTGTATATAGCTAAGTTTTTGAAGGAGATAGATTGTGGGAATAGTGTAGGTCACAAACAAACACAAACACTTCACCCTGATGGGGCAAGTTTCTTCGGCAAGACACTGAAGTAACTGATGGAAGTAAATGAGTTTGTGTGTGTCCAACAAGCAACAAATCTCTCTCTGAAAACCGACAAAAACCTTCCTGAGCTGTAACCATTTAACCGTTTCCACCAGAGTCTGGTGAAAATTCATAAATGTTAAATTCTGTGCACAGTTTAAGAATTGCTTGATACCAGTGAACTTGGAGGAGTGAGAAGTGAGATTAGACTGTGAATCAAAGAACTTTTCTGAACTTATACACACATTACATACACGTGCGCTTAGAATTAGAATTGGGTTAAATTAGGTTAAGTTAATAGTAATAAGTTAGAGTTTGATCCTGTTTTTATATTTAAAGAAAATTAAAAACTACTTTTAAGTAACCATTTGTCTTGGTGAATTTCTAATGCTGCTGGTTTTGGGGTCCTCTTGGCTCGTAACATTATTTTGCCATTTTACTCTACCAGTTAGCCTATGCCTTTTCACCTGCATGTACTGTATTGCTGCCTCCCACAATCCTCCTTTAAGTTCCCTTTTTGACCAAGTTTTGATTGGCCACTTTTTTTTTTACATCTTTATTCTAAAACTATTGCTTTGATTATGCAAAGCAACTTGATGTTTTATGCTACTATATACATGATAACAGTGTTCATACATTAATATTCGGTAGTTGTGTGCACTCTGTGACTGAAGGATCGTTCTCTGCCCTGCACCATTTCTGTGAGATAGAAGCACCCTTGTGTGCCACCTTATAAAATTCATTTTGAAGACCAAAATATTTTCACTAGTTCCATTTTATCTGTCTGCAGTTATGTCTTCAAAAAAAAGTGGAGTGAAGGGAACATATTGTTTTGAGGACAGAAACATTCAAGAAACCTTTCACATCCCAAGAAGTCCAACTTGAACAACTCATCAAATGATTTGCCAGGTTCTATAGTCCTGATGAGCCATCTCTTCTGTCTCTGGTGGGTGTATTCACCACTAGAGTACAGCAGCAACATTTCAATCCCACCAATCTAGATGATCATCTACAATCAAAACTAAGTATTTATAGCCAATGTGGAGCCAAGAAATATCTAATTTGATTTTACAACAGAATATGGCACTCTAGTTGCTGTTGGCTAGTCAAAGCTTACACAAAATCTTCAAAAATTTAAAAGTTAGTTGTGGTATTATGATACAAATAGCTTCTTGCCAAAAGAAACCAAGATGTTTTGTATTACTTCCTGTAAAATACACCAGTTACTCATTGAAATAACTGATGATTCTATCCAACAAATGGCATCAGGATCTACCTTCAACTGACTCAGTTATACTCGCTACTCACAATATGACAACAAGCCAAAATATCCATTGAGTACAGAGCCCAAATGATTGCTTGATCTTGGAAAATTAGAGAAATGGACATTAGAAAATGGGACAAGAATGTAGAATTCAGAAGGAAAGATGAAGAGTGGTGCTATGGCAACTTTTGATAGTACTTACACTCTTTTTGTAATCAGAATGCTGTACTAAATCATACCAGAAATTCACCAATCTATGACAATTGAGAAAATTAATGATGATCAGATTCAGCTGCTCAGACAGGACATTAATATATCAGAGTTTGCTGGGACAATGAAATGTGCCCAATGGGTCCACAAAATGTAAATATAATGGCGGGGGGGGGAGGTGGAAGCAATCTTCTACACTGGACATAGAAAACAAAATAAAAATAGATTCAGAAAATTTTATTATAGTTCTACAAGAATACAATTTGTAGTCTTAAGTTAATCACATATAAAGAATGCCAGCAGGAAATACATTTAACAAAATTATATTTAATTAAATTGACACTTAGAATTTTAGCATCATTCTTTTGAAAAAGGCAAAGCCCATATTTTATTCATATATAATGTCAACTTTCACTATGAGTTGTTTAAAAATCCAGTGTATTTATCAAATACCCAAGGTCAGGGATTGAATGATAGAAATGGAAGGATTACCTTCCTCCAAAATTACTCAATAAATGCGCAGGATTCAATGTTCATTGTTGTTCTCCATTTAAGAAAAATACTTTTTTTTCTTTCTTGGAACAGTCCTTCCATTCAGTGACCTGAAAATTTTTTATAAAAGATGTTCTCATTAATTTAGGATGATGTTATCAAAACACCACAAATGTTAAACTATAGCATCACCTGCCCCTCCCTTCCAATCCACACCTTTTACATTGTTTTCCGATTGCACTTATATTAAATAGAAATTCAAGTCCCAGGGCTTCCAATAGACTAAATTATCAAACAGAACTGTGAAACATTTTATCAGCTCTCACTTGGTTAGTTAAGATCAATATTGCAATAATGAAATATTGTCTTGAGGAAAAAAAGGGGAAAAATTGAGGTGCATCAAGAACACACATTATTAAAAAGGCAAAGATTTAAAAAATTTCACAGGAGCATCTCAAAAAGAGTTTCATAAAACATATAATTTGAAAAATGCCTTCTCTCCCTGTAAGTAAACTTCAGCAGCAGTTCAGTAAGTTTACCTCAAATATTCTGTTTAATTTCGCCATTTAGTTTGTGGGAGTATTTTTGCTACCTGTTTCACTATATCTTTTCTTTTTTTGGGTCATTTTGAAATTAATACTTTTGATTTCTGCATGAATTCCAACTAACAATCACACAAAAATAAAATTATAAGATTAAAGCACAACTTTATATACTCCAGGAACTCTCTAGGATTTTATTCTCTTACAATAGATTTATTTTGCCTCAAATTTGTACTTGTTTTTCAGTTTCAGTATTCATCCCTTTTAAAAATGGTGGTCAGAGGATGTTGGCATCCCCACTGAATTTTTCTTAGGGGTTAGTGCCATGAGGTTGCTATGACTCCCTGACCATTTCTTACAATACAAACCAAAATACTGAGGATGCTGTTTCTTGTAATACCCTGGCTGGGACTTCCTGAGGTCATGCCTTATGCTCCGAATTGAACTATTTATAGCAGCTACACAGGCTTTCCAGTCACGTCCTTCTTCACGCAAGTCAAATACTGGATAGACTTCTTCGAGAAATTCTGTCAATACAACAGAAACAAGTTTTAAATCTTGATACACAGATCGCAAATTAAAAGTTATAGAAAGTCAAATTTAATCATGATTATTTTCTTAATATTCAGGAGAAAGTACATAACCTGACTGGTCTTAGTTGCAATCAACTCTTTTTGAAACTAGAATAATTATTTTCATAATAATGCTGCTTAATACACCAACAGGATCTCTGGTGTTTAACCATAAACTACACACCAAAATAGAAATTTGATAACGTCTTGAAAATTCCTTCCTCTCATCATTTCATTATTCATTTTCCAATGCATACTATTATAATCAGTTCCCCAACACTCGCTTTGAAACAGTTTCAACTCTCTGCCATTGGCTTCTCCTGCCACAGCCACCTGCTCACCTTGTGATCTCTACAAAATTGCCAGTCACGTTGACTACAATTGGTTCTCAATGCTGGTCAAATCAAATGACGAGGATCCAAACAACAATGTAATTGTAAGTGGGCGAATCTGTATATTATTTCATGCATTCCCTTAGAAGTCACAGAGCAGAAACAAAGCAAACTTTAATGTACATTAAATCTCCCAAATAGTTACTTTGATGTAATCAATTATGACCAAATTTTTTTTTTTTTTTTTTTTTTTTATAAACACAATGCTGCTGGACATCAGAATTCCCCCATATTTGATTCCAAGCAACTTTTGGAAAGAAGAAGCCTTGTTTCTACTCATCAGTTAAAATCAAAGCCTGTATCAGCATTCTGTTTTTAAGCTAGATATCAAAGCCAAGCATGGGGGAAATTTATTCAAGCAATATCATGAGGACTGATTAAGACTTTATTTTTAAAAAGATGTACTTAAAGGTACAGGTAATTTAGAAAAAAAAACTTTCACAGATCGGCATCAGTAGCTTGATGGCAAATTCAAAAAGTAATCAACAAAAAGTAATTGGGATACGATAAATTTTTATGCGGCATTGGTAGTGTAAAGAATGCCCTGCCAAAAAAATGTTGCAAGTGTTGAAAATGCCAATTGACAATTTTGTCATGTGCTAATAATCTGCAGATAGTGCAGCCCATTGATGCAGAAGAAAACTTTTCAACAGACAAGACCTGAAGGGTTTCTTTTGTTAATTTTTTGAGGGGAGGGTGCAAAATTAGTGGGAATAGGTACCAGAGAGCAGAACTTAGCACAGATAATCCACTTCACATGAGTTATGGTGCCTTTCCCTCAACTATACCCTCAAAACAACTTGCATTCTCTATCATTTTCCCCACACAAAATTTAGTCTTCTTTCCCTAATTTCTACTAGCAGCCTGGTAAAGACCTTTCTCCAATGACCCAGACATCATGTGCCCTGGAAAATACATACAGTACTTCTTACTGCAGCAATGGAATTTGCAAAGGAAAAGCTTTTATACCTGTTAATCACACAGACATTAAAATTTTACAGGCAAAATTTCTTAGGTTGCTTCTTTCCAGTTGTCAAAAGTTTTTCTACATTTTAAAACTTTATAAATCAGGATGATGTCCTGCATATTGAAATTAGCAATAAAGATCTGGAATTTGAGCAGAGTCCTGAGGAGGCCATAACCCAAAATAAAAGATGAGAATGGTGGAGTCTCTTCTCTTTGGCTTGGCTTCGCGGACGAAGATTTATGGAGGGGGTAAATGTCCACGTCAGCTGCAGGCTCGTTTGTGGCTGACAAGTCCAATGCGGGACAGGCAGACACGGTTGCAGCGGTTGCAGGGGAAAATTGGTTGGTTGGGGTTGGGTGTTGGGTTTTTCCTCCTTTGCCTTTTGTCAGTGAGGTGGGCTCTGCGGTCTTCTTCAAAGGAGGTTGCTGCCCGCCGAACTGTGAGGCGCCAAGATGCACGGTTTGAGGCGATATCAGCCCACTGGCGGTGGTCAATGTGGCAGGCACCAAGAGATTTCTTTAGCAGTCCTTGTACCTTTTCTTTGGTGCACCTCTGTCACGGTGACCAGTGGAGAGCTCGCCATATAACACGATCTTGGGAAGGCGATGGTCCTCCATTCTGGAGACGTGACCCATCCAGCGCAGCTGGATCTTCAGCAGCGTGGACTCGATGCTGTCGACCTCTGCCATCTCGAGTACTTTGACGTTAGGGATGAAAGCGCTCCAGTGAATGTTAAGGATGGAGCGGAGACAACGCTGGTGGAAGCGTTCTAGGAGCCATAGGTGATGCCAGTAGAGGACCCATGATTCGGTGCCGAACAGGAGTGTGGGTATGACAACGGCTCTGTATACGCTTATCTTTGTGAGGTTTTTCAGTTGGTTGTTTTTCCAGACTCTTTTGTGTAGTCTTCCAAAGGCGCTATTTGCCTTGGCGAGTTTGTTGTCTATCTCGTTGTCGATCCTTGCATCTGATGAAATGGTGCAGCCGAGATAGGTAAACTGGTTGACCGTTTTGAGTTTTGTGTGCCCGATGGAGATGTGGGGGGGGCTGGTAGTCATGGTGGGGAGCTGGCTGATGGAGGACCTCAGTTTTCTTCAGGCTGACTTCCAGGCCAAACATTTTGGCAGTTTCCGCAAAACAGGACGTCAAGCGCCGAAGAGCTGGCTCTGAATGGGCAACTAAAGCGGCATCGTCTGCAAAGAGTAGTTCACGGACAAGTTTCTCTTGTGTCTTGGTGTGAGCTTGCAGGTGCCTCAGATTGAAGAGACTGCCATCCGTGCGGTACCGGATGTAAACAGCGTCTTCATTGTTGAGGTCTTTCATGGCTTGGTTCAGCATCATTCTGAAGAAGATTGAAAAGAGGGTTGGTGCGAGAACACAGCCTTGCTTCACGCCATTGTTAATGGAGAAGGGTTCAGAGAGCTCATTTCTGTATCTGACCCGACCTTGTTGGTTTTCGTGCAGTTGGATAACCATGTTGAGGAACTTTGGGGGGCATCCGATGCGCTCTAGTATTTGCCAAAGCCCTTTCCTGCTCACGGTGTCAAAGGCTTTGGTGAGGTCAACAAAGGTGATGTAGAGTCCTTTGTTTTGTTCTCTGCACTTTTCTTGGAGCTGTCTGAGGGCAAAGACCATGTCAGTAGTTCCTCTGTTTGCGCGAAAGCCGCACTGTGATTCTGGGAGAATATTCTCGGCGACACTAGGTATCATTCTATTTAGGAGAATCCTAATGTTGCAAAGATTTAAAAAAATCCTTTCTCCCACTTGAGTTCTGAATGTGCTGTTGATTTTCATCATAGTTAAGTCAAAAACGACATCCAAAACATCGGTTTTAAAATTAAGATTTTTTTTTAAAAGAATTGTTAGATTGAAAGCAAAGCTGCATTTTTCAGGAGCCGAATGACTATGACAACCAGTGGGCACCCATCTGTATCCCTCTCTGATGTGATCTGGAACCATGTATACACATTTTTGCAAAAGTTATTTCAAGCTATGAATATATCTTCATTATAAAACATTGTGGATTTTTATTTTATTTTCTTTGCCTGCAACTTCTAACTCTTAGCATGGTGCTCTGTATGACCAGGTGATTCATATGCCTGTCGAGATTATTTTAAAAAAGCTGTTGGTTTCTCTGCTTCCACTTCTCTCAGGCAGTGAATTCCAGATACCATTCTTTTGGCGAAAAACATATCCCTGAAATCCTCTCTAAATCTCTTGCAACTTACCACATATTTATGTCTTTAGTACCTCCATCACAACCTCCGTAAAACTGGCTTTGCTTCATTGAAAACAAACCTAGCTAAAAGCTGGAGAACTTCTAACCCCAACATGAACCACAATTTCAAGCAATGAAAAAAAAAAGTCACAATGGAAGTACACTCCAAATATCTGAATATTATTAATTTGATACAGCTTTGTCAGCAATTATACCTCTTCAGTCTTGACATCCGTTTTCATAGGTTTCCATACAAACTTCAAATCATATTGATAAACTATAAATACCTCGGAGAGCACTAATTTTGTTGCTATCCAAAGGAGCTATACCCCGATCTAAATTTCCGTGCACGTTGCTTCGGACAAGCACGTCCTCAGGAAATAGATGACGAACCAAGCATCGTGCTGCCAGTTCTGGTCTTAACCTTTGCTTAGCAACGTAAACAGCAGAATACGGGAGTTGGACTTTCCGAGCTGGATTTCCAAGAGTTTCTGGTGAGGGAAAATCATCAAAACTATTGTTAAACAAACACGCACACATAAATTTTCATACTTAATGCATGTTAATTTCTTACATGTTTCATTTAATTTGAATCAGTCTTGAAGCGCAATGACCAAATTAGTTTAATTTGCTTCATTTGATGGGCAGAGAAGTTTTGTGGTGGAGGCCTTGGTCTTCTGATCATCATTATGTCAAAAATCAAAATGCAGGCAGTGACACTATCCTCTTTCCAATGTTAACTTTGAAAAAGATTGTCAAGGGGAGAGATTAATGAAGGAACTTCTCAAGACATTGTAAATATGTCAAGAGCATTAGAATGGCCAAGGAGAAATAATGAATTCCTTTGTCAACTCAGTTCCTTAAGTTCTAAGTCTTAATTTCTGTGTACAGACAATCAACACGAGCAAGGTTTGGAATGAATACTTTTAATCTGTATACATCAAGGAGAAGGAGCTTGAAAAACAAGTTATGTACCTCTAAAATGTGGGTTCAGGATTACATCTGATCATTTGGAGCATTAGGGTTGATAAACCACAGACCCACTTGAGGTCCTTCACAGACTGAAATGGAAGGCACAGGATAATTGGGCCCAGACAGAGATTTATACATCTTTATTAGCCGCAGGTGATATGCCAGAAGATCAGAGGATAACTAAGGTTCCATTATTTGAGAAGGTGACTGGGATATGAAGGAACTTCAGGCTGGTCTGCCTTTCACAAGTGAAAAGATTCAGTCCAATGCATTCCCCAAAGGGATCGGATTTATGTACATTTCGTGAGGCAGAGGCTGATCAGGGATAGTCAACAACAGCTTTGTGCAGAAGAAATCATGTCTTACTAATTTATTGATTTTTTTTTAAAAAAAGGAAGTATCTGAATCTGAAAAGATTCTCCTAAGCAGGCTTGCCATCAATAATTTCTGTCTCTGATTCTATTAGAGCAAGAAGCAAAGTAACTAGGTTGTTTTAGGTGATATTTTAAGTAATAGATGTTTGACCCTTCAACATTAACTCTAAATGGTCAAAAGGTGAAGATAAAAGCTATGCATTGTTAGGAAAGGGGGAGTCATATATTCTCAAATACAGTCAATTGGATGTAATGGAAAGCAGTGGAGCAAGTTGCAACCTTGTATAACAGGAGAAAATTTGTTGTTTTTTAATCCTGAAAGGCAGGTGATAAATGCAGGAGGAATACGTAATTTTCAAGGAAATAAACTGACTGGAGAAACGCAGCTTCTCAACTGCTGAATAATACTGACAGAGTTCCAATTCCCAAAAGACAAATGGCCGCAACTAACTGACAATATCAGATTGGCTGAAACAAGGGAGGAACAGGAAGCTGACAAACAAGTAAGCTAACCTTTTCAGAACACTTCCTGTCAATTTTGCATTGTTAAGCAAGCAGCAACATATTGAATCAAGAAGACCATTATTGAGACCTAAGAGAGCAGATACTGCCATCTGGTACAGAAACAAACTTCAAGAGTCCTGATGAAGAGTTTTGGCCCAAATCTATTGCCTTAAATGACATTGCCTGAATTGCCGAGTTCCTCCAGCATTTTGTGCGTTGCTGCTGGAGGGACTCAGTGAGTTGAGCAGTGTCTGTAGAGGCAAATGGATAATTGATATTTCAGAACAATCCCCAGCATCAAGCTGATGTTTACACATTTTCTGTTTTATATCAATCAGCTTATAGCTAAAACCTCACACAGTTCAGCAAGAATTCTGCTCTCAAATGAATGTATTCAAAGACAGGCTTGTGCTAAAGTATGTGATTGATCCACTACATTGCAGATTGTGTGTATCCAAGAAGCTGTGAAAATTCTGTTCCCTTTTAAAATAAAACTCCTGCATGGACCAGAATTTGCTAACAATTTGAATATTTTCACATACAACCCGAAGAACATTAATTATTCAAGTACAAGTGACAATTTTTAAATAAAAAAAAGCTTGTGAACATCATTGGCAATGACCAGCAATAATCTTCTATACCCAAAAGCCCTTGAAAAGTTTGCAGTCTGTTGCCTTCTTGAAGCTCTGGTTCCTTCTTGGGCAGTCATCAAAACACTACTATTGGGTAGGGAGTTTTAAGACCCAGAAATGAAGGAAGGATTGGTGATGTATTTCAAGTCAAAACCTCAGATGCTGAAAATCTCAGCCAGTCAAGCAGCATCTGTGGAAAGAGAAACCAAGGTGGTTTTGCGGAAGAGAATTTGCAAGTAGCAGCATTCACATACATCCCCAGCATTGTTTTGGGAGGTAATATACAATTGCCTTGGCAAGAGACCAGTGTCAGGAAAAACCAGAGGAGGCGGCGTTTGTGTTGTCATAAATTCATTGTGGTGTACAAACATGCACCTGCTCCCCGACCTGGAACATCTGGTGATAAATGCTGCCCATTCTACCTGTCAAGGGAGTTCACTGCCATCATCCTGTTCGCAGTGTACATTCCACCACAGACTAGTACTGGAGGGATTGATCACTGATTAAATAGCCATGAGACAGCATATCCTGATGCCTTCCTGATCATCATAGGGGACTTCAATCAGGCCACCTGAAGAAGTCTCCAACGAACTACCACAAACATATCCCCTGCGAGACCAGAGGAGCCAACACACTCGACTACTGCTACACCACCATGAATGCCTACTGAGCCTTCCCACGACCACACTTTGGCAAGTCTGATCACCTGACTGTACTTCTACTCCCAGCGAAAAAGCAGACTAAAGACTACAGCACCAGTGGTGAAGTCAGTAAAAATATGGTTGAGGGAAACAAAGGAGCGTCTGCAGGATTACTCTGAATTGGTGGACTGGACCATATTCAATGAGTCATCCTCTGTCCTGAATTAATAGGCAACAGGCATCACTGACCCCAAGTCCAGCATGGACGAGTTTGTGCCCACATACTGGGAAATCCCCAACAAGAAGCCTTGGATGAATCAGAGGATTCACAACCTGCTGAGGGTAAGATCAAGGGTGTTTAAGGCCAGGGATCCAGATCTCTACAAGAAATACAGATATGACTTGTGGAAGGTTATCTCTGCAACAAAGAGGTAATTCTAGTGGAAGCTAGAGACAGAGACAGATACACACCATCTATGGCAGGGAATTCAGGCCATTACATACTACAAAGCGAGGGAAAACACCATAGATGGCTGTGATACTTCATTATCTGATGAGCTGAACACTGTAGTGCCAACAAGAATCCCTGGAAAGGCTGAGGTTGATGTCAGAACATCATTCAAGAGGCTGAACCTTTGTAAGGAGTGAGGCCCTGATGGCGTACCTGACAAGGTACAGAAAATCTGTGCCAACCAACTAGCCGGAGTGTTCAGGGACATTTTCAATCTTTTCACTGCTGCATTTGGAGGTTCTCACCTGCTTCAAAAGGGCATCAATCATCCTGGTGTCGAAGAATAGCAAGAGTAAACTGACTCAACAACTATCACCCAGTAGCTCTAACATTTACTGTAATGAATTGGCTCGAGAGAATGGTACCCAAGCAAAGGACTGGACCCACTGCAATTCACCTATCGTCACAATCGCTCCACAGCAGATGCAATATCATTGGCTTTTTACTCAAGCTCTGGATTACTAGAAAACAGCATCTCATACATATGGCTGCTCTTCAGTATACAGCTCAGCCTTCAACACCATCATTCCCTAAGTACAGGTCAACATGCTCCAAACCCTGGGCCTCTGCACCCTCCTCTGCAACTGGATCTTCAACTTCCTCATCGGAAGACCACAGTTAATACGAATTGGAAACCATATCTCCTCCTCACTGTTGAGCAGCACAGGCACACCTCAATGATGCGTGCTTAGCCCACTGCTCTACTCACTATACACCTATGACTGTGTGACTAGGCATACTTCCAATGCTATCTACAAATTTGCTGAGACAACAATTGTTGGCAGAATCATAAACGACATTGAGGATAGGTCAGCTAGTTGAGTAGTGTCATCCCAATAACCTTGCACTCAATGTTAGCAAAACCATGGAGAGGTTTGTGGACTTCAGGAGGAAGTCAGGAAAACATGAAACAGTCCTCGTCGAGGGGTCAGTGGTGGAGAGGGTCAAGATCTTCAAATTCCTGGATGTCAACATTTCCGAGGATCTGTCCTGGAGCCTCCATGTTGATGCAAGCATGAAGAAGGCTCGCCAGCGGCTATACTTTGTGAGGTGTTTGAGAATATTTGTTATGTCACCAAAGACATTTGAAAATATCTGCATGTATACTGCGGAGAGCATTCTGGCTGGTTGCATTATGGTCTGGTATGGAGGTGCCAACGGTCAGGTCAAGAAAAACCTCCAGAGAGTTGTTAACTCTTCCTGCGACATCTTGGGCACCAATTTTCATTCTATCAAGGACATCTACACGAGGTGGTGTCTTAAGAAAGCAGCATCTATCCTCGAGGACCCCCCCACCACCCAGACCACGCCCTCATCACTCTGCTACCATCAGGAAAAAGGTACAGGAGCCTGAAGACGAGCACTCAGCAGCACAAGGACAGCTTCTTTCCCTCTGCCCTCAGATTCCTTTATGAACAATGAACCACAGACACCATCTTACTTTGACCTTTTCTTACACTCTTTTTAATTATTTTGTAGTAATAATAATAATAATAATTATTATTATAAACGTTTGCACAGTGGTGCTGCAAGGAACAATGAATTTCATGACATGAATTTTGCTTATGCGAGAAGACGACTATTTATGATGGTGGGATTTGATGGGTGTCAATCACAGAATGCTGTTAATCATCTTGAGAATTGTTGGAACTGCAGTCTTGTAGACTGAAAATGCTTTGAAGGTCAAAAAAAGTGAATTGCTTATTGCAGGGTACATGCTCTTTGTGGTTGGTCCATTTATCATCCTGGTCCATAAAGCTCCTCAAGGTAGGGGATTTGACAAGTGAACAGATAATATGAAAATTCTTTCACACCATCTTTTTCTGAGCCACCTTAATGATAATGTTGCTGCTGTTCTACAGGAATCCTGCAGGAGACTGCTGAGATTTTTGAAAGCAGCTTTCAAAGTCAACAACAAGCAGTATCACTCCAACACCAATTTTAAACAAAATGTAGACATACAGCATGGTAACAGGCCATTCGGCCCACGAGTCTGTGTCACCCAATTACACTCAATTGATCTACAACCCTGGTACATTTTGAACGGTGGGAGGAAATTGGAGCCCCCGAGGAAAACCCACGCAGACGTGAGGAGAATGTACAAACTCCTTACAGACAGGATGGGATTCAAACCCCGGACCCGACTGCTGCCGCTGTAACAGCGTTGTGCTAACCATGACAAACTAGGCTAAGGAATCAGCAGCAACTGCAGTTGTTAATTCTGATTACCAGCAGAGTATCTCTCTTGAACCAGTTCCTTGACACTTTATTATCATGACAAAACAAAAGATAATTGGTTATAAACTCTGTAACCATGTCTTAAATTAAGTCCTGACAAAGTGATTACCTTTTAATTTAAAAATATATCAAGCATGTTAATAGTAAAATTCCTTAATGATTTGAATGAACAACTTACAACACTGCAGTTCTTGCACATTTGAAGTAGCTCATAAAACTACGAGTTTAAAAAAAATAAGCTGATCTCCACACCTCTTGGTAAAACAGCTCTCCGCTTATTATTTTCAGGTACAGTAGTGATGTTTTGCTGTTGCCATTCCCGCTCCCGTTGTTCTGGTTCAGCAGCAGTTTTGGGCTCCTTAGGTTTTTCTGAAGGAATTAGCTCATTTTCACAATCGGAATCCAAATTTACGCACACCTGTGCTTCTTCATGTCCTGGAGCTTTATCATTATCATTTATAATGTCCTAATGCCCAGAAATAGTAAACAGGATTAACATTTGCTTAAATTGCAATGAAGCACAGCATTTATTCTCACATGATTTGTGCTCACTTGGTTGCAGGACTCAAAACCGGATTGCTTTGTCAAATATACATGACAATATTACAATTCTACACTGAAAAGTTCCATCATATTGATATACACAGTAACAATAGCACAAATTAATTTTGTCCAACTTAATACCTGGATGTGGTCATTGAGCACAAGCAACACCATGGAAGGGTAACAGGCTCATTTATTTTTTGCCATGCGAGTGGCAAGCTCAAAAAAAAGTACAGCTGTCAAACAACGCCTTCAAAGTAACCTGTAACCACAAAGAAAACAAATGATTGCTGCTCATTTATTTATAGAATTGAATAGGTACAGCAAAGGAGGTAGCATTTGGCCCATTGCTGGTTTTGCCTTTGAGCAAATCCAGTTGAATTCAATTGGGTCTCTCTCTACTGTCCTCCAAAAAATTTTCCTTCCAAAGGGTTCCTCTGTGAAAGTCATGATCAATTCTGTCAATTTTTTCCAAATCGTAACCATTCACTATAAGCAGTGGCTAATTGGGCAGACAAGCACTTTGCAAAATGGGCTGCTCCTTCGATCATTTATGCCAGGATTTTGTGTGCTCCCAGCACAAAGTTCTTGATGCCATCCTGAACACTCCTACTCCATTTTGAGTTGCCATGAGCAAAGGTTTTTAAGGAGTCAGTGGAGAAGTTGTATTTTCAAGGAAGGTTTGGAGACATCCTTGAATCTTATTTTCCTGTCTGCCTGGTAATCTCTCATGAGAGCGATCAGAAACAAAATATATTTCAGGATCCTGTATCAAGCATGCTAATATGTTTTGCCTAATGTAATTCACCAAAAGTAACTCTTTTATTTAAAACATAGAATAGGTACAGCAAAGGAGGATGACATTTGACATATTGACCCATTGCTGTTTTTTTTTTGCTTGAGCAAATCTAGTTGATCACACTTTGATCTCTCAATGCACTTAAAAAACAAACAAGATTTGAATTAGTAGGCAATAAAGGGAATGAAAATCATGTTGGAGATGCTTGATTTTTGTTTTGTTTTTTCCCCATGGCACATCAATTTGTCAGGCTATTGTTCATAGTCTTCCAGTCTGCCTTCAATACGATGGTCCCTCTCAAACACCACAAATGACTGTGATGGTTCACTACCCAATGAGCTGAACACTTTTTATGCACGCTTTGAGAAGGAGAACTCAACAATACTCATGAGAATTCCTACAGAACTAGTCTCTGAGACCAATGTCAGAACATCCTTCAGGAGGGTGAACCCTCAGGAGGTGTCAAGCCCTGATGACATACACGGAAAGGTACTGAAAATCAGTGCCATCCAACTAGCTAGGGTGTTCATGGACATTTTCACTCTCTCATTGCTGCAATCAAAGGTTCCCACCTGCTTCAAAAGAGCATCAATCATCCTGGCAACAAGGTGAGCTGCCTCAATGACTATTGTCCAGCTCATCTACTGAGATGAAATGCTTTAAGAGGTTGATCGTGGTCAGAATTAACTTGCACCCAAATAAAGATCTGGATCCACTGCAATTCGCCTACTGTCACAATCGCCCTACAGCAGATGCAGTATCACTAGGAGTTTACAAATTGGATTGTAACACAAGTTTAACCTGCCAATTTGGCAGGTTTTCCAGCTGTGATCAAGCCAATTGGTGGGTAGAATTTAAAAAAAACTGCGCAGGTAGGCAAACCACTTGTGAGCAATGACTGTTTTCCTCATCCATAATCCCCCCACAACACTGGAAAGCCAGACCAGTTCCAGCAGCGATGGGGATCATGGGTAAGGGCAGCCATTGCTCCTGCCCCAACTCCGTTTCCTGCTGGCCCACTCCGCTCCCCGCTGGTCCAACAGCATTCCCCCCCCCCCCCCCCCCCGGCACCAACAGGGTTCTGACTCCCGCCCCGGCCCCAACAGCACCCCCCTCCCCGATTCCGTGCCCACCCTGGCCACTTACTTTTTGGAGGCCGTCAAGGAACAGGATTCCCTGCAGGGCCTCCAGCGACACGGTGAATACATGAAAGGACAGGAGCACCCTTAAATTGCCTGGTCGCCATTCGACTGGGCAATTTAGGGTCCAGTGCGTAAGGGGCTGCAGAAGCCCACTACATGGGTAGGATACACAAGTCCTGAACAGCCCTAGTTTGTAAATGCCTACTGTCTCACCACTCAGTTCTGGAGCACCTCCAATACAGCAATGTGTACATCAGGCTCCTCCTCATCAACTACAGGTCAGCTTTCCATACCATCATACCCTCAGTTCTAGTGAACAAGCTTCAAAACCTGGGCCTCTGCACCTCCCTCTGCAAATACTATTAATTGTAAACAATATCTCCTCCTCACTGATGATCAACACAGGTGCACCTCAAGGATGCATGCTAAGCCCACTGTTCTAGTCACAATATACCCATGACTACGTGGCAAGGCACAATTCAAATACTGTCAACAAATTTGCCGATGACACCACATTTGTCAGCAAACTCACAGATGGCAATGAGGAAGCATACAGGGGTGAGATAGATCAACTAGTTGAATGGTTCTATAACAGCCCTGCTCTCAAAATGAGCAAAACCAAGAAATTTGATTATGGACTTCAGGAAGGGGAAATCAGGAGAATACAAATCAGTCTTCATTGAAGCTCAACAGTGGAAAGGCTCAAGAGCTTCTAGTTCCTGGGTGTCAATATCTTTGATGATCTGTGCTGGGGCCTTCATGTTGATGCAATCATGAAGAATGCTCTTCAGCAGCTATACTTCATGAGGAGTTTGAAGAGATCTGGTATGTCACCAAAGAGTTGCAAATTTCTACAGGTGTACCTTGGAGAGCATACTGACTGGTTGATTCACAGAACAAGAAAAAAAACTACAGAGAGTTGGAAACTTGGCCAGCACCATTACAGGCATCAGTTTCCACTCCATCGAGGACATCAACAAGAGACAGTGTCTTAACAAAGCAGCCTCTATCCTTAAGGACCCTCACCTCTCAGGGCATGCCCTCCATACTGCTACCAGGTACAAGCAGCCTTAGGATGAACAACCAGTGACAAAAGGACAGCTTCTTCCCCTCTGCCATCAAATTTCAATGAATCACAGTCACTACCTCACCTTCTCTTATTTTTGCAGAAATTTATTTATTTTTAAATTCAATTTTAATTGCAATATTTGCACTGTAGTCCTGCTGCAAAACAACAAATTTTGTGACACGTTCATAACAATAAATACTGATTCTGAAACTTCAAGATCTGGGCCTCAGCACGACCCATCTACTCAACCCCCTGCAACTGGATCCTTGACTTCCTGTCTATTAGACCACAATCAGTGAAAATGAGTAACAATATCTCCTCCATAAATCACATTCAACACCACCACTCCTCAAGAGTGTGTACTCCGTTCCCTATTATACTCCCTCTACACCCATGACTAAACAAAGAAATAATGTTTTGACTCCATCTTTAAATTTGCCAACACTACAGTAGTAGACCAGGTATCTAATAACAATGAGACAGAATACAGGAAAGAGATTAAACGTCCAGTGCTATGGTACCAAGGTAACATCTTCCTTAATACCAAAAGGATGAAGAAGATGATGACCGACTTTAGGAGAGGGGGCAGAGTCCATACTCCTGTCCATTTTTATGGCAGTGAAGTCAAAAGAATAGATAGCCTGACGTTTTAAGGAATAAACATTTACAATGACTGGACCTGGGACAAATGCGTCGACACAATGGCCAAGAAAGTGCACCAATACCTTTACTTTCTTAGAAGACAAAGGAAGTTCAGCATGTCCCCTTGTTCCTTAACATCTTCCACAGGTGTAACACTGAAAGCATATTAGATGGATGCATCATAGTGTGGTACAAGGGCTGCTATGCTCAAGATTAGAAGAAACTACATAAAGTAGCAAATACAGCTCAGAACATAAAATCTTCCCTCTCTTTCATGGATTTCATTGACATCTTTCACTGCCCAGGAAAGATTGCCTAAGGAAAAACCTGTTACATTTCTCCTCACCCTCCTCCCATCTGGAAGGTTTTAGAGTATGAAGGCATGTACCATCAGGCTTAAAGACAGTTTCTACACTGCAGCCAACAGGCTCCTGAATTATCCCGAATACAGTACTATCATGCTGTCTTTGCTTTGTGCTAATTATTCTTTTTACTGCCATTCTATACTCTGTAAAAGTCCTCTTTACATTGCTGTATACACTTTACTGATAATTTGTCAGTCTGCTCATACTTGACATTTTGTGACAAATACACTTAAACTATCTAAATGCTATCTTTCAGCACAAAGACACTTGGAACAAATAATCCATAATCCTTCATGAAGCGTTGTGGGATAAAACAAATTGGAAAAAAAAAGAAATGAAACAAAAACAAAAAAATTATGGTATCCAAAGTCATCTGATGTTTGCTCATAGTATAGGGGATGTTATCTTCCATTGCAAACTCCTCCAATTACAGCGAAACATCATTAGAACGCAATTTGTTAATCCGCGGAATCGCTTATAGTGCGGGTGTCTGGATCCCAGTCATCAGCCCACGACCCAACTCCCCGCGCCTGACAGTCCCCCTCCCCACTGCCCCCTGGTGCGGGACGTCAGGGAGCCGGCCGCCCCTGCCCCGACTGACCCTGCCCCGAGACGGTCGACTCTGCTCCGACTATAATGCAGTATGAAATCTTGGACCCCAACTACCGCGTTCTAATGAGGTTTTACCTTATTTATTTCTAACGAGGACAAAGAAACAGTACACAAGGCAAGGAGTGCAAATCAATAATAATAATAATCAAATTCTATCAGATGAATTAAAATCATTTAGGAAGAAGTTACAACTTGCAGAAAATAAAACTCCAGTTTCAACTGTTTACTATCTGTGAAAGAGAGCCTGAATGGTATGGCGAGTACGTAATACATTCCTTTCATTGTTAAATCTATCCCAAACTTTCTGCAAAATACATAAATGAACAAGTACAGAAGCATTTTGAAATTAATGAGAAGGTTGCAGTGAGCTTGTATTTTCAGGAAACAACAGTGTGATGAAAATCATCCAATAGCTTGTGACAAATTGCAGCCAATGGGTATCTCCTATGGTCAGGAAATGCTGACTTATATATTAACAATGCTGTACATTAATATTTTCCCATAATACTTGGTCAATGTGCATTTTAAACAAATGTTATGATCTCGTCTGGCACAATTCAATTATTCTGGTAATTTGGCATCTTGTAATTTAGATGTATTTGGCTGGTCTATTTGACTGCTCTAGTTTCTGCTCAATGGGAGAATTTGGTGAATGTCAGCTGGATTTTCTATTATTGAATATTGTAATTTTCTGGCACGTGGCACAAAAACTCGAGAGGGAAAGATAAAGTATGAATGTTGATACCAAAAGGATACCAAAATAATATGAAAGAGGATACAAAAAGCTTCTTCAAGTAACATAAAGAGTAAAACAGAGGTGAGAGTAGATAAAGGACCACTAGAAAATGATGCTGGAGAAAATAATAATGGGAGACTTTTCTGAAATTTCCTTTTCCCTTCATTTTTTAGTAAACTGGTTTTTAAGTTGTTTGTTTACCTAGCTTCTGCATATGCTCAACCTGATGCGTACATGGCCATGAAGCTTTCAAGTAAAGCCTCTACTCTCCATTGATTCTACTTACTGTGTCTCCTTCACTACGCAGGCTGCGTATCATTGCATTTACACTGGTAATGCAAGTCTTCCAGTCTTTGCTTTCCTCATTCAAATTATACGTGGGGAAATGTGTACAAAGGAATTCTATTTAAAAAAAAAAATCAATAAGAGAAAAGAAAAAATAAAGTTTATTAATGTTTATCCCTAGCATGCAATTTTTTTTGTTCTATAATCAGAGGGATAAATACAATTTACTTGTTTTAAAATAGTTGTTTAAAAATTGCTTACAATGTAATAGAATCATTCAACTTTATCACACTAGATACATAGGCTGATCCAACATCAGTAGACAATTTATTATTGGAAATGGCAATACACCAATTAGTTTCCTAGGCATTAAAAAGCTTCATCTTACTCAAACTTTCTTGGAAAGTCTCAGAAATCAGGAAAAACCAATGATCAAAATATTAAATACCGTATCAAAATCTTGCAGGTTTGAATTTTAGATCTTGAACGTTCTAAAATAGGCAAACTGTATGCTGCACCTCACATAGTGACTGATTATAAATAATAAAATTGAGAAGGTTCAAATTCAAGCACATATGTCATTCAAACACTTACCTCGTAATGCAGCGATCCGATTCGGATCCAGTGGTTTGATTCCTCGGGGCTTGTCACCTTGCACATTACAACACATCAGCACATCTCTTGGGAACATCATTCGAATAAGGTAACGTGCTGCGAACTTTGGCTTGTCTTTTTGACGTGCCTTCATTAGGAAGGCAGCAGGCACCTTTATATTTCGTCTTGGGTCACCTAGATAGTCTGTAATTTTGATAGTAGTAGGTGGGTTACACATAAATGGCAGCACTTTAAAAAGGTCAACCAATAAATAAATACAAATTTTTAAAAATAAAAATTTAATCAAGTCATTTGGTTTCGAAAAGAAAATTGAAGTTAAAGTTCAACAAACAGCAAATGTTGGGGAAAATAAAACTTCTGTTGTTGCTTAAGCCACAAGTATTGAGGATGTATTTTTTCTGCAGTCTTTATCATACTTTAAGTCTACATATCTGAATAATTTGAACCAAATGCAACAGTACCAAATGTGCATGTCGAGATTTAAATCCCAACTTGAAGACACTGTAGAACAATCTGTAATCATCTTTTAAAAATATTTTAACATTCGTGGAATTCACACAATTTAAATGACTTAGATGTTGGCCTGTTCACAATCAGTGTTCTTTTTACAAGCTATATAGGTTTGAAAGCTGGCTGGTCCTCCATCAGCCAGCTCCCCACCATGACTACCAGCCCCCCCACATCTCCATCGGGCACACAAAACTCAAAACGGTCAACCAGTTTACCTATCTCGGCTGCACCATTTCATCAGATGCAAGGATCGACAATGAGATAGACAACAGACTCGCCAAGGCAAATAGCGCCTTTGGAAGACTACACAAAAGAGTCTGGAAAAACAACCAACTGAAAAACCTCACAAAGATAAGCGTATACATAGCCGTTGTCATACCCACACTCCTGATCGGCTCCGAATCATGGGTCCTCTACCGGCATCACCTAAGGCTCCTAGAACGCTTCCACCAGCGTTGTCTCCGCTCCATCCTCAACATCCATTGGAGCGCTTTCATCCCTAACGTCGAAGTACTCGAGATGGCAGAGGTCGACAGCATCGAGTCCACGCTGCTGAAGACCCAGCTGCGCTGGATGGGTCACGTCTCCAGAATGGAGGACCATCGCCTTCCCAAGATCGTGTTATATGGCGAGCTCTCCACTGGCCACCGTGACAGAGGAGCACCAAAGAAAAGGTACAAGGACTGCCTAAAGAAATCTCTTGGTGCCTGCCACATTGACCACCGCCAGTGGGCTGATATCGCCTCAAACCGTGCATCTTGGCACCTCACAGTTTGGCGGGCAGCAACCTCCTTTGAAGAAGACCGCAGAGCCCACCTCACTGACCAAAGGCAAAGGAGGAAAAACCCAACACCCAACCCCAACCAACCAATTTTCCCCTGCAGCCGCTGCAACCGTGTCTGCCTGTCCCGCATCGGACTTGTCAGCCACAAACGAGCCTGCAGCTGACGTGGACTTTTACCCCCTCCATAAATCTTCGTCCGCGAAGCCAAGCCAAGCAAATAGGTTTGAAAAATAAATCACATTTTGTGAATATTTTAAAGTCCAACATATGGCTTAAAATTATACACTCATGACTAATTAAACAAAATAACATCTCATGTACCAATATTTAATTGAATGTTCACAAAAATATGCCTAGTAAATAATGACATCTCACCAAAACTCGTATCGGCTTCACTTGACAAATGAACATAGGATGATGATTCAGGAAGATTGTTTTGCTGCTCAATTTCATTGGTAGCATTTGCATTAACAAATGTTTCTCCATCTCTGGAACTGCATCTATCTTGATACAGCATACCTCTGGGTATCACTGGGTCACTGGCAGCTGAAGACTTTGGCACCCTTGTGGCTTGCTTGACTATTGATTTTCCGGGAACAAAGTCAGAAATACCAATAGCTGTATTGAAATCTTGCATTGTTGGTTCTTGTAAAGAATGGACAGATTGAATAGTGGGTAGAGGGGGGCTTGTTCCTCGTGTGCAGGTATACACAGTCTGTGGATTGGTCACTGGCCTCATAGCTTTGCTTGGAATAGAAACACTCAATGGCTCTTTCTCTAGTTGTACCCTCAGTGGGGAAGAACGAAGCCGCTGATCAGTTGGATGCATCCGTATCCTCACTTCCCTTTCTGCTGGCTTTTGTATTTTCATTTTGGTGAGTGGCATCTGGTGTGTATTTCCATGTGACATTGTCATGTGTCTCTGCAAATCATAATGAAAACTGATGAGACAGGGAAAAAAAAGATAAAGTAAAACTCGCGTAACCTGGCATGCTCCAACTTTGATGGTGCTGGACTAGATTTTCCAGAGGAGAGGAAAACATAATTGCAATTTTTTTTTCCTTAAAATGTTAACCAGCATAACAATACATCTTCCAGTGAACCCTGCAAGTTTTAAGGAAGCAAAAGAACGGAGGAATTGCCACTCAATGAGTCAAGATGCTAAAACATCAGGATTTCCAAATAGTCAGAGAGCAAATTACTGGAGTTTTACTATACTCGTCTCTTATATTAGAGACAATCATCTCTCCCATTTAATACTTCAAAGTTCTGAAAATTATTTGCAACTTTATAATAGATGCTGCATCACAGGCATATGATTAAATCTTTAAAATACAACAGGAAGTAGAATAGCTGAAATTGATCTGCTTTCATCTGTTTGAGGTCACTGGCTATGTACAGCATTCTAAATATGTAAAATTAACCTCACCATAGGATCTGTGCATGGCCTACCTTACTGAGGCTAATTTTTTTGCTGCTGGATGGAGTTCAAATTACACACTCTACTTTTCAAGGAAAAAAAAATTACATTTAAATAATACAAGCAGCTCATAACTAAGCTTAAAGAAGGCATCTTTGAAAGATTACAAATTATAATCAAATGCTTTTGTGGTCCTGACCTGTCATAATACTCCATTGCCGGGGGGCGGGGGGGGGGGGGGGGGGGAATAAGCTTTTGGTGTCTCGGTCCAATCAAGTGCAAGGATTTCAGATGCCAGTTGCTTTTTGCTATTTGACTCCAATGGAAATGAATGTTGGGAAGAAAACAGAACTTATTTGATGCTCACATATGAACCACTGAAGAACTTCACCTATCCTCACCTTTGACTTTATACTAAATCTAAGGACTTTGTTTCAAGCAACAAAAAAAAGACTGCTAGAGGAACCTGATGAAGTTGAGAAGCATCTGTGGAGTCAAAGGGATGGTCGATGCTTTAGGTATACATCAGTTTTTTTTTGCCTCAACCACTTTATCTTTGTTACCAAATTCCTGGTGTTCTCAAAGTCTGGACAAGGCTTGATAGATCCTATCAAAGCACTCAGCAGGTCTTAATGTTTACATCACAGTTCTGTTGTTTTGGAAAAGCAGAGGTTAGCAAGACTCAATTCAGGTGACCACACAATCACCGATACCGAGAATTGTACAAACATTTTGGGTTTAATTTTCCTTATTCTGTTGTGCCTTTTATTGTCCCCTGGTCCAGGGCAAGCATTCACCATAGCTGCCATTCTAATTTCCACAGCAACTGAAGGGGGTGCCAGTAATAATAAATGGTCTTTTTATGCAGAGATACAGCCATTGTAGCAGAGGAGGGTTCAGATACATGGAGGAACTACAGGTCCCCAATGACTGGCTGAAGTCATAGGACACAACGAAATGCCAAGCAAGCATGAGGAGCTTCCAAGCCCCTCTCCTTTCACTTTATGGCAATCTTTCTGTAACTGCCACAATTTTACCTGGGAGCTCAGTTAAGCAGAATGGGTTTGGATGAAAAGGAAACAGGATCATATTCGCTCCCATTTGGTATTTATTCAAAGTTGGCAGCAAAGGAGGGAAATTCAGAATGAGGTTGGCTAAACAGTAGGATTCCTCATTGAATCCCCTTTTTCTTCAGATGCTCACCTTCTGCAGCTTTATCTGCTTTCCAAAATCATTTGACATTTTTGGTAATAGTAAATGCATCACACCATACTGTTATGGCAATATAAGCAATACTCACAGGCTTAAAAAACATGGGTTTCATTCTTCCTTGGTGCATCTCTGTGACCCTACGATGCAGGACATCAAATTTCTTATCTAGTCTTTGGATAGCAGCATACATTACCTTAGAGAAAAAAAATGAAAAGAAGGTTAAGACCTGACTTTTTTTTGTTGAAAAATAATATAAAAGTGTAGCAGAGATCATTTACATTTGAACAGAATTAAAAGTTATAGAGAATTGACAAATTGGGTCAATATTAATTTAAGAATAAATGAAATTTGATCCAAGACACTTTCAAGGTTAAATTGCCGTTTACCTAGGGAAAACTATATGGTGAGAATTTAGGTTAAGGGGAACCTATCTGAAATGGGTTCCACACACTAGACTCCGCAGATGGGATCTGCTCAAGTGGATTCTTATAACAAACCCAAGGAGTGCCTTCACCAGATCACAAGAAAAAGGAACAGAAGCAGGGCCATTGAGTCTGCACCGTGAAACCTAAACTGTTGTGGCATCTAGTTCCAAGTTCCGGCCTTGTCCCCATATCCCATGAAACTACCATCTGGCTAAATAAATTTCTCCTCATCTCTGTTGTAAATAGCCTTCTCATTCCTGGAATAATTCTGGTAAACCTCCTCTGTACCCTCTCCAACCTTGCTAATATCCTTTAAGATATGGGGCCCAAAACTGCACACAGTACTCCAAATGAGGTTTCACCAGTGCCCCATAGAGTCTCATCAACACCTCCATTCTTTTACACAATCCCCTTTGAAATAAATGCCAACATCGCATTCACCTTCTTTACTGCTGATCAAACCTGGCGGTCAACTTTCAGGATATCCTGCACAAGAACCCCCCAAGTCCCTTTGTACTTCTGAGGCTTGAATTTTCTCCCCATCCAAATAATAATCTGACCATTTATTTTCTCTACCAAAATGTACAACCATCTGCCATTTCTTCGCCCATTCTCCTAAGCTGTCTCAGTCTCTCTGCAAGCTTTCAATTTCTTCTACACTTCGTACTCTATCACCCATCTTGGTGTCATCTGCAAACTTTGCCACAAAATCATTTAATCCACAATCTAAATCATCAATATACATTGTAAAAAGTGGCCCCAACACTGACCCTTGCAGAAAACCACTAGTAACAGCCAGACAACCAGAATAGGATCCCTTTATTCCTATCCTTTGCTTCCTGCCTATCAGCCAATGCTCTACCCAATGTATTGTTTTTCCAGTAATTCCACATGCCCTCATCTTATTAAGAAGCCTCTTATACGGCAACTTATTGAAAGCCTTTTGAAAATCCAAATATACTACATCCACAGCCTCTCCCTTGTCCACCCTACTTGAGATTTTCTCAAAACATTCCATTGGTCAGGCAGGATCTTCCCTTCATGAAACCATGCTGGCTTGGACCTATCATGCCATGTACCTCAAAATATTCCATAATTTTGCCCTTGAGGATCGATTCCAATATCTTTCCAACTACCGAAGTCAGACTAATAGGCCGATACAATTACTTTTTTCTGCCTCCCTCCTTTCTTAAACAACAGAATTACATTTGCGACTTTCCAATCCTCAGGAACCATGCCAGAGTCTACTGATTTCAGGAAAATTAATTCCAATGCCTCTACAATCTCCAAAGCCACCTTTTTCAGAACCTGTGGGTGCACCTCATCTGATCCTGGAGACTTATCAACTTTTAGACCATTCATTTTACCATCTCTCTTGTAATCCTGACTGTACTTAATTCTATTCCCGGAGATCTTTGAATATCAGGTATATTGCTAATGTCCTCCACAGTGAAGACTGATGCAAAATATCCATTTAGTTCCTCTGTCATCTCTTTATTGCCCATTATAATTTCTCCAGCTTCATTTTCAATCAACCCTATATCTACCCTTGTTTCTCTTTTTTTTTAAATATATTTGAAGAAACTTAGTATCCTTTTGTGTTATTTATCCAATTTCCTTTAATAATTCATCTTTTCTTTCCTAATGACTTTCTTTGTCTCTCTATAAGTTTTTAAAAATTTCCCAGTCCTCTGCTTTTCCAGTAATTTTTGCTACCCTGTATGCCCTCCCTTTTGCTTTTGTTTTAGCTTTAACCTCTCATTAGCCACATATGCGTAATTTTACCATTCATAATTTTCCTTTTCCTTAGAATATATCTATCCTGTGCTTTCTTGTAGAAATATCAACCAATTCTGTTTTACCGTCCCCCCATCTAGCTAACTTTTCCAGTCAACTTGCACCAGTTCCTCTCTCATACCATTGTAATTCCCCTCTGATGGGCTGATCGACTAGCTGTTCCAAAGAGCCATCCTTTAGGCATTCTATAGACTCCTTCTCCTGCATCCTGTACCTTCCTGAGATTCCCAATCTCCTTTCATATTAAAATCTCCCATAATTATCTTGACATTTTCCTTCTGACACACTTATGTGCCAACTCAATGCAAGTTCTTGATCTCATGAAATTAAAAAAAAAAATTATGTTGCACTACACGATAGAAATTCTAGGTCACTATCAATTTACACTATGGGTCTGGTTATAGTTTTCAATTCACACTCTAAATTATCATGTGAATGACTTCTAACAAGGTTGGCTTATCTAAATGCGGTTGGAAAACACAAGCTTCACGTGCCTTACCAGATTTTCAGTGCCTGAGATTCTCACTTTTTTTTTTAAAAAAAGACATTGGGAACAGAAGAAAAATGAAATTTGCAAAAACATTCAAAATAACTGTTCAAGGAGCTCAGATTTTCACTGGGGGTAGCAGTTACCTGGCAGTAATTAAGAACCTCCACTAAAGTCCTCTGTTGATCTGTAATATACGAACCATCTGACATTTCACTGGCCTGTAGAGAAAGAAGATGGATTGGTTCATTGCAATTGGATAAAACAGTTCTGAATTACACAGTAATGATTATATATACAAAAGCTTTTACCCAAAAGCACCAACTAAATTCTTTAAAGCTTTCAATTTCTTCACTTTCCTCAAGATATTTAATAAATATTTTCCATTGATCCACCAATTAGAAGAATACAGAGTTTACCCAATTACTCCTCTACACAGGATCCTAATTGTGCTGTAAGGGAGATCACAGGGAACCTACCCAAAATATGGAAAGCCTCAGTAGTAACGTCCACTTTTGTTTCCCTGATGTCAGACTGCTCCAGGGAACAAAAAGGAGTAATACTTGACTATCTAAAACCCAAAATTTATATTTTCATGTCTGCCAAACTGTATCAGTCATATTGGGAATTTAAGCATTACCAGACACTAAGATGGACCTCTCATTGTCAAGTCAAGTTTACAGTCATCAGATTGCACAAGTACAACCAAAAAAAAGTGTTTTCTGGTCCTTGGAGCAAAACAAACAAATACACGACCAGACATAACACACACACAGACAAACAATACATATGCAGGACTAGTATTTTAAATTTAGCCATTCAGCATGGTAACAGGCCAATCACACCCAATTCACCTATGTAGGAGGAAACTGAAGCCCCCAGAAAAAACCCACGTAGACATAGACATAGGGAGTACGTACAAACTCCTTACAGACAGCAAGGGATTTGAACCCCGGCCCAAATGCTGGCGCTGTAACAGCATTATGCTAACCGCTACACTAACCATGCCACCCTTATGTATACACTGATATTTGAATTCATATATACAAAAAAAAAGTTTTATGCATATAAAAGACTTGAATGGTTAGTGTGAACAGTTCCTTTGATCATTCAACATTCTCATTGCCTGTGGGAAAATGCGGTTTCTCGGCCAGGTAGTGCTGGCTCTGAATCTCCTGTATCTCTTTATTTCCAACAGGAGCTGCTGAAAAATGTGTGCAGGGTGGAAGGGGTCCTCAATGATTTTTCCGCCCTCTTCAGACAATGATCCCGGAAGATCACATCAATGGGGAGCTTGGGGCATTGGGGTGGGGAGAGAGACTTCAGTGATATTTTCTGCCACCCTTATGGTCCTGTGGATTGACTTCCTATCCATTTCTATGCAGCAAACACAGCACACTGTGATGTAGCCAGCCAGGATGCTCGATAAAGCTCCTGTAGAGGGTTGACATGACAGTGGCTGATAGCCTTGCCTGCTTCAGTTTTATCAGGAAGTGCAGTTGCTATCGTGATGTGTGTTCAGGATAGATCATAGTTAAATGAATTCCAAGGAACTCTCCACTACAGAGTTATTGATGTATAGTGGAAGGTAGTCGCTCCTCGTCCTTCGGAAGACAACAATCATCTCAGTCTTATCCAATGTTGAGACTCGGGTTGTTACTCTTGCACCATACCATGAGATATTCAACCTCTTATCTGTAGCGCGACTTATTATTGTTGCTGATGAGGCCAACTTCAGTTTTGTCATCTGCAAACTTGATGACAATGTTGGAGCTGGATCTGGCCATGCAGTCATGGGTCAGTAGCGTGAACAGGAGCAGACTGAGCACGCAGCTCTAAGGTGCATCTGTGATCAACATGAGAGTGCTCAAGGTTCTGCTACCAACTTGGACACATTGTGGACACTGGTAAGAGATGATGCCCTTGCACCATTTTAAATGTACAGTAAAAATTCCCAATATCTGGATTTCAATCAACAAGAAATTCAAACAACCGGCAATAAAGGAAATAAATAAATTCAAATAATGTGAATGATACTCATGGGGGAGCGTCAAGACTTCATTGGACACAAGCAGGTTTTCCCTGATGAACTAGCAGTGCCCCTCAATGCGCGTGAATTTTTTTTGCTGTCACCACTTGCGTGGGGTTGAGTTTGATTGCGACGAGGGCCCAACTGGGACACTGGCGTGGAGGTGAGGTGGTTGTGACGAGGGCCCGACTGGGACACCGGAATGGAGGTAGTGGAGTCGCACTGAGGGCCCGACCAGGACACTGGCTTGGAGATATGTAGGTTGTCAGGGTGATGAAGTTGCGCTGAGGGCCTGACCAGGACACTTGCGTGGAGGCGAGTCAGGTTATGCTGAAGATCTGACATCAGAATGAAGAGCCAGTCAATGCTGCTCACCACTGGGGCAACTCTCCTAAAGTGTCTCGCTATCTTTGCTTTTCATTGTATCTTGGTACACATGAGAATAAATAATTCAATTTCTATCTTCAAGGGACAAATTGGTAACTGGACAGCAAAACAGGCAGTACAAAAAAAATGAAACATATTGCATCATGGATTGTAATGGCTCAAAACAAAGAAATGGTACATTAAGTGGCAGTGGGACATTTGCCACCAAGACTATTTACCACAGGACAAATTTGTAATTTGGGTCATTGAACAGGTAATAAAGGAGGAGAGTAAATCAACAAAATTGTGTTCCTTTGCAAGTCCAAAGTAGCTAACTAAAGTTCAATAAATTCCTCATTTTCTGCCCTTTCAAACAGTAACAACATGCAACAGGGGTACAAGATAATTAAACTTTATAAAAAGTGAAATCATCAATTCTTTAAAAAATATTTAAAAGATTTATGATAATGACATTAATATTTCTATTTTTAAAATCTAAGACTATTTCCTTAAAATACATTGGTGTCTGCCAAACAAGATAAAAGACAATTGGTTACAATAACATTAGAATTACTCACACATTCAAAGTCTGCACTGTAATCGTAAACAAGGTCACCATTCTCTTCATCATCAGCATAGTCTCCAGTGTCTCTTGTTCTCATTTGAATCTGCAGACAATGTGTACAGAAACATACAAATATTTAGCAGTAGAAAAAGACATGCATGATAACATTTTATTTTTCTGTACTATTTAGTGATATAGGACAATAACAGGCCCTTCCAGCCCACAAGTCTGTGCCCTCAAAATACACCCATTAACGTGGAAGAAAGCCAGATACTGAGAGAACGTACAAACTCCTTACAGATAGATTCAAACTAGATGAGAGTTTGTCAAATACACATGTTCATTTGCACCAAAATTCTTTCTTGCTGCAGCCAAACAGGTATGCAAGACACACCAACAATAAGGGTACAAGTTATTACCACAATATTTCAAGTCAGAAAAAGAGATAATAAAAATGAAACAATAACTAAATATTCAGCTGCAGTTCTTGCAAGAAAACGTGACATTCTGGTGGTTCCAGAATCGATTTTGGCTAGGGATTGGGTAATACAGATATAAAAAAGTTTTTTTTTGAATCTAGAGATGCTGGACTTCCTGATCTTCTACAACTTTTTGTTTGGAGCAAGGTTTTCTCTAGCAATAGTGTGGCAAGGTATCCAAGGATGAATGTGTTGGCATTGGAGAGAGTCCAGATGAGGTTTACAAGGATGATCCCCAGAGTGAAAGAGTTTTCATACAATGAGTATTCAAAGGCTCTGTGATTGTACTTGCTGAAGAATTAGGGATGGGGCGGGGGGGGGGGGGATATCACTTTAGTACAAAGATGACGAGAAATTTATTTACCCAGAGGGTTGGTGAATTTGTTGCTGTGGACAGCTGTCGAAGCCACATTGGGGATATTTAAGGTAGAGGAAATCAGAGGTGGAGAGGGTGAACAAATTTAAATTCTGGAGAGTCACTATCTCAGAGGACCTTTTCAGGACCCAATGCACTAATGTCATTGTGAAGAAAGCATGTCCTTGATCAGGAAGGAAATCAAGGGTTACAGGGAGAAGGCAGAAGAATGGGATTGAAGAGGATTGTAAACCATGCCATGATGGAATGGGGAGCAGACCCAATGGGCTGAAGTGGCCTAATTCTGCTCCTGTCTTATGATCTTACAGTAAAGGGACAGAGACAAAATACAAATGTGGCAGATTGAAGAGGATTAATCCTCTGTTCTTCATTGAACACAAACATACCTAAGGATAGATAACCACTTATAAAGCAAGGTAGAAAAAAAATACACCATCACATTTATCATTGATCAAACGTTCACTCAGCATTATCTGCTGTTGCAATTTCCCATCTTGTGGTTGCTAAATAAAAAAAAAATTCAAGACTTAAATCCATTTCAATTTGTAACATCTGATTTTTGAATGATACAAGATAGACACAAACAGCCAGCTGCATTCCAGAACAAACTTTGAAACACAGATTCCCATTCTTAGAAAAAATGTCAGCTGCCAGTGTATAAGTGTTTTCACATACAATGCTGTGCTCTGAATGCAATGCTCACACAGGCTGGGTAATAGTCAGACCCCACCTAGAGTAAATCCCATTACCTAGCAACACACAGATTCCAAAATTGCTTTGGTTAATAGTGAACACAAGCAAAATATAAATCCAGTTTAAATGTTAAATTTCTACTTTATTCTTTGATATTATTAATGCTTTTTGGTCTTTGAACGTATTTTCCCAACCTCTCCAAACTTTTCTTCTCATGAGGTAGCAATACATACTGAATCATGGACTGCAATTTTCCTTCTTTTTGGCCGATAAACATAGCCATATTCTCTACTGGAGTATTTAACCTCACATGAGCTGTTATCAGATGAAGCATCTATTCTATTTGGCAGACATTTCTGTTGCAGGTTTCCTGCTGATTCATTGGTATTCATGTCTGGACCATCAGGTGCACCTTCTACTCCCGATTGCTGTACTAAAAAGATGAATGGAGAAAAATGTGATATTATGCATCAATTATGTCCAAGACAATTCTAAATAGCAACATAACCAGTAAAAGCAGACAGGATAATAGGATGGAACAACCACAGAGGTTATCCAAGGCTTTACAGTGCACTGGCCAAGCCTTACTGAATGCCAACATCAAAATATTGACACAAATTGGAGAGCACATCATAGGCAATGAGAAAGATACAAGTTCACTGATGCCCACTCTTCGCAGATAAAGGACTAAATTAGGAACCCCTCATTCCAATATACAACAATTGCAGGTAACAATTGCAGAGCATCTTCAAAAAGTGAAGAACACAGCACATCCTCAAAGGGCTTTCACATAATCAACATCAAAAAAAGGTTTGGCAGTATTGGATTAAAGACTACCTCAAAAGTTTAAATTTATTGAAACATACAACCCTGAGATTCTTTTTCCTGTCAGCCAGGCAGAATTTCTACTTATCAATAACCGTAAATCATACCCAAGAAAAAATGTATACAAAAGAGAAATGTAAACAAAGAAAGTGTAAACTTAAAGGCTCAATATGAAATCTTCCAACTTCAACTTGCTCTTTCTTTTCCATTCATATCAGAACAGGCCATTTCTCACAGTCATCATTTTAGTTCCGATTTTCTTTCTCTGTGACTATAGTCTTGCCAGACTAGTATAATCCACAGGCTTACTATCAATAACATGACAAGTTAGCATAACATGATCTGAGTTACATCAATTCATTTCTTACTACATGGAAGATATTCCCTTTAATCAATCCAGCCTTCTCCCATCTTCTGAAAACAAACTTGCTTATTTTCTAGGAATACAATCCTCCTTGTAAAGTCTGCATTTCCAATGCATTCTGTTTTCATTAAAGTTCAAAGGAATCTACTGATAGAAAAGTGTAGGAAGAGAATCCTAAAACTATAATCACAAGCAGGTAAAAAGAATAGAATTCAATAGTGGAGTGAAGAAAAACAGGTAATGCACAAATATTAACAATTACTCCAAAGAGGACAATAAAGGACGAAACCAAGGTGCATGAAGATGAGATTTGTTTTAATTTTTAGAATAATCCATTGATCCAGGTCTAAGGCAGATGCCATCTTATTGGCTGTACATAAAACCCTGGTATACCTGGAGAGATGCATACATCAGGATGCTCTCTATTGACTACAGTTCACCATTCAACATCTTCATACCCTCGAAACTAATCAGCAAACACCAAGACCTGGGCTTCATTACCCACTGCATAGTTGGATCCTGGATTTCCTCACCTCCAGACTCCAAACAATGCAATTGCAGGAATATTTTCATCACAATCTCCATTGGTACTTGTGAGTGACTAAACAGATTTGGTAAGTCTCACACCCCACACACACCCCACAATGATCAAGGAAAAATCAGTACCCCACCCTTTAAACGTTCCCAACCTTTTTAACAGTGCACATCTTACCAACAGTTTCTCCAGTGCCCTTCCACATTTCTAGGCCTGGAGTGAAGCACGGTGGTCTCAAGATGGCAAAAAGTGAGAACAAAGAACACATGGAACCTTTATAGAGCTGGAAGGGTCCAGCCCAGGTCTTTAGCGGGTTTGGCTCAGTGCCAGGAGGGTTAATCCAATTACAACAGCCAATGGCCCAAGGCCAAGTACAGGCAGGCTGGAGAGTCCAGTCCAGGTAATTTACATGGATACCAATGGCAAGGTATGCACTAATGGGTGGGACAGAACCAAACCTTGATTGGCAGCTGGTGTATCCTCCAACTAGGTAGGGGGGTCAGTGCTGTTACATGACAGCCACAACCCTTTTCAAAACAGTACTGGACCCCCACAGTGCTGCCTATTTAACCCCATTCTCTACTCTCTTTGCACCCATCACCATGTAGTTTGGTATAACAACCATACCATTTACAAATGTGCTTCGATTCCACAATTGTGGACTGCATAACAAGGGGTGATGAGTCAGCATATAGGAGGGAGATTGAAACATGGTTGAATGGTGTACTAACACAACCTCACACTCAATGTCATCAAAACCAAGGAGCTGATAACAGACTTTAGGAAGAGAACACCAGAAATGTACAATCCAGTGATCATTAGAGGAAATCAGAGGTGGAGAGGGTGAACAAAATTCCAGGGAGTCGCCATCTCAGAGGACCTTTCCTGGACCCAATGCACTAATGTCATCAGAAGTTTGCAGAGGTTTGAAAACCTTAGCAAACTGTTACAAATATGTAATGGAAAATGTACTGATTGACAGCATCATAACCTGGTAAGGTGGCACCAATACCTTGGAGCAGAAAGCCCTGCAAAAGATAGTGGACACAGACTAGTACATCACAGGCAAAACTCTCCCTACCATTGAGAAAATCTACATGGAAATATGCCATCGAGAGCAATAGCAATTATCAAGCACCCTCACGTTGTTTTCTTGCTGCTGCCATCTGGGAAGAAGTATTGGTGCTACAAGACTCATCCCAAAGGTTCATTTGTTACCCCTCCACAATCTGAACCCTAAACAACAGACTCGGATACTTATTTAAGGAATCTCATTTTCCACATTATTTAATCACCAAATATTTTTTCTGAAGTGCACAGTTTCTTTACATTTCTCTCTTTTGTGTATGCATCTTTTTCTTGAGTATAGTTTACAGTTATCGACAAGTAGAAATTCTGCCTGGCCCACAGGAGAAAGAATCTCAGGGATGTATGTGATGTCATTTAGATACTCATACAAATATTGAACTTCAAAATGTTTTGGGACTTTGAGGGAGTCAAGATGCAAATCCTGGTCAACATTTTCTGGTATAGATAGCAAGACAAATAATTTTTTTTTTGCGACAGAAGGGAACAAAGTATTTGAATGCAAGGAACTTCAGTTTAAAAAAAAAATCAACATATACTTACCATAAACGACAGCAGCTAGGTATCTTTTCTGATTATTGTCTTGTGTCTGATCTTCAATGGCTGGGGATGAAGAACCATTCTGAACATCCACCATTTCAGCTCCATTAAATATCACTGCTTCTGCATCATCTTCTACTTTAACCCTAAGGTGTGCATCTGCAATAAGTTAAAATCAAGAAAGTTCACATTATTACTAAAGTTGAAACAGTGTGCTGGAAAATTGTTTTTGCCCTTATCTTTTAATACTGATCTCTGAACAAGGTTGTTAGAACTTGCCAGATGAAGTTAAATACAGCCTCACAAGCAAGGGTTTGAAATATAGCTGGGCTTGGCCCCCCCCCCCCCCATACAAATCCAATTAGGGAAGAAGCTAATAGAAGCTGCTCCCCACCAACCCCTCCCCCCACTGCACATAACACCATTAACAAACTTTAACAGAGGCAAAGACATGCTCCTTGGCTAAACCAACAGACCAAGCTGTTGGAAGAGCTCACTGTTGTATTATTCGGGAACATTCAAAGATGTTTCAAAGCATAAAAGTGTATTTATACCATAAAATACTGCTCCAATTCTATCTTGAATTCCATGCATGTCACCACCATTGTAGCCATGATTGCTAACAATGATGAAATAGTGTGCAGAAGAGAGGGGGGGGGGCATGTAGCTTGGTGCCAGAACAATAACCTCTCCCTCATTGTAAGCACGAACAAAAAGTCAGTTATAGACTTCTGAAGGAGCAAGCACAGCTCCCTCCACAGTCCACATCAATAGTGAAGATATGGAGATAATAGACAACTTTAAGTTCCTTGGGGTAAGCATCTCCAGTGACTTGTCCTGGTCCATCCATGTCAATGTAATGGCCAAGAAAGTGTAGTTCTATTAGGCATGTGAGTGAGGTCAAAAAAGAGCCAAGCCCTTGTGCTTACCAGTTTCAAGCCATTAAAGTAATTTTAAACAAAATCGCTTTTTTTTTTTTAAAAAGTACATCAAACAGACACTACCATATGCACTCAGACTCCAAGCCCCTTCCAGATCACCAGGCAGTACCTGCTTGACCTATGCTCAAACCAGAGTGTCTGGTTCGCCTGATCCCAAGCAGTACTTGCCCATACTAGCAACCAACAAGGCAAGCTGTGCCCTTTCCCAACTTGATTCCAATCCCAAAGAGGTAACTACTACTCTGCACCCAATCCCCAGGCAGCGGCCCTGCCCAACCTATCCTCAATCAGCAGGCAGCAACCTTGTCCAATCTGCACCCAACCCCAGAGAGTAACTGATCACTCCTGCATTGGATCTTTAAATATTGCCATCCAGTCCTGTGCCCAGCACCAAGAGGCAGAGGATTCTGTAACCCTCACCTTCTTTTCTCTCCCCAACCCTCTGGAAGGCAAGAGGCTCCTTCCTCAGGGTAGCCATTTCCTCTCTAACTCTGCACCATCCATTCATAGGCCAGCTCCCCAGCGCCATAAAGCGGGCTCAGGATTTCCTCCTCACAAACCGTTGTAGGTTGAATTTCAGTTAAGGTGGCCTCGAAATGCTGCAGTTACCTGAACGGAGCCGCTACTCCTGCCTCCTCAGAGGCGGATATCGGGTGACTGCCATGTGTTGACTCATTGTTCTCGCTTGCCCCAACTCTGTAGCTGGGCGTGCGCGGGCATGCCTGTACATTTACAGCCCACCTCTCTCACGGCGCACCATTCATGCATCATTGATTTAAACGATGAGGAAGGGAGTAGCGAGTGAACGATTGTACGACCAGTCACAGCTGTAGAGGCAAGAGTGCTGGCGAGCAAAGGGGTGAAAAACGCAGAAATCATTTAAAAAATGCAGAAATTCAATTTCAGAAACATGGAAAATTCACATGCCCATACTATTTCCTCAGATGCCGGAGGAAATGTGGCAGGTCTCCTGCACCACCTAAACCTGCAAGAACCCACTGAGGATTTGAATGCAGTTCAGGTCATCATACACAACCCCTTTCTCACCATCAGCTCCATCTATAATTCCACTGCCTTAGTAAAGAAGCAACATATTCAAAGATGCATTCCACCTCAACCACATTCTCTTCATCGCCTCCTTTCAGGAAAACTTCCAAGTATGAGAACATTCACAACTATTCTAATGAACAGTATTTTTTTACTGTTATCAGACTCTTGAACAAACCCGAAAATAATTAATCTAAAATAGCAAATTCTGTCTTTATTCCATACCAACTAATCTCTCTCTCTGTAACTGCACTTTGGAATGTATAACTTGGTTGTACAGGAATACGCTGCTTAGCATGCACAATACATTCTGTGAAATTAGGCATTATGTGATGTGGACGTTGTGCAAAAACCATATTATGTTATGAGCCCAGAGGACCCCAAAACCCAGCAGCAATACAAATTCACCAAGACAAATGGTTACTTAAAAGTTGCTTTTAATTTTCTTCAAGCATAAAAACAGGATCAAACTCTAACTTATTACTATTAGCTTAACCCCCTTCTAATTCTAAGCGCACATGTATGTAATGTGTATATGTTCATGAAAGTTCTTTGCTTTAATAGTCCAATCATTCACCTCACTTCTCCAATTCACCGGTATCAGGCAATTCTTATACTGTGCACAGAATTTAACATTTATGAATTTTCACCAGGCTCTGGTGCATAAAGGTAAATGGTTACTGCTCAGGAAGGTTCTTGTTGGTTTCAGAGAGATATTTGTTGCTCGTTGGACACACACAAACTGATTTCCCCACAATCAGTCACTTCAGTGTCTTGCCAAAGAAACTTGCCCCATCGTGGGTTTTCCAAATGATAACCTCTTCTTCCAGGTCACCAGAGTTCCTTGTTTCCCTTATTTCAGGAGAAACACTCTAGCCAGCCATTTCCTCTTGTAAAGACGACAAGGGTTTTCAACAGGCTGAACTCAGAATTCACAACCTGTCTTCAAAATGGGGGTTTTCAACAAGCCTGCCAGCTTGCCATGTTGCAGCCTCAAAAAGCTACTGCAGAACTGTAAAACTGACTTCTCATTCTCTCTCTCTCTGAAGAATCATATGATTTTTTTTCTCTCTGTTTGCAAAACCACATGACCCCTCTTAGAACAGCAAACTGCAATCAGACAGATTACTGGCACCAGAATCAGTTTCTGAGCCTGGACATCTGTTGCTTTAAAGACAATATTCCATTCATTCCACAACATCATTCCATAGGCATTGTTGTGAAGTCTCCATAGTTATTCTTCCAAAATTTCCGTAAAGTCACTGTGGACATGAAGTCTCTGCTTACGCATAGCTCTTGCATTTCAAATGTCTTTTGTGAAATGATAATGTCTGTTTGTGAAGTGACCTACACTAAACCCCAACAATCTATCTCTTTTAAAAACATATTTATATAGAAAATATAACACATAACACTTAGCAAAGCTACATGGGATACTGAACTTATGCTAAATTAAGCTGTTTAATTTTTTCCACTTTTTAAATGTTTATGTAAATGCTTTCTTACCCTATATCCCACACAATTTAACAAAGAGGATCAGGATCTTCTACGTCACTATTCTCAACTTCCTCAGCGTTCCACTCCATTGATGAATTATCACTCCGTAATGCCCGAAGGACCTGGCTGAGGCTCTTGGGGAGATGTTGGCTTCTTCAGGAATATGTCCAGTGTTGTTTGCCTAGTTTTCTTTTTCTTTTCTTCTTAAATTTCTTTATATGCAGCAAACACTGCATGAGCATTCCTTTCTATCAGTGAAAAACGTTAGATTTTTGGGTCCATCTCTTCAGCAAACTTAACAGTGAACCTCTTCTACACCTGTTCTTCTTCTGCAGTTTCCTTTTCCATTGCCTTTTCTTCAGCTATTCACTCTTGCTCTAGCTCCAGCAACTCTTCATTTGTTAGTTCCTCTGAAACCATCTCCAGAAGTTCTTCAATACCTTAATCATCCATGTCTAGGTTCAGGTTGTTGATGACCACGTCAACCACAGCTCTATTAATCCTCGCAATCACATCATTTTTTCCAAATCCCTTAAAGTCATGCACATACCACTTCAGTATTTTTTTCCATATGCCATTAATGCACTCTTTGGTCATATCATCCCAGGCTCAAGCAGGGTTATTTATGCAGTGGAAAATGTTGTACTGTACTCCTTTCAGAACTGCATCAGTGTCTTGCCAGTATCATCAACAACCTGAGCTGCAATAACCCCTTGGTCCATTAACTAGATTAAAGATATGGTGTTTGGTGGGAGGAACAGCATTTGGGGGGCGGGGATATGTCCTTGAGCATTCTCAACAATTAGCAAAATCTTGAAAGGTATGCCTTCTTCTAAAGCAGTACTTCACCATTTCACTGGCATAACAATCAAGAAGGCATCCTGAAACAGCATTTGTGTCATCCAGGATTTTTTATTGCTCCTGTAATAAACTGGTAAGATGTGTTTGTTAATGTTCTTCAAAGTCTTGGGGTTTTCACTATGCAAAAAGAAATGGATTTAACTTGTTGCCAGCAACATTGCCTCCACTGTCGGTCTTTAAAAGCCTTAAATCCTGGCATTGATGGCCTCCTTATGGATGAAAGTCATTTCAGCCATTCATTTCCAGAATAAGGTTTTGGCCATATTAAAAATTTGCTGGGCAAATAACCTCCCTCTACAATTAGTTTATCTAAGGTTTCAACAAATTCTACTGCTGCATTCGCATCAGCACTCGCAGACTCACCATTCACTTTCACATTATGCAGCGAAAAACGTTATTTGAAGCACCTGAACCACCTAGAGCTAGCACTAAACTCAATATCAACTGGTCCTGCTTTTTCTTTAAGCATCTAGAACAAGCTTCATGCCTTAGCAGTTATCATCAACATGCTGAGAGGGACTCGCTTTTGTGTTTGGTCCTCAATCCACGTCATTAGCAATTTCTCCATATTTGATCTAGGTCCTTCTCACATTTTCATTAGACTTGTAGCTTCCTTGTTTTTGACGATAATCGTGATTGTCAAATGCGACATGCCTAAATCATGAGGCATAGCATTCACTGTTTTTTGCACCTTTGTGTTTAATAATCTTTTATTTCAGTTCCAAATCAATACTACTCCTTTGCCTCTTGCTGCTGCTATCACTAGCACCAGTTTTGCTGCGTCTGGGGAGCCTTGATAGAACATACAGTACCTACATACATGTATATAAAAGACAAGAGATAAACATGTTGCGTGCGGGAAGTTGTTGCGTATGTCCGGTTACATCTGTTCTATTCTCCAATCAGGATTTCTGAACTGTATTGTAACGTTATGGGACCACGAATGACAGACGTATATGTGGTCGGACATTAACTGAACGGATGTTAAGAGCACATACCTGTAACTATGTACAAGATATCTACTGGTATGCCCACAATCAATCTTGATCACTGAATTTTCAATATGTTAAACTTGAACTTGTACTTTCCAGATGGTGGGGCTGCTGCCACTGCAGTGCTGATACACACCTAGCAAGAGTGTTGTCATGGACTTTCAACGCTTCACAAGTGTCCTGGTACTCAGCCATCAAACCCAATGACCTCATGCAGGTTTAAACTGCCTGAAGAATGGGGCGGAGGTCGATCTCAAAGTTGGCAGCATCCCCTTTGGCAGCATTTAAGGGTTGAAGGCTCCAAAGAAAAAGTGGATCAGCGCAGGGCACTAGAACACTGTTCTTCCACCCCCATTTAGAAGTCTTGGAGAGGACCCCACAGAGTAGGAAACCACAGCAGCAGATTAGGCTTCAGCTCCAGGCTCAGCAGCCAAAGACCTCACACAAGGCCAGTGGGAACCAGGTTTCAGGTTCAGGAATCATGAAGGTGCTGGTAGGAAGAAAGACTTCCAAATCGTCTAGGGCACTGATAGCTTCCTTGCAGTTCAGGAGTTTGGAACTAGGGTTCAAGGTGAAACCTGGATGCTTCAAGCTCAGATTCACCACTGGACAGGAGACCATGTGGCTCCAGAGATTACTGGGCCCCAGGAGATGACAGCATAGAAGAGGTCGTGGGATCCAATGGTACACAATATTTCTGAAGCCTCTCTCTTGTATTGACAGCACCTCTTTGTGTGCCTTTATAGGACAAAGATATATTTGGTACATGACAATAAATGGAGTCTTGAATACTTGCTTCAATTCCTCACATTCTTCTCCAGTGAAAAAGAAGTCTGTAAGAGTGGACTGCCTTGCAAAATTGTTGGGAAATTATTACTTGAGACCCCACTGCTGAAATCATAAGCAATCCACAAAACATCGAATAGATGAATGTTGTTATAGAACTGCTAGCAACCAAAGCTCTGAATTTCTGTGCTCACACAATTTCCCATTTCTCTTGACAGGACAAGCAGGCAGTTCCTTGAGGAACATCTGGCTATTTCCTGCCAATTTGTATTTTGGATTTTGGTTTGTGCACAGAAAGCTTTCAAAACCCCACTCTACTTCAAAATTCAAATGGTTGGATTCTTACCACTGTAGTGAAAATATACATGTGTGACAGAGTATATAGATATGTTTTTGGGAGATAAATTGGGAAAGGTTTGTTAGAGTAGGTCACATACAAACACTTTAAAACAGATCTTATTTGAAATACTGGAGCTCTGCTAATGCTAGACATATCGGCTCCGCAGCTTTTGCAAGAACTTTGTAGAGTGCTCAAGAGACTTCATTAATGGATTGTTGTTTACAAAAGGCAACAGATGAAAGATCTTATTGGAGCTGCAGATTGTCTGGTAATGTTCTAAGAAGGTCATGTGGTTTTGCAAGCAGAGAGAGTCAAACAGGCTTTCTCTCAGAGAGAGAGAGATCATTTCTACAATGTTACAGCCAGCAACAGAAGCTGGGACTAGAACAGGACAAGCTGGCAATCTTGAGGAAAGCCCCATTTGGAAGACAGCCTGGTCAAAGCCCTTGAGGTTCATGTAAGAGGAGAGGACTGGCTGTCTAATGTTTCACTTGGAATAAAAGAAACAAAAAGGAACTCTGTGGTGACTTGAAAGAAAGAGGTTATCATCTGGAGAACCCTGAAGGGGGTAAGTTTAGTCAGCAAGATGCTGGAGTGGCTGATTAAAAAGGAATCAGTTGTGTATGCCCTGGAACAACAAATTTCTCTCTGCAAACTGACAAGAGAATTCCTGAGTGGTAACCATTTACCTTTCAAGCACCAAAGCCTGGTTAACTTTATAAACTTGGAGGAATGAAGAGAGAGATTGGACTGTGAACCAAATAACTTTTCGGAACTTACACACACATTACATACAGATGCACTTAGAATTAGAAGGGGGTTAAGTTAGGTTAGTTAAGTCAATAGTGAAAAGTTAAAGTTTGATTCTATTTTCATGTTTAAAGATAATTATAAGCAACTTTTGTTTAAGTAACCATCCGTCTTGGTGAATATCTATTGCTGCTGGGTTTATTGATCTTCTGTGCTTGTAACACATGAAATGGTTATTTGTGCAAATCCTCCCTCATCCAATTTACTGGTAGAATGGTTACCACCATTATCAACAGAAAATCCCTCTCATAGATCAAAAGTTGCCAAAATAGGGGAATTGAACAAATCTTGTTTATTGTATTTCTCACATGTGGAAAAAAAAACTATATAGAACTCCTTGCAAGATGGATTCTCTGTGATTTCCCATTTAAAGTATGCTCAATGCAAAGCAATCCAGATTTGCACAGGTACAGTATAAGCAAAATGTCACAGGTATTTGAAGTCTTGAGTGAAAACAGGAAACACTGTGTTCCACCATTCAAATTCATGGCAGACAGTCTACCTCAGCTCCATGCTGACACACCAACTCCATATCCCTCAATTTCTTTAAGAGGCAAATGATAAACATGACAACTTAGATGGCAATCTCCTTTAGGTAAAGACTTCTAAAGATTGATCCTCCATTACCTATTTTGAGTCTATGATCCCTTGGATTTTGACTTTTCAGGCAGAGAAATCACCCTTGCTGCATTCAACCTATTGAGCCACTTTAGAATCTCCTCTCATTCTACCCTTTAGAAAATACATGCCGAGTTGTCTCAAGTGTTCCTCATGCAGTGAACATGCTGTTGCAGAAATCAATCTAGTGAATCTTCATGACATGAAATGGAATAGAAGCATTTTTTGCAATACATCGCAATTTTCAGGATTTTCCTGGAAGTTGCCTCAAACCTAGTTTAAAAGTTAATTAAATTCCTCAACTGGATGCAAGGAAAAAAAAACAATTATTCTCATTAAATCCTTGAGGATTTCCTGCTCGATTGCTGAAAGGTGAGATGGTGTTAGACGTCACTCATTTCTGACATTATTTTACTTGTTCGACTGAATGTCATTAACTTTCGATCCTATAGAGAATTCATATACCAAGTGTCCCAGTATGAAAAACTTATTTCCATGCATTGGATGCCATAAAATCTGATATAATACTTGACATACACAGCTGTTCTGTGAAAACAAAATTTCAGCATTGATTTCCAATTTAACAAACAGCACAACGACTCCTCATATTGCCTTGCTTTCATATCGCCACAAACAATTTTTGTGTGAAGACTTATTTCTACATTAATTCCTGGCTTTCCTCAAACCACAATATGCTGGTGGAACTCAGTGGATCAAGCAGCCTTTGCTGAGTTTGTCCAGCAGACTGTCTTTAGCTTTGGATTCCAGCATCTGCAGTCTCCAGAGTCTCTTTAAACCACTATTTGTTCCCAGATATACAAAGTCTATTTCTCCCCTGACAGATTTTGATATCATTCCTCATTCACCTTTGAAAAGGAATTCTTCTGGTAAATGACTGAACTCATTTTAAGCATGAAAGCTTGGGCAAGACTTGTGGATCTTCAAGAGCAGTTTATTGCAGAATGAGCTAGAATTTGTCAATCACATGCCCATACACACACACACAAATTTTATCTATTTAAATTATAAATATTTTATAGTAAATAATATGAAGTGAGCATAACACCATTATCTGAAAACTGCACAGGCATGCTGTGATTTATTTTATGCTCTTTTTATTGTATACTACTGCCAGTTTTGACATTTGTATTTAAAATTAGATTGATTTTGCTATTTCTAATTATCATACTCTTAAACTTCTGACTCCTAGTGCATGAATCCTTTAAGCTAGTGTTTCTCAATCTGTGGTCTATGGACCACACTGGTACTGCTGCTTGTTTATAGATAGTCTGTGGTGATAATATTAGCAGCATAACCTGGTGCTAAATTTGAAAACCTGTGCATTGTAATTGCAGTCAGGGTGATGCTAAACATTGGTTCCTCTCATTAGCTCCCTTGGGCTTCCATTATCAGCAGTTCTTCACGTCACCGCCAGTGAAGCAGTTTCCCTCTGCAGTGATCCAGGAGGCTGCAAGAAGGAAGTTAATGTGTGCATTTAAAAAAAATACTTATAACTGGAACACATTCTGGAAACAGGTAAAATGCTTAAAAGAGCAAAAGACAAACTACTGATATAATAAGTAATTCACGAAAGTTGCATAATTCACAAAAAAAACCTAGTAAAATGAAACAGAAAATCTTGGTGATCTGGGAAGGGGCTCGAGGTCATCAGCCCCTCCCACATTGATGGGTCACAGATTTGTTATAGGTGGTCTGCATTAAATAACAGAATACTTGAGATGGTCTGGCCCTTCAGGTCAATAGGGAAGGAGGAATAAGAGGAGATCTATAGCGATTGGGGATTCGAAAGTTTGGGGACTAGATAGGGGATTCCATAAACAATAATTTATAAAAAAAGACTACTGGATGATATGATGTATCCCAGGTGCCAAGTTTAGGGATGTCTCCGTTTGAGATCACAGCATTCTCAAGCAGGAGGGTGAGTAGCCAGATGTCATGGTCCATGTTGGTACCAATGACACAAATACGAAGAAGAATGAGGCTCTGAAGAGGGAATATAGGGAGTATGAAGGAAGCCAAAAGGAACCGCACGGGTGGCAATCTCTGGATTGCTACCAGTGCCATGTGCACTGGTAGGAATAGGAAGTTATGGCAGATGAATGTGTGGTTAAAGATTTGGTGTAGGGGCGGGAGTTCAGATTCACAGATCATTGTGATCTCTTCTGGAGAAAGTATGACCTGTACAAAAATGACATGTTGCACCTAAACAAGAAGGTGCTTGATATCTTGGTGGCCAGATTTGCTAGGAGAAGGTTTAAACAAATTTGGCAGCAGGACGAGAACCAGAATGAGAAAACAGGGGATAGGGCAGAAAATACACAAGTAGATACACTGTGTAATGAGATTGTGAGGAAGGATAGGCAACCAATAGAGCAAAAATGAAAGTGGAAGATTAAGATTTAACATGGAATACTTTGGAAGCAAAATTGAAAAGGGTGATGAATACAGCACTGAAGGTCTTGTATTTAAATGCCTACAGTTTAAGAAATAAGTATGATGATCTTGTAGCCACTGTTTCCTCTAAGCTATGCGCATGTGTGCGCGTACACACGTGCCGCAACCAGTGCAAAGGAAATTAATGTGCACACAAAAGGAACAACAAACTGAACAAAGTAGTTCAAAGTATAGAATACAATCTTAACTAAATACATTACTTCATAGAATGCAATCATACTTGTATTATATTAAAACATGCCAATAGTTTTATTAGCCACGAGAGATGGGCTGTGCCAAAATTATCTTTCTAAATATTTTAATTAAGTTTTACATAAGTAAACATATATACAGAAAATTTGTAAAATGCACAACAAAGATGTCAAACATAAAGAAATCTACAAAATTGTCTAATTTACAGAGTACATCTATAAGGAAAAACATCTTACAATTTTATCCTGAATATGATATTTTCTTTTTCTCCTTCATTTCTTGAGCTCATTACCAAACCGAAGTTCTATAATTAAAGTATACCTTGAACCTGGAGTAATATAATAAAGTGTTGGAAGACAGGTTTTATATTAAAACTAGAGGTTCTGAAAGTAATTCAGGAAAATTTTGAAACCTTACGTCTAAGTTATTGAAAGAATAACAAATCTTTTCTAGATTTAAACAGGACATAATATCCATCGGATCTTGAAACAATTTCAAGCTTACATTTGCACAAGCATTCAGTGCACACATTGTTTTGTCATAGGAAAAAAAATTTGCATGACATAAGATTTTTGCCCACACTACTAAAAATTAGAGGGAATATGGCTTGTAGCACAGCTGGAATTTGGAAGGTAGGACACTGTGACCTTCACCGAGTCATGGCTGAAAGATGAACACAGCTGGGAACTAAATATCCATGGATACACAGTGTAACGGAAGGACAGGAAGGTAGGCAGAGAGGGTGGGTTGTTTCAGCTGGTTAAAAATGGAATTTAATCTTTGGCAAGAAAGACATTGTATCAGAAGATATAGAATCTTTGTGAGGAGAATTAAGATACTGTCAGGGGAAAAAGACCCTGATGGGAGTTGAATACAGCCCTCCAAACAGAAGCCAGGATGTGGCATGTAAACTACATAGGGAGATAGAGAAGGCATGAAAAAAGGGTACTGTTACAATAGTCATAATGTGGTGACCTATTTACTAATAAGTGAAGTGGCTCCCAAAATAGCGGACACATTGCTACAAGAGCGGGAAAACAGCCTGCACACGGGATGGGTTTTCATCCTATCCGATGACTTCACTTCTGGTCCAAGTGATGGAAGCGAAAGGGTATAAAAGTAAAGGGTAAAGGCCTGAATAAATCAGTCTTGAACTCAGGTCTACAACCTGTACATCACTTCCTTTCATAGCTCAGTATCACTTCGCTACATTGGTGATCCAGAAAATATTTGGATCCAAGGATGGATCTTCACTCTCAGACCCAAAACATCAAACTCTTCATGGATGCTGTGTGACCTGCTGAGTAATACGCTGTTTTTTTCTATGTGACAACAAAAGCCACTGGTCGAGCTCAGATGTGATTCCACTGGACAGAGAGCAGAAAATATTTACAAGGGTAATGCCATGGCCAACAAAAAAATAGATAAGCCGGTGTTATTTTCTTGGAACAAAAGAATACTGAGGGAATCTTTAACTCGGATGATAAAATTACTCTATTCAAGATCCTCAAAATAGGGTTTACACTCCTTGGGCAACGTGTTAAAAACATTAATTTCATTAAACAGGTCATGAAGATATTTTCTTCCCTTGTCTGCCAGCCAGTTAGAAACTCACTGCCTGAGAAAATGATCGAGGAAGAAACCCTGGTGTTTAAAATGGAAGCGTTACCATGATAAAGATATTTAGGAATGGAGCGTTTTATTCGGAATATTTACTAAATTCCTTTATCGCAGCCACTCATCCATGGAAATTTAACATGGTAAGAAATAAAAAAAAGGTGAGGGCGGGTGGTGAAGAGGGCACAGGCTAATTTAAGAAACTATAAACTAAGACGGTTTGAATGCAGACCCATTTCCGCAGAGTTGGCGACGCTGCACCGACCCGCCATCAAACACAGATCGCCCAGTTTGGCCGAGCCTGTGGAAATAGGTCGACTTCGAAAATCGACAGCACCGGGTAAATTCACTGAACACATTGTGGTTCTCAATAACGAAAGAATAAAAAGGTACCACGTCAGAATTCATGATGGACATTAAATACATAAACGGATTTTCGAGAAACGGGCATTTTTAACGATCTACGTGGGCAGAACCAGCCATCGTTCGACCCTCAGGGGCCAGAGCCGTGACGCCACAATGACCGACGTGCGACTCGACGAATCGGGATTAGCCTCACGCCGCCAACGTTGCGAACTGACAGGCCGACGGCGCCTGAGCCGCCCAATCAGGCGGGGTTGGGCGGGTCGGCGTCGAGCGTTTGCGGCGAGAATTTGATGAGAGAACGCCTTTAACTGTTTCCGGGCTGCTCCCGCCGCCACCGCGTTGGAGGTTGTCGAACCGCTGGGTGGGGAGGATCGCGCACAAAGTCGCAGGTGGCGGAGTGAAAGGGAGGGGGGGGGGGGGAGAAAAACTCCCTACCGTGGCTAGCCGACATGGCAGGTAGCTGGTGGCTGCGTTCGTGGCGTCCCTGTCCCACGCTCCGCTCGAATGGCGTTTTAACGGGAGAGAGTGAAACTGACAAAATAAACCCTGCAGCCTCTGACCAATGACAGCGAGGCAACACTGCGCAGCCGTTAATGCGCGGCCAGGGGTTTGACGGTTGGTTGGCTGGGGGAGGGGAAGTGAGGTGAGGTGGAGGGAGGCAGAGAACTGCGCCGACGTGCACACATGGACTGTCCGAGCAGGCGTTTATTATCTTGCAAACGTTTCCAGGCACAGCGGCGCTCCGGGGCTAGGGCGTCACTCTCTCCTTATTAGTAGGCCCATTGCTGAAATGCATTGGTTGTGTTTGGGCTATTCCGTTGAAATCTTTTAATGCGTGAGAAAGGTTTGGCCTAACGTTTCCGGCGTTTGTATCGCCAAGAATTAAATAATGCACCCAGGTAATATTAATACCACGTTATTTTTTGTAACTCGGGCGCCGCTAATGCTCAATTAGAAAAACGGCAAAATGTGTGTGTGGGGTGGGGGGGGGGGGTGTTGAATAGGGTGTTATTGCTGCCATGATAGCGTGCTTTAAAAAAAAAGTTTCCCAAGTGAAAAGATTCCAGCGAGTGAGCTGAGGCACAGATGGATGAACAGGCTTCGCAGGATCTCGTTCTGCAGCGTTCGCAAACCAGCTGCAGAAAAGGCTCTGTCCTTTACCCCTTCTGTGGCCATTTTGCAACAGGTTTAGATCGTATGATCTACACACGTTGAAATGTGTGTCCTGCATCGTCACGATCCGTTGGGCAGTGAACGAAAAAGGTTATTTTAAAAAAATGCGTTTAAGCAAATTACAGAAGTTAACGTTCTGGAATTTGGTCCAAATCAGCAGATCACGTCAGGAAACAAAATGGCGCGGCTGTCAGGCAACGAGGAGCCATTCCACCCCGCGCCACTAGGGGGCTGCGGTCCCCCCAGGGTCACACCATCAGGGGCGGTGACACCAAAATGACAAATGTGTGCATTGTTTCAGCAGAAGTCTAATTTTTTAAATAAAAATATTCCTGTATTTTGTTATAACAAAATATTTTTCGTAAGTCCAGTTGACATGTACAGATATTAATAGATCTCCAAGGCTAATTTACTTTTTGAACCTTCTAATGTGCTCGGTTAGAGCTGTCATTATTACCCAATGCCGCTTTGAATCACGTGGTTTCGTCTAACGCGCTACCACACAGTTTTTTTGTTGCTGCTGTGTATGTGATATTATTTAAAGATGTAATTTTAATATTGCTAGTTGTTTATCTCACTATTATTGCCATTACATTCAGTGATATACAGGAATTGCTAAGGATTTGTATGGTCTGGTATAGTAGGAGGTACATGGTGGGGGGGCTGACACCAACCCTAGTTAAGCCACATCCCAGCACAAGCTGTGTTCTCTTTGCTACCATCATGAATGAGGTATTGGTGCCACATGACTTGCTCCACCAGGTTCAGGTCTCAATGTCGGAGAGACTGGACGCAGAATGGAAGATCGCTTTGTTGAGGACCTCAGCTCTGTCTACTCCAATAGCGTGGATCTCAAAGTGGCCACCCATTTCAATTCTCAATCCCAGTCCTTTGCGGACATGTCTGTCCATGGTCTCGTGCACTGCCAGACTGTAACCACCCATAAATTGGAGTAACAACACCTCATTTTTCAACTGGGCACCCTCCAACTGGATGGCATTAATGCTGACTTCTCTTGCTTTCATTAAAACACCTCGACCCCCCCTTCTATCCCCGTCACCTTTCTCTGTTTCCTTTCGTACAGGCTTGATAAATTCTCATCTGTCCCTTATCATATCCAATTAACACCTTTTATTTGTCTGGATTCCTTCCCCCATTGTTTGAATTCTGTGAGTTTTTGGTAGATCCTGCTTTTGCCTTTTGTGATATTTCCTTGAAGAAGGGCTCAGGCCCAAAACGTTGGCAATATAGGATATCTTTGGCTTCTATAGATGCTGAAAAGTCCGGCTGAGTTTCTCCAGCATTTCAGTATGTTTACTACAATCGCAGCATCTGCAGCCCATCATGTTTCACCCACCAGGTTCAGGAACAGTTGCTGGCCCTCGACCATCAGACTTCTAAATAATGGACTCATTTCAGGATTCTTGCTTTGCACATTATTTATTGCTGAATGTTTAATTATTTTCTATATTTGCATTTAGTTTGTTTACATTTATTTCTTTTGTATAAATATCTTTATTCTTGAGTACAGTTACCATAAGTAAAAATTCTGTATGACTAGCAGGAAATAAAATATCAGGGTTGTATGTGATGTCATGTATGTACTCTGACAATAAATATGGACTTTATAATGTGGATTCAGGACAGTGTGGAGCAGACACTCAGTCCTGATGTCAACAGTTCCATACAGGCTTTTAAACGGTCTGTTAGCAGAGTCAACGGTATTTTTTTAACATTCTGAAACAACAGAGTTCTGTGCTCAAGATGACTCCCATCTGTGCTGGGCAACGTGCGCCAGGAGGATGTCGACTCCAGGGGAATAGTGGACTGGCGGAGGGTACCAAAAACAAGGAAAACACCCCCTGTTGAGAAGAAGCCTGGAAGATGACTCTTCAGGGAAGGTAACCAAGGCAGTGAACCCAGTGAGGGGCTCAGCAGCTGAAGGACACATAGAGGTTGCGGGTTGTTGGGCAACTTGCAGTTGAAGGATTTGCACAGGCTGCAGGCTGTTGGTGACATGGCCGAAGGACTCCTTTGCCTAACGGCAGGCAAAAGTTGAAGTATATCTTGTATATGGAATTTATGTTTTGTATCATCTCCCATTTATATACCATGCCTATCTGCATCTCTCAGGAAGTTAATATCACAAAAATACAGACAAGTAATGCATTAGCCCCTTTTAATCAATGTGGGGAAAAAAAATTCTACAATTTTATAGTTTATGTACAGTTGATTTGTGTGCACCACTTACAGGATCAAATTAATCAACAGCAAATTTAATACTTATTATCTTATTTTTGCTATTTAACATATCCATTATCTGCATACATACATCCATACATTCCCATCACTGTATATTGTTACATTCATTTCTGTTTACACCTTTGCCACCACTGTGACACTTTGTTATTCCCCCACCACTCTTTTTTCAGGGGGTTTCCCTCAGTCTCAGCCCCTCAATGCCTAGTACTGGAAGGACCCTAAACACTGGTTCTTCCCCATGGTGTGCTTGTGTTAGCTGCACTAAGCCTCAGCATGCACTCTTAAACCTGGAATGTGTGAGTTGTGAGCATCCCGCATTGATATCTCCATGTGCTGAAAGACCAACAGTATCAGGCAGACCAAAGTGCATCTATCACTGAGTTTATTTTCTTACAACTGTTCTGGATGTCTGACTGTCCCCAGGAAAAGCTTGTAAATCAGAGATAGATGAACCGTGACCAGGAGTTTTGCATCCTTATCCACAAACTTTGGACGTGAATTTTCTGCAGATTTACGAATTTTAAAAATTGATATTCTGCGTTTTTCACCCCTTCGCTCACCAGTCTTCGCTGACTAGAGCTGAGGCAAGCGAGCGAAGTTAGTCAACACATATTGGCTGCCTGGTATTGGCCTCTAAGATGGCAGGAGTGGCAGATCTGTTCAGATAACTGCAGCATTTCAAGACTGCCTTAATTGAAATTCAAGCTGCAATAGTTTGTGAGGAGGAAATTCTGAGCCCATTTTATGGCACTGGGGAACTGGTCTGTGAATGAATGGTGCAATGAGGGCCTGTGGGAGGTGATGGCTGTCCCATGGAAGGAGCTTCTTGCCTTACAGATGGTTGGGGAGAGGAGAAGGCGAGGGTTGCAGAATTCACTATCTTTGGGTGCTGGCTGCAAGATAGGATGGCAGTATTCAAAGATCCGATGCAGGAATGGTAGTTACTGCCAGGGGATTGAGTGCAGATTGTAAGAGGGTTGCTGTCTGGAGATTGGGTTCAGGCTGAACATGGGAATAGTCTGGGAATTGGACATGGCTCAGAGAATTGGATGCAAATTGGGCAGGGGCTCTGCCTTGGGATTGGTGCAGATTGGGTAGGGGCGCTGTCTGGGAATTGGGTGCAGGGTATTACTACGGGGATTGGATGCAAGTTGGGCCAGGGCACTGCTTGGCATGCTGGGTGCTGGTTATGGGCAAGTACTTCTTGGGGTCAGGAGAACCAGATACTCTGATTTGAGCATCGGTCAAGCAGGTACTGCCTGGTGATGTGAAAGGGGCTTGGAGTCTGGGCACATATGGTAGTATCTGTCTGATATACTGTGCTCACACACACAAAAAGATTTTTTAATGTCTTGAAACTGGTAATTTTGTATGTACGTTTTCAAAAACATTCCAACTGGGGGGCACTGCCCCCAAACCCCCCGCAAGAGGCGCTGCACCCCTCTGCACGACATTTGGCTCAGGGACAATGCATTCTGGTTTTACGGGAATGATCTGACTGGGTGGACTGGTGCTTGTTCATGAGCACTGTTGAGGCATTGCACCAGATGACCTGGACTGGTCAGGGAGCCACCCCACCGAGTTAATTGAATCCTCATCTCTTTGTGTCTGCAGGATGATTGACGTCAAAGGTGTTGGTCTGGAAAAGCCTCAACGAAGGTCAGGTGGTGTAGCAAAGTCCAGCTGACTGGGACATTGTGTAGCGACAGGGCCAGGCCCATCCTTTGCAACTCCTGAGACAGGCAGAACTCAGCACACAATGGCACTTAGCGCCCTTGTATTTTGGTTCCGTGAACAGCTTTATGTAGCCATACAAAAGGTCATTAGGATGTGGACCATGTTGGGTATGTCCTTGCCCCTATTTGGTAACTTGAACATGGTGGTTCATCAGGTCCTTTTAATCTTGGATCCCCATAGGAACTGGAATACTGCTCTGGTGACTGCCAGAGCAGAGGTATGGGGACGAGTGTCAGTTCTAACAACAACTTGTGCCTGATGACCAGGTTCTTCCCTGTTAATGAGAGGGAATGCCATGGTCAAAGACCAAATTTTTGGTGGACTTTTGTGATCTAATCTAACCAATTCATGTTGCACACTTTGGCCCCTCCAAACCAGATCCCCAACTCCTTCAGATAATCCAGTCTTAACTGTGAAGGGGATGGTGAACATTGCCTCACTTCTTCCACCCAATACAGACTCAAAGTGGCTGCAAATACTAAACAATCTGCAGACTGATCATATGTCTGAACAGAAGGCATCAATGTTGTCCATGTACAGGGAGGCCTTGATCTGAGTGCCTACACTGGCTAGCAGCATTACTCCTCTTAAGGCCTTGTCCTTTTTGATGTGCTTAGCAAAGGGCTGTATGCAGCACACAAATAACTGGAGAGAGAGAGTGCGACCTTGCCTGACTGCAGACTTGATGGGGAAGCTATCTGTTTCCCATCACTTGATTTGGATGGCCATATAGAGCAGTTTAATTCAATTTTGGTGAACATGTTGATCCTACATGTGTGCAATATCTAGTTGAAAGCCTCTGGTCTAAACTGAGCAGGCAGGTATCCACCCCCCTGTCCTGCATATTGTCAATAATATCCTTGAGCAATGCCAGGATGTCAGAGATTTTCCTACCCATAACCATGCAGGTTTTGTCTGGATGGGATGGATCACCTGCTCCAGGGCAGACTTGACTCAATTGGTGCTGGCCTTGGACAGGAATTGTTGTCAACATTTAAAAATGATATGGGGATTCCAATTCCTGATATCCACCGGGTGATGATGCAGTTTCTCTTGAATTCTGACACATTGCCTGCCAAAAGCATAGCGTTGTTTACTTCCAGCAGGTCCAGGTCCACCAAGTTCTGCAGACCTGTGTAAAACTCAGCCAATATGCTGTCACTTCCAGGAGTCTTACTTAACCCAAAGGAACAGATTGAGTCCATCAGCTCCCCCAGGATAATTGGCTGGTCCAGACTTTTTGGTTTGCTGTCATCTAAGACCTTCATGATAGAGGACAGGAATTTTTGGGAGGTTATTCTGTCTGTACCATTCATGTACTACATTTCAGCATTAAATTATCTGCAGATCCTTTGTATCCCTGCTGGCAAGGATGGGACTGAACCATCCTTTTCCTTAGGGCTATGGACCATAGAGCTCTCTGTGAACCTTTTGGAAGAAGAAGTCTCACCACGTCTTATCTGCTCCATTGTGCAAACTCTGGATTGGAGGATACTCTTGGAGGACTCTGAAGTTTGAAGGTTCTTCACCTCTCAGAATTCCTCCCTCATATCCATCCCTTTCGAGGAGTAGCGGCAGCTCAGTTTGGAATTGGCTGAGTTCCCTCTGCTTGCTACATTATTCAGGTTTGTGGCAGTTTCTTCATGCCCTGGGCTGTCAAGCATAGACCAAGTACCCATGGTTCCCTCCAATGGCAAACAGTGAGGAAGAGGGGAAGGTGGATGATGGCCCCTTTGCTGTCCTCTCTCAGCTTAACCACTTCATTTTTGCTGGTCCAGATTCTAAACATGTATTTGACGTCCACATAGGTCCCGTCCCCATGACATAACAGCCCAGGAATGTGAGCACGTCAACAACAGCAACATGTGAGTTGAACACATGCACTGTTATCATTCGTTCCTTCTGTGTTTGATGGGTGAAGAGTGGGTGTGCCTTAAATAATGAAAGTGGAGCCACATACCCCTTCTGGACAGCCCAGAGCATTCTCTTCCATCCCACTGGAGTCTTGAATGTCACATTGAAGTGACTTATCCACCATGTCCTACAGGCAGTAGATAAATTCCATCAAGAATGTCCTGATGAAGAGGTCCCAGGAACATGAGGAACCTTTGTTCAGATCCTTCATTGCCACCTTGATGGTATTCCAGATTCTTTATCCTTCTGAGGAGCTTAGTGGCTCAGCTATCCTCATGAAACTGGTAGAGCTGAGCTTGCTGGTGGAAAGGGTATTAGATTGGTCCCCCAATCAGCATGGATCCACCCCTGTGACAGCATGCTAGCTCACACCAGACTATTTCTTATGCTCCAACATTTCTCTCAACTGTCTCCCTCTCCTCTTCCTTCTTGATGCTACAGCCTCTCACAGATCCAATTAATCAGCTCACAGTAGAGAGTCTGCACTCGATCTAGTCAAAAGGCCAAGAATGAAAGTGTTGTATCAGAATTGATCTCCATGCTATATCCAAGATGCAGTCTGACTAAAGTGCAACCTGAATGTATATTCTCTTGTGTACACTTCTTGCAGGAGCATTAACCTTGCAGGCTACACCTTCACATACTGGATCTCATTGTTATCTGTGTCCTCATAAAGCCTTGTTTACACTAGCACAGAGTAGCCTGCCCTGCTTTTACAATAGAATGCAAGATCACCCTTGTTCAAACTCCAGGACATATCACATAATTTGCTAATCTTTCTTCCATTAGGGTGAGATTATTAATTCTATTCCAGAAGACCTGACTTCATTTACTTTTCTGTCAGCCACAGCAGATAGTCTGGCCATGATTTTTTTTCCCCTCTGCAATGCAAACTTCCTCTGAGTATAGTCAATGACTGATTGCACTCTATGGTCATAGAAATATTCATGGTTCCTTCCTGCCAGGAGTACCTGACAATTGTCCTGGGAAACTTGCAGGTGTAGCCAATAGTGACTTTACATAAGGACCCCTATATCATCCTGTAAATATATTATTCAATATTTTGAAATCTAAATTTGATGTCTGCCTTTAATCTGGTCATTCCTTATTTAGTTCTTGTAATCCACAAGCCTTTTGAAGATCTCTGTCAGTGCACTTTAGTACCTTGCTGGCAGTAATGATAAATGTGACTAAATAATTATGTTATTCCCGAAGCAGAGAAGGGACCAGAAACATTGTTTTTTTTTTACCTGACACAAGATATTTTATGGTTTATAAAACAATATTAGAGAGCTATTCAATGGTGTGTTAACACCCAAAAAATAGATGCACATCAATTTTTGCTTCGAGTTCAAATCAAAATGAGCTACTGTTGTTTCTTTGCAAGATAATGGTAGGAATTGATTCAACTGAGTGAGAAGATTTGCTTTACTTAATATAAACATGCAAGAGAGACTAAACTTGTAAGATCAGAGACCTAAAATTGGCTCATCTAAAATTGTTTCCAAAAAAATGTTTAAAGTACTCAGGCAGCATCTGTGGAGGGAAAAAAAAAGACAGTTAATGTTTCAAGTTAGAGCCTTTTTGCCTTGAAACACCAATGCTGTTTCTTGTTCTTGATCTGCTGAGCCTCCAGCATTTTGTTTTTATTTCCACAATCTGTAGGTTTTTTTGGTATTTCGAAAAATGTATTTGGATATGGAGGCATGAGCTCCCAACTCAGTTTAAAAAAATCTTTACAATGGCAGGATGCACTTCCCTCCCCATGAGAACCGATGAAATCTAAACCTCTACATGCACCTAATCTTTCACCTTCCATTTTCAGCATTATGGTACAATGTAAATTAGACAGTACATATTTGTAGGTGGTAATGTCACCTACTGAAGTTGAATCTCATCATCATATTTTTGAGGTTGACCAGATGCAGAGCCTAAGGTGTATGTAACTCAACTTTTTCTTTATATTATATAATCTAACAATGAAATTTGTTGACTGAATGTGAAATGATAAAGGCGATCATGGAACTATTGAATTGAAAACTTAGTTGGTTACTATAAAACTACCAGACAATACTGGAGACTTACAAAATAACTAATTCTCAATGACAAGACGAGCAAAAATAACTTTTCTAGATGGAAACATATATTTTAAAAGGGATTATCATAGACAATGAAAGGGAAAATTGGCACCATATTGATTTCAATGCAGATGGTAATTTTGGCTATCATAAATTACACTTCTAAGTGAGTGCTGGAATCTAGGGGCCAATGATTGGATTATGAGGCAAATGGTACATATGCTGGATTAATGTAAGTGAGTATCTGATGTGTGGTGCAAACTAGGTGGGCTGAAGAGCACATATTAATCTATGACATTATGAGATTGCATATTTTGGGTGAAGATATCTGAGCATTTTGTAATTAAATAATTAAAAGCAGTGAAGATAGTTTTATGTGCAAAACAATCTGCTGAAAGAAATGTAAACACAAAACTCATCTGGTTCATTGATATCCTCAGAATTAAATCTTCCATCTTTTCCCAGAGTGACTTCAGATTATCAATGTATTGTCTCTTAAATATTTTGTCAATTCAGGGAGAGTTAGAGATGGACAATAAAATGAAAATAATCAAAAAGACTGATAGAAATGTAATTCCTTAATCAAAGAAAAAGATATCCGCCTCCTTCCAAAGTGAAGCAATTTTTTTTGTTTCAAGAAAGATCATAATAATGGTGAATTCTGAAGCAAATCATACCTATGTGTGCACATCTCTCTCTGTTTCTCTCGCTCTAGATGTTCATGTGTGATACACACACATACATACACACTAGCACAGTGGTTCCCAACCTTTTTCTTCCCACTCACATACCACTTTAAGTATTTTCTATGTCATTGGTGCTCTGTGATTAGTAAGGGATTGCTTAAGGTGGTATGAGAGTGGGAAAGGAAGGTTGAGAATCACTGCTCTAAACCCAATTGTTACTGAAATATTTTGCTTGAGAAAAATTGTCATTGGCCCATTTCCTTTGGAGTCATGAAACTGTGCACATAACAAGTCAATTAGGCATGATTAAAACAGTGGTTTTCAAATTTATTTCTTTCCACCCACATCCACCTTAAGCAATCCCTTACTAATCACAGCACCTATGGGATAGGGAATACTTAAAGTGGCATGTGAGTTGGAAGAAAAAGGTTGGGAACCACTGCTAGCAGGATACCCAGCATTGGCCAGGAAATTTAAAAAAATCTCAGTTGTTGTCTACATTGTTGAAACAAAATACCCATAAAACTTTATAGCCTGGTGTTGCTGTTCTGTTTGCTGCTGCTTGCACCTTGCCTGTCTGGAAGCTTGAGTACTGAGATGGGCATCTCGCTGCTGTTCTGTTTCCTGCTATCTGCTCCTTGCATGACTGGAAGCATCAACAGTGAGGTGAGATTGTTGTTCCTCTACTGCCTCTTGGTTTCTCTTTTGTCTAACTCTTCGGGCTTGTGAAGAACTTCTGCCAATGTTGCTTCACTTTTTTGGGGCCACATTGAACTGGGTTTGGCCACTTGTTTTTATTCTGAATGCACATTGATTCACAGCACTGTAACTAATTGAGGTGTCCCAAGTGCAAGTTCAGTTTAAAAAAAAATGTCATATGACCTTAAAGGTTAAATTCAATGTGGTCATGACATTCAGCATCAAATGTTACCACAGTTATAGTAAACAGAAATGCAAGTCAGTGCTAGTAAATACCAGTATAATAAACAGTAATGCATTTTAAGATGGTCAAAATAAAAACACTTTTGAACTTCATATGACCTTAAAGCAGTGGTTCTCAACCTTTTTCTTCCATCCACATACCACTTTAAATAATCCCCATGCCACAAGTGCTCTGATTAGTAAGGGATTGCTTAAGGTGGTTTGTGAGTTGGAAGGGAAGGTTGAGAACCACTGCTCTAGACCCAATTGTTACTGAAATATTTTGCATGAGGAAACTTGTCATTGCCTCATTTCTTTTGGAGTTATGAAACCATGCACATAACGAGTCAATGAGGGATGATTAAAAACAGTGGTTTTCAAACTTTTTCTTTCCAGCCACATACCACCTTAAGCAATCCTTTACTAATCACAGAGCACCTATGCATAAGGAATACTTAAAATGGTATGTGAGTGGAAAGAAAAAGGTTAAGAACCACTGCCTTAAAGGTTAAATTCAATGTGGTCATGACATTCAACATTAAATATTTTACCCCCACTGAACCTTCTTGGACATTTCCAGGGTGCTCCAAATTGATTTTCATAGAGAAAAGATATACCTGCAAATAGTTACGAACGTTTGACTTATAGACAACTTGTAATTACGAATGGACTATGTACGCCTTTGATGCATCAGCTTGAGTAAGGAGAATGCCGTCCACCAGTTTAAATCAGATCATGTTGCTGTTGACACTGTGTTGAGTGTGTCTACCTCAAGAAATTAACTCCAGTAGTTTTTTTTATGCATAGAAAGGTAAAATATATAATATATACTAAGACAAACATTTGACTGACACTAGATAAGAACTGCATGTACCTGTTCCGAATTACCTACAAATTTGACAAACACAGACTTGGGAATGGATCTTGTTCTTAACCCGGGCACTTCTTGTACATACACCTACCCACCCACCACAAAAAGGATAGATTACAGGTTTTAAAAGAGCCTGCAGAATTCTGGAAAAAGGTCTTCTGGATAGATGAGACCAAGATTAACCTGTATCAAAGTGATGGCAGGAGCAAAGTGTGTAGGGGTAAAGAACTGCTCAAGATCCAAAACACCACCTTTGCCATGGTTTGCAACTTCCAATGTATTTCTGTTCATTAAGCCTTCTGCGGATAGCTCTTTTCACACCCCCAACCTGCCTAGGAAGAGGGAATACTATTGGGAACGCTGCATCTCTGGAGCCTTTCCCACTGCACCATGATTTACTGGTAAATTGTCAACCCGACATTTTGAGGGGGAGTCCCGCCTCTGGCGGTGACATTGCCACCGATGCGTTACAGACTCAGGAAGTCTAATTGCACAGTTAATAATGGTGAATGGTAATGATTTTCAGATGCTAGCCCTGCAACTCTGGCTCTGTTGTAAAGCAGGCAAGTTTTATCAACATTGTTATCAATAGTACGTTGGAAACACTGGCTGAAGAAGACAGGTTGTTCATGGAACATATGAGGTTCATGGAACATATGAGGAGAATCAGGGAGATAGGCTGAGTTGTCTAGTTGTAGACGTAAATAGATGCTTATTCTGAGTCATTTTGAATGCTAATTTAAAACTAGAAAAATGTGGAAGAGATCACAGAGGCCTGTGCTCTGGAAAACCATCGAATGCAAGTTTAATGAGGAATGACGGGCACATTTTTGAATGTTTAAGAACACCTTCAACTTTGTATGTGAGCTCCCTGAGCCAGAATTGAGGCACAAGGAAACAAACTTCAGAAAACCTCCCTTGGGTCTGATTTGCCATCACTCTGTGATGGTATGCCACCCTATGTGAATATTGGTTCATCAGTGTTCTCTTTGGTGTGGATATTTCCACTCTGTGTACCGGCAGAGGGTAGGCGGCGGCGGCTCTGATCTGGGCAAGAGCGAAGGGGAGGCGGCAGCCCCGGCCTCGGTTGAGTGAGGCAGGCGGCGGCCTCGGTCGAGTGAGGCAGGCGGAGGCCCCGGTCCGGGCAGAAAGTAGGAGGCGGCACCCCCGGTCCGGGCACAGGGAAAGCAGTGGCGGCCTCGGCCCCGGTCCAGGCAGTATGGTTCGACCTAGGAGGGGAGGCAGGCCCCTCCAACCCGGGTAAGAAACCTGCATAGGAGAAGGCTACTCTGATATAAAACCTACGACCCAAGGACCTCGCTGCCATGTCCCAGCTTGCTTGGCCATGGCACACGAACCATGGGTGTAAAAGCTCCTTTGCGCAGGCCCGAGGACAGGTCCACGTCCTCCCCCTCCACGTCCTCCCCCTCCACGTCCTCCCCCTCCACGTCCTCCCCCTCCACGTCCTCCCCCTCCACGTCCTCCCCCTCCACGTCCTCCCCCTCCACGTCCTCCCCCTCCACGTCCTCCCCCTCCACGTCCTCCCCCTCAAAAGATGCTCACAAACTCAAGCTAGCATGCTGGAACATCAGAACCATGCTAGACAAGGCCGACAGACTTGAACATCATTGCACATGAACTCCTCAGACTTGACATCGACATAGCCGCTCTCAGTGAAGTCCGCCTTGCAGATGTAGGCAGCCTCCAAGAACGCGGCGCGGGCGACACACTCTACTGGTCTGGCAAGCCTATGGATGAAAGACGCCTATCTGGTGTAGGCTTCATGGTCAAGAACTCCATTGCCTCCAAACTCGAAAACCTCCCGACAGGCCACTCGGACCGGATCATGTCCATGCGACTCCCCCTTCAAAACAAGAGTCCCATCACCCTCATCAGTGTCTATGCTCCAACCCTCCAGGCAGAACCAGTAGAAAAGGACAAGTTCTACACTGACCTGCGCAACCTCATTCAACGCACCCCTACAGCCGATAAGGTTGTCATCCTTGGCGACTTCAACACTCGCGTCGGCAAAGACTCAGAAACCTGGCCAGGAATCCTGGGTAAGCATGGTGTCGGCAAGTGCAACGACAATGGGCGCCTCCTGTTGGAGCTCTGCGCAGAACAGCGGCTTGTCATTACAAACACCCTTTTTCAGCAGAGGGACAGCCTGAAGACTACCCTGATCCAAACACTGGCACCTCCTGGACTATGTCCTGGTGCGAGAAAGAGACAAACGAGATGTGCTCCACACCAGGATCATGCCCAGCGCGGAATGCCACACTGACCACCGGCTGGTTCGCTGCCAGCTCAACCTTCACTTCAAGCCAAAGCCCAGGAACAGTAAAGCCCCCAGAAAGAGGTTCAATGTTGGAAACCTGCAGTCAGACGAAGTGAGAGGAAACTTCCAGGCAAACCTCAAAGTAAAGCTCGAGGATGCAATCTGCCTCACGGACTCGTCCCCTGAAACCCTCTCGGATCAGCTGAAGACTACCATACTGCAATCCACTGAAAAGGTACTGGGCTTCTTCAGGAAAAACAAGGACTGGTTCGACGAAAACAGCCAGTAAATACAGGAGCTGCTGGCAAAGAAGCGAGCTGCCCACCAGGCTCACCTTACAAAGCCGTCCTGGCCGGAGAAGAAACAAGCCTTCCCTCGCGCATGCAGCCATCAGTGCAAACTCCGGGAGATCCAAAATGAGTGGTGGACTAGCCTCGCCAAACGAACCCAGCTCAGCGCGGACATTGGCGACTTCAGGGGTTTTTACGAGGCTCTAAAGGCTGTGTACGGCCCCTCATCCCAGGTCCAAAGCCCGCTGCGCAGCTCAGACAGCAAAGTCCTCCTCAGCGACAAGATCTCCATCCTCAACCGATGGTCAGAACACTTCCAATCTCTTTTCAGTGCCAACCGCTCAGTCCAAGATTCCACCCTGCTCCAGCTCCCTCAACAGCCCCTAAGGCTAGAGTTGGATGAGGTCCTCACCCGGGAAGAGACATACAAGGCAATTGAACAACTGAAAAGTGGCAAAGCAGCAGGTATGGATGGAATCCCCGCAGAGGTCTGGAAGGTTGGCGGCAAAATTCTGCATGCCAAACTGCATGATTTTTTCAAGCTTTGCTGGGACCAAGAAAAACTGCCTCAGGACCTTCGTGATGCCATCATCATCACCCTGTACAAAAACAAAGGCGAGAAATCAGACTGCTCAAACTACAGGGGAATCACGCTGCTCTCCATTGCAGGCAAAATCTTTGCTAGGATTCTCCTAAATAGAATAATACCTAGCGTCGCCGAGAATGTTCTCCCAGAATCACAGTGCGGCTTTCGCGCAAACAGAGGAACTACTGACATGGTCTTTGCCCTCAGACAGCTCCAAGAAAAGTGCAGAGAACAAAACAAAGGGCTCTACATCACCTTTGTTGACCTCACCAAAGCCTTCGACACCGTGAGCAGGAAAGGGCTTTGGCAAATACTAGAGCACCTCGGATGCCCCCCAAAGTTCCTCAACATGGTTATCCAACAGCACGAAAACCAACAAGGTCGGGTCAGATACAGCAATGAGCTCTCTGAACCCTTCTCCATTAACAATGGCATGAAGCAAGGCTGCGTTCTTGCACCAACCCTCTTTTCAATCTTCTTCAGCATGATGCTGAACCAAGCCATGAAAGACCTCAATAACGAATACGCTGTTTATATCCGGTACCGCACGGATGGCAGTCTCTTCAATCTGAGGCACCTGCAAGCTCACACCAAGACACAAGAGAAACTTGTCCGTGAACTACTCTTTGCAGACGATGCTGCTTTAGTTGCCCATTCAGAGCCAGCTCTTCAGTGCTTGACGTCCTGTTTTGCGGAAACTGCCAAAATGTTTGGCCTGGAAGTCAGCCTGAAGAAAACTGAGGTCCTCCATCAGCCAGCTCCCCACCATGACTACCAGCCCCCCCCCCCCCCCCCACATCTCCATCGGGCACAAAACGGTCAACCAGTTTACCTATCTCGGCTGCACAATTTCATCAGATGCAAGGATCGACAACGAGATAGACAACAGACTCGCCAAGGCAAATAGCGCCTTTGGAAGACTACACAAAAGAGTCTGGAAAAACAACCAACTGAAAAACTTCACAAAGATAAGCGTATACAGAGCTGTTGTCATACCCACACTCCTGTTCGGCTCCGAATCATGGGTCCTCTACCGGCATCACCTATGTCTCCTAGAACGCTTCCACCAGCGTTGTCTCCGCTCCATCCTCAACATTCATTGGAGCGACTTCATCCCTAACATCGAAGTACTCGAGATGGCAGAGGCTGACAGCATCGAATCCATGCTGTTGAAGATCCAACTGCGCTGGGTAGGTCACGTCTCTAGAATGGAGGACCATCGCCTTCCCAAGATCGTGATATATGGTGAGCTCTCCACTGGCCATCCTGTCAAAGTTGCACCAAAGAAGAGGTACAAGGACTGCCTAAAGAAATCTCTTGGTGCCTGCCACATTGACCACCGCCAGTGGGCTGATAACGCCTCAAACCGTGCATCTTGGCGCCTCACAGTTTGGCGGGCAGCAACCTCCTTTGAAGAAGACCGCAGAGCCCACCTCACTGACAAAAGGCAAAGGAGGAAAAACCCAACACCCAACCCCAACCAACCAATTTTCCCCTGCAACCGCTGCAATCGTGTCTGCCTGTCCCGCGTCGGACTTGTCAGCCACAAACGAGCCTGCAGCTGACGTGGACATTTACCCCTCCATAAATCTTCGTCCGCGAAGCCAAGCCAAAGAAAAAAAAAAGACGGTGTGGTATTCCAAGTTACTGTCGCTGAGATCGGCTCTAATGAAACATTTGTTTGACCTGCCAAGTGGTGCACGCTTCAAGGAGACTGTGAGTTTGCAGAGAAAAATTATCTATTGTGTACATATTCTCATCCTTGCCCCACAGGAGGACACAACATCCTACTACAATTGTAAAGGGTGGCACTCGTTTATTCTTCAAGCTGTTGTTGACCATGAGTGCCGGAAATGAACATCTTGACTTGGTTAAAATTGTTGGTTTGCGTCAATGAGCGTCTTCCGTATGACAATCAATCTATTTTGCTTTTGTGGTTTCAGCTTCACAGATGTGTATGTGGGTTGACCTGGAAGTTAAGGTGGGGGGGAGGGGATGACAAAAAAGTATTGTCAAGGTTTAACTCTTATAATAATAAACATTGCTAGCCGTTACCTTTGAAAGCCTTGTATAAGAGTGCAGCAATACTAAACGTTCACATTACAAAACCATGTACAAAAGGTTAAACACATAATAATAAACATTTTGTAACCATCACCTTGGGAAAAAATTTTTTTAACAAAAACTTTCATAGTACAAGAAATTCTAGTACAGACTTAATCTTTATACATATATCGCAGATTAGATGAGGAAGAGGAGGGAGTGAAAAACTGGCTCCCTTTCCCAGATTGAGGCCTGCTGTTGTGCTGGGGTGGCACACATGTAATGAGGGTGTTGCTGGGGTGCTGTCTTGGGTTCGATGGGGTGGATGGTTGTTGGAAAGAGACAGGAAGAATGGGAGATGGCAGAGGGTGGAAGGCGGATTTTTGGAGGGTGGAGGTGTGGTCGAACAGAATAATTCATCATGCGCATCATCTGCAACATACCAGTCTGCTCACATAAGTCATCCTGAAGGGTTGTCAGCATGCCAGTAAACCTGTTGATACTGTGTTACGAGCTCAGAGGAGCCATAAACCCAGCAGCAATAGATATTCACCAAGGGAAATGGTTACATAAACAAAAGTTGCTTTTAATTATCTTTAAACATGAAAACAGAATCACACTTTAACCTATCACTATTAACCTAACTAACCTAAATTAACCCTCTTCTAAATCTAAGTGCACATGTATGTAATGTGTGTGTAAGTTCAGAAAGGTTATTTTATTCACAGTCAAATCTCACTTCTCATTCTTCCAAGTTTACTGATTGCAGACAATTCTTAAACTGTGCACAGGATTTAACATTTAGAAAGTTCACGAGGCTTTGGTGCTTGAAAGGTAAATGGTTACCACTTAGGAAGGTTCTTATCGGTTTTCAGAGACAGATTTGTTGTTCGCTGGACACAAACTGATCCCTTCTAATCAGCCACGTCAGTGTCTTGCTGAAGAAACTTGCCCCATCAGGGTTTTCCAGAGGATAACCTCTTTTAGGTCACCATCTCTTATTTCAAGTGAAACATTAGGCAGCCAGTTCTCTACTCTTGTATGAACCACAAAGGCTTTGACCAGGCTTAACTAAGTTCTCACAACCTGTCTTCAATATGGGGTTTTTCCACCAGCTTTCCAGCTTGTCCTGTTCCAGTCCCAGCTGCTGCTGCTGACTGTGGAACTGCAGAACTGATCTCTCTCTTTCTTTTAGAGAAAAGCCTGTTTGACTTTCTCTGCTTGCAAAACCACATGACCCTCTTTGAAGAGCAACCTCCACTCAGACAGACTGCATCTCCGAGGAGTTCTTTCATCTGTTGCTTTTCAAGACAACAATCCATTAGTGAAGTCCCTTGGGCACCCTTCAAAGTTTTTGCAAAGGCATTTAGAGCTGGCCTGTCTAGCTCGAGCAGAGCTCCAGTATTTTAAATGAGAACTGTTTTAAAGTGTTTATATGCGACCTACACTAAAAATAACCTGCCGCAATTTATCTCCCAAAATCAATATAAAACACAACATATTCTGTCACCACTTCACCCCAACCCAACATTGTGCTTGCTGTGATGACCCCGATCCCAAGTTGTCTTCCTCTCCTGCCACAAACAGTCATGCTCCTGGTCCTTGTCCTCCATCTCCCTTAGGAGCCCAAGGATCCTGGAGTGGGTCACCTCTTCCCACTCCTCTCCTATCCTGCAGAACAATGGAACACATGTGCAATAACCAACAGGATCACTGAGCAAACACTTAGGAAAATTTGTAGTTATGTGCAATGCAATCTTGTTCCTGATGCGCCTCTGCCCTGGACGTGCATTCAAGGAGTTCGTGGACACGTCCCTCCTCACACTTGCTGATGGCATGGGCTCTGGGTTAGCAGTGGGTGTTGTGCTACTGGAGGGGCGCATCCATGGGGTCTCTAACCCACTATTCTGTGCTGCATCAGTGGGCTCAAAGGCAATGGGATGCGCGGAGGTTGGTTGTCACGCTGCAGCTTTCCATTGGGGTTCCAGTGTCACAGGAGGTAGCTATCATTGGAGGTGCCTGCCTCGTTGACACGGGGTTTGTCGCTGGACCCCGGCTTCTCCTTGTTAGATAGCAGGGCCAGAGGGGATATCCTTGGGCTGACATCCCAAATCTGATAGGCCAAGTTGAAGAAAGGCCACTCCATTCTGCCTTTGCCTTTCCTGCTGTTGTGGTCATTTACCTGCATGAACTTTTGCAGGTTTTTTTCAGTTTGTTAATTATCTGTGTTTTATTCTTCTGAAAGCCTACGTTCTGCAGCTTGACCACTATATGCTTGTACATCAGTCCATCTTTCACAGTCTGAATGAAAAATGTCAGGCTGCCCCCTTAATGCAAGCAGCTCCTTCATCTTGGCATCCCCCAGTTGCCAGCCATGATGTGATCGGAAAATGCTGAATTCAGATCTTTACTTTTAAAAAAATTATGAGGTCTGTGCTCTGACAGATGAAGTAAAATCCTTATTCTAGAATTAAAAGCTGCAATAGAACGATACTGAATGTTCACAAGCACATTTCCCAACACAAGAGTTCACTGGCCTTCTCTTCCGCTCTGCACACTACACTGACCTGGTAAAACTGGTGTCAGAGCCTGGTTGGATTTAACTTGCCCTGCTGGTTGGGACACTTTACACTGTACGATTACTGGGAATGGACCTGTTAAATTAGCCAGTCAACCCACATGAAATTGGTGGTGTGGAAGGAGCTATTGACACATTCATACCTGCCTCCTGAAGAATGTCTCTAATCTGTCAGACATGCATTTAGGGATTTTTTTCTTCATTATGATGAGAATGGCGATCTTCCTTGGAATACCAGTCCCTCCCCAGTATGCTCTTAATGATATTCCATATTGTTGATTCTGGTAATCCTAAGGTTTAGGTGATATCTCCTGCTGTTTTATTCTTGTTTTTCAGCCTCATAATGGCTTCTTTGAGTTTCATTGGCACAACTCTGGTCCTCATGTTGAAAAATGGCAACTGCAGACTCCAAAGGGGATCAAATGCTTAGAACCAAGCCTAGTTCTCTTATACCTGCACCAATAAAGTAATTAAAAATACCAGAGTAATCTCAAATACCTGTGAAGCCAAATGTCCCAAACATTATGTGCCCAGAAATGAGGGGACAATGTATAAAAATTTCTACATGGTCAAACCAAAATTTATACAAATAGCCTTGAATAAAATCTGGAATGAGCACAGTAATTACATGTGAATTGTTTGATTATATGTGTATTTAAAACACATTATATGTGTATTTTAAATACACACATACACACTATTAGACTTTCTCAGTGGATTTAGTCATTGCTTGGGACTGAGGTAAATAAATGTTATTTAAGTCTTTCTGGATGTGAACATTATTTCACAAGATGCAAATTAAATTTGATATTAAGCAATCATCTCCGAATATACCCACTTATTTTCAGGGAGTTAAAGCCTTTGATGAAACATCTGAATGTCACCCTGAGGACCTCAGCAATGTCTTGGGGCTGAGGTAAATGGTCTCCATGAACTTCAACCACCTCAACTTCAAATTAATTGCCACATTATTTGTTTCATGAGCAGCCAACAAGTCAACTCTAACATGCATACAAGTAGCACCAAGTAGAAGAGCAGGTATCAGTGTGTTGTGTTAAGAGTTGAAAGATAAATTTGGGCATAGCAAGGGCTATTGTGAGGTTCATTCAGTTGCATGGGTCAGTATTTGAAGGTCCAAGACAGTATTTGGGTTCACTAAGTTTTTGTGTTCTACTACTTTTACTTCCATTCTCTTCAAAAACATGGCTGGTTTCATACCTGGATCCATCCATAAAATGGTGTAACATGCTCTTGTTCTTTCTCTTAAAACAAAATCCCTTCTCAAATTAGGAAGCTTTGGTAGGTATTGCTGATAACCCTATGGATGTTGGCAGATACAAATAGCCATACAATGCTCCTGATACTGAATGCAATATAATTAAAGTGTTGCTGTCAGGCCTGTCTTGAAATGATATTCACTGATATGCATGTTCTAAACCTGGATTCCAAAAGTAATCAAACTTGAGAAGCTGGTCTCTTCATCTCCATGAGATCAGGGAGATTTGGGTCATTGCCGGGGGTCATGAGTTTGTTCCTTCCTGGGGCCTCATTTCTGTGAGGGGTGCTGGACAAAGTGGCAACTCTTGTCTTCTTTACAATAGACATGTAATACAACATTCTGAATGTAGTATTATGTGACACTGAAACCTTTACCCTTGCTGGTCTATCTGAAACAAGTTCATGTTGCACAGACTTGTGGTCTCATTAAACATTTAATTGGCCTTTATGCTTGTGGATCATTATCACAAAACCTAATAATTATTCCAGTAATTCATATGACATTCAAAATCACAAAGTAACCATACACTGTGCGTAAAACTGGTGTAAGGAATATATTTTGTTCTTCTGAATGCACAAAAAAAATATAATGAGTCCAACTATGCAATCACATTTATTGTCAGGCTCTATGCACACTGTCAAAGCAGCCAGATTTGACTGGCCAAATGTACTTGGGGAAAATTCACAAGGAAAGATTCACAATTTTTACTAAAAATAAATACAAGACTTAAAAGTGTTGCACAGCTCTAAAATATACAAAGGCTTAGAAATTAATTGTAAACTTTGAAAACATTTTACAAAAAAGCATCTCGGCATTTTAAAAAGTCCCTATTTACAAATATTACAAAAAAATTATAAAATGGCTGCAAATCCATAAACCGTTCTTGTCTTGCAGGTTGGACTGGTTTTAGTACCAATACAGTTACAATGTAACCTTTTATATTTATTTTTTATACAATAAACCAAAACCAATATTTTGTAATCTCTGCCAACTATGCAATAAAGATGCATTCATTCAAACTTTGGCAAAACCCCAGGCATTATTCTTTTATTTAAACTCTGCCGAACCTTGTAGTTGTCTTTTTATATATGCCAATAACAGAAAGAAAGCCTACATAAATTAGGAATCATCAGATACTACAAGAAAGCAGCAGCAGAACTTTAAACACTCACCGTCTTACACTTCAGTGCAAACAACAGAACACACATTGGAATGATGTTTCACAAAGTAATTCATACATAATTAGATCACCTTGTTCAAAGATGGCAGTGTTGTCAGAGCATTCAGTCATAATATGAGTGCTTTAAATTAAAAACTAAGCAGTTCCTTTTGCAACTGTGCATCATATTTTAACAAGTAAATTGTCCAGAATGATTTTTCTTCATTTCCAAATATTTTCACAAAGCCACCTGTGCTAGGAAAAAAAAGACATTGCACAAGACTGTGGCTATTGTAATTGAATGTGAGGTGATATATAATCTTTTGCTGAAGAATACTGTTATTAATTGATTGTTTTAAATTCCAAGTAAAAACCTGAATATGTTGCCTAACTCAGCCACCTGCAGTGATGCAAAGCTTTCAAATTACAAAATAAATTGTGCTCATTCATAAGATGGGGCTATTGCAAAAGTAGAATTTCACATATAGGAGGGAAATATTAGATATTACAGGCATTTATTCTCCCTCTACGTTTCTCATGTATGCCAGGCTCTTCAGCTTCCAATAAAAGCAAGGTTAACATTTCAAGATAAATTATGTTTTTTTAAATCAGATAATCTTTGAATTGTTATCTAATATTTTACCAAATTGATTGATCTAGCTGTGTTATTTCTGGTTCCATCATTTGCAATTTTTTGTTTTATTTAGTGTGGTAATTACTTTTGTTGAAGTGACCAGATATGAATGCTGTGACTTTTAACAGTCATTGCCTTCAAAGTGAAGTTGACCAAGGCTGATGTTTATATAACCAAGGAAATTCATCATGCCAAATATTCTTACAAATAGTTTCCTGTATTTTCTGTTTTGGGATTTTTCCTGAGCCTTTAGTGTAGCTATTTCAGTATCTGCACTTCTCTAAAATTCTTCAGCTTTCATTGTCAAAGTGGGATTACTGTCCTATTGATAAAAATTCTTTACTGAACGTATCTAGATCAATCTGCACTTTAGAAATACCCCATTTTCTTACCCATTCGCATATCATTCATCTCTCACAGTTAATCATCCTCTTTGCTCTTTTTGAATATTACATCTTCAACGCACATAAATAGTTCCTCTCACTTATCCATTCTTTTAAGTTGATACCATCACCAATTCCTTCCAAAACCTATAAGGGGATCATAACAAGCTTTCTCAACAGGAGGAAAACTCACTGGAGCAGATAGACAAATGGCTTAAGTTAAAATTGCCCCCATATACTTACTGCTCAACCTTTTTATTGAAGAACATAAAATTACAGAAAACTGTCTCTTTGCTGCCTTTTCAGTAAATCCCATTACTGACATCTGTGTACTAAACACTTGTAACGTTTTTTTTTCCCAGTATTACGGGGGAGTATCTCATAAAGAATGTCAAAACCTTGTTTAAAAAGGATCATTGCTTTTCTTTTCATCACTCCCATTTGCCCCAAATCAAAGCAAACCCCCAACCATCATTATGGTTCTGAAAATGCTATTTATAGTATTAAATGACACCACTTTTGCAAGCATGCAACTCTTTGTGTCTGTACACAAGTAATTCAACTTTAATCACAAAAATAACTATTTCATTAGGTTTCTTTTATATTTGTACAATAAAATTATCTTTAGTAAATTAAAAAAAGAGTAATAATGTTTATGACTAGGTCATACCATATTAATCCTTTGAGTTTAATCCTATTTCTTCAGTAAACAGGTTAATTAAAAATTTATGCTAAGATGGAAGACTGCTTGAGCAAATATAAAGTATTAAGTTCTTCAAACAAGACATTTGTATGATATCCATATATACAGAATATGCGTGTACATATATATTTAGCTCCTTGTTGAATTTATGTGAATGTGAAAGTTACATTTTGATTTGTGGAGGACAAGAAGCTACAATTTCAGGGGTCCATTCTGAAGAATATTACCCAATATATTATGATACTGAGTTACCATGAATGATATGTACTTGGTATGTATTTGAGCAAATGTCTTTGCTCTTGCGCTACTTCATCTATCACTGTCCTACTAAATTACAGTATAATTTTGTTCCCAGAATATATTGATGGTGCAAATAATGAAGAATGTTCATTGCTCAAAGGATTAATGCTTTCTATAACTGTCTAAAAATGATATTAACATTAGTTTCTAAGTTAGTTCACATACCACAGTGCTTAGAAAATCATGTTTAGAATACTAAGAACTCTAATGTCTATTTCTCACAACTGACCTTTGCTTAAGCACTTTTTTAAAATCATACCAGGTAATGGCCACCCCAACAACACATAAAAGTGGATAACAGTGCATACAATGTTGCAAAGTTAATCACAAGAGTTTGAATTGAATGTTTACCCAAATTCATAAAACATAGCCTTTGATTTTCTTTCATTAATGTCAAAATCTCTCTTCTGCTCTGATCTGTATCTGGTTTTATTTGGAGAAAGTATCTTTTTTTAAAAAAAAGTTTATGCTCATCAAATTACTAGCTGTTTTGGAAAAGGATTAAATGATTTATTATTTCAGTAGTTACTTGTTATTAATCCCTTGGTCAGCAGTATACCTGTATATACTGCTTCTGTTTATAACCTGCCTAGCTTTTGATAAAAGAAATCGCAGTCTAAACATTGCTAAACTAAACTGCATGCATGTTCATGTTTGCTTTACCATTGTTGCTGCCCTAGTAAATAATGTAACTGCCCCATTAATTCTGTGCCTGATCATTACGTGGGCGAGCTCCGATCATCATGTAGACTTCCATCTGAGTTTTCAGCTTCTCCTTCAGAGATGACTTGCATTGGTGCACTGTGAAGACGACTACGAGCACTGTAACGACTGCTGCCTGCTGCCGGGGGCGCTCGAGAACGGCTTGGTCTGGTAGATAGTGAGGCAGAGAAGCTCCGAGAGGAGATTCCTTCTGTACTAAACCTTGGGGAATATGGTGAAATTGGCAACTGCATTTCACATCCAGATGGGAAAGGGGAAGTGTCCTCAGAATCTTTAGCCTGGTCTGGGGAAATATCTCCAGGAGACTTGGGAGAAACTGGACTTGCACTTTTCAATATTTCTGTTGCTGACAATCGATAGCTTGAATCTGACCGGCTGCCTTTTTTGAGCAGCAGTAGTTTGAACTCCTCCTGTGAGGTGTTGGATTTGCGGACACTCCTATAAATAGGGCCAGACTGTTTCTGTACTGCTGGAGGCGTCCCGGGAGAACTGCTAGGGGTTGATTTCGGTTTGTTTACATTTGGCACTTCATCAGAATCTTTCCTCCCAAGTAGTTTCCTCTTTGATCTGAAAGAAAAAAACAATACCGGGTATATAACATTTTCTAAAGGAGTTTTGTTCAGTGTGTTTGTTACACTATTCAAAAATTAGTAAAAATGACTAATATTGTTTACATGTATTCTCTGAAAGTTTAATCAAATGACCTTTTTAATTTTCAGTCCTAAGGCTTTTTATCCATATGCCATGTCCTAGGAAATTTAAAAAAAAATGAAAGTATGCTGAAATTCTGAATCAAATCTGGGTAGGGGAGAGATGCAGGTTAGTTTTCAGGAGATAAGGTGAAAGAGGGATGAACAGAAAAAGGGGAATGCCTGTGATCAGATGCATTGAAATTGATTAATGGCAGTTTTAATTTTAGAATGGCTGACAAAGTTTCTCTGGTTTGCTTGCAGTGGTCTCCAGGAAACTAATTTTTAATTCTTGGAGACTCCAAGACAATCCTAAGGATTGAAACTTACCGGGCAATAGGTATGTATATGGGGCATATGATCAATTAACAATTGCAAGATTAAAAACATGTTACTATTTTACCCCACATCTCTATGGTGAATTTCAAACTTGGGAGGAGTTCACGCATTAACTCAGCAAGGATCAGTTGTGGCTCAGTGGCACCATTCTCATCTATGACTCCGAGGATTGTGAGGGCAAGTCCAATTCCAGAAAATTATCCACTATCTGGTCAATAATTATCCATTAACAAAAAGATAATTGACAATCATAATTTTTGAGATCCCACCCCAAAGAAATCAAGTTTTCTTCATTTTATCACTATTACAGTTGTTTGGTACTTGTATTTTCATATATCAATTTAGAAACGGACTTGAGACATTTAATACATCAAAATGTTGATTAATTGCTGATAGCTGTTGAGCACAACCCAACATCTGCGGCATTCACATTATGAAATAGCTGCTCACTTGGCACTTCCAAAGATGTGTTCCCTATGTGAGAAACATCAAATAATAGCTACTTATAATATTAATGAGGTATCACAGGGGAATGAACTGGTAAACTGCAGCAGTCACTTGCACAAGTCATGCAACAATGACTGCCAAATTCCATCAAAATTATTTTTGTTTATTTGAGGTTACACTGTTATGTTTTCATCTGTGACATTATGACTTCTAGAGAATGCTTGCTGATCATGATTCCATTTCTAGACTTCCAGTTGAAGAGCAACAAGAATGGCTCCTGCACATCCACAATTGTATTCCAGTACAAATGTCAGGAAAGGGGAAAATTTTAAGGGAAATCAAGAAGTAAAACACAAAAGTCTGCAGACACCTTGGTTGAAGTAAAAACAACGCTGGAGAAACTCGGTAGGTCAAACAATGTACTTTTATTTAGTTAAGGGAAATCAAATCAATTTGTAATAGTGTTGTGCTATATTATGCAGATACAGTATAATGGGTAAACTTGTGCAAGCAAATGTGAATTAAGGCAGAGATGGAACATAAACATCTATTGACTTAATATTGATGACCCTCATTTTTTTGAAAAGCTTTTTTTTCTTCTATCAAACTTAAATGTGCATTCTTTGATAATAGCCGGTGACTTGTTGGCTGGACCCTGTCTTTGACCTTCTAGAATTGCTAACCTATACTGCTATATGAGTCTGCTATATTCATAAATTCCTCTATGTTACAATCTGGTATAATAGATGTATGGAGATTTCTGCATCCTACTAACAAGGAATTTTCTTTTTTCTCTAATGTCCACTACACCTATTCACATATAGATTACTTTCTTATAGAGCAATCATTGATCTCTTCTGTTGATTCCTATACATACAGAACTTTAGTAATTTCTGATCATGCTCCTATGATCTTGTCTATTAATATATTGGATTTTCCTAAAGTAATCAAACATTGGCGATTTAACACTGTATTACGATCAGACTCCGATTCTTTTGAAATTTATGAAAGATCAAATAGCTTTTTTCTAGTAAAAATTCACTCCAGATGTATCCTGTTTAGTAGTTTTGGATGGTTTTAAAGCCTTCATTAGAGGTCAAATAATTTTTTTTTATGGCCAGTGTTAAAAAGAAAGCTAATTCTGAGAAAGATGACTTGGCTAATCAAACGTATTGATCAACAATATGCCTTAACTCCAAAACCCGAGCTTTTTTTTAAAAAAAGGGTGTAAGTTAAAACTAGACATGACTTGTTTCTTACCTACCCTAAACAGACTCAACTCTTAAAAATTAAATATAAATTGTTTGTGCATGGTGATAAGTCACAGAAGCTATTAACTAGACAAATTAAAAGTTTTACAGCTAAACAACTTCTTACAGGGATCTGTGAATCTGATGGTAAAATTATAAATGATCATGCCGAAATAAACAAGACTTTTTTTCAAGTTTTAATTTATACAGTTCTGATTCAGTTAATGATCGAACTTTTATGATGCAATTCTTGGAGAGATTAAATATTCTCCCTGTCTCTTCAGAGAACAAACTAAAGCTGCAACAACCTGTCTCTGAAAGTGAAATTGCTGCAGCTATTATCTCTTTGCAGTCCGGCAAAGTTGCCAGGCCAGATGGCTTCCCTGTGGAGTTTTATAAAATATTTTCCCACCTTGATACCTCATTTGGATTTAGTTTTATCTCAATCCTTAGCAAGTGGGAAGCTACCTGAAACTTTTTTATGAAGCCTCAATTTCTTTAATACTTAAAAAGAATAAACTGTTCCTCTTATAGTCCAATTTCCCTTTTAAGATATTATCTAAGAATTTAGCCACTGGGCTGGAAACTATTATACTTATTATCTCTGAAGACCAGACTGGGTTTATTAAAGATGGTCATTCTCAATTTAACTTTCGCTGTTTGTTAGATATTCATTACTCTCCTGTAGTTGCATTCTCTGAATGTATTATTTCCTTAGATGCTGAAAAGCATTCAACAGGGTGGAATAGGAAAATCTATTTACTGTGTGTAGTGAACTGGGATTCACTAGAAGTGTGCTGTACTGATGACTGGTCCTGCCTCTCAGCTCCTCCCCCTGGGGCCTGTATAAAATCCTAGTTTCCCATCTAAACCCAGACCCCTCTGAAGCCTATTCGTGAACCCTAACTGTATTGTAAGCTAATAAAAGCATTTGTTCTCCCTCCAGTCGAATGTGAGCTTTTATCTATGCTACAATTTTATTATCTTAACAAACAAGGATGAAGACGTTATTCAAGCCCAGTATGCTGCTAATAGACCTCTAGTCCCCTGACGCAGCTGAGGAGTTCGCATATTGGCTAGACTGCTTCCAGGCCTACCGGAACGCGACCAGGAATGTCTTCCATGCAGAAGGGGTACGCAGTCGTCCCAGACTGCCTGACAAACAAGGGTGCCATTGAGGCGCTGAAGGGCCGCTACATGAAGGCCCCAAATGAGATCCTAGCAAGGGACTGGCTTGCCCTATGCCGTCAACAGCCCTGAGAGTCGATTGACAACTAGCTGCTAGATCTGTGGATGCTGGTATGAGGCTGCTTCGGGCTGCATCTGGGAAGAACAGATCTGGGTCACTATGGTTGCAGGGGTCCGCTCGAGGTACATGAGTCAGTGACTGCTCAAATTGGAAAGGAAGGACCTCGCTAGCCACATCAAGCTGGCCAAATCACTAGAACAGGCCAGTCTCAAGAACGACAACCTCGAGGCCAGCGAACTCGCACTCTTGGGTGAGCACCTCTAAGGACCAGCTGTTCCTGTCATGACAGCTCCCATTCTAACAGCTGCCGCTTCTTGAGCCTGGGAGTGCTTTTTCTATGGCAAGGGACAGCACCCCCGTGCCCGCTGCCCGGCCAAAGACTCTGCGTGCTCCAACTGCAGGAAGAAGGGACATTGGGCGAGAGTCTGCCACATGAAGGGAGGTCCAGAAAAGTCTATGGCCTGTACTGCTCCTGGATCCAATTCCATCCCCAAGCCGTCTGTCCTGGAATCGCCCAAGATCGCCTGCTGCGCAACCTGCCACTTACAGAAATGACGCGAAAAGGCACAGCGGCCATCTTGGAGCCGTCCAATTTCAAATTCGGCGCCATCATTGTCAGAGGAGGAAGGAGGGTGGCTATTCCTGCCGCACCACGCGATCAGCGCCATCTTACCTGTGCAGGTCGACTCAGGATGGAGGAGATCACTCGAGGGAAGAATACAGTGTCTCCAGCGACCTGGCATCACTAGCCCTCGACCGGAACAGACCTCACCAGCTCAGCAACTCGATGGTGATGGTAAAGGTAAACGGACATTTGACCATGTGCCTGATTGACACAGGCTCCACGGAAAGTTTCATAGACTCACAGACTGTGCAAAAATATAACTTAAAAATGTACCTGTCTAATTACCAAATCTTCCTAGCATCCCAGTCCCATTTGGTGTGTGTACAGAAACATTGTATGTCATTTGAAGGGGGGGAATTTTGTAAATTTCGCCTGTACAATTGTGTTGTTGGGTCTGGACTTCCTGTGCCACCTTAAAAGTATGATCTTGGGAAATTTTATGGTCCTCTTTCCCTGGTAACGGTTCGGAATGGAGGACCCACTTGCAGCCTCTTCATGCTGAACATTCACACGCCCACCCCCTCCCCCCCCCCCCCCCCCCCCCCACCGTTCCTAAACCTGTCTGGCAACTGTTGGTCCATCGTCACCAAGAGCAGGAGGTACAGCACGGCAGACTGGGAGTTCATAAAGACAGAGATCCAGCGCCTGCTGGTGGAGGGGATCATCGAACCCAGCACCAGCCCGTGGAGAGTGCAAGTGGTGGTAGTAAAGGGAGAAAACAAGTCCAGGTTAATATTTGACTATAGCCAAACAATTAACAGATACACACTCCTGAATGCATACCCCCTTCCATCGTATTTCAGATATGGAAGCTGCCTATCACCAGATGCCAATCCGTTCTGAGGACCGTCCACACGTGGCATTTGAGGCTATCAGTTCCAGAGGGTCCCTTTCGGTATTACCAATGGGGTGTCTATTTTCCAGCGGCAGATGGACAGGATGGTGCACGAGTATGGGTTGAAGGCTACCTTCCCCTACCTCGACAATGTCACCATCTGTGGCCACATTGTGGAAGACCATGACGCCAACCTCCAGAGCTTTCTCCACGTGGCGAGAGCCCTGAATCTCTTCTGTGTCTATTACCGGCTTCTGATCCTTGTTCTCTTCATCCACAGACCCTGCATTCTGAAGGAAGGGGTGAATGTAGTGAACTGGGATTCATTAGAAGTGTACTGTACTGATGACTGGTCCTGCCTCCCGGCTCCTCCCCCTGGGGCCTGTATATAACCCTGGTTTCCCGCCTAAACCCAGAACCCTTCTGAAGCTTATTCGTGAACCCTACCCATGTTGTAAGCTAATAAAAGCATTTGTTCTCCCTCCACTTGCATATGAGTTTTATCTACACCACATTTTGTTAGGAAAATTTAATTTTGGTCCCCAATTTATTAATTGGACATGATTGATATATTTATCTCCTACAGCTTCTGTTTTTACTAATTCACTTAAATCCAAACCTTTTAAATTACGTTGTGGAACTGGACAAGGTTTCCCTTTAAGCCCTTTGCTATTTAGCCTGGTGTTGGAACCTTTAGCCGTGACCTTTCGACAATCAGATGAAATTTCTGAAATTACCAGAATCGAGGTGTCCATAAAGTATCTCTTTATGGAGATGACCTTTACTATATGTATAGAATCTGGATCAATTCTATCTCTTCTTCAGCAATTTGGTCCATTTTCAGGATACAAATTAAATTTATAGAAAAGTGAGATGTTTGTATTGGATTCTTCTAACTCTTTAGATTCCTCTGTTCTTTTTAAAATAGGCAGTAATCAACTTAATTATCTGGGCATTACCATCAATAGGAAATTTAATAACCTGTTTAATGAAAATTAAACCCAACTGAGTCATATGAAGAAGTCCTCGATTCAATGGTGCCCACTTTTGATGTCCTGAATTGGATGTGTTAATATTATTAAGATGAATATCCTGCCAAAGGTTTTATACATTTTTCAAGCTGTACCAATTTTTGTTCCTAAATCCCTTTTTTTTGATTCTTTGGGCTCTCTTCTATCTTCTTCTATAAGCTACCCTGTCTTTAAAAAAATCTTAATTCAAAATATTAAGAAAAATGGAGGCTTGGCATTACTTAATTTTAGATTTACTACTGGGTGGTTAATATCAGATACATTTTGTTTTGGATTCATCATAAGGTTCTTTCAGCTGCTTCAGGTTGGATTAATTTACAAATTAAATTACTAAAAACTTCTTTCTTATTTCAGTACTTGGAACTCCTTTACCTTTCTCTGCTTCTAGATTATTGGATCATTTTGTTGTTAGACGTAAATTGAGAATTTGGTTTCAATTCAGGAAACATTTTGGATACCATAGATTCTTATTAATTAGTCTTATTTTAAATAATTATTTTTTTCCTCCCTTGATTCAAGTTATTGGTTTTTATCAATGGTCAAATTTAGGGATCCAATCTTTGAACCGTTTTAATTGACCATAATTTTGCCTCTTTTGAACAACTATCTGCTAAATTTAATATACCCAGAAACCATTTTTTTCATTATTTACAGGTTAGGAATTTTGTGAGCTCTTTATCTTTGAGACTTCTTCAGGACTTGGAGGTTAATGTTATAGGGAAAATGTATAATTTTTGACCATAAACAACTGTTGTCTGCCCTGTAGGAAATACTTTTGTTGTCTAGGGATAATTCCCTGGATAGAATGAAAAAACTATGGGTATAAGATTTCCAACAAATATTTCCTGAGAGTACATGGGATTCTATTTTGAGATTTATTCATTCATCTTTTCTCTGTGCTAGTCATTCACTATTGCAATTTATAGTAGTACATCATTCCCTCTATTCCAAAACCCAATTGGCTAAATTCTGTCCTGATTTATCTTCTAAATGCAATAAATGTAAAACTGAAGGTGGTTCATTGAATCATATCTTTTGGTTATGTCCTTCTCAATTATTGGGAGGCGTATTTTGTATACTATCTTTAGTTCTTAATATCAATTTGGCCCCATCTCCTTTTATTGCCTTGTTTGGAATATGTGGGCCCAATGATCCAATATTGAATTCTTCACAATCCCTGATTACTTCCCTGATTACCAGAAGGGCCATACCAATGACTTTCTGTCCCTGACCCTCCCACTCACTCTAAATGTTTGTCTTCAGAAAAAATTATATGGTCCACTACTGTAATGAATGTAAACTTTATTTCTTTATGGGGTTCTTTCCTTAATTATTTCCCAAATCTATAAGCTTAACTAATTTTTGATTCTTGACCTCATTGTTTATTTACTTTTATTATCAGATAGTGGACTATGAATTTTGCCAACAACCTCTATAGGTAGGGGGTTGAATTTGTAGATTAGCCAGTTTCTTTTATTTTCTTTTTGCATGTATTCTTTTTTTAAATGTAACATAGGTTTTATCATTACTGATATTAGTATCATATAAATTTGATTATTGTTCTATTCATGTTTATTTACCTATGTAACATTTGCTAAATTAAATTAATGAAAATATTGAAAAAGAAGACTTAGATGGAGCAGAAAGCCCGAGAGTTAAAGCAGTTATAAATTTTAATTGAGTACATTAATCAAGAAAATTATTACAGGCAAGAACATCTGTAAAAATAACTATATATTTTAAACTACCTTCTTCCTAAACCCATATTAATTAAAATATATAACAATATTTAGTTCTGCTGATGTAAATCAAACAGAATTACAAAATTTCTCATGTTTTCCAACAGTTCTCAGTATTCAATGAGAACAATATATATTATTGGACAGTTAGCTAATGATTTGGCCAGATTTTTTTCTTCCAAATATATGGGAAATTCTCAATTATAAGATACAAAGTCGTGTTACACACAGAGTCTTGTCTCTTTTGTGTTTCCCTGGGATTTCTGGAGCACTTAAACCTAGCACAGGTGTTATCAGCATGTGTATTTCAAATGAAATGCTGGGGATCAAATTACATCACCCATCTTGATATCTGACTATCTTAGGAGGACAACTATAAAGGTGGATGATGCAGAGGAATCATCCTTAAGCCCTGAGTCTAAGATCAGAGTGGAATCTGGCAAACTTGGCCAGCCACAAGGTATGCAGTTTCCTTTTAAAGAAGTACATAGATTGCACAGTTTCTGGAATACAGAAAGCAAGCCTCAGATCTAGAAACTTTGACTGCAATTTCAAAAATAGCTGGATTTCAGTTTCTAGTTTCAGGATCAGACAAAATGGAATCTACTGATGTGATATGAAGGAGAGATTTGTTTTTTTCTGATTAATGCACTCATAATTCTGTTTGTAAATAACAGATTGGTGAAATAAACATTTTTCAATGGAGGAAATCAGTATTCAATCCCACAAAATTATTGTATTTTTCAGTCTGATCATAACTGAGCTCCACCTCAAGTCCGTTTAACCATCTCTGCTCCAAATTATTGCATCTTTTTACACAAAACGCCCCACTCATTTTGTCTTAAAAGACCCCATCCATCCAGCTCCACAGGATACTGGAGGATCAGATTTCTACTACCATCTGTGTGGAAAATGTACTTTCTGATTTTTTTTTCTTACTTGCCCAGTTAAAATTTTAAGGTTATACAGATGTAATTTTAAGATCATGTTTTTAAAAAATCTTTTAAAAATTTCAAATGCTCTTTTTCATTTAAATGTGTTTCTTGCTGAAAAGCTATATCTACTCCCAATCTTTTAAATATGTGTTATGACTTTTTATTTGGCCATTTAATCCTTTAACATGAAAATTTACAAAATTAATTACTTTACTCATCAGACCAAATATTAATTAATCCCTCTCCCTCATTCTGTCCTGCAGAACTCCTCACAATCCAACAAAAAGAATCTGTGTATCTGCATGCACCTCCTCCAGCAATCCAAAAGAAACAAATAAATAAATATATATGTATACATAATTGTACCTATAATAATAGAGAAAAACCCTCCCACTGAGTGTTGTCGAATACAACACTAATTTCCTCCATTTTACAGGTTGTGACCAAAGTCACAAGCACGAACTTAATCCCGCAGAAACCAACTCCCTTTATGTATTTGATATACAAGCTTTGATCACTTAATTAAATTGGTTAACATAAAAGGGAAAAAAAATCACCAAATTCTTCCATCTCAATTATGAAATCAGAATAAAGATAAAAAAGAAATAGTTCATTGCATCAAGTTTGTTTAACTAAAGGTTGAGCTTGAGGAAGACTCTGTGGTGCATTATTGAACAGAAGCAAACACACAAAACAAAGTCTGTTCTACAGGCTTTATTCAACATAAACTTCCACAGAGCTGGCTGTGAGAATGTTGTTGCAAGCTCTGAGACTGGCTTTGAAGGGCCAGATCTAGCTTATATCCCAGAGGGTGATTGGCAGCTGACCGAGTGGGACTTGGTCCATTCAGGTTGGCTGATTGACTGCTGGCCAGGGGTTGCCTTGTCCTCCAGTGCTCTTCTGCAGGTACACCCTGCAGTACGCTAGCAGTGTATCACCATAGACTCTGAACGTATTCTTCTACTTGAGCAAAGTTTGTAAAAAATATATTCTGCTGTCGTAGAACAAAGATCTTCAAGACAGCAGGGTATTGAAGAACAAACTTGTAACCTTTATCATATAGCACCTTAGCAGTATTAAATTCTTTCCTTCTTTTCAACAAATTTTCAATCAAGCCAGGATAGAACAAGATCCTATCTTCTTCCCATAACAAAGGAACTTGTAGTTCCTTCGCTCTTTTCACAGCAAGGCTCAAAACCTCTCTATCTTGATAACACAGCAACTTAATTAATATAGAACATGGCTTTTGATTAGGAAAGGGCTTAGGTCTCAGGGCCCCATGAGCTCTTACAATTTCAATCTTATTCTCAAAGTTATCTTCTCCAAATACTTTAGGAATCCAATCTTGAAAGAAATGAGTCACATCTGGGCCTTCTTTCCCTTCTGACAGACCCACTATTTTAATATTATTTCTTCTGCTAAAATTCTCCAAAATATCCACTTTATCAGAATGTTTTCATTTACTCTAATTAAATCACTAGTTGTAATTTCCACAATAGTAATCCTGTCTTCAACATGATGTACATCATCTTGCACTTTAGTAATTGTTTCTTCCATTTTCTCTAATCTATTCATTTTATTTACCACATCCAATAATTTATCAGTTTCTTCTCTTTAATTTCAGCTTTTATCTCAGTCTTAACTTCCTTTAATCCTTCTCTCATTTCCCCTTTCTTTACTTTAAAGTGTTCCATTAACTTTATAGATAAATCCTCTTTCTTAATATAAGAACCAAATTAAATTTCTTCCATTACCTCCTCTTGTATCCCTTCTGCCTCTTCTTCCTCAACTGAAGTCTCCTCTTGAGCCCAATTCTTCCTTCTCCTGTGCAGAAGTCGAGGTCCCCAACTTTTCTCCATAGGACTGCTGCACTCTCAGTAGTGCTTTGGGTTTCATTGCACTGCGCATGCGTGAATTTTTGCACATGCTTGGTTCACAAGGGTTCGTCACCGATCCCATTTCTCCACACTAGTGGCAGGGAGGTGCCGACAGGAGTCCCCTCCAACAACTCACCAAGTCAAGGTAAGCCCAGGTTATTTTTTCTTCTTATCTTCCCGTTGGGTTCCCGATATCATTGCAATCACTTTTTCTTTTTTTGGAGGCATCATAGGGATAGAGTAAGGAGGTTTAGATAGATGTTAAAAATATTTTAAGCTTTAAAAAGTGCTTGTATGAAACTTTTTTAACTAATTTCCCAAGGGAGTTAGGAGCCTTCATGTCAATCCTGCAGCATCACGTGACTCCCCTCTCAGATCTTGTTCTTAAAATCCTCCAACCTTCTGAACTCAAAGAAGTATCAATAAACAGTAACAAATGGAAATAATAAAGTTTATACAATTTCCTCTCTCAGCTTAATCCTATGTGCTCCATTAAGAATGTACCAGGCACTCGACTTGACCAGTTTAATTATCCTGAGATAATGGTACTGAAAGCAAAATGCAATATCCACATACTGAAGAGTAACGTCTTTAGCTTTAATTTCCAGTCCTCCTGAGGCATTGACTTTCTGTCACCTTAATTTTTGTAACCATTTATTGATGGAATTGACTACATAACCACCTCACATGGGAATTCCCCACTTACACACTTCAGCATAACCAAGTATATGAGAGCCGCTGCTTGCCATCAATTCCTTCTTCTTTTCAATCTCTTTCTCTCAGTTTTACACATTTTGGACTTCTCAATGTCTACTTCTTAGACGCTGAAAAGACCGGGTGAGTTCCTCCAGCATTTTGGAATTTTTTTACTACAATCACAGATTTTCATATTTCACTCTATTTATTTATCTCCTCCTTAGTTTCTGTCTTCAGCTGATTCCATTTCCTACGAATCTGGCCCTTTTCTAAGCCACATATGCTGTAAAATATTCTTCAATACATTGACCATCTATTTCATATTTATTTCTATGTCCAGTTCCATTTTCCATGGCTTTCCCTCGACTTACCATCTCTGCATCATTTGGAATTTCCATGTCCCACACAGTTCTTACATGTTTCAACTCTGCTTGACTATTAGTCTGGTTCTACATTTCACCTAATTTATTTGTTTCAGTAACAGTTATTGATTTGTTTCTGTTTCAGTTACCTAACTCCTCCAGCATTACTAAAATCTCTTCCTTTTTAAAATAATTTTCTTTATCATCCCTTGTCTCCCTCTGCTTGTTTTATGAAAACAATTGATTCATAATCAAGCATTGACCTATATTGCACTGGAAAATATAACTTCTGAAGATTAAATTAACTATGACATGCATCATTAATTACATTAATCATAAATAAATAAAGAAAAAAATACAAGTATCAAATGTAAGATATAACTTTAAACACAATTTCACAAACATGGGAATTCACTCAAATTTATCTGGACATTTAGACAAAGCATATCACTATTAGTTATAAATAAATACGGTAGTTATAGCTAAATATACAAATGAAAGTAACAAAAATTATTTCTGTTAGATAACTTGACAAATGATATGGATAGAATGAAGGATGGTAAAAAAACATTAATTATAAGGAAACACTGGCAAAGATGAATGAAGGGGCTAAAGGAGCGGATTTTGTTTTCTTTAACTGGCTGTGACATCAAGATAAGTACTGTGATTAGTTGCAAAATGTTAAGGTCTACATAAATTGCTTATCACATTTCAAAAACACCTGACATGACACTCATGACATGTTAAAAGAATATTTTTAATTTTGCATGTAGCTTTGTGTTTTGGTTATTTGTGGATATTGGGCAGGCTTCCATTATGCTGATTTCTGAAGAAACAAGTTATGCTTCCTAACAAATTCCAAAATGTTTGTTTTTCCTAAAAACACAGAATGCTGGAGGGCTCAGGCCTGAAATGTAAGTAATATATCTTTACATCCTGTGGAGGCTGCAAGACCTGCTGAGTTCCTCCAGCATTTCTGTGTTTTTACTACAATCAGAGCGTCAGACTTTTGTGTTTCACTCATGTGTTTCGTGTTTTATTTTTGCTATCTGCTTTTCCTCAAATGTTTTTCTTTTTAGGGTCTGCTAGACTTCACCAATAAGTTACTGTGCAATACCTTGATGTATGTAATCATATTAAAAAAGCTCAATAAATGCTAATTGTGTTTGAATTAATATTCATCCCACTAGCTATCCTTTGCCACATTTTTCAGACACTTGACTTTGCAATCTTGCTAGAAAAGGAAACCTGAACTGACTTAAACAAAAAAATCAACAAAAATCATTCAACGATATTTCCATTGTTGACTTTGAATCTTGTGCAGGATCTTAACCTAAACCTAAATCTTAACCTAAAGAGTTGACAATTCCCCCACACCACAGATGCTACTCAACCCATTGAATTCCTCCAACAGTTTCATTTCATTCCAGATTCCAGATTCTGCAGTCTCTTGTGCTTTCCGTAATGTTATTTCCTCTTCCTTTCAGTTCATGTATATACCTTGTAATCAACAGCAGCCACATTGAAACCACATGATTTGCTTATTTTTGAGTTATCAACCAATTCTTGAAAAATAATTGTAAAGCATTCTGACCTGTGAATCGCGGCAAAAAGGTCCTCTGTTGTGCGAAGTTTGTTTGGTGATATGAATACATTATCTTCGTTAGTTTGAAGATCCACAGGAGAAGTCAAATAATTTTCACCCTGTACCGCATCTGCGGAAAAGAACATTACATTTTAGCAGGCTACGTGTATGCTAATTGTGTAAGTACTTCGTAGTGATATTATAGTATGGTTAACTAACATACTTTTAAAAAGTATATCAAAATCTGGAAAAGGTACTTCATTTTACAAATTGTGAACAGAGAGAGTAACATTACAAACTAGATCCACTTAATTCAATCTGCATTTACATAAATATGTCTAAAAACTTGGATCAGTGAACTGTTTTACTTCAGATAATCCAGTTGTCTTCAATTGTTTATTCAAGACTTCCCAGCTTTACCTCCTTTTTGCTTTTGTTTTATTTCCTGTACAAATTCAAGTTGAGAATAGGCCTCCCATCGTTGCATAAAATACTTATTATTTTGTTTCCAGAAAAAAAAGATTCAATTGAGCATATAACTAATCTTTTGTTGCCTGAAAAAAAAATTTCACAATATAGAATAAGATTTAAGAGCATATCTTATTTTCAAATTATTTCTACAGAAAGATGGTGGGGAAAAATATAAAAAAGAGTGCAGTAGGTTTTTCATATTTTGTTATATAATATTGAATTCTTAAAATTAAACAGTGTAACAGTGGTTAAACAAAAATGCAGACTGAACAACACAAGGTGATCTCATTATACATTCATTGTAGAATGATTCCCTCAGAAATATGTCTACTTTATTATTAGGATTTCTTTTCCAATTGAAATTAAGAGATCAGCATATCCTTTTTGCAAAACAAAAGAGAGAACTCATGTTTTGGTCCATAGACCTCAACATATTTAAAAACATAGGTTGAGAATCCTATTTAAATGAGCTAATAAGAAAATTATTTTTTTTTCCCAGTTATGTAGCCAACTGCATTGGACATATTAAACACAGAAATGGACCAGCAACTTAAACTGCAACATTTCCTTCTCATTAATTAAATTTTGAGACTGGCATGCACCTGCCCAATCAAATTTCCATGTCTGGTCTACTTTACTTTGAATGCATTCTTGGTTGTCGGTAAAAAGATTTTTTTTTAAAATGCTCACCTATTGCAATATGCCTAACATTTCAGATCAAGTGAGTAAAGCTGGATATTAAATGTAAATCACTGCAGAGTGTAAAGCCCAATGATGAGAAATATCAGTATTTTGTTTAAGAAATGCATCAGATGCTTCAAATATTTAAAAATGGAACTAACCAACATCCAGGTCTACTTATTGCCAAATATAAAAGGATTAAAGAAAAACATTGGACAGAGAACTTGGTTAAATAGTGACGATGAAGCACCAGCTTGCGTTTAGGTGTGGATATAATATGTATCATTCACCATGTTTTTTTTGCACTTTAAGGGTTAAATAGATGCTTTAGTATATCAATGTATAGGTCTTTCTTTTCTTCTGGAATGGCTGAGTTTGACAAGATGTACTGAATACATTCAAAACATTTCAGACTTGCTGCAATGAAAGAATACATGCTGATGGAATCAGAATGTTTTATGTTTCTGCAACAATGCTAAATATTGAGCTTAACTATTTCCTCCCACAACCTGATATCGAAATAAAATGAGAAATTTTTACCCATGTGACCTTTGTTCTGTCCGGCGTCGGGTGTCTCACACAAAGCTTCCACAATTCTTGTGACATCAGCAAGACTTTCTGGATTGCCATCTTGCACTCTATTTTCTTCAACAGTCTCTTCACTCAACTTCTGTACATCCATTAATTCTGGCTGAATTATGTCTGGGAATGAGGTTTCATCATCATTAACAGAGTCAAAGTCAAGCTTTCTTTCCAATTTTTCTATGGTTACAGGTTTTGGTCGTGCTGTTGGTAGGGTTTCTGTACTGGTGTTACTTGATGAAGGCACTTTTTCATGTTTCTCTTCATTCCCTGTTTCCTGTTCAAGTACCTCATTCTGAAAGTCTTTATTGGAATTATTCAAATCTTGAATAATTTCCTTCACTAAATTTGCCTTGCTAATACCTGTGCAGGTACTGAAGACTGCCTGACAGTTTGCCATTGAAGTTTCGTCATCTCCAAACTCTTTATTCTGTGGACTTCCATTAATTTTTAAAGATTTTTCCACTGTAGAGAGCAAGGGTAAATGTATTAAACTTCCTTCATTTAGATTATTCTCTTGAAGTGAATTTATACTTCCTGCATCCAAAATGTTGGTGTTTGCTTCTAAGGAAGAAGATTTTTCTGACAGTGAAATGGGAAATTCATTGTGTGTATTATAACTACATGGTTCAGTTTTAAATGTTAGCGTGACAGACTCTGTAGAGAGTGGTTGTTCTGTTAGACCAGGTTCTTGGTGTTGTTGCCTGGGTTGCTTGGTTTTACTAACAGAGCGAAGCTGAACAGACTGTAGCACAGATGGGGTTATGGCAAGTGAAACTGATGGGCTGGTGTTGGATCGTTCAATTAGCTCACTCTCTGTGCTTTGATTTGAGATATGTAGTGGGTGTTTGTGAGCAGAAGGCTTGCTTTTAAACACATTCTGAAGAGCACTTAGGTCAAGATGTGTTGGAGGTATAATTGGTAATTTGAGGTCTTTCTTTGTAACGTTAGCATCCTTTGCAAAAGACGGCTGTAGTGAAGACCTCCTCTCTGGAACTTTGGGCTTTCTTTTTCCACTGTTTGGAGACAGAGCACCAGGAAACAGAGGTGTTGGCAAAGTTGAGGTTGGTGTTCCTGACTGGCTTGAATACCCACTTGATGGTGATGCCAAACCTGCCAATTTGTCAGGAGAAGACAACTTAAATTCATTGTCAATGGAGGGAAGGGATGGAGTAGTAGCACGCGATTCAGACTGGGATGTTTGCGATTCCGAACCTTCCGGAGACTTTGTGCATTCTATGACAGTCGTACCTGTTGCAGTACTGGAGTTTGATAATGATCTGTAGGGATCATTAGACTTTAAGTCATTCAAGAGCCAGAGGCCTGCATAATCTGATTGCATGGCACTTCCATCTTTAAATGATGGTGTTTCACATGGAGTGAATGGAGGATCTGATAAATCATTATCATTTGCATATGCGCTGCGACTATTCCAAGGAATATTTATTTCGTTAGGTAGCATGGGACCTTTGAACCCGTCAGATGCAAGATTTAGGTCAAGCTGCAATGACTTTTGTGCATCCCTGTAAGACACAATCCCATCTTGCCCATTGTTTGTCTTTGGTTCATTCTGATAATTCTCGCTTGTACAACTTTCATTTTTTCTCAAAGATGAACTGCGTTTTGGTGGGGTTGGTTTTGCCTTTGGTTTCTTGAGAGCAATGCTCTGACCCCGAAATCTTTGTTTTCTTAATTCTAAAGGATCCGGTGGCGGGAGCTCTGCTCTCTGCATTCCTTCAGAGCTTGTGGGTGCATAGTTAAAAATGTAGTTTCTGTTCGTTCCTAACCCACAGTCAAAGTGCATGGATGTAAAATAGCCTTCAGTATCCACAGAGAAATGTGAGCCTGAGTCAGTTCTGGTGGAGGATGGTCTCTCAACAAAGCTCTCACATGTCCCCATACTAGCAAAACTTGGGCACCCTAAACTATTGGACCTTGAAAGCCTAGGGCTAAAATCTTGATTGCAAGATGAATCATGGCAATGGTGTAAATAATTCCAATCCACATCACTTGCGTTACTTGTATTGAGATCTTCAACAACATCTGTTTCTGTGGAAGTAAAAGAATTTAATCTGTGACCTATGCCTTTGTCTTCTTGATAGGCATACTGCTCAAGTAGGAAACCTGGTGCATCATAATTAGTGTGGGCAGGTGTATTCAAGGATAGTTCTGAATCACAGTGTGAAGATCCTGTCAGTGGTGGTGAGGATGCAGTGTGGATTGTCTCTGATGTCTGTGAGGGGCATGTTGAATTACTTCCACTCCAATTTCCACTTGAGGATTGATGATCCTCCTTTTGATCTAACTGGTTGCTTAAGATAACTCCTGCACTGGAAAGACTGTTGACTGGACTCCCAAATGTATCTGAATTTGAAGAGATCTCACTGTTTCCGATGTCTGGCTCTGGCACAAAGTTGGACATTTTTGTCACTTGGTTCTTTTGGTCTTTTGTCACTTGATTTTGCTCTGGTTGAACAGTCACACCTATTGAATGATGTTCATGTGGGCTCTGATTAAACAAACTGGCTTCGCTGTCTTCCTCCTCTGCCTTTTCTGGGGTTGGCAAGAATTTTTCAGCACTAATGATGCTTTCGACACTATTGTCCTGACTTAATTCATGAGAAAGCAGTGGAACTCTGACACCCTCTCTAGAAAGGCTGCGGGAACGGATGTGGCTGTCGATTGGTGCAAGGAACATTGAGCCTGAGTCATCAGCCAGGGTTGTGATATTCCCATCTGAATGTGACAGTGAAGATGTGATGCCACTGCCCCGCTGGGCTCGGATCCGCCTTACTGATGGTGCTGCAATAAGGATATCCTCTGTCTGACACTCTGAGTCCTTGGTCCGTGATCGGGCACTGTTAGAATTCACTTCATCACCATGATAATCCAAGTTTGGGTTAATGTGAACAATTACATTTCTTTCTTTAGCTATTGAAGATTCATTAGAACCTGCTGACCAAGTAAATAAAAAGGTAGAATCAAAGAGTACCTCATGATAAATATAAAGTTTCAGAACATATACAAAGGCCCCAAATTTCCTTCCAATTCTGGTGGCTTTTTACAGGCAGCAATAGAATTGTGAATCAAAGGGTTCTTTTGAACAAATTTTTGAGAGGCAAGGCATGGAAGGAGTTTTAGTGACCTCTTGACAGAGTTCTTTCTGCTCATATTCTCCATTTGAACAAGTCAGTAAAAGATGTACAGAAAATGCTGCCACATTAAAGTTCACTTTTTTTTTTAAGGGGAATGAAATTCACATGTGGATGCATCCTGCAGTTGGCCGGGCCAGTTTTACCCACATACAGCTTGTAAATTATAGATTTTGCTCCCTAATTAGGAGGCATCTATACTGTAACCGCCTAATTTAAGGAAGTGGCCTGACCTTTGAAACTTTGGCCCCTGATGTTGACTTCAACAAATTTTCATCTGGAAATTGGAAGCATTAATATTGAGAATGATTTTATTTGTTCCTAATTTTTGCAAGTTAGAATGAAGGACAATGTTGATGTACGAATACACTAAAGAAGAAATTTTGGAGGGAAAAAAAGAGGCATGAGATACCCCTAACAGATAGGGAAAGTAGAATGCCAGAAGATTCTATTAGTAAATGAAGAGCAAAAGGGTGCTTCTTGACTTACTTATTGTGGAGGACATGGAAGCTCATGAATTCAGGGAAGAAACACATTTTATTAAGATAATTGATGAAAGCATGAGGATATAGTTTTATGGATTTTTAGAAATGCTTTTGACACAGTAGGGTGCTCCAGAAGATCATAATACATGGTGGGACAGCAAATGGGCAACAAAATTGATTTGGTGGAAAGTGGCAGAGGGGGTAATGTAGTGGTTTTTTTCCCCCAGCTTGGAGGCCCATAAGCAGTGGTGTGCTGCAGGGATCAATGCTGGATCCTTTATTATTTGTCATGGATATTAATAATCTGGAAGTATGTAGGTGGGATTATTACTAAGTTTGTAAATGAGAACAAAATTGTTAGTATAGGGAACAATAAAGAAGGCATCTAGATAACTGGAAAAGTAGACAAAGGATTGGTAGATGGAATCTAACTCGTCTGAGCATGAGATGATGCACTTCAGGAATTTAACCAAGGTCAGGGCATGTTAGTGCTATGAAGTATTATTCAACAGCAAGACATTGGGGTACATATATATAGTTGAAAGTTACAACACAGAGTGATAAAGACTTAAGGTGTCCTGGCATTTTATTGCCTGAGGCATTGAGTATAGAAGTTGGGACATCATGTTACCATTATACAAATTGTTGATTAGGCTGCTCATGTGTGTAATTTTAGTTGCCACTCTATAGGAAGGATGTGATTAATATACAGAGGATGCAGAAAGATTTACTGAAACATTGACTGGATGATAGGGCTCTAGATATGAGAGTTTAAATAGATTAGGTCTATCCTGGAACATTACAAGGGGCTTAGATAGGGCAGATAGTCACAGTATTTTTTCCCAGGTAGGAGAGTCTAAAACCAGAGGGCATGAGTTAAATGTAAGAGAGGAAAGATTTAAAGGAAATCTGATGAGCAAATTTTTCCCCACAGAGGGTGGTTGGTATATTGGAATAAGCTACCAGAGGAGATAATAGCAATGGATACAATTACAATGTTTAAAAAACATTTGGAGAGATACATGTTTAAAAAAGGTTAAAAGACAAGTGGGATTATTAGTTAGGCATCTTAGTTTGCATGGGTGAGCAGGGATGAAGGGCCTGTTTCTGTGCTGTGTAACTCTGAATTTATGAATGAGAATAAGACAAAATCATGGTTAGCCCAGAATAAGATTTCTCACCAAAAAATAAAATAATATTGGTCTGATTTTGATTGTTGAAGACATCGTCAGCATGGCACTTAGACAGTGGTCTCCCTTTTTAGTCAGGAAGTTTTGTGTCTCTTCAGACATAAAGCTGCCATTTTACTTAATGTGCTGAGGACCTATGTTTTAGATGAGATGTTCAACCAAAGTTCAGTCTGTCTTCTCAGCTAGAACCTTTTTCAAAACAAAGGAACTTGTCCAATATTTACTTCTCAACTTAACAATAAAGTGATTATTGTGCATCTGTTTGTTCAACTTTACACACATCAACTTTCTGCTTTTTCATTGTGACAAAACATGACAAGTAATATAAGAGGTTTGGATGACAAGGTCATGAAAATTTCTAAACAAATGAAAGTCTTCTTTAATGAGTGAGTACATCTGGTCTGATTTAGTGTTCAACTGGTTTTTTAAAATCACAGATAATTATTGCTAGAAATGTTTCTAACAGGACTGCCATAATGAGCTTGAAATATGAAAGTCTGTAGATGCTGTGATTGTAGTAAAAACACAAATGCTGGAGTGTCCATGGAAAATAAAGATATTTAACCAATATTCCCGGTGTAAGTAAAAAGCAGGCAGTTGCCAGAATGAAAAGGCAGGGAGAAGGAAAGAAAGAGCAGGGAGAGGAGCACATACCAACAGACAAATAATGTTTGTGAAGTTTTACCTATTTCTTGTTGCACACGCCTGGGAAGTCCACTAATTGTTTTTCGCCTCTTTAACTTCCGTCTTCGCTGCAATGCAGAATGAGGATGAGCAAAGGAGTAACGTCCAATGACCTGTCGCTCAAATCCCACTCCTGTATTAGTGAATAGAAACAAATTGCAAACTATAGCATATATACACAACCATTGCAACAATACAAATCAGTAAATTAGGCTTCTTTAACACATTGGTACCAAATATATAAATGTAGATTTTAGGCTGGATCATGTTCATTTAGTATGATATTACTAATCTTTCATCAACATAAATTTCTATTATTAATGGCAAGAAACCTATACCAGCCTAAAAATGGCTTACAATATTTTCTCCACAAACAAGACATAACTGTTTTAAGTACTAAAATTTATTATTAAAGTCCCAAGTTCTTTTCACAATTCAAGTACATTTGTTCAATGTCATGTAATTGCACCATTGCTCCTGATGATTAATGGTCAGTGTGGTGATATGTAATTACACCACTAGGTCACTAGCTTTCCTGGTTCGTCTTGCAGAGAGACAAGACCTCTTGGTGTACATATTAGTTTATTAAAGCTGTCGTATACTCACACTGCTGATGTGGTTATTGTCAATACAGTCAAGAATTGGGCTCACTTTAAAGAATGGTCATCTGAGTTACCAAGGCCCATACATCTTCAGTAAAAATGTGGATAAAGGTTTGAGAAGAGAGAATCACATTTGGCAAAAAAATTGTTGAAAAGGAAAATGTACTAGGTCAATAGTCAAAATTTGGGGTATGGTGTTGGCATTAGCAGTTAAAGAACAAGACTAATAATTCAAAACTACAGATTAACAACCAGAAATGGGAGTTCAAATCCCAAACCAGTTACTAGATCTTTGATTAAAAAAAGATCAGGTTGACTAATATCCATCAATGAAGCCTATCTGCCATGGTATGGCTGAAATGTGACGAAGGACGACCATATAGTTGAATGCCCAGTAAGCTACTTAGTTGCGCTCCAAATTACCACATTGAAACAGAGAAGGAATAAAACCACTATCAACTTAGGTAAGGTTGTTCCCAGCCCAGTCAATACTGCAGAGATCTCACAGATTATCACAGTAGCATAGTTAATAAATCAACAGCCTCATAGCTCCAATTCTTCCTTGTCCTGCTTGTGAAGAGTATGCACATTCTCCCATTATCACTGTGACTGCATGTGTTTCCTCCAGTTGCTCTGGTTTCCTCCCACATTTCCAAGGATGTGCAAATGGTAGTATTAGGGGTGGACGAAGGGGAAAAGGTTGATGGGAATATGAGGAGAATAAAATGGGATTAATATAGGATTAGTGCAACTGGGTGTAATATAGCCAAGAGAAAATACTGCACAGAAACAGAATCTTTGGCCCACCATATCCAGGCTGACCATCACAATAGCTTATGATTATGATAACTCCCAGTTATCATAATCCCACATTAATCCAATTTTTAAAATTTCTCCCCATCTTTTCCTCAATTGTTCCAGGATTTAGCTTTCATCTACATACAATAATTTACATTTATTGATCAATCTACCAACCTGGACATTCTTGGGATGCGGGAGGAAACCAGAAAACTTGAAAGAAACATGCAGACTCATAGGAAGAATGTGCAAACTCCTCATATTTAGAACCCAATGTCAGGATTGAACTTGGGTCTATGGTGGTGAGAGGCATTGACTCTAAGTTGGCATAAACTTAGTGGCTGAATGTGTCTGATTCTGTGCTGTATAACTCTCTATCTCTCTTGGGCTGGTCAATAATCTGACTTTGTCATCCTTACAGAATCGCATTTTACACACAGTATGGCAGGCTCCTCCATCACAACTTGTCCTACTGGAGAGAGCAGCACAGGTTGAAAGACCTCAACCCTGAATTCAAACTCCACATAAGCAAATAACCTCCTGTCCTTTCTTGTTATGCCCTTGCTTCTATCAGTGCATATTTAAAGGCATAAAATATGCCCAGGGTGGAAAACCTCAGTATCCGGCACCAAGAGTGGTTTGGTAGCAGACTTAATCCTGGAGGACATGGCTGTCAGTTTGGGTCTGTGGCAGGCATTATGGCTATAAAAGCAAGTCAGGCACTGAGTATTATACTGTGAGTCATTCACCTGACCAACTTGTCTTTGCACAATCTCAAAGAAGTAAGTCGTCCAGGACTGTGCTGGAATTCTCTTGTCTAGATAAACATAGCTTCAACAACTTTCAAGGAATTTGGCGCAATCCAGAACAAAATGTGAAGTTGCTGTGGGAAAGGACCAAATTTTGGAGTTCTTCTGTTACCAAGCATTGAGGGGCTGAAACAAGGGGAAGCCCTACAAACAACAGAGGGGGGAATAATGACAAAGCATCATAACGGTGGCAATGGTATAAACAGAAATAAATTTAATAAAGTACAGTGATGGAAATGCATGGCTATGAAACTAAGGGCAGGAAGAGTCTTTGAATGGTTTTCATTTTATAAATAATTTATCATGAATAAAGTTTATTCCAGGACAAAGCACCCTAATTATCACCCAAGCATTCATTCCATTCAACACCATCACTACTGTGGTTGCATGTTATCACCTTGGCTGCTACAACAGCATCTAACAGACCTGCGACCTTCATTGCCAAATAGAATGGCAAAAGGTGCATGGGAATTCTACCACTTGCATTTTACCAGACAAGTTGCACTTCAACTTGACTTGGAAATATACTGCTGGGCCGAAAGCCAGAACTGTTTACCTAACAATACTGTGTGAGTACCTTCACCAGAAGGACTGCAACATATTTCAAATTTATTGTCAGAGTACATACATGACATCACATACATCCAAGATTCTTTTCCTGTAGGCCAGGCAGAATTACCACTTAATGGTAGTGCAAAAAAAACTGTACACAATGTACATACATAAACAAAAGAAACAAATGTAAATAACTGACTGCAATTGCGGGGGGGGGGGGGGGGGACGGCGAACAAACAATAAAGTGCAAAAGTAAGAGTCGTTAAATGAGTCTCTGATTGAGTTTCTTGTTGAGCGGTCTGATGGTGGAAGGGTAGTAGCTGTTCCTGAACCTGGTGGTGTGAGCAGTTCGTGACAGTGGCTCACCACCTAATCATGGGAAATTAGGGATGGGTAATAAATGCTGGCCATTATAGATTTGAAAATAGAATTCAATTATTTTTATGATTATTGACATCTATCAAATTACATGAGGAATGAGTGGAATATTCTGAGAGTATAGACAGATTGTATTGTTCCAATTTGAACATTACAAAAGTACAAACTAATTGATCGTAACACAATTTTCAACAACAGTTAATGTTTAATGCAGCCTAATTTACTCGTACAGTAATACAACCTCTAAAATATTACATTATGGCGTGCATACGCATTTGTGGAAATGTGTACAGATGACCTCTAGATTTTCTAGAACTGCAAAGTATCTATAGCTGACTGAGAAAAAGAGGCTCAATATAGCTCAGAAGGTCAATACATCAAGGAGAAATTATGTTATTGAAATCACTGTCATTGACCTTCCTTGGTAGAAGAAGATCAATGAAAATATTTGCAGAATCATTGGGGAGAAGAATCATCAACCCATATGCAAAAATTACTTTTGTTTGGTTTGGAAAGGCCAAATGCCTACAGCCTTAACATGTTTGATAATTAGTGTGGAATTTGGTGCTTCTGTTTGCCTTCAACTCTTTAACTACACATATTGGTAAGAAAACAGCTTATTGGTAAGAAATGCAGATATCTCAGTCAAAATGTTCCATACCTGATCCCAAGACATGGAGTATAAATGGAAATGACAATGAGGTATCATAGTAAAAGAGTTCAACAAGAAACTCAATCAGAGACTCATTTAACGACTCCTACTTTTGCACTTTTTCATTGTGTTGGTCCACTCATGGGGAATAGTCACCCAAGTGAAATTTTGTGAGAGATATGTGTGGAACTACACCTCAGAGTAAGTTCCTGATTCCAGGAAAGGAGACTAATTTTAGAGGACGGATCTTTTCAATATTTGGTTACAAAAATAAGAATACGGAGGATCAAATGTATTGGCATGACACAAGAAGAAATTATTTTCTTTTTCTAAGATGAATCAAAGGGAATGGGGATGCAAGAGAGGATGAGAACTACTGATCTTGTGGGAAAATGACGACAATTGACTGTTTTACAAAAATAGACTAACAGTTTCCAGGACTCCTTGAATGGAAGGAACCATTCAAGGGATTCCTTCTATTCAAGGGGTCCTGGAAACTTAGTTTATTTTTGTGAAACAGTGAATCGTCTTCATTTTCCCCGCAAGATCAATAGTTCTCTGTTATCAGACAATGCAGGTGACTTACTCCAACAGGAGTAGGCAAATTAACGTTCCTATTGCACTTTGGGGAAATGCAACAAAAGAATACACATCTTTCCTTTTAGTCGGTAGTGTAAAAATGCTAACTATTGAAATAAATTTCTGAGTGGTGAGTGCACTTCTAGAAGTTAGGAGAACATTGTGACCTTGCAGAGTGTTTTCTACCATCATTGCTATCTTTTGATTACAATAGAAGGCACCTGACGTCCTGCTTCCTGTACAGAGTATTACATTAATGTTAAAAATATTTCCATGGCACCTGCCCTTGTGACCTCACTTCCAACACAAGTGAGGCTATCAAACAGAGCAGATATGTATATCTGTATACATATATAAAGTACTGTATATTTTGGCATATAAGTCGTTGTGAAACCCCCCAAAAAAATATAAAAAAGGGGTCAATTTATATGCCAGAAAAACTTTTGAGACCTTAAATTCAACTCAAAATCCAATCAGCGCTGATTGGGTGTACAAGTCGACCCTTGAAAAACTGATTCGACGTATAAATCGACCCTTGAAAAACCATTGAGATTTTTATTGAAAATAACAACACAATTAGTACCCTTCAAAATCATTATCGTTATCTGAAAACAACACATTTGGAACCATTCAAAATCACTTTTGCTAACATCGTCTGAAGCAAAGTTAACAGCAAGCACATCCATACACTCACTGTTTAAACAGTCATCATATGGGTCCCAGTCTGTATCTGATGAGGTGGTTTCAGCTTCATCATCAGTGTTCCACAATAAATCAGCTTTTGTGCCACCAATTGCACAAGAGATATTGTACTTTTAAAATGATTTTATCCCAGTCTCTAACTTTTACCCATTCCTTGAGCACAAAGTTACACAGCATATCAAGTGATGCAGCATGCATTGCCCCACCTTTTGTAAATAACTTTTCTGCACTCGACATCCATGTATTTCATTCCTCACACACATGGTCTTTGAATGGCTTGTTCAAGCAGACATCGAGAGGTTGCTATATAGACGTCAAACCACACAAGATAACAACCATGTATTATGTAGTGCTAATCCATTTTTAGTGTTCTCAGTTAAATGGCCGTGAAACATATCCCAGACCAGTAAACTCCGTTCTTTGCATAAACCGCCTGGCTGCCTGTTTGACACATCGTCTATCCATAGTTTTACACCATTTTCATCCATCATCCTTTTTCATGAAAATGTCCAAAAATACCTGCAGGGAATTTCATTTTGGTTTAATTTTGTGTTTGAAGATTACCATGGGTCTTAACTGTCCCATCAGCCATGCACGATACACCATGGTAGACCTGGTCCTTTTGTGGCGTGTACTTTTGGTTTGCACAGTTTAACACCTTTCCATTCCACTGTTCTGTTGCCTATCATGTTGAAATTCATGGGGGTTTCATCCTTGTTTCTGATATTTGCCAATCCAAAATGGTGTTTCTGCCCGTTCACTGGTGAAAACTTACAACATTATAATCAAGATTCTTTGGTAGTTTCTGCGCAATTTTTGTTTTTTGGCATAACACCAGATTTTTCCTGTTCATGAAATGATTGCACCAGCCGACTGTAGCCTCAACATCATCACTGAGGTCTGTATATGACTTGGGCCACTGCAGTGCAAATGTTCTTATTTTATGTCAGGTGACTATGTAGCAATCTTCCTTCTGTTCACGTAACCATTCTGCAATGTGATTTTCCAACTCTGGCTAACAGGTGATTCATTTTCTTAAAGAACATTTCCTCTTTGGTATTATCCTTAAGGTCTTTTCTTTCTTCCCCCAATCTCTTACCAACTTCTCATGCACATCAAATTTTCTTGCAGCAGCGCAGCTGTTGGTTATCTTGGCCATTTCTATCCCTTTCAACTTAAAACTCACTCCATATTTTCATTGTGTGCTGCATATTGGACTCTCCATGATAGCAATCACCACCTGCCAACGCCCAGCAGGTAAATCCATGCGATCTATGGGGGATGATGTATATACTGGTCAATGGCCCATCTCAGGCATTGCGAGTTTTTGGGGTCAACTTATACACTGGTCAACGGGGCATCTCAGGCTGCCAGAAAATGGGGGTCGACTGGGTATACCATAAAACCCTTAAAATAAGGCTGAAAAAGGGGAGGTCGACTTAAACACCAGTTGACTTATAAGCCAAAATATACATTAATCACATTCACAATGACCTAATTAAGTAGTTCATGAATTATAACAAATGATATTGGGTTTCAATTTAAATGTACAATGGGTTGCTTCTTATAAAACCAGAAAGATATTTACATTCTTGAAGTGAGCACATATTAAAATTCTGCTACCTATATACTCCATCCATAATAGTCAATGAATCCTGCAGGGCATGTTGACCTTGAATTTCTACAAAACACTGTCAATAGGCTCAATAATCATAGTGAAAGCAAATCGAGGGCATACAGGGAAGCAAATATTAGTGGGAAGATAGAGGATTGGGAAGTTTTTAAAAAGTTACAGAAGTTTATTACAAAAAACTCATGAGGAAGGAAAAGATGAAGTATGAATGTAGGCTAACAAATAATATCAGAGGATACAAAAATCTTCAAGTATATAAAGAATAAAAGAGAGGTGAGAGTAGATAGAAGATCACTAGAAAACGACACTGGAGAAATAATAATGGGAGACGAGAGGGCAGTGTAAATTAAATAAGTATTTAGCATTAGTCTTCACTGTGGAAAACATGAGCAGTATACCAGATGTTGAAGGGTATCAGACGGGAAGTGAGTGCAGTTACTATTTCAAGGGAGAAGGTGCTCAGAACACTAAATTAATGCTGAAGGGTGGATAGGTCACCCTTGGAGCCTGAAAGACGTAGTGATAGAGATTGCGGAGACATTGGAAATGATCTTTCAGAATTAATAGATTCTAGTATATTCCCAGAAGACTGGAAAATCACAAATGTGACCCCACAATTCAAGAAGGGAGTGAGGCAGCAGAAAGGAAATTATAGGCTAGTTAGTCTGCCGTCAGTAGTTGGGAAGATGCTGGAGTCGGTTGTAAAGCATGAGGTTACAGAATACTTGGAAACATATGTTGGGATAGGCTAAAGCCAGCATGGTTTCCTTCAGGTAAAATCCTGCTTGACAAACCTATTGGAATTCTTTGAGAAAATGACAAGCAGGCTGAATTAAGGGAAATGAAGTGGATGTTATGTATTTGGATTTTCAGAAGGCATATGACAAGGTGCTGCACATGAGGCTACTTAACAAGATAAGAGCCCATGGTATAACAGGAAACATATTAGCATGGGTAGAGCTTTGGCTGATTGGCAGGAAGCAGAAATTTGGAATATAATGATCATATTCCGATTGGATGCCAGTTGCTAGTGGTGTTCCTCAGGGGTCGGTATTGGGGCCGCTTCTTTTTATGTTGTCTGTTAATGATTTGAATTATGGAATTAATGGCTTTGTAACCAAGTTTGAGATGATATGAAAATAGGTGGAAGCAGATAGTGTAGAGAAAACATGGAGACTGCAGGATTTAGACAGATTAGAAGGGGCAGAGAGTTGGCAAATGCAATATAATGCCAGAAAGTGTATGATCATGCACTTTGGTAGAAAAAAAATGGGTAGACTATTTTTTAAATGGGGAGAAAATTGAAATTACGCAGATACAAAGGGACCCAAGAGTCCTCATGCAGGATAGCGAGAAGGTAAACTTGCATGTTGAGACGGTGGTGAAGAAGGCAAAAACAATGCTGGTGTTCATTTCAAGAGGATAGATATAAAAACAGGGATGTGATATTGAGGCTTTATAAGGCATTAGTTTGACCTCACTTGGAATATTGTGAGCAGTTTTATGTTTCGCATTTAAGTTATGGTGAAGTAGGAGAGGATTCAAAGGAGGTTAATAGGAGGACTCCAGGAATCAAAGGGTTATCATGTGAGGAGCATTTGACAGCTTTTGGCCTATATTCATTGGAATTTAGGAGAATGAGGGAGAATCTCATTGAAACATTTCGAAGGTTGAAAGGCATTGACAGAGTAGATGTAGAAAAGTTGCTTTCCACGGTAGGAGAATCAAAGACAAGAGGGCACAACTTCAGGATTGAAGTGCATCCACGTAGGACAGAGATGCGTGGGAATTTCTTCAGCCAGAGGGTGGTATATCTGTGGAATTTGTTGTCACAGGCTGTTGTGGAGGCTATGTCATTGGGTGTATTTAAAACAGAGATTAATAGGTTCTTGATTAGCCAGGGTATCAAAGGTTATGGGGAGAAGGCCAGGCAGTAGAGCTGAGTGGGAAACTAGATAATCTTTTGATTAAATTGCAGGGCAGACTTGATGGGCTGAATAGTCTATTCCTTCTCCTGTCTTATGGATCTCCCTCTGAACTCTCAGCCACGTTGAAGGGTTCTGGCCCAAAATGTTGACTATGCTTGACCCACTATAGCACATTGTTTGTTGCTCCAAGTTGCAGTATCTGCAGTTTCTAATGCATTCTCAGTTTTGTTTCAAGCTTAGCCAACACTTCTAACAGCACAGGCACACATTGTTTGCTGTTATGTGGAGCAAGTTGAGGGAATTCAGCAGCCGTAAGTTAGGAGAGCAAGGAGAGAGTTACCACTGTAAAAGAGAAGCTAAGAGGTTAAGAAGTTTGGTAACCAGCTAGTGAGTATTGCTGTTATTTTTCTTCTGAGCAATGTGGGGAAAAAATTAATAGCAAACATTAAATATCATTAAATGTCATGAAATTCAGATCACAGACCCTTCTTCAGAACTGAGCAAGTTCTGCCTAATGGTCTTCAGTCGAGGATGTAACTGAGTGTTTCCAGAATGATTTTATGTCAGATTCCCAGCATCTGCAGTTTTCTTGATTTTCAAGAAAACAAAGAAGATGCATGTAATCTCATGGTTAACATTTTTTTAAAGGCAAGGCTTAAATTTACATTCATTTACCAAGAGTTGCAGACCAAGATGGGTCAAACATATTGAGCAACAGATCAGCATCTTGAGCTTTCAAAGTACCTTGGAATTGTGTTTAGATCCTCTCAGCCTGATAATCATCTCTCCCCAGTGTAACCCTGGAGTTGATGTTATGTGAGGTCACAATGAAAACTGACACAGAGGCAAGGATCTGTCACCACTTGATTAGAGACAGATGGTGAAAATCATTGAATATGAAGGAATGCCTTTGTTTCAGAGGGGGAGGTGGTGAGAAAGGCTGTGGAGGTAGGTGGGCGGGGGGGGGGGTGGGAGAAGGGGACAAAAATAGGGAGAAAAGGACAAGAATGGAAGAATCATTTAAGAAAAGAGAGGGGACTATTTACCTGAAATTGAAAAATTCAATGTTCAAACCATTGGGCTGTAGACTGTATTGTAAGGTGTTATTCCTCAAGTTTACATTGGGCTTCACTCCGTCAGTGGAGAATGCCAAGGATGAACAGGTCATTGTAGGTAGGGAAGCTGAAATGGCAAGCAACTAGGAACTCAGGATGACCATGGAGAGATGGCAAATGTTCTGCAAAATGACGCCCTAAGTCTGTGTTTGGTCTCAACATTGTAGACTGGGGCCATCTCCTGAGCACCAAAAGCAGTAAATGAGATTGAAGGAAGTGTTCATGAATCTTTGCCTCAGCTGGAAGGGCTGGAGTGATATCATATGACCTCAAAGAAGACCATAGCAACAATGAATGAAACAAGCTGGCTACAGTCTCAGCATGAGGCAGCTTAAGGGATATGGTTTGTAAACTGACATGACAATGAGACATCCTCATGGGCCCCAACAGATATATAAACAATGAAGCAGTGTTGAGTGCATTATATCAAATATTAAATTTGGCATCAGCTAAGCAATCAATAAAGAAATCAGTAAAACCACTGGCATCTGGCACCTTTGGGAAATTGTAGATGCCGAATAAGTGAACTTTCATTTGCTTTAGATTGCATGTTGTGTGATTACCAAACTGACTGCTAGGGGTGCCAATTTTAAACTTTCATATTTTTAACCTATTTATTTTTCGCGATTTTTTTTGCTGATTGCTTGAGGCTGCCGGATTCTTGAATTGTGGATAACGGGTTTTTACTGTTTACGTATATCCAGAGACTCAGCCCCTGCAATACTAAATTCAAGTGTCTGGAGTTTTGTCCTTGGAAGCTTTTAACTACACCATGAAAATTACTTTGCCTTGGCAAAAATGTTTTTCCAGAGGCATCTTGTCAGTTACAATATGCTCCTTTTGTTAATACGTAATTCTATAAAGCCATGTCTAGACTAGAATGTTGAAATAACTGTGACTAATGTAAACTGTACTTATTCATTTGCTGTAATCTTTATGCTTGGAGTGTAACACCTCAGAATATTTTTGAGTTCAGAGAGGTGCTCCTGATTTTATCCAGGGTACAGGATTTCCAAGAGAGATATATTCTCCAGAACGTCTGCTCATCATGCTGAATAAATATCTTTTGCATCTACTGCTCCATGTGGCTCGCTTAAAATTTTAACCTCATACAAATCTGACTAGAAAGCATAGCTGGTGCTGAGTGTCAATGTGTACACCTTTATTATCAAAATGTCATGCCTGGACAGCCAAATTTCAATTTACTGTGTGAGAGAGACACTAGCACAGAGAGGCCACTGGGGATGCGTTATGCACTGATGTTCAATTGCCAGCATTTGTCCAAAATTCTGCAACACCTACGTAGCCCAGAGAACATGGGCAACACCAGAACATGTGTTAGAGGGGGGGGGCATTAGGGTAACCAGGGCAGCACAGTCAGACAGTTATAAAGGTGCTGGCGGCCTACCTGCTGAACGGATGTAAACCTCCTCTCTCCTTCTGATGTAACAGCTGAAAGCCCTGCTTTTATTACTTGGAGAGTCACTAGCATGTGATTTGGGTGCAGCAGGGGCAGGTCTGACAGCGAGAAATGGCCACGAGCATATGGGGAAGCACAGCACCTCGCTTGGGGGTGGGGGGGCAATGCACATGAATGCCCCTGCCCCATGGTGCTGACCCTGTGGGAGAACCTGAAGCAAATTGTAATGGAGGGTTGAGGCCTAAACTCAGTATTAAATACAGGCCTCCACTTCGTTTAGGCCACGCAAAGTCAGAGTATTTGTCTCCCTGCAGGTACCTGCCTTCTTCAACTCTCTAACATTTGTTGTTGCCACAGTCATCAGAGTGATAAAATGGCCATCATAGAATATCGTGTGGTGCAGCCTTAATGGACATTTGGGAGTTTCCACACACAAGAGAGGTCAACAGTCTGTAAAGTTCTCTGAGAATCTTAAGGAAGATTAAGCAGAGACACAATCAAAGTAGTGAATCTCAACCATAGATTGATCATAAGATTCTAAAATGCTGAAGAATTGTTTTGAGAAGCCATCAGTGGAAATCTGGGATATAAAAATAACTACAGACTAGAACCATAAAGGACAACATGTGAATGCACTGTGAACAGTCATGCATTCAAAAGTTAGGTTACCATGTTAAGACCAAGGTTTCTGATTCTTAATAAATCAGAAGAAATAAGATGACCCAGGTGGTTGTAGTGAGATAAGAAAGAATGGATTTATTCCAAGACATCATCATGGGCGTCCAAGACTTTAATGACATATAGAAGCGCTGACCATTAGAGCGGTAAATAAAGATAGAAGTCGAGGTTAAGACAGATAAATACTCCAGTGATGAGGTCTGATCGCTTGGACAATGAAGTCTTTGTATGGAATGTTAGCGATAATCGATTCCTGGAAGTTACTAAAAAAAATTACTAAATTGGTGAATGGGAAAATGGAGATGATTCTATGCTGATTAATAGTTCAGCTGCCACAGGACAAACATGAGACAATGCTGGACAGGACTATCCATGTGGTATTGTCTTATTGGATGAATTGGAAGGAATGAGGGAGATGGGTCTTGGAAACAGGATTTTATGAAACTGTAGAACAGAACAAGAACCAGGAATTGCAAAGGGTCCCTCAGAGGGAGGGTTGTCAAGTGTAGGACTCTCTGATTCAGTTCCTGCCTTGACAGAAAGACTACTCTGCAAGATGTGGGTGCTTGAATTATTTCTTTTCAATGAGGAGTTAAATAAAGTTAGGTCCATGTTTCATCAGTTATCAGTAGTGTGACTCCAACATAAGTCAGAATTCTGATTTATTTATTAGATTTATTATTATTACTATGTGTACCAAGATTCAGTGAAAAGCTTTCTTTTGTATGTAATTCAAAAGCTAGGAAAGAGTCACCAAACTCTCATAGCATCTTTCAAAAAATAGTCCTTCTTATATTTACTTAGACTTGTGGGGAAGGAGACAAGGACTGTGTGGTCTGAGATGTGATGATGTTGCCTTTGCAGGAGAACCCAGAAAGTGGTAACAGATGATTGCCTTTCAGTCTGGATAATGACTAGTGGCATGCCTCAGGGAATGATTCTGGGTCCAATGTCGTTTGTCATCTACATCAAAAACTGGATGATAATGTGATAACTTGGATCATCAAATTTGCAGGTGACACTAAGATTGGGGGTGTAGTGAACGCCAAGGAAGGCTTTCAAAGCTTGCAGCAGGATCTAGACCAGATGAGAAAATGGGCTGCAAAATGGCACATGGAAGTGTGAATTGTTGCACTTTAGGCAGGATCTAGGATTATAGATCCGTAATTTCATTGAAGTAGCGCCACAGGTAAATAGGGTTGTAAAGAGAGCTCTGGGCATATTGTTAAATCAATGTACAGGAGTTAGGATGTTTTGTTGAAATTGTATATGATATTGGTAGGCAAAATCTGGAGTGTTGTTTGCAGTTTATGTCACCTACAGGAAGTATATTAATAAGACTGAAAGAGTGAAGAGAATTTTACAATGCTGCTGTCAGAATTTGAGGGGGAAAGACTGATTTGGTTAAGTCTTTATTCCCTAAAGCATCTGAGAATAAGGGGAGATTTGACAGAGGTATACAACAGTTTTTTTTTCCACTGAGGTTGAGTGAGACAAGAACTAAACAAATTTAGGATGAAAGGTGAAATGCTTAAAGGGAATTTCTTCAATCAGGGTGGTGAGAGTGTGGAATATGCTATCAGTGGAAATGGTGAATATGAGTTTGATTACAACATTTAAAAGAAATTTGGATGGGTACATAGAAGGAAGGGATATGGAAGGCTATGATCTGCGTACAGATCATTTGGACTAGATGGAAAAATAATTTGCCACCTACCATGTGGGCCAAAGGGCAGTGTTCTATGGGACAGATTCTTGTTCAGTGGAGGACCACAAGTTGCACATTCAAGAGAAGTCAAACAAATTGAGTACCAGATCACTCTTATACACACTCAAAGTATCTTGAAATAGTGTTTACTTCCTCCCAGCCTGAAATTTTATATGGGCACTGAGCCTGAGGGATGAATTCAGCTCGTCCTATTGTTATCCTGGAGGTGAAGTCATGTGACCTCACAATGAAAACCATGGTAACCCAGAGGAAAGAATATCAACACTTGCTGAGGTTCAGGTGATGAAAACTCCAGTCAAGGAGGAAGGAGCACCTTTGGTTCAAGTTCACCATCACTTCTGACAGTAGGAGCACCATATTCTTTGCTGCTTTCTGTCAGTTTCTAATAAATCAGGAACTCGAAGGCCCAACACCATCAGTCTCCAGAATTAAGAGTGCAATCTAATCCAAACCTCCAAGGATCAAATGCAATTTGATCATTAAATTTTGAAACTAAATCAGTCAAAAAGAAAGCAGATAGAAGAAAACAGAAGAGGAAAGAGTTTAAATCGGTGTAAGAATGAGAAAAAAACTGAAAATTTAAATCAACAAAGGACTGAGGGAAAATTAGAACAAGATGAGAAAATTAAGCAACAGAAAATTAGGGAAAGCATGGAGAGAGTTTAATACAGTAAAAGGGAAGTCCAAGAGGTTAAAGAGATTGATGACCAGCTGGTGAGTATTGCTGTTATTTTCCTTCTGACGGTGTGGAATGAAAATTTGTAACAAACATTACGTATTTTTAAACTCCATAAAATTTTGATTACAATTCTGTTGAGTTGGAGAGTGAAGAACGGTTCAGGGAACCTCAGAGACTGATTCCTGCAAAAATGTGGTAAGTGATGAAGGGGAAGAAGAGACGTAATGTTGAGGCTTTATAAGGCAATGGTGAGACCTCACTTAGAGTATTGTGAGCAGTTTTGGGCACCTTATTCAAGAAAGGATGTGCTGATGTTGTTGCGGGTTCAGAGGAATTTCACATGGATGATTCCAGGAATGAAAGGGGGTTATCATATGAAGAGCATTTGACGGCTCTCTTGGCCAGTACTCGGAATTTAGGAGAATGAGTGGGGACCTCATTGGAATATTTTGAATGTTGAAAGACATGGACAGAATAGATGTAGAAAGGTTTCCCATGGTGGGAGAATCTGTGGCAAGAGGGCACAACTTCGGGATTGAAGGCATTCAGCTTCAAACAGATGGCTGGAATTTTTTCAAACAGAGGGTGGTAAATCTGTGGAATGTGTTGCTACAGGAGGTTGTTGAGGCCAGGTTATTGGGTGTTTTTAAAACAGAGATTAATAGGCTCTTGATTAACCAGGGGATCAAATGTTATGGAGAGAAAGCTGGGCAGTGGGGCTGAGTGGGAAAATGGATCAGCTCATGATTGAATGACGGGAAAATTTGATGGGCTGAATAGCCTATTTCTGCTCCTCTGTCTTATGGTCTTACTTCATATTTTCTTTTTAGCATTCAATTTCCTCCATCTCTTTTGGAACCAGTTCAATATTTACTGGAATATTTCAACATGCATTACTTACTTTCTGGTACCTCCATCAAATAACATTTTGTTTTATAAACCTCATCATTAAACAGCAAACAATAATAGGGATATCATAATCTATCATGTTCCAATGCTCACCCAACCCTCTCTTGCTGTTAAAGTTAGTGGATTGAAATCAAGAGTTTGCTACAATTTGGGGCTTTTATCATTCTCTTAGCCAGTATCATAGAACCCAACCAGTATCACTAATTTTCTCAATTAGTGAAGACAAATACATTGACTATTAATGACAACTACTATTAGAGCCATTGATAATGTTTTCATTAGAACAGAATATTTAAAAAATCAATAGGTGGGCTCCCCTTTGATTTACCTACTCAATGTGTTTCTGAAAAAAATATTAAAAATATTCTATGGAACTCAAATCTAATGACATAAACTGGTAATACTATAACCAGCTCTTCAGCGCTTGACGTCCTGCTTTGCGGAAACTGCCAAAATGTTTGGCCTGGAAGTCAGCCTGAAGAAAACTGAGGTCCTCCATCAGCCAGCTCCCCACCATGACTACCAGCCCCCCCACATCTCCATCGGGCACACAAAACTCAAAACGGTCAACCAGTTTACCTATCTCGGCTGCACCATTTCATCAGATGCAAGGATCGACAATGAGATAGACAACAGACTCGCCAAGGCAAATAGCGCCTTTGGAAGACTACACAAAAGAGTCTGGAAAAACAACCAACTGAAAAACCTCACAAAGATAAGCGTATACAGAGCCGTTGTCATACCCACACTCCTGTTCGGCTCCGAATCATGGGTCCTCTACCGGCACCACCTACGGCTCCTAGAACGCTTCCACCAGCGTTGTCTCCGCTCCATCCTCAACATCCATTGGAGCGCTCACACCCCTAACGTCGAGGTACTCGAGATGGCAGAGGTCGACAGCATCGAGTCCACGCTGCTGAAGATCCAGCTGCGCTGGATGGGTCACGTCTCCAGAATGGAGGACCATCGCCTTCCCAAGATCGTGTTATATGGCGAGCTCTCCACTGGCCACCGTGACAGAGGTGCACCAAAGAAAAGGTACAAGGACTGCCTAAAGAAATCTCTTGGTGCCTGCCACATTGACCACCGCCAGTGGGCTGATAACGCCTCAAACCGTGCATCTTGGCGCCTCACAGTTTGGCGGGCAGCAGCCTCCTTTGAAGAAGACCGCAGAGCCCACCTCACTGACAAAAGGCAAAGGAGGAAAAACCCAACACCCAACCCCAACCAACCAATTTTCCCTTGCAACCGCTGCAATCGTGTCTGCCTGTCCCGCATCGGACTGGTCAGCCACAAACGAGCCTGCAGCTGACGTGGACTTTTTACCCCCTCCATAAATCTTCGTCCGCGAAGCCAAGCCAAAGAAGAAAGAATCTTAATAATGCTTTCACTGTCAGATTCCTATCATTAGGATTCAATTTTAATCATTAAAAAATGTGCCACTTTTCATTATTCATTGACAATGCCTCAAATTTACACAATCTTCCGGATACAATCCTGGAAAACAAATAATGAACTCTATATAATATTGAATGCAAATTCTCATCCACTACTAAAAGAGACATTGACCCTTTCATGCTAAATACATTAATAATCTGTTAAAATAATACACAAATAAATTCTGCAAATCACTGTTTAAAAAGGAAAATAATCCATAATTTAAATTCCAGACAGAAACAGTACAAAATATAGTAAAACCCTGGTATCTGGTACCTATGGGGATTGGTAGATGCTAGATAAGTGAAATTTCTGGTTGCTTGAGATTGCATGTTGCGTGATTGACAAATTAAAGGTGAGACACACAATTTTAAATTATGTATTGTTTACCGCAATTTTTTTGCTGGTTGAATTCTGAATAACGGGTTTTACCGTAAAAAGTTTCAATGCTGAAAATTAGATTTTAAGCTATCACATAAATGTACGTTTTGTTAAGAGTTTGCTTTCATTGAATGAAGTCATGGGTTATCATGTAAACCTGTCAAATGCTGCTTTTATTCTTTGGTTTTGAGAAGAAAAGCCAGGTTTAAAAAAAACTTTATTTGCTGAAGATTATGTCTGCATTGAAGCAGACAAGAGTATGCATGAAGTTAGAAACTGATCGGAGCTATAGCGAGGTTCCACCAAAACTTCCTGTAATCACCCAGATTCCCCGCTAGCACTGACAATCAACAATGTATGACCAAGATATATCCCGGATACAGTTCTACCACGGAAGTGACATCATTTTGCACTAGTTTTACTCTTCTTAACAAATATGAAGACTTGGAACTGTACCAGTCACATTGATGGGAATAACAGAGGAAGATACAGCCTGGGCCTGCTGACGCATCTTCTGCTCTGGAGTAGGAAGAGGTAGATCTTTGCTCCAATTTGTTTGCCTGTCTAGTGTTGTAGGGATGTTCGGTATAGGATTTTTCGGTCTCTGACCTAAAGCGATCATGTCACTGTCATCATCTGTTAGTGGAATAGACTGTAAAAGAGTATAACAGTTCGATAAGATTGCATATTATGTAAAACAGCAAGAACAATTCATGATACAACTCATTTAAGTAGAACCTTGAAATGATTTTTGGCAGTTTTTTTTTTACAAACAATTGATATGACACATTAAATGTATTAACATTTAATTGTTGAGAAAATGATGTTCCCTGTCATTTTCTCCCTTTGCCTCCTGAAGGTAACAATGTAGTATTACAAATGCTTATCACAGTCCAGCAGTTCATCCAATTGCCCATTCTTTAAGGATGGCTAAAAGATTAAGTTTTAAGTACTAAACAGGTTGTCCAAACATAAGGCAAGCATTCAAATGTATTGTGGGCATCATTAGATAACAATCAAAAGTGGAAATCCTGCATAATTTTTTTTCTCTCCCTTTATACTACAGAACAAGATCCAGCTGTAATGTGATCAAACCCAGCTAATCTTGAGTTGTCAAATACCAGGGGATCAACATAGTTCTTCCTGGCTGTCCTGACTTTGCACATATCATTTGGGGTAAGTCATTCAATCCATTTGCTCTGCTCTCTTTCAAGTCACACATCAGTGCAACATTGACTGCTGCTGCATTGCTCCAGAAAACCAGGTTCTGTCCTGACATTTTACATGTTCTCCCTCTGACCATGTGAGATGCCCCATGTTGTAGTTTCTCAAAGACAAGCTGGGTGGCAGGATAATTGAATATTGTAAATTACCCAGCGTGCAGATGGGTGTCAGGTGCATAAAGAGGGTTGGTTGATGGATATAGGAGAGAGAAAGGATGATAGGGAAATTAAGTGGAAGAATGAAGTTGATGGGATTGCTTTGACAGCTGGCATATTTGATGGGCCAAGTGGCCTCCTTCCATATTGGGAAGATATATGAGGGTCAAACAAAGGATTTACTATTTTTTCATGAAACAGTGCTTCTTCAAGATTTTGTGAAGCATGAAAATCTAAATGTAACATGCATATGCACACACACACACACACACACACACACACACACACACACACACACACACACACACAATAAATCTGTATTAAGTTAGTCAGTCATATTAATGCAAGACCAATCACCATCTTATGATAAATACCATTTTACTTTAAACATAGAGCACTTATTTAAAGTTATAAAAAATTATTGTAAAGTACTGAATTTATGTGATAAAATTATTTTAGATTTAAAAAAAATTAACTTCTTAAAATGATATTCTTTACTTGGTCGGAAATAAACAAATTTGTTGTATATACATTATAAAATAAGTTGGAAAAATTGCAGCTGCAATTTAACAAAATAAACAAAATGTCATACATTGGTGAGCAAATTTCTTTTTATTTAAAGTTTTCCTGGTTGGATGGTTTTCATTTCATTTTCACCTTATTTTGCGGACAAAGTTTCAAAGAAAGGTAATTGTCAATAAAAACCTGTGGGGCATCCTAAAATTCTGAAAAATGTCTAAATACACTTTCTTTATCTATCTATGCACAACAGAGATAAGATAAGATGAGATGAGAGTTTATTGCCATACACATGCACACAAAGTACAAATGCTTGCAGCAGTAGCACAGGTACAAAAAATACATGAATAAGCAATGTACAGATTAAATTACCACACAAGATTCACAGTTGTAGTTAGTGCAAAAAATGTAATAATAGTGCAGGCAGATCCTTGATCCAGGAATAATGCTCTGGTTTGGGTCGTACAGGAAAATTCAAGAGCCTGTTAGCTGTTGACCAAAAAAAAACTGTTCTTGAAAATAGAGGGGCTGAACTTGGCTTCTTTAACTTCAACAACATGCTGAATCTCCTCAGACTCCTTATAAAGTTGAGATGTTGGTATGCTTTTTTCACGGTTATCTCAATGTCCTAGCCCTAGGAGAATTGCACTCATGTGTGGATGAGTAATCAATAACCTAAAGTAATTAACTTTCTTGAACACCTGCTAAAGAAGACAGGTACATGGCGTCTTGGCCTTCACTTTCTCGAGTCCACAATAAGCTCCTTGGTCTTACCAGTGTTGAGAGCAAGATTGGTGTTCTGGCACCATACAACTAGATCACACATGTCAAACTCTGGCCCGCGGGCCAAATTTGGCCCGCGATATAATTATATTTGGCCCGCAAGATCAGTTCAAAAATGTATTAGAGGTGGCCCGCCCTGCAGCGAGAGCCGATGCTGTTTTTTGGTAATGTCACCCCCACCATCCTCCCCCTTCATTGCACATCCTTCCCCATTGTAACACGAGAAATTGTAACACGAGAAGTCTGTCAATGTCATCAGTCGGCAAGCCAGTTGGAAGGCTCCCCGCACAACCAGTCACTTCTCCCACCTGTCGAGCGGTGCGGCGGATGGGTGAGCGCCTGTGATTTCCTGTCGGCGCGACGGGCATGGCAGGCTGCGCACGGCCCCCGGGCAGCGCGAGCCCTGCGTGACTGGCACCGGACGGCCCTTCCACAGCGCGAGCGCACTTCTCCCAGTCGCCACGGCCTTCAGCGCTTGCACCCGTGCGGACCCCAGGGACGGCTGGTTCGGCCCTGCATGTGAAGAGAGAGATGGTGGCTGTCCGCAAAGGCTGATCGGCAGCGCGCTGGGCCTGAGTGGGTGGGTAAGCAGGAGTGGGCAGAGGGTGTAGGTGAGGAGTAATGGGCAGGGGAAGTTATGGTGGTGCGAGGGGCAGTTAGAGGAAGGGATGAGTAGAAGGAGGGGTGGATAGGGAAGAAGTAAAAGGGGAGGGGCAGGGCGAGTAGGGGAGGGGTGATTAGAGGGTGAGAGATGGGTAGAGAGAGGAACAGGTTGAGGGGAGAGGCAGTAGAGGGGTGTGTATAGGATGGGGTGGGTAGAGGCAGAGTGAGTGGTGTGAAGGGTGAGTAGAGGTTGGGTAAAGGACTGGTCAGGTAGAGGGATGGTGGGTCGAGGGTGAATAGAGGCCTAGAGCCTGAGGATTGAGCAGGAAATGCTGAATCCTGATGCAGGCCAAAATGGACACAGCCTGTGAATGCTGACTACATCTCCACAGGGACCAAATATGTTTCCCTCAGGTCAAGCAAAGGGTGAACTTGAGCTACCTACTCCTGACCTGTAACATTATCCTCCTAAACTTATATCCTAAAGTTTAACATTACATATGTTGAAAGAAGAGAAAACATGCAGATGTTGTTGAAAAATTTCAATAAATATTTAGTTCGGCCCTCGACTTAGTCCAAGTTTTTAATTTTGGCCCTCCATGAATTTGAGTTTGACACCCCTGAACTAGATTCTCAATCTCCATCCTGCATTCTGATTCAGTATCTGTTATACAGCCAACATTGGTGGTGCTTTTAGCAAATTTAAAGTGCAAAACACAAACGTTCTGGAGAAACTCAGCAGGTTATGCAGCATCCAAAGGAAGTAAAAGGTAACCAACATTTGGGCCTGGGTCCTTTCTCAGACAAGCAAAAACAGGCAGGTGCCTGTAGGTGATTTGTTGGGTTTCTTGAGCATGTTTGAATATTGCTCTTGACCCTATCGTCTATAAACCTTCTTGTTTAACTCCAAAAAGCACATTTATAGATTGTATTACAGGCAAATGGCTGTAAAATCATCAAGGGAATAGAATAGGGGTGAAGCTGATGATGGAGAAAGTGAAGTTGTCAAATTCCATTGATTTACAATTCACTAATTTTTGTGAAACTAAATGATTTATTTTCTCTAAAATTAGTGAATTACTGAAACACAGATTTAATTCTAATTTTGACATCCCTTGGGAAAATTGACAATCACTGATGTAAATAAATGTGGGGCCAACTGTGACAGAATATATAGATATGTTTTTGGAAGATAAATTGGGAAAGGTTTATTAGAGTAGGTTACATACAAACATTTTAAAACAGATCTTATTTAAAATACTGGAGCTCTGCCCCATGCTAGACATATATGCTCCACAGCTTTTTGCAAGAGCTTTGAAGAGTGCTCAAGAGACTTCACTAATGGATTATTGTTTACAAAAGGCAATAGATAAAAGATCTTGTTGGAGCAGCAGATTGCCTGGAAGAGAACTGTTGTTCTAAGAGGGTCATGTGGTTTTGCAAGCAGAGAGAGTCAAACAGGCTTTCTCTCAGTGAGAGAGAGAGAGTGAGAGAGGGAGGGAGAGAGAGAGAGAGAGAGAGAGAGAGAGAGAGAGAGAGAGAGATCACTAATACTGTGTAAGCTTGTGGAAAGTCCCATTTGGAAGACAGCTTGGTCAAAGCCTTTTTGGTTCATGCAAGAAAGAGGACTGGCTGTCTAATGTTTCACTTGGAATAAGAGTAACAAAGAGGCACTCTGTGGTGACCTGAAAGAAAGAGGTTATCATCTGGAAAACCCTGAAAGGGGGCAAGTTTCATCAGCAAGACACTGGAGTGGCTGATTAAAAAGGAATCAGTTGTGAATGTCCTGGAACAACAAATCTCTCTTTGAAAATGAACAAGAACCTTCCTGAGTGGTAACCATTTACTTTTCAAGCACCAAAGCCTAGTGAACTTTATAAATGTTAAATTCTGTGCACAGTATAAGAATTGCCTGAAACCAGTGAACTTGGGGGAATGAGAAGTGAGATTGGACTGTGAACCAAAGAATGTTTCTGAACTTAAAAACACATTACATACATGTGTGCTTAGAATTAGAAAGAGGTTAAGTTAGGTTAAGTAAGTCAATAGTGATAAGTTAAAATTTGATTCATGTTTAAAGATAATTAAAAGCAACTTTTGTTTAAGTAACCATTTGTCTTGGTGAATATCTATTGCTGCTGGGTTTTGGGGTCCTCTGGGCTTGTAACACTACCTAAATTCACTATGACCATGCATCTTCAAATTAAATAGAATCTGTCAAATTAGTCCAAAATTCTCTAAGAAATTATCACTGTTATTTACGTGGGAACATCACAGGCATCAATGTCACTCTCTGCTGCTCAAGCTGAGATTATTTATATTTTTTTATTTTCTCAGTTTCTTCTGCATCTTAGGTGGGAATGACTGTGTGCTTTTTAATTGGGATATTTGCAACATCAGTTTGATTATAAGGACAACCAAAACCCAAAGTACAGTGAAAAGTATCCTTAGACAACTCAGATATAAATGAATGTCCATGTACATTTACAAAGATTCCAAATGACTTAAATGGAAATCAGTATCATTATGAATAGTTCACTTGCCAATTCTCACTAAAATTTCATGATGTTAACACCCCATCAATTTCTGGAAAGGAGATGCGTAAATATCAAACTTCAAGATTTTGAAATAATGTTAAAATGAATTGTGAAAATGACTGACTCTCCAATTGTTGCAAATACCTGTTAAAAAATCTGATCAAACTAAAGTCAAAACAAACTATCATTAATTTAAAAAGGAATATACCAGATTGGTAAATATTTACTGAGGCTATGCTGGGCATTAAAGATCATCTCAAACATTAATTTATAAAACACCAGTATTTGAAATACTCAATAGAAAACAAAAAAATGGACAGGACAAATAAGCACATTTACATGGCAATAACGCCTCCACGTACACCATGAACATTCAGCTCACATTTGTTATCTTTGCTCTGACATATCCTGACTCACCAACTGCTTCTCTTTAGCGGACCTCACATCTTTTATTTCCATTTGTGTGCAGCCATTTCAAAAAAAACATTAATTTTTAATATGAAGAGAAATGTTGGAAATCCCTTGTTCACAGCACAAGGGATAGTTCTACAATGGACTGTAAATGCTGTTTACCCAAATTCCCTCCACTGTCAGGAGTTTGCCCTTGTGACTAGCGGAAAAGCTGCCCTGGATTCATGCATGCTTAATGCAGCTTCATCACTATAGTGACCAGTGTTTTTGTGAAGGCTGCTATTTTCTTCTTTGGTACAACTCTTTGACGGTGCATATTAAGGACGCCATGGGGAGTAATTAGCTCTAGACTGGGTTTTCCAACAAGTTTATCGTCTTTCATAGATGTTTCATTCTCCAGTGATACAAAGAGGGTCTGTTTCGTCAAGATAAACCAATCTCTACGGACCCTGCAAAATATGCAAGGCAGTTGAAAATTAAGCTAAATACAGGTACCTACAATGGATCGTCTGTGACCTTATATCTTGCTGCTTTCATTCCATTAATTTCTTCACTCTCATCACAAAATAGTACATAAAGGGATCGCTAGCCTTATGATTATGCAAGTACAATAATTAGAAAATGATGTACTGTCATGGTTTATTTTCTGATTGCCACTGAAAACAAAAGTCAGAAGTTAGAAGGTACTTTACAGTACCAGCAATTAGTTGGAGAGCATCAGGTTCTGCACCTTCTAAAGAACACAAGATTTCTGGCATCATTTTTTGTTTTGCATTGTATAACTTATTTTGATGGTATTATGACTTAATAACATTATCATTAAAATCTTAGTTTGAAAGAAAAGTCTATTTGTTCAATGATTCGAGAACCTTAAAACATTTCCTTGTCTTATTGCTCATCCCCTCCTCACACATCACTCAACTAAATTCCATTTTCCACTTTATTCAAACAACAAAGCACAGCAAGTAGACTCAATGATGGTGACAATATTGCATTTCTCTATGACATTAAGTAATGAATTACACCTAGTCTAATATTAAATGGAATTGAATTAGTGCTGAAAACATAGAGGGTATAGTATTCTTAAAATATGTTGAGGAAAGTTTTGATTATACAGCATGTGCTGAATTCATTAAGTTTTAAGATATGAAGTTGTTTGGATAATAGCAGTGGTTATATCATTTTCGTGCCAGTGATTACTTCAGACAGGTTGAGTATAGTTATGGAAAATAACAGACGACATAGAAAATATCTCAATTAGGGCAAAGCCAGCTTGACTAAGGTGACATATGATTTAACAAAAGGCATGTGGAAACAGCTAGGTGAATTTAAATCCATGTGGGAGACATTCAAGGAGAGAGCAAGGTTTTAGGTGAAAGAGAAAAAGGTGCCCTGGACATCATGGAATATGAAGAATCAGATAAGTCAACAAAAAAGTAAATAAAACCGAGATAAATAAATTATTGAGTTTATGGGTGGTAATAGTCTAGAATTGTAAATGCAAATACAGTACTGTGGTTAAGCTTTACCCATAGATGTCGCTCAGCCCACCCACCCCCTCCCCACCCTTTACAGCCATTTGGGCTATGAAAATTCACCCTTACAAAAATCACAAAGTACTACCCAAAAATTTGAGCTACAGAACAAAATTTGCTCCCATGAAATTTATGAGGAAAAAAGTCAATAAATCAACACAAACTTTATTTCTTTATCTCAAATTTCTTGATAATGAGGTGAACTGCAATATGGGCACCTGTAACACAAGGCTCACCTGTATTGTTACAATGTGATCTGAGCTATAACTACATTGTTACAGTGTGTGGAATGATATGGTCTGAGATGAAACAATTGGAACAATAAGGGAATATGGTCTGTGCTGTCAATACATTATTATACCATGTGGGATAAAGCAGTCTATAAACCATAATTACATGGTCACAGAATGTAGTATAATGTCCTTAGACATTAAGGATCTGGTAAAGTATTTGTTTATAGTGATGTAGCCTTTACAGTTGCCATGAGGGACAATGTAAAGTTGAATAAGAAGACAATAACAAAGTGATAAATTAAAATGAGACAAGTCTCTGAATCTTTCAATTCCAATGCTACACATTAGATTTAAGCAAGAAAAAAACCTCCTTTGTTGAATTGTTTTAATGACGTGGTAAAGCTTTTCAACAAGTGCATTTCTGACAATAAGTCATCATGCCCTTGACCAGTCCCTTCTTAGCAATTTTTGTTTATTCCCATAATGCTCTATGTTCAGAGCTAGTTAGTACATTATAACATCCATCCATATAGCCTTCCTCAACAACTCATACACTGCATCCTGCAAAGATCACTACCTCATGCAAGAAATATAATCAATATATTTATATTTTTATCTGTATAATCATAGGATGTACCAAGCCCAACAAGGATGGGGCATGCCAGTGCTGCAGTTATTGGTGCTGTTCCACAGCTCCAGGGATCTGGGTTTGATCCAGAACTCCAGACTATATGAATGAAGTTTGCATGTTCTTCTTAAGACCATGTGGGATTTTGCTCGGTGCTCTGATATCCTTCCACATCCCAAAGATGTCCTCATTGGTTATCTGGCAACTGAAATTTAGCCTTTAGTGAAAGTAAGTGGCAAAAGAGTTAAAGGGGAGCCAATGTGCATACGAAAAAGAGTTGTAGAACAACTAAGGGAAATAAAGAGGGGGAGAGGGGACTGATGGAATTATTCTTATTTAGAATTGGCATGGACCTGATGGGCCAACTGGCTTCCTTTGTTAGGTAAATAAAAATCACTGTATCTCATTATACAAGTAGTGAAAAAAAAATTAAATATAGTCATAACACCAGCAACTGAATGTATAATAGTTCTCAACAACAACAAAAACACACACATTAACCTACTTATAATTCAGAAGATGCTGGAAAGGAACATGGTTAAGTTAATCTATAGCACAAACTATCAAAGAGCTAATGTAAGACTTGAGATGTGGTCCAGTACCTTTCTACTCCATGGGGTCATTTGGCAACATTCAGTGGGGGAGGATGAACGAGTGCTGTGAAACTACAAACAATACAAAAACATGACAGTGAAACATTGAAACTAAAAGAGAGACAAATATGTTAATAAGCATGAAAAACAAAATCTGAATGAACTGATGTAATGTAATAAATCACAAATGCATTAAAATAAAACATAGATATATCATCATTGATGTAGCATTTTGAAATGTTCATGACTCCAACAAGTTATATTACAGAGCATATGCTGTAATAATAATTGTTTTTGTTTTATGATTAAAGTATCCAGTTTTACAAAGTGTAAATTATAGATCACACAGTACTAATGGCTTCACGAATGTGCATTAAACAATAAATCTGAGTATTCCATTAGTTAAATTATTAAATTGAATTATGTTGGAGAGAGAAAGGAAAACAGTTTGACAATTGAGCTAGGGATTTTCACATATGCATTTACCTCAATGAAAATTTTCCACATTCCTTTACACTTGACCAATGTGAGGTAGAAGTACCAAGGAAGAGTAAATACAGTTTGAAATCCTCTCATCTGGAACCTCAGGGATACGACCAATGCTGGAGTTCAGAAGATGCCCCTGGTCATCTTCTGCTGAGCAGGATAACAGTTCATTTTAAGTACAAACACTCCCTAGATTACATAAATGTTCTGAAAGCCCTCCATAACCCAAGTGGCAGTAAATTGGAAGCACATATGGCTGTGATCACAAAAGATGTGCTGGTACATTAAATACTTAGAACACAAAATTAGCTACAGATTAGTGCAGATTTTAGTTGGTTAATTAATATAGCTCTGCTACAGATTCAAAACATGCCTGACCACAGGATATGCCAAGGCACAGAATGTGGACCAGAGAGGTTCAACGCAGAACCCATTTTAAAAATTGTAGAAAGCTAGATCTTAACAAAAATCCTGTTTGCTCTCTCGGGAAGTGGTGTAGAATTCCCATGGTAGCATTGTGTTTTGGAAAATTTCCTCTCTCAATATGTAGAAGGTCCTACAATGTATAGGGCAACACTTAATCTAGTCTTGGGAAATTGGGAAGAACAAGTAGATGAAGTGTTCCTGCATTGTTCTATTTATTTTAAGATAGTTATGGAGAGAGACAGAGCAGGATGAAGAGTTACAATTTGGAATTGGGGCAAGGCCAACTTTGAAAGTATAAGATAAGAACTAGTTTAAGTTAATTGGAACAGGTTGTTTGAAGGAATAGGAATGTTAGGAAAATGAGATGTTTTTAAAAGTGTGTTGACATTTTTTAAATATTTCTGACAGAGCCCCTGCAATTTCTACATTAGCATCCCTCAAGGTCTGAGGGAAGCTTGGATAACTAGAGAAATTCAGATTCTGGTCAAGAGCATGAAGGAGGATGGGACAAATAGAAGTAGCTGAGATCATATATACCTGTAGGAGTTTTGGGAACTGAGGAGCAAACTAAGAAAGGACATTAGGAGGGGCGGCAAGGTTGGCGTAGTGGTTAGCGCAACGCCTTTACAGCACCGGCAATTGGGACTGGACCGGGATTCAAATCCCATGCTCTCTGTAAGAAGTTTATATGTTCTTCCCATGTCTGTGTGGTTTTATCCAGGGGCTCTGGTTTCCTCTGACCATTCAAAAATGAACCAGGGTAATAGGTTAATGGGGTGTAAATTGGGCGCCATGGACTTGTGTGGCGAAATGGCCTGTTACCTTGCAGTATGTCTAAAATAAAATTAAAGGGGACAAGAACTAGCTCTGAAAGATAACATGAAGGAGAATTTTAAGAGATTTTATAAATACATAAAGGGAAAAGGGGTAACCAGATAATCAATGTGGTCAACTCTGTGCGGAGATACAGGAGATGGGTAAGGGCCTAAATAAGTACTTCTCAGTTTTTACTCTGGAGACAAACATGAGGACTGGGAAATGAGGCAGTTAATGGTAGTGTATTGAGGACAGTCAGTTTTACAGTTGAAGAAGTGCAGAAGGTTCTGATTGTATGAAAATAGACACATCTTCTGGGCCTGATCAGATATAACTGAGGACCATGTGAGAAGCTATAGAAGAAGTTACAGGTGCCCTAGTTGAAGTTGGAGGACTGGAGCATGGAAAATATTGGGTCTATTCAAAAAGGGCTGCAGGGAAAACCTTGGAACTACACGCCAGTGAATCTCACATCTGTGGTTGGTAAGTATTCTGATGGAGAAGGTAGACATAATTTCGTAACTGGGAAGTCATATCTCACAAATCTTGAGTTTTTTTGAAGATATTACCAAGAAGGTTGATGAGGACAGGGTTGTACACATTGTTTATATGGATTTCAGCAAGATATTCGATAAGGTTCAAAAATAATCTGTTTTGGAAGGCTAGATTGCATGGTTTACCAGGTGAGATAACAGATTAGATAGAAAATTGGCTTCATGGAAAGAAAGCAGAGGGTGATTGTGAAAGGTTGTTTTTCAGACTAGAGACCTGTGACTAGTAGTGTGCCAAAGGGTTCGGTGCTAGGCCTATTGCTGTTTGTCATCTATGTATATCAATGATTTGAATTAAAATGTACATGGCATGATTAGCAAATATGTGGATGACATTAAAGTGGTTTGTATTATAAATTATGAAGATAGTTGCCAAAGGTTTCAGCAGGATCTTGATTGGTTGGTCAGGTGGGCAGAGAAATGGTTGATGGAATGTAATACATAGGAATGTGAAATATTGCATTTTGGGAGATCTAGCATGGGTAGGACCAACACAGAGAATGGGAAGTGCTGTTGAGTAGAGGGATCTTGGAGTACAGATGAATAGTATCTTGAAAGTGGCATCACAGACTGATAGATTGGGTGGTCAAAAAGAGTTTCAGCACAATGGCCTTCATCAGTCAGAGAATTCAGGACAGAAGTTGGGAGGTCATGTTACAGTCAAAATAGAAGCTGGTAAGGACCCATTTGGAGTGTTATGTTCAGTGTTAGTCATGGTGCAGCAGGAAAGAAGTCAAATTGGAGTGTGTGCAGAGAAGATTGACGAGGATGTTGCCAGGACTTGGGGCCTGGGCTATCAGGAGAGGGTGAGCAAGCTGGGACTTTATTCTTTGAAGAGGAAGAGATTGGGTGAATGCATAATCTTTTGCCCAGAGCAGAGAAAATAGATAACCATATTTTAGATTTGGGGGGAGGGGAAGATTTAACAAAAACCTAAGGGGTACCTTTTTTACATAGAGGGTGGTGATGCATGGAAATGGCTGCCAGAGGAGATGGCTGAGGCAGGTACTATTGCAATGTTTAACAAAAAAATTGGATAGATACTTGGGTAGGATATGGACCAAATACAGACAGGTGGAACTAGTGTGAATGGGACATTTTGGTCAGTGTGGGTAGGTTGGGCTGTATAACTATGACAGTCATCAAGTTGTTCTTGCAGTATGCAAAATTAGATATTCTATTTACTTACTAAAAAAGATCACAATATTTCATTGTCTTTAAAGTACTTTGGGACATCCTGAATGGGAGCTAATAATCTCTGACATAAAAGCAAGAAATTTTTTTCCTTCCAGACTTAATAGTCACGGGCACCATGAGTTTCACACTTAAACCCCTAGCCAGATTATGGGACCTAGCCAATTTTAGGATTTTGAGTATCCCATGTATACCACAAAGAAATCTTTTATTTCTAGTATGTCAAATTACTCCTTTTTCCTCCCCAAGATCCACATCCCCACGCAAAACCCAGTGTCAACTATTTTTAGTAAATAATAGTTGGTTCCCATGCACATGCCACTCCCCATCCCTGTTTGGACATTTTAGAGCTGGACATCAGATGGAAATGTGCAAACGAGGCCTCATAGTGCCACTCAAAGGTCTCAATTAACTGTGGGTCAGCAGGAAATTCACAAAATTCTTGTGTTACCTGATGGAAATAAAACAGGCCACTCAATCTTGAGGTCACTTAAATTCTTTGAGAAAATAAAACTCAATGTTGCATAAGTTTGCCAACAATGAAAAAGGAGCAAAACCATTTATCCTAGATTAATTTTGTGATGTTTTTTGCCTCATTTATCATTGATTTTGTAGTTTTAACCTCAATGAAGTGTCAATATCATACATTTTGAATGCCTTATGTATTGTTCAATCTGCTACCATGTCAATGAAGTTAGTAAAGTTCCAAGATCCATGTTCTTATCAACACCTCAAGTATTTAAAGAGCAGAAAAAATGACCAGGGATCATTAGGTATATTTTTAAAAAACATTTCCTATAAATTTTAAAAAAAACACACAAATGTTGGAGAAACTCAGCAGGTCAAAAGTGCCTTTATGTAGTAAAGGCAATGTTTGACCTGCTGAGTTTCTCCAGCATTTATGTTTTTTTTCCACTGAACCATGGTGTCAACAGAATCCTGTGTTTCACCCCTTCCCGATAAGTTACTTCATTTTATTCATTCATGTTGTTTTGGAATCAAATCACATTGCTTTCTCCTACAGTAGCAATAAAGGGATAGAAATAATTCTTTCGCACCCTGGTTGGCAGCAACTAAATTTACACAGTCAGTAAAGTCCAAATGCTTTTCATAATGTGAAGCAACAGTCACAAAACAGCTTCAAAATATTTGGTCTCATTTTGCCATGAATGTTACTTTCTATTGAAATGGAGTTGAAAGAATAGGACATGCTAATATGGTTAGATTTCAGTTATGTATCAAGAATAACAGCTAGATTCTGATGTACAGATTATATGCAACACTAGCATGATCTTATAAGGGAACCATAGAAACAAAATTCCTTTAAATCATTATTTGCTTTGCCTCTGCAAAAATTCAAGGCATAAACAAGTTTTTGTAATTTCTCAAAATTTAATTTCTGAAAATAAGTTGTCACCAAACAAATTCATTGTGACTTTGTATTCCAATCCTTGCATTGAAATGTTTACGCTACCAAAAATAAGCTGCTTATAAATAACATTCTTCCTGCTTACAAATAAGTCAACAAAACTGGTGAACCATTTTGCATTGTTTTCATGGAATTTGCATCTGCAAGTCCATAAAAAGAGATATGTCAAATTATAGGTTTTTGTATCTTTTAAAAATCATATGTTAAAGGTGCCAGATTTTTCTTTCTTAAAATTAGATGCTTTGTGATGACCAACATTCACGGTTCAAGTTTTACAATAGCAAAAGCCACATTGTAAGAGCTCTTTAAAAAAAAAAATCCCTTTTAATGGTTCATTTATCAGTGTAAAATTTGCCCAGAAGTAAAGCATTTGGCAAAGTTTCCCATAGAGACATGTTCCATGAACCTTGGCTGTGTGGATAAAAAAAAAGTTGGCTTGCATGTAGAAAGCTGAGAGTAGTAGTGGAAGGAAAGTATTCTGCCTGGACATTAGTGACTAGTGGAGTTTGCATGGATCTGTTTTGGGACCCCTGATATTTGTGATTTCTATAAATGTCCTAGATGAAGAGGTGGAACAATGTTTGTGGATGATATGAAGGTTGGAGGAATTGTAGATGGTGCTGAAGGTTGTCATAGGTTACAAAAGGATATAGACAGGATGGCAGGATGCAGACTTGGGTGGAAAAGTGGCAGATAGAGTTCAATGCAGGTAAGTGTGAGGTGATGCATTTGGAAGGACAAACCAGAAGACTGAGTACAAGGTTAATGGTTGCTGCGCAGGTTGATAGGTTAGCTAAAAAGGCCTATGGGATGTTGGGCTTAATTAATAGGGGGATTGAGTTCAAGAGTCGAGAGGTCATGTTGCAATGCTACAAATCTCTGGTGAGACCACACTTGGAGTATTGTATTCAGTTCTGGTCACCTCATTATAGGAATGATGTGGAAACTATGAAGAGGGTGCAGAGGAGATTTAATAGGATGTTGCCTGGATTGGAAAATAAATCTTCTGAGGCAAGGTTAATGTGGTGATACGACCATCAGCCTACTGCATGGGGTGATCTCTGTACCTGTGGGAAGACCACCTAAAGGGCTGACTCCACCTGGCCAACTGTCAATATAAACCTGAGCCAGCCCTTCATGAGCCAGTTACATGGGGAGCCACCAAGGCATGAACTGGTGTTCAGACTTTTACTAGAATAAAGTCTGTTGTACAGTCGTTTCTGAGTTTGTGCTTGCTTGCTGCTACCTCAACGGACCAGAATTTATTCCAGTAAAATTTTAAAGAGAGACCAATGAGAAGTTTCTGATGATCAAGAGCCTGGAGATCGACCCCCAATACCCAGGCACATTTCGAGATCTGTAAGCAAGCGATTGAGATGATCATCCTAACACAAGTTGAGGTATCAACACCAACCAGAAATGGCTCTTGGTGCTCCATACCAAGCTGGGCACATGCACTTTCCAGGCCATCAAGGACTATGAACCTGCGATTGCTGTCCTGCAGAGCATGTACAAGCCCCCAACAAACGTGGTCTATGCCTGGTACCTGCTCAGTATCAGGGTCCAGCAGCCAGGTGAGATGACAGATGCCTATCTGGGGGCCCTTTGTGAGCTAGCCTGCCCGTGCCGAACTGAGACCAGGGTGACTGAAGGGGAAGTGGAGCCACTGATCCGGGATGCCTGCATGCGAGGGCTACATTCGAGGAGCACCTGACAGAAGCTGCTGGAGGAAAAAAATTGCCTCACTTCCCAGGACAATGGAGGTAGTCCACTCCCTGAAGGCTGCAGCTCATCATGCAGAGGACTTCAAGCCCGACTCTCCCAACCTCCTGCCTGGCAGATGCAAATGACCGCCATCACCAGAGGCCCTCCGCAGGTGCCTTGAGCTTTTCTCCTATTAATCCCTGTGGCTTCCCTTGTTTTTTGGACATGGTCCGCCCACTGGCCCAAGCCATCACCTTTCCTCTTCCCCTGAGGCGCGAGCAGCTTTCGCTCACATCAGACAGGACATCACCAATGCCACGATGCATGCCATGAACGAGGACACCCCATTCCAGGTGGAGTGTGATGCCTCTGATGTTGCCCTCGTGGCCACCCTCAATCAAGGAGGCCGACCCTTCTTCTCAGGACCCTCCATGGTTCAGAGCTCAGGCATTCCACCATTGAAGAGGCCCAGGCGATCATGGAAGCAGCCCACCACTGGTGCCACTACCTGGCAGGCAGGAGGTTCATCCTTCTCACTGAACAATGCGCAGTGGCTTTCATGTTCAGCACCACCCATAAGGGCAAGATCAAGAACAATAAGATCTTGTGCTGGAGATTCGAGCTGGCCACATTCAGCTACAACATCCAGTACAGACCGGGGAAGTTCAATGACTCCCCCAATGCCCTGTCCCAGACCTGCGCTAGACCGCAGTCCGACCAATACAGGTGCTGCACAACACCCTCTGCCACCCAGGTGTCATGTGCCTATATGTCTCAGAACCTTCCCTTCATCATCAAGAAGTCCAGACTATGACTGAGTCATGCATGGTCTGTGCAAGTGGAAACCGCACTTCTTCCGCCCGCTACAGGCCCACATCGTCAAGGTCACTCGGCCCTTTGAATGGCTTAGCATCAACCTCAAGAGCCCCTTGCCTTTCACAAACAAGAACGTCTACTTCCTCGTGGTCATAGACGAATACTCCCATTTTCCCTTCACCATCCCTTGCCCTGACACATCCACAGCCACCGTTATCAGGGCAGTGACACAGATCTTCACCATGTTTGGATACCCGGCATTCATCCACAGTGATTGGGGGTCTGGCTTCATGAGTGAGGAGCTGCGCCAGTACCTGCTAACGCAAGGCATTGAGGCTAGTCGCACAACTAACTACAAACCCAGGGGCAATGGGCAGGTGGAGCGCGAAAACAGGGTGATCTGGAAGGCAGTCGTCCTGGCCCTGAGGTCCAAAGGCTGGTCTGTTGACCAGCTCTTCCTGAGGCACTCCATGCCATAAGGTCACTCTTGTGCACAGCTGCTAACCAGACCCCTCAAGAGCGCCTTTTCTTGTTCCCCAGGAAACTGGTGACTGGGATCTCCCTCCCAACTTGGCTCAAATCTCCAGGACCGGTGCTCCTTTGTAAACACTGTGAGCCCACAAGTCTGACCCGCTGGTTGAACAGGTGCTCCTCCTCCATGCCAACCAGAACTAAGCCTACATCAGATACCCCAATGGTCGTGAGGACACCTTCTCAACCAAGGATCTGGCACCAACAGGGGTACCCTTGGCCCACCCCAGAGTCAGGGGCTGACCTCCTGCCTCTCTAGAGGACCCCACTCCTAACGGACCAGACCCACTGGGCCAACCCCCCTCACGGACAGACATACAGATAGACACCACTCTGCCTACACCGACGTCCGCCGCGGCTACGCTGAACCCAGCCAACTCTCAGGCAACCACCCCCTCGCCAACCTTTGACCAGGAGCCAACCCTGTGACGGTCCTAGAGACTTGGACGGCCACTGGACCGTTTAAATCTGCAAATACCACCCAGCACCGTTTTATACACCTCCCCAGGACTTAATTTTAAGGGAGTGACTGTGGTGATACGACCACCAGCCTACTGCAGGGGGCGATCTCTGTACCTGCAGGAAGACCACCTAAGGGGCTGACTCCACCTGGCCGACTGTCAATCAGCCGACCTGAATATAAACCTGAGTCGGCCCCTCCTGAGCCAATCACACAGGTAGCCACCAAGGCTTGAACTGGTGTTCAGACTTAATTTGAATTAAGCCTGTTGTACAGTCTTTTCTGAGTTTGTGCTTGTTTGCTGCTACCTCAGTGCACCACAGTTAGCAGAGCTGGGAATTTTCTCTGGAGCGAAGAAGGATGAGAGGAGACTTAATAGAGGTCTACAATATTATGAGAGGCATAGATAGGGTGGACAGCCAGGGCAGGAATAGCAAACACCAGAGGATATATTTTCAAAATGAATGGAGGGAAGTTTAGGGGAGACATCAGGGGCAATTTTTTTTTTACACTGCTGTGGGGGCTTGGGATGCCTCGTCAGTGACAGCGGAGGAGGCTGAAACATTAGCATTTAAGAGACACTTAGGCACATGGATAGAGGCTTATGAGGTAGGGAGGGTTTAGTACTTTTTAAAAAGGTATATATGGTTTAGCACAACATTGAGGACTGAAGTCCTGTACTGTGCTTTAATGTTCTATGTTCTAAGAGACAATGAGCACTTAAATGCTGACTTGTTTTACCCTCATTCTTCATTCCATTGATACACAGATCACTAGGGTCCCAAATACCCGGTGGTACTAAAACACCAAAATCTTGTGGAAATGTCTGGAAGGCAAACAAACACTACCATGGCTACCAAGGACATATCTGAAATTCAATGAGGAGAGATTGCTATGGTAGCTGGCAACATGCCAAACCAATTTTTCAAACAATAAATTACCACGTAAAGCCTTGTGATGGGAGATTCATGAATCAAAGAAAATCCCACAGGCCAATGGACACAATTTACTCTGAATTATAAAACAATATCAAAGTCAGCGAAAGGTCTGAATAGAAAACCTTTCAGAACATTCCCATAATGAAAGAATTGCAAGTGTTCATATAAAATTCAATTATATTTATGTTGGAGTAATTAATATGTTTTTTGCTCAAGTGTGTGTGAGTGTGTTCATTTCAGTACTTTAATAGCTATTACAATTTGCCTGAGACACAACAGTTAATTAGTGTAGAGAATCAAAAAATGTGCCAGACATCTTTCATGCCAAGAAAATGTCTTGTGAGCCCACAGGACAATAATAAGTGTCTGCACATTAACAAACTCACAGAGCTGATAAAAGTTCTTAAATGATTTGCTGGTTGCTTTGAGTTTCATGCTTAAATGCTGTTGCATGTCACCTCCTCTGTATTCTGTTCACGGATTCACTGAGCTAAGATACTAATGAATGCAAATCACCACTAATCCCTGCCTTGTAAATATGCAGGGAAAAAAGTAAAAGTTCCAGTCAACTTTAACAGTTATGCCCTTATTCTGCAGATTAGGATTTAAAATTGATTCTGAATTATTTATATTTTGGGTAGATGGACATCAGAAAAACAAAAAATCATGTAATTTCTCCAAAGTACTTACAAAGCCGTGAAGAAGCCAATACTTATGGATCGTGATTGCAGTAATTTTCTCAGACACTCTTCATTGGTGATGAATGGAGTAACAACACTGTCATATTTTACACAACTTTTAGTTGATAAGAAGCTACAACCTTATGATCAAAGTAGAGAATGATGCATTGTCCATCATAATTAATATTTCCAGTTTAACACCAAGATATTATGTGCAAATAAAAGCTGTCTGGGCCAGAATTTATCACTCTTATAGAAAATGGACGTTGAATCAAGTCATGCTTTTAAAATGTACTAATGATGGCAAACATGAGTTTGCAAAGAAAAACATTTGATCTCTCTCTCTCTTTGCCTGACAGAATCTCTATGCTAACATGTAAAGAATGGTTGTCTTGTGATAGTACTAAATGCAATGCCTGCCAGAAGCATTATGTTGCTGAGAAAGCAAAACAGAGAGAGGAGAAAGGGCAAAAATTTGGTTTTGTGTCTGCTCCCAAAGTGATGTGGAAGGAATGCTTAGGATTTGCACCAGAGGACCCAGGCTCACACCAAATCAAGCTCAGATCTTCATTTCCATAATATTGAGGGCAACTGGTACCAATTGCATGTGTCAATGGTGACGTTCCCAAAATGGGCTGGGTTGGACACTTGGCAGCTCGATTACACAAAATCTGGGCATGGGTGAAACAGTATATCTGTCCCAGTTCACTGGAAGTGGATATAGGACTTTCACATTAGGTTTTGAGTAGTATTAAATGAAACATGTCAATAGAACAAAAGTTACACATTGCCTTCAATAGCTGCCAGAATTTCAAGGCCAAAAACTAAAAAAGTCCACCTCACTCTTTTCATCTCTTGTTCTGATATGAGGCTTCTCCCTCCACAGATACTGCTGAGAATTTTAAACAGTTTCTGTTTCTAATTTCCAGCTCCCTTGGCTCTATACTTGCAAGGGCCTCAAATGCAGTCTCCAGCCTGACACTCAATCTCCAAGAAAACTTCTTACCCAGTCTTAGCCTCTACTCACCAATCTTTATACCAGTTCTATTTTACCAAGTGAGCTTCACCCTTTATCACTCCACCTCCACCAATTTCTACCTACATTTTTGGCTCTCCTCACTGCAATCTCCACCCAACCCTTATCCTCCTCTCACCATTACTAGCTTTGACCACTCCTGATTAGAAACATGAACCATAATAGATCCAAAACCTATTATATCAGCACCCTGAAATGATCTGATCCTGCTTCCATTTCACTTGCCCTCTCCCCCTGCACTCCCTCTCCTCTTTCATCAGATGATTTCATCTGCACATTCCATGATGAGAGAATGCAGAAAGAAATAGCCTTCAAGCAAACTAAGTGTGCAACACCTACTCAGATAGCCCAAGTACCTCAGTTTAAAACCCCAAAAGGCAGAAGATGTGACTGATATTGTACATATCCTTGACCTGTAGCAGACAGACATCATTCAATGCTGACTGTGAAAATAAAGGAAATCCATTTAGAAAAGGTGGATCTTTTTTGGAATATGAAAGCTTCTTTGGAGGTGCTAAAAATGGTGGCATTGTGATGGCAGGCAGTGCAGAGTAAATGCATGTTACCATGGAAATAGGAGAGGAGTAGAAACCAGACCATGCTCATTGAGTGCTGGTTGCAAATTTGTCTACAAGGCTGACATTAGAAGTTCAAGAGGGAAATGTTTATGTGTATTTTGGTCAGTATGGTTCATAGTGTGAAAAATTAAAAAAAATTTAAAAAAAGTTCACAGATCACTGACTAGGGATAGGACACTTAAAGAGATATTGCAGAAAAGATGCCTGCCTCCACTTTCAGTGCCTTGAAATGTGCCCATATCCTTCTGAGCTTTGGCTGGCAGTTCCCTGGAGAAATACTAGCTGTCTGTTGGCCAGTTGTCAGCTCACCTTTCACCTAAATTACTATGTATTTAAACACAAAACCAAGAAGAGTTGGAGATCAGATTCAACAACTCACCTACATACCTAAACCACATATAGTGGCCGATTAACCTACCAGCTTCCATATCTTTGGGAAATGAGAGAAAGCCAAAGTACCTGAAGGAAGCCCATGTGATCACAGGCAGAATTCGCAAACTCCACGCAAGACAACAGTGTCCCTGGCACTGTGAGGCAGTGCCTCTACTAGTTGTGCCACTATGCCTTATCATTCATTTCTGGATCTTAATGGCATTTTTAATTTAAATATATGTTTTAATTTGATTTAAATAATTACTTTGATTTTTTCTTAAATGTCTTTCAGTGGTATTTAAAAACACTCCAAAGACCTGTGGCAGGATATACTGCCGGAGGTCTGGTTACCACTCACAGCTCTTTCTTTTCGTGGTTTATAATTCCAGCTCAGAGGGTCAGCTCAGGCACAGAGGATCAATGTGGGTATATGGCCCCTGCAGAGAGCAGGCCCAATAAATGAGGACACTTGCCACGTGGTGGTCTTTTTATCAACATCATTCATATGGCAGTAGGAATAGGGGTGGACATGACTGCAGAATTCAAAAACATAAGGAGTAATTTAGCTCTAAAGGATGTCATAGCCAAAGGGTGGTAGTGGGGACGAGCTCCCACTGCTGCACAAATGTTCTTCATAACGTGCGACTCAAACAGCCTCTGACAACCAAGTTCAACTCCTGGCCTTCATATGCTCAGCAGAGCTGTTCTCACTGACAGAAGGGGCAAAGGCGGGTCGCTGGTGCCTTGAAACCAGTTGCTCCAGACAGATGGTAACTCATCTAGGAGAGTTTCACTAAAAGATCTATGTATAATACTATAATGATAACTTTAAGATGATTCTATTCATGGTCTTCTTGAGTATACATCCTGAATGCTAAGGCACCACTTTATTTCTCAGTTAAGAGTTTGCTTCCAAGTACCAATGCAACAGTGAAAACTGGTCAGCATTTCAGATCACATCACCTGACCACAGACAACTCTAATAGATTTATTATTTCTCATATTGATTAGGGGAATTGGGGGTTATGAGAAGTGGCAGGTTAATGGATCTGAGTCCACAGCCAGTTCACCCATTATTGTATTATGGTGGAGCATGCTCAACAGATCACCTATCTTACTTCAGCTCCTATTTCTTATGTTCTTATGAACTGATCTCCAAGATAATGAACTAAATTTTTATATAAATTATTCAGCTATTATGGAGTTGATACATTTTTTGCAAATTTACACTTTGCCTGAGTTTCAGAAGTATATGGGCCAGGATATTTTTTGTCCTAACACTGCTGTATCATTTAAATAACATCCTGTAATCCATATATCCCATGTTGAAAATATTTTAATCATGTTTGGGATATGAGTGGGAGCTATACACATTTGTCAACATCATGCTAAATGAGAAAGTATCTCACCTCCCCGTGTTTTTCCACATATCTCTGATCCAATTCTACCACCCTGTCTCCAGGGACAGTGCCAATCAAGTATGCTCAATGCACCTGTGTGAAGTTCCAAATGTACAAAGTACTGTGTGATCACAATCCAAACCTAATGCAAAACCAAACACATTGAGCAAAGTGTGGCTAAAGGCCTGAGTTTACCTTCGAGAGTTGTTGCTTCCTTTGTGCCCTGAGCCTGTTGCTGTGTTGTGTCAATGGCAAAGGTGGGGGCAACATTGAAGGGGGTTTCATTAATCTTCTCACTCCAGGTTGCCTCAGATGCTCTGTTAAGAAAAGAGAACACAAAATGAAAATGTGCCCTGTCAATTCTGCCACCTGTGAGTTGAATAAAAATTGTTACATAGCTGGTGATGCAAACTATACCTGCTCGCTTAAACCTTGAAATGCCTCCATCAGTCCAACACTTCAACACTTTATTTCAATGACTGAAAAATTATTTTCCACAGTGACTGTGTCTCTTCAGCACATTGTGTTTTAATTATTGATCGCTTCTGCAGTAAGTTATCCACTGAAGTACAGAAGGGACTCTCACAATGCCTTGGATTCAAGAGCTATGAACAAGTTCGTTGGATTAATTCCTTTGCTTGAACAATAACTGTGCTTCATAAAGTAATCAATCCACTGATGTTTTGAGATGATCTGAGCATCGTGAAAACACATTTATTTATTTCCCCTTTCATTCTTACATCACCTGTCATTTGACAGCACAAGATCACTTGCACTGGTTAAATCATTGCTTGGATGTATTTACAACTGAAGTGATAATTCAAACATGATATATAACAGGACAATCAGTAAATTATGGAACATTAGGACCTGCTGAATTTCTCCAGCACTTTTGTGTATTGCTCTACAACCACAGTATCTGCAGACTTTCCTGTGAGGAGAACTCTTCACTTGCCTGGATGAATCAAGCTTCAACAACACTCAAAAAAATAAATTCCACACTATATCCAACCAAGTCGGAAGGAGTTCATGAGAAGGTGCTGGTGCTTCACAAGGCGCAATCAACAGTTGTTCCAATTTCATTTGCTCCTGTTGACTGGGGGAAAGAAGCCAATCCTATTTTCAATGTAGAGGTCATGGTCATAATGAGGTTGGCATGATCGAGAGTGGACATTGGAAAGACACTAGTTCGGTGTGGACTAGAAGGGCCAAATGGCCTGTTTCCGTGCTGTAATTGTTATATGGTTATATGTACTATGGTTCCGGTCTAGATAGTCACTGTTCATTTGGCTTCTCACAACAATGGTGATAAGAGGAAGTCTCCAGTACATAATCATAACATTTATAAATAGGCCGACTCGTGATATGTGAGCCACCTTCATTGACAAGGCAGAGATAAGTTAATGATTTAAATAGTGTGGTTGACATGTTTTGAAAGACATGCTGCTTCTGTTCAAACATTACCCTCTTTATGCTTTTATTGTCTCAAGTTTTACTTAAACAACAGGTATCCCCTGAAAATGGCATATTTACTTCAACATATATTATGTATTGTAGCGGGTTGTGCATGAGCGCAGCAAAAAGACCGAGACAACAGGCTGAGAGCTCGAGTAAGACAACTGCTTTACTTTGAATTCCACGCTGCAGCCTTTAAGGCTGTGTCTGATCCCGCCCCTCGCATTCCGGAACTTGTGTCACACTGACCGGTCTGGACGGGAAGAGAAGGTCCTACGATGCCATCTTTGCTGCGGCTGCCCTGCTGACCGCGCATGACAAGCGGGGCCGGTTCGTTGCTACAACTATGTGCGTTACCCCAGTATAATCATAAAAATAAGAATGAAAAAAAGATGAAAAGTAACAAATGGCAAAATTGATTTTTCAAGCTGTGATTCAATGTGACTTAAATTCATCAGAGTTTGAAACATCCACCATGAATTCAAAGAGCATAAGTACATTCCAAAATGTAGTATGAACTTTTATTTGCCAAACTATATGTTCGCAAGAAGAAACTGTACAAAATGAAGAATGACAGGCAAAAGTTACAGTATTCATGCCCACTGCTACCTTATTTAAATGTGTAGCCCACTGTGTGGAACTAGAGAGACTTTCTCTGTTCTCAGCCAAGAAGCTCAATGACGAATTTCCATCACTGATTTGCACATATCTGAGATTCAAGAAGTAGCAAATCCTCTCAAAATGGTAAATTGTTCAGAGTGAAGTGTTTTGGTTATTCACATCAACAATAAGTTGACTGAGTTTAGACAGCTGTTTCTATTTTGGTGTACATATACATGTACAGCAGACACACGCGCGAGTCTGTGAAACCAAAATTAAAAACAAAAGCTTTTTGGTCAGCCTAAGTTTGAATGCAAACTGTACCTCTTTCACTCGATCTGTGATAGCGACCCATTGTGCCACGGACTGCTTCTTCTCTCTGCAGAATGCAGCCTCGCAGTATCGGTTCACAGCAGGTTTCTCAGCACCAACTTCATTCACTATGGCAGGACATGGAGCTGAGGCGCCAAATCCGCTGGCTGCCAGCTGCGCATTGGGTAACACCACTCCCAGAAAGACTATTTGCTTTGCACAGGACTTTAAAATGACAAAATGACGCAAAGTTGATTCAGTCAGACACAGTTTAGAATGAAGCCATCACGAGTTGCACCAGCACGGTAGTACAATGGAGCTGTAGTTGTTTCTGATTTTAGCCAGACAATCCATGCATTCCACAGAATGGGGTGCCTTATTTTTAAGCTTTCATTCATTAGGCTGAAAACTATGATTTCACAAATCAGAACTGAAAGAATTACTTTCACCATCTCTATTCAGACAATATTTATATTTAACCCTTATACTGAAGGGTTTATTGTGAGACTACAGCACTCACATAAAGAATCTTGTGATTTTTTAAATATCTGCATGCAAAAGTTGTAATTTATTGCTGCAGATGTAATATACTCATCTCTTCCAGAGTAAAGAGATGAGTTGATAGGAAGCTCTGAATGACTGTGTTCAGCTCTTTTGAACACTATGCCTGAACATGTAAAGAGCCCTTTCTTTGGCCTTGCATACCCAGAGGGCTTCTTTTATTTTAAAGCCCCTTCAAATGGAAGACTACAGTCTGTCCGGATCAGCAGCAGAAGGTTGAGCACTGTCACACCTCAGGGCTGTGTGCTCAGTCCGCTCCTGTTCACGCTACTGACCCACAACTGCATCGCCAGATCCAACAGAGTCATCAAATTTGCAAATGACACCACAGTAGTTGGCCTCATAAGCAACAATGATGAGTTGCCCCACAGAGAAGAGATGAAAAATCTCGTGTAAAGGTGCGAAACAAATGGACAAGACAAAGAAGATGATTGTGGATTTCAGGATGACCAGGGGTTACCATCCTTCACTCACATTAATAGCTTGGTAATGGAGAATAGACAGCACCAAGATCCCTGGAGCCCATTTAAGAGGTGACCTACTCTGGTCACATAACATCTCCTCACTTGTCAGGAAGGCACAATGGTGACTGCACTTCCTGAGAAGAATGAACCAGCCAAGGCTACTGCCCATCACTACATCAACTTTCTACAGGAGCTCTATTGAGAGTGTCTTGGCTGGCTGCATCACAGTGTGGTACAGTTGTTGTAGAGCATTGGATCAGAGGTTAAATGACAGGACCATAACAATGGCAGAGAGGATCTCTGGGGTCTTCCTCCCCCCCATGATCTACCAAGAGTATTGTTTGAAGAGGGCTCGCAAAACTGTTGAGGACCCCTACCACCCCATACACACCGTCTTCCAGGCTGAGAAACAGCTTCCCGTGTGAGGTGAGACTGCTGAACATAATGCATAGCTGTTTTCCCTGGAGTCATTAGATCTGGTTGGCCATGTATGATTTTGCAATCCTTAAACCCTGTCCTCTTGGATCTTCCTTCTACATCACTGGCTCTTGTGCTGCTCCCCATTAATCTTCCTCTCATAAAGTTTAACTCCTTCCAGATTAACCCTAACCTGGCTGAATTTCACTCCACTTTCATCACATGTCCATCACGTCCGCCTTGAGTAATTCTCTTCATGTTCCGTGCCTGTTCCACTAATACTCTTTTTTTTTTGCCTCTGAAGCACCTGACATTAATAGCATCCTGTTGAATGCAATTCACCTTTTTCCAGACTTTTACCATTACATCTTCAAGTAACTGCATACCCTTCCCCTTCTGCAATTTCTTTTAATATCTCATAACTCTCCAGTGTTTATTCTCCAGTCAAGACCACTTCATCCTTCCTCAATATTTACCAGTACAACGATTATTTCCTTTCTCTCATGTCTTTACCGAGCTTACCTTAACTATATTGACTTTATTTGCCTTTACTATCTCCTGTGGTAGCAAGTTCCATGTTCTCTGGGAATAGATGTTACCCCTGAATTCCCACTTAGATAATTTCACTACCACATCCAGCTTGAGAGGTCTGTCCTTTTTCAGATCTCATTCATAACCAGGGATTTTCTTCTTGCACCGCTCTGTAGAGAATCCTAGAGTCCTACAAGTAGAATCTTCCCAATCTGCACGAGGCTCCTTGTCTACTACTTCACCAACTGAGAAGCAATTCATTACAAATGCTGGAAGCAAAATCAGAAAATACTGGAAATACAGGTCAGGCAGCACGAGTGGACAAATAAATAATGTTTCAAGTCAACAATCTTTCATCTCAGTGAGGTAAAGTTAGAAAACACTGTTTTAAGTTGCAGGGGAGAGTTAAAAGGTTCTGGTGCAATGTTAATAAACTGAAACATTAATTCCCTCTTTCTCTCTCTCTCTCTATTGATGCTACTATCAGATATCTTTTCTTCAGAGGCTTTGTTAAACATGGCTTTGTCCATTGTTTTTGGCCTCTAAGATTAATTAATTAATACCCGCACCAACAATGCTTCACCTATGCTTGTTGATGTGTCCTAGGTCTGATTCCACCAGTGCTTCTGAATAGCAGCCTGATGTCACATTGATGGTGCAGCCCCTAGCCAGAGATATTGACTGAGTCACCCAAACTCACAAGATTTTTAAAAAATCCCTAAATCTAAAAAGTTAAAAAAATACCTCAAACAAACCATTTCTCATGATCAGTTATAAGGACTGAACGCTGCTGCAGTATTTGCACAGTTAATCAGAATGCTCATTATTATTGTGTCCCACCTTACACTGGTTGGCAAATTTCAAAAAGTGTGGGAAGCCCATGGATATGATGTTAACCTTAAAAATATGTTGAAGTATCAATCCAATTGAGCAAATATCATATGAGAGGGCAGTATTCCACTGCCAAAAGGACCGCATACTTCCTTATCAGCTTGTTAAATAAATAAGACAAACATTAAAGACAGCTCTCTAACATAATAGCCGCTTTCAGGTGGCCAGAATACCCCAACGTAAAGCCATCTAAAATACCTGAATGCGGCTGTTGGGAGGCCATCTGAAAGCGGGGAACCCTGACCCGAGGAGTACTTACTCAACCCTCCTCGGATAGGTGTATTCTCTGCTTTTGAGCGCTCCCCCTAGGCACCTGAAAGTGGGTGGGATTACAGTGACAGTCGATAGGAGCCGGTGTTTGCTCCGCGGCACCTCTCCCCGCTGCAGACTTTTCAGGTGCCAGAACAGTGCCGCCACCTGAATGTCGTTTCGCACACACCCGCAGCCGGCTCTACAGCCGCATTCTCCCAGCTATTCCACCTGAAAGCAGCTAGTGTCACATTCTTACCTTTGACTTCAGGCAAAGGTTCTATACATTGACATCAACAAAAGCTGATGGAAATGAAGGAAATAATTGTTTTTGTCTTTTTGATAAATTTCTCTTTTTTCAATATTTCTTTGAGATTAGAAATTTGCCGCAAAGGACAAAAAGAGGAGATTGCAATGTTCTGTTCCCAGGATGGAAAGGATTGTTATGGCCACTAGGTGGCAGGATATACCTCTGTGTGTACATCCATCTCAAACTCCGAAGCCTCCAACCAACCTTAAAAAACCCAAGGGGAATAACTACTGTAAGACAGAAAGAAAATACAGGCACTTGCCTGCTGTTTGCTTATGCCTTGACCAAGGGCTCTGGCCCGAAATGTTACTTACGCTTTATTTCCTATGGATGCTGTGTGACCTGCTGAGTTTCTCGAGAACATTTGTGCAGGGGTACAGTGCTGCTGGAGCTCTGGCACCTGCTTGTCGCCTTTTTGGTAAACTCTGGCACCTAAAAAATTAACACTGAACCCCTGCTTTTGTATACTGCACTACAACCATAGCATCTGTCGACTTTGCTGTTTAATGTCACTGATAGATACTCACTAACCTGAAAGGTTGACTTGGCTTTCATGTCATTCCCGAACCTGTCGGCATTTCCAATATTTTCTGTTTTGTTGTTAAATGCAGATTGCTTCACTTACAAAAACAAAGTAATTTTTGAAAATTAAGTTAATTTTCCTCTGGGAAATGGATCTTTTAAAAGATTTTTTTTGGATAAAAATGCATGTTATTACATTTTTGCACACTGTTGTTTTCAACCTAACTATTGTGTGAGGACAGAAGTAGAACAACAGAAGAAAGGCCATTTGGCCAATCTAGTCTATGTCATTGTTAATTTTCTACATGAAAATGTTGATTGAACATTTATCCATCCTAAGCCAGGGTAACTGGCACTTTCTTCTCAGCTGGCTGCATTCTTGCCTGTGAATCCAGAGGCTGCAGATTCTAATCCCTATCCACAGACTTGTGCATCTAATCCAGGTAGACAGAGCAATGGAAGTGCAACTGAAGTTCTATCTGTTCTCCTTGGTGAGGCAAAAGATTTATGCTCCATTCAGTCAATGACAAAGGATAGCTCACTGGCTAATATCTTAAAACATATGGAGCATGTCTGGCCCTCCCCTGCACCTGTGACTCCTCCCCTCAGAATCCCTATAAAGGTTGTGTTATGAACCAAGTGTAATGAGCAGCAATTGACAGTGTTTAATTTTAAAACACTAATTTTATTTCTAACTCTTAAATTATGGTCTTAACTTTTCAACTATGCTTAACACTAAATCTATCTCCAGCTATGCGCAGGTGTCTAGTGTGTGTTATACCCAAACCATTACAGTCCAGGCCAAAATCTCGCAAGTTACTTCAAAGTTCATTCTTTCATATTCAGTGTTGAAGTGTAGGCCTTTGAAATTTGATGCCCAGAATTAATGATAAACTGATGGAAAGATTGGAATTGTGGCTGAGACAGACTCATGAATTCTTGCGTTGCCTTTGAAGAAGTGTCCATCCAAATGAGCTGTGGTCACGACACTCCTGGTCCTTTTGTAGGCAAGACTCGATCTGGGCAGCCTCCATTAAGCTTCCAAGACCCTAGCATTAGTCTCTCCAAGTGACCTCCATTGTTAGTCACAATCAAAATGAAGCACTTTGCTTCCCAAAAGGCCCTCCTGGCACTGGTCAATCCACCAAAAAGGCCCAGTCATTCACAGAACATGTTTTGCTCTGAACTTCACAAAATGGCTGGTCACAAGAGCTGCTTTCAAAAGATGTTTTCTCTCCAGCAGTCAGAATGGTTCTCTTTACAAAATCACAGTGTCTTTGCAAATGTATCGAGTCTGGAACAGACTGTGACAAGCTTTCCCTCAGTTCTTCCAAAGTATTGAATTATTGCTGGGTTGTGATGATCCATGCGTGAAATGTTTACCGTGACCATTCAGTCCCTCCTGTCTATACTATCTCTTATGGTGATAATCCCATTTTATTAAAACAGGAGCTCGTAATAGCTGTTACGCCAAAACCCCTCCCAAAACCCATTAATCACAACTCTCAGCTAATGTGGTTAATCCATAGCGCTACAGAGCAATAGTGTGCTGCTGAAGAATTTGTCTTTTAAATAATCATTTTAGCTGCTGCATTTTCTACATTCTTCTTCTTTGGCTTGGCTTCGCGGACGAAGATTTATGGAGGGGGTAAAAAGTCCACGTCAGCTGCAGGCTCGTTTGTGGCTGACAAGTCCGATGCGGGACAGGCAGACACGGTTGCAGCGGTTGCAGGGGAAAATTGGTGGGTTGGGGTTGGGTGTTGGGTTTTTCCTCCTTTGCCTTTTGTCAGTGAGGTGGGCTCTGCGGTCTTCTTCAAAGGAGGTTGCTGCCCGCCAAACTGTGAGGCGCCAAGATGCACGGGTTGAGGCGTTATCAGCCCACTGGCGGTGGTCAATGTGGCAGGCACCAAGAGATTTCTTTAGGCAGTCCTTGTACCTTTTCTTTGGTGCACCTCTGTCACGGTGGCCAGTGGAGAGCTCGCCATATAACACATTATATAACATATAATGTATTTTCTACATTAGAAAATATGTAAACTTGGTTGGCAACTGATGGAAATACTGCAGAAAAGTAGAATTTGAAGGTTGGGGAAGGAAGGATGAAACCATAGGATTGTAAATCCTCCATAGTCTTGTGAATATACCACCACACACAATGGAGGGATGTTTGAGAATTGAGTGTCAAGAATTTTCACACCAGCAGCATATTTCATGTCTCAGAAAATATGAAAATATTGCAGAGGAGGTGGCATCTCTCAGCAAGATTTGCAACTATATCCATGACTTGGAGGACAATTTATAATAATTTCATCCCAAATTCAAGGCAGCCCTGGGATTAACAGCAGCTAAATTGTGCTTGGGCTTGACATGAATGATAAGAAAAATTCAATGATATTGTTAGAAATGTTCCTCAGCATATCTATCATGACGACAACCTTGATCATTGTTCATCTATTTTCTTTTGTAACAAACCTCCATTATTTAGAAGATAACTACAGATTTTTCATTCATTAGGATCATTCAATTGACTAGTGGGTTCTCTCTTAGACAAAGGACAGGATAACTTCCCTGTGCAACCTTAAGCAACCCTGCAAAATTGTGGCATTCCTACAACTCTGGCCTCTGTTACACCTTGCTTTTCACTGCTGCGGATGTGCCCCTGGTTTTCAAAGATGTAAGCTCTAGAGTTTCCTAAATCTATCAATCTTTTCTCCTCTGACCTTTCCTTTTGGTCACCTGTTTTAAAGCCTTTCAAGAGTCAAGTGCCATGTGATTATGTTCATGTGAACACACTCGGATGGGATGTTCAGCTGCAGGTAAATTGTGCATTCACAATGCAACCACCAGATGGTCCTATGGTCCCACTTGCTGATTAATCCAGGACCTGGAATTTATCAGGCTGTTCCTGACCTCAGGATGTCACAAATGCTCTTTCTACCCAATATGGTGTTTTGAGGGGAGGGGCTTAATTAAGAAATGTCATCTCTGCTGTGATGTTAGAAATGCCGCAGCCAATTTATGTACTACCACAAACATCAAAATGACAAAGTAATGATAATATATTTATTAAAAGCTTGCCTGAGAGTTGAGCATGAGCAGAACTCTAGGGAGAAAGGCGCTATTAGAATATTAATTTTTAATAGAATTTTAACAGGACAGTTATTAAAGTAAATGACAATGAACTCTTAATTACTATTTTCATTGACCTTTCTGCAGTATTTGCTTTAATGAATTCATTCTCTCATTCTATGCCAACTTACTTGGCTCTCACTAAGAGGCAACCAGTTGGTTACTTGCTGGGTTCGTCCTGCTGCATTTACTAATTATAGCGGCCCAATGCCCTCTGCCAGCCTTTCTCAGTCTATTATTCAACATATGCTTTTTCCCACTACTCCAACAAGCTGTTCAACAACCAGAAACAATATCTACCCAACCTCAGTGTGACAAGCACAGTTTAAAAAAGAGATTTACCTGCAGCAGTCAATTTCAATTAATCTTCAAATAACCATATTTTATGATCTTAAAGTGACACGCACTAAATTACAAACGGCTATTCGTCAGCAAAGGAACAAATGCATGGTCTCACACAGGAAAATTTGCAGATGCTGGGGTCTAGTGCAAACACAGAAGTGCTGGATTTATCTCCTTTGTTTACATATCTTTCTTCTTGAGTACAGTTAACAGTTGCTGACAAGTCGAAATTCTGTCTGTCCCTCAAGAAAATTAATCTCAGTGATATAATGTATGTACTCCAAAAATAAATTTGAATGAGACTTGGAAAATTACCATGTAAAAGACAGTCAACATTTCAGGCCTGAGACCTTCTCACAAGTGCTATAGTTTACTTCCCACCTTCCATAAATAGGTCAAGGGAAGATTCAAATAATGAAACAATAATGACCATGATAGATCCAAGTCCAGCAGTGATGCATAACTTTCTGCCGCAAAACCGGATAGACAGTAATGGTTCTTTTACATGAAGGTTGAAATTCCAAACCTCCTGAGAGGGCTTCAATGGTATAATTTCAACTGTACTCAGATGCTGGATTCCATCTGTTGTCCAGTTGTAAAGTGTAAATTTCCTGCAGTTTCTTAGTAGTTGCAGTGGGAAATTTAAGAACTGAATCTACCACACCATGTTAAATCTAGTGCTCTGTGATTTTGATCACACAGTGACAGGTAATTTTCATAGAGTTTAACTAGTTGTTCACTTAAATGTATTTAAAGGGTATTTAATTGTTTTTGTTTCCGATTATTATTTCTTTCTCAAAATCTCTAATTAATTTTGAATAAAGTAAATATTTTTCAGTGCCTGTGAATGTACATTTAGCTGGTGAACCATGATTTTAAGAAGGTTCATTCCATTAAAATTACATGAGTTATTTCATCATAGATTTTGTAATTTTCAAAACCCTCAGATGAATTCTTTTCAAATTGGACTGAATACAAACACGGCCTGTCCCTGAATCCCAGCACAACCCAGAATTACCTGCACCCAACTCAAAGGCCGTGGGGCCAGATTCAATGTCAACTGTTAATAGGGACAGGCTTGCTCTTTGCTCTTGTTAATCTGCTTGATGTGAAATGTATACCAGTGAGAGCTGTGAACTCGACCACCATTACAGCATTATTTATGACAACCAACTGCTGTCCATGGAAGATGCTATTCTGTCAAAATACCCATACAGAGCAATAATGAATGGAAGATTCAATTATTCCTGTGGAAAACCAGGTTACAAATCCAATTCAGTCTGATGGAAAGGACTTTTTGACTTTGTTTGGTGATAATAAAATGTTTACAATGAGTTGCTAGTTTGTTTATATAACTTTAACTTTCTTTAAAGGAAATAAAAATGGAGGGGGGGGGACAAAATGGATTGCTAAGCAGCTATGGAGCAAAACGGGAAAGTCTGTAGTAAAAACACAAAAATGTTGGAGGAACTCAGCAGGCCTTGCAGTGTCCATTGGAGGTAAGGATATTTTACCGACATTTTAGGCCTGAGCCCTTCATCAAGGTATAAGCAAAAATCAGGCAAGGATCTTAATTAGAGATGAGAGATTAGGGGGGAAGAATGGTAGGGGGTGGGGGAGTCCAGGCTAACAGACAAAAGGTGTTAATTATATACAAGATGAGAGGTGAAAATTGATTTTGCCACTGTGAAAGGAGGCAGACAGAAAGGGAAAAAGAGAGAGACAGAGCGAGCGGAAAGGAAACAAAGGCATGCAGATAGGGGAGGATGGTTTAATGGAAATCATAGAATTTAGTCAGAGGGTGGCTAGATGGAAAATGAGGTGGTCTCAGTCTGGCAGTGCATGAGACCGTGGACAGACACATCAGCAAGGGATTGGGACAGGGAATAGAAAAGGGTGGCCTCTGGGAGATCCACGCTATTGTGGCGGACAGAGCCAAGAGGATGGAGATTAATTTGGGCAGCATGGGATCATGGCCTGAAAAGTGCTGTTTGTCTAAATTTATTAAAAAAAAACCTTAGCAATGAGCTCAGGCCTGAAGCATTGGTTATACAGCGTTACTTCCTATGAACATTACAATATCTGCTAAGTTCCTCAAGATTTTGTCTTTTTACTAAGCCACAATCATCAGTTTTACATTAGTATAAGCAATTCAACATATCCCCTGTGGGATGAAATTCTTTTGTATTCACAGGTACAAACACTGTCCCTTCACTTCATATTGTTTGGAACAAATTAGGAATATGGCCTAATGAGATCATAGGGCAGTAGGTATGAGACGTATAAAAATGAACCCACCATAGCGTTGAAGCAAAACCATTCTGTGGGTAGATAATGTGGATTTGCTAAAGCTAAAGATGATAATTCACAGTGGGGATGCTTAATGCTGCCACAGGGCACAGAAGTGCAGTGAAATTCCATTCCCCTTCCACAACTTGATGATCAAAAAAACCCACAAAGTGTTGTGAGAGAGGGAAACACTTAATGCACCTGAACTTGTGTTATACAAAATAGCAAAAGACTTTAATTCATATTTAAGTAATCTTACAAATTAAATCTTCATGGCTCATGTCAAGAAACTCAAGCTGGTATAAGCTAAATTGGGAATTGTTCATGTGCTCAGTTCTAAAGTTACCTTTTGTAATGTATTAATGATGAAAACTGCCACATAAATTACTTTTTACATTGACCTTGGCAATATTTATAGTGATTTAAACATTGATGTATTGTCTGACACCACTTAAATACTCAGCACAAGCATGTAATCTGATAACAGGAAATCAGTTTTAACACTGGTTTACAGACTAAGGAATTGATTTATACTATCAAGTTGCTGCTCATATTTGAGTAAACATACATTTCCTGTCATGAAGAAGTGGGGAGTCCCTCCAAGGCCACCAATGAGATATATTACTGCTCTGTAAACAAAAATGGCAGCTTACAGTGACGACTCTTTGTGTACAGTTCTGATGGGAATTATTGCTTATTTCCATTCAGAACTATTGAATCTCAAACCCATAAACATGGGAAAGAATTTACCTGTGAATGAAGATGTCCTAAGATCGCTAGCAGATCTCGCAATTGACAGAAATGGCAAACCCTGTTGGACCATGGTAGCTTTAAACAGCCAATGCACAGGCAAGTTAAACACTGCGGGAGTTTCAAACAGCCAGCGAATGGCCCATTTAAACTCCACGGGAGTTATGAGCAGCTGGCACACAAGCCATTTGTACACCGTAGGAGATTTAAAGAGCCTGGGCATGGGCCATTTGTAGACCATGGGAGATTGAGCGGCTGACCCATGAGCCTTTTAAAGAAGTCCCAGTCCAGCTCCCTGACTTGGAACATCTGGCGAGCAAGGTAGTCCATTCTACCTGCTGAGGAAGTTCATCATCATCATCCCAATCAAAGTGTACATTCCGCCCCAGGCTAATATCAGGCTGGCACTAGAGGGATTAACAACCACAAGACAGCACATCCTGATGACATGGTAGGGAACTTCAATCAGACCAACCTGAAGAAGTCTCCAATGAATTACCACTAATATGTCACCTGAGAGACCGGAGTAGCAACATATTCAACCACCGCTACACCACCATGAAGAACACCAACTGAGCCATCTCACGTCAGCACTTCCGCAACTCTAATCACCTGGCTGTACTTCTACTCCAGATGTACAAGCAGAGACTGAAGACCACAGTACCAGTGGTGAAGATGGTGAAAGTATGATTGAGGGAGGAGCAGGTGCACCTGCAGGATTGCTTTGAATCAGTGGACTGGACAATATTCAAGGACTTATCCTCAGACCTGAATGAATATGCATCAAGCGTCACCAACTTCATCAAATCCTGCATGGATGTGTGTGTGGGCTGGTGGTATATCTAACCCTAACCCAAATAGCACTTACGGCATGCACTGAAATCACCCCTCCGTTAAAAAAAATCACACATAAAGTTGACAGTTGGGTGATTCTCATACACAATTGGTTGGCGCTAACCGCTACCTTGACCGTGCTGCCCAACATATCTTTGTAAATTTCACGTGTTGCGTTGTAATTTATTAAAAATGAACCAGTGGATTAATTCCCAGCCAAGTCCCTAGACTGAGCTTTAGTAAGTGAAAGGTCCCCCCCCCCTCGCTCTTCCCTCTCTAATGGGACCCTCCATTGCAAACCATGCCACACCACGTTGAAGTTTATTATTCCCAGTCACCAAGACATGAGATGGTCCAGGCTCCAGCCCATGTTCAAGTGACCCAAGCCTTGTGTTTATTACCTGTTGTTTCCAGCTGGAAGCTGCAGCCTCCACAGGCAAAATGGCCCTCTTCCTTACATATAATCCCCCATGCATCTGGAACTGCATATGGATAATGAAGACAGCCATTGCTCAGTTTACCCATGCCCAGGAGTTTGTGAATATTTCAATTCAAAAATTAAAAATCGCAGACAGAATATATACACTTTGATTAGGAATGCATTTTAACAATCTGTTCACTCACAAGATGACCAGTGCCTGTGCATCAGATATTTAACCATGTGAAAATACATTTTTAAAAATTGCTTTGCACATGTAATTATTGCTACTTGTTATTAAAAAGCCTTTTTATAACAATAGGTATCTCCCATGATAATCAGCTTCTTGCACTCGCACTCAGAAACACTGGAAATGCAAGTGTAGACAGCGGGAGAGGTGACAACACCCTTCCATTCACCCAGCGCCTCAGGCAGACTGCTTGACTACACACAGCACCGCAAAGATGCCAAACCCTTGTCAATAAGAGAGTAGGAGGCAATGCCAGCGACTGCCAGGGCACACAGATCGAGCTTGGTGATGATGGCCTGGCTCTCAGGCAGAAGCAAAGGATGGCTGTGACCTGACCAACACTGGAACTAAGACCGAGTTCCGCAGTGGGACACACATGTGATGGCCCTTGGCCCCTACATAACCAGCAGCATGCCGGACTGCGGCACCCTGAACCATCCCCAAAATCAATCACCGTGGGAGCCCTGGGTGGTGCCACCCCTGGGTAGTGATGGGTATGGGCTGCTAAGCAAATCAAACCAAAACACCCTCCTGGGAGTAAAATTCCAAAGTCTGCAGACACTGTGAAACAATGCTGGAGAAACTCAGCACAGCAGGTTAAAACAGTGAGCAAAAATATTGGGCGGGCGAGGCAAGGATAGTGGCGTCCACCTTTTAGTGACGCCCAGGGCTGCTTTACCCTAGATACACCAATGGTTTAGGTCCACGTTCACAAACTGGGAGTTCCCCAACCATAAACCTTGCAATTTAAGGCTAGGGATCCAGATCTCTACAAGAAGTCCAGGTATGACTTGCAGAAGGCCATCTCTGAATCAAAGTGGCAATTCCAGAGGAAGCTAGAGACAGATACACGCCAGCTATGGCAGGGAATGCAGGCCATTATAGCCTACAAAATGAGGGTGAACATAATAGGTGGCTGCGATGCTTCACTACCCAATGAGCTGAATATTTTCTATGTCTGCTTTGAGAAGGAGATCAACAGTGGCCTCGAGAATCCCTGCAAAGGCTAGGAACCTGTGTTATATGTTTCTAGAACATCATTCATGAAGGTGAACCCTCGCAAGGCGACAGGCCCTGACGACGTACCTGGCAGGGTACTGAAAACCAACCAGCCAGAGTGTTCACGGACATTTTCAACCTCTCATTACTGAAGTCAGAGGTTCCCACCTCCTTCAAAAGGGCATCAATCATCCCAGTACCCAAGAAGAGCAGACTGAGCTGCCTCAATGATTATCATTCGGTAGCACTAACATCTACTGTGATGAAATGCTTTGAGAGGGTGGTCATGGCCAGAATTAACATGTACTGTACCTAGGCAGAGTTCTGGACCTCTGCAATTCTCCTATTATCATAATCACTCTACACCAGACACAATATCACTGACTCTCCATTCACCTCTGGATCACCTCAAAAACTGCTTTTCTTCCTTCAACACCATTACTCCCTCAGTGCTGGTCAAGAAGCTACAAACTGAAGGCTTCTGTACCCACCTCTGCAACTTGATCCTTAACTTTCTCATCAGAAGACCACAGTCAGTACAAATTAGAAAGAATGTCTCCTCCTCCCTGACTATCAACAGATGCACACCTCAAGGATGCGTGCTCAGTCCACTGCTCTACACACTCTACACCCATGACCGCATGTCTACGCACAATTCAAATGCAATCAAAATTGCTAATGTCACCACATTTGTTGGCAGAATCACAGGCAACAATGAGGAACTGTACAGGAGGGAGATAGATCAGCTAATTGAGCAGAGTCCACCAACAACTTTGCACTCAGTTAGCAAAACCAAAGAGATGATTGTGGAGAACACGAACCAGTCCTCATCAAGGGCTCAGCAGTGGAAATGATCAAGAACTTCAAATTCCTGGATGTCGACATCTCCGAGGATCTGTGCTCGAGTCTCCATGTCAATGTAATCATGAAGAAGGCTCTCCAGCAGCTATACTTGGTGAAGAGTTTGGTATATTACTGAAGACACTCAAAAACTTCTACAGGTGTTCTGTGGGAAGCATTCTGGCTGGTTGCATCACTATCTGGTACGGTGGTATCAACACTCAGTACAAGAAAAAAACTCCAGATGGTTGTTAACTAATTCCTTGATATCAAGGGTACAAATCTTCACTCCATCGAGGACATCTACATGAGGTGGTGTCTTAAGAAAGCAGCCTCTTTCCTCAAGGACCCCCACCACCCAGGCCATGGCCTCTTCACTCTGCTACCATTGGGAACAAGGGACAGGAACCTGAAGACAAGCACTCAGTGGCACAAGAACAGCTTCTTCCTTGCTGCCATTGGAGTCCTCAATGAACAATGAACAATAGACACTGCCGAACTTTGACTTTTTCTTGCACTTTTTTATTGATTTTGTCAGGTGGTTTATCTGAATGTTTGCATTCTGATGCTGCTGTAATAAATTCTGATTCTGATCATTTCTTCACTTACCCAGTGGCATGAGCCCTGTGGAGCTCTTGATTCTGGATGCATGATAGGTGGGAAGTATGACTGGGTTGCATACCTGTCACACTGTAATGCAGGTGTCCCAAGGTGAGCTTGAGGAAAATGGAAACCTCCCTTGGGGCATAAGGGTAAAAGCTCACTTGATCTTGATTTTCAGTATGAATCAGACTGTGAAAGCGGAGCCTCACAATCATTTTGAACTTTTTGGTTTCAAGCAGGAGGTGTCAGAAAAGGTACCGCAGGGATAGTCGGCTTGTGGCAGCCAACCATTCATAGCAAAGTTGCACTTTGACCTTTCTATCATTGTGAAGCAGAATTCACCAAGCGTTGGATTGTTTACCCACTAACAGGGAATGTGATCTGGGTTTAGACATCATGAGACAGGTGAGTTTTACCTTATTGTGTTGTTGCACTAGTAACCCTTCTCAAGTATGAGAGGAACTGTAGATTCAGACATTTGGTGGTTGTGCTTGGCTGAACAGCCAATGGTCTGAAGTTAGCATCTACAGGATTTGTACTGAATGTGGCGGATCGCTGATTGGCCTGGGATATCGTCTGCCCTGTGGGGCCTGTGGTATAAAGTAATCCCAGTCTGAGTGGTCTTAGTCAGAGTAGTTCCAGCCTGGAGTGTGGACAAACAGGAACTGCATGTTCCTGGGGAATTTAGTGCCAAAACTGAAAGTCATCCTTTGAGCCAAACCCTTCGTTGGCAAACCATACAGAGGGTTTACTGGCCTCCTCTCAGTGGCTGCAGACCCCAAACACTTCCCTTCTCAGCCCCAGCCATGCCTATGTTCTTGGGCCCAGCCCGTCAGATCATACCGGGGTCAGGTGATGAACCAGAAGGAAATAGGATGGCAGCAGTGAGCACTAGCTGTCAATCAAAACCTGGGGGTGGGGAGCAGGAAGGGCGTTGCACTGCACTTGCTGTTTTCTTGGCACGGAGTACATGATCTCGCGAGGATCCCACCACACTGCTTTCTTCCTCTCTTAGGTGTAGAGAGGTTGACGGTGGTGGAGTGCAATGTCAGACATGCCTCATCTGTCTGGAAAATTAAGCAGCGCAGCTCCTCACCACCACTCCCCCACCACTCCCCCCCCACCCCCATTCTTGTCAGCAGTCTGGCCAGCTGTTTGACATTTGGGATCTGGCTCTGTTTTTCCTTCCCCTTTGGTTTGAACCCTGGCTAAACTCCCTCAGTGGGATGGCACCTCCTACCATGCCTGGTTCATGAATTGCTTGAGTTGGACTTGGTGACACTGGTGGAGTTGTTTCATGAGTTTGTACCCTCCAGCCTGGACGGAACTTGATACATGATCTGGATGGTTTTTGATTAATGATTTAGTCCCCTACTCTAGTCCTTGTGCACCCAAATTCAACTCCAACTTGATCTATATATTTGCTGATAACATGAACATTGTTGGCTGAATAACTGGAAATGATGAGTCAGAAAATGGGATGAAGACGAAAATCTGGTTGCATGGTGGCTGAACAACAATTTTATTCTTAGTCACTGAGACCAAGCGACATACTGTTGATTTTAGGACAGAATGACAGAGGGACCCATACCTGTTTGCATTGGTGGGAAGGAGGCAGAGAGAGTCAGAACCTTCATGGTCCTGGGAGTCCATACATCAGAAGATTTTTTCTGGAGCCAGCACATCAAGGCAACTGTGAAGAATTCACACTAACGCATCTACTTTTTAAAGATTCTGAGGAGATTTGTCATGCCGTCAGATACTATTTCAAATTTGTATAGATACACGGTGGAAAGTATACTGACAGGTTGCATCACAGTCCGGTTTGGCAAATCAAGAGCCCAGGAATGCAGAAGGCTGCAGAAGGTAGCAAGTATAATCAGGTCCATCATAGGCTCTGACCTCCCATTCACTGCAGATGTGAAGTGCTGCCTGATACCTTTGGGAAGAAGGTACAGAAGCCTGAAAACCAGCAACTCTTGGTTCAAAAACAGTTTCTTTCCAATGGACATCGGACTCTTGACCCTCCCCTTGATATACTCATCATAGACTCTGCACTATTGCAAGTCAGTTTTGTGCACCTGAATTATTGTGAATATTATCTGTCTTATGTATTCATTATTTCTTTTAACTTAATTCAAATAGTTTACTATTTTAATTTTTCTCTATAAGCGACTGTTCGGCTGCAGAAAGTAAAAGTTTTGGGCATATGTACATTGTATGATGTGTATCACAATAAAAAGGAGTCTCAGAGCCAGCATCACCAGGCTAAGGAAACAGCTTCTTCCCATGGGCAGTGAGAATGCTGAATGACCAAAGGAACTGTTCGCACTAACCATCTGAGACTCTTGTATGTACCAATCTTTATTATTTATTTGTACAGATGAAATATTTGTCCTGTATACCATATGTATTATTTGCCTGTATGAGTTATGTCTAGTTGTATGTCTGCATGTTTCCACCGAGGACTGAACAACATTGTTTCGTCGGGTTGTTCTTGTACAATCAGATGACAATAAACTTGACTTGAAAGTCATTACCCTATTACGATGATTCATTGTCACTGATAAAATTCTGCTGAACCTGAATACCATAGGTTTCCTCTTGTCCACACTTGTCTTAAAAGTCATGTGCACCCCAGTTAAGGGCATTAGGGCACAGCAGGCCTTAGCTATACCATCAAATTCAACAAATGTCTCTTAAATGCTGGGAATGGAGGCATGCATTTGTCTACATGACTGGGTGCAAAACTGGTACAAGAAGAGCCCATATTTATTTTTGATGAAGTTTTAGAGGCGCTGATACATGAGGTGAGAAGTGTTCTTTCATTTAGGAAGCAAAGTAATATTAAGGAAAGGTGCCCAACATTATTGAACACTAGTGTAAGAAAAAAACAATACCATAAGCCTAAGTCCTGGCTAGAAGTGTAAAGATTCACCAAAACTACCAAAAATTTTACTCTCTCTTTCTACTGTTCTTTATTCAACCCAGCAACATCCAGAACTTGTCAATGGTAGTTCGAATGTTATTTTCTCAGGTGTAAAAAGTGGATACATTAAAACACACAAAAGGCACCCATGCATGTCGGACCAATGTATAAATATCATATTTCAGCTTTGAGATAAATTGCAGACCTGAGCTTTGCTATTAATACTAACCAAGACAGAGTGTCATTTTTACAGTGCTTTTGATGGCCTTGGAAACACCAAAACTTTGCACAACTAATTCAATATCTTTCAAAATGTGTTCCTTCCAGTGACTTGTGAGTTGGGAATTGGACCACCAATCTTTTCACAGTAAGCACAGCCAATTGTCAATGTGATAATGACCAGAGAGTCACAATTTAATGATTAGATGAAGTGCAAGGTACTCAGCAAGGTACCAAAGAGAAGTCTCTCTCTCTCTCCCTGTTCTTTGATCTGCATCATGGGACCTTTCTCTTCCAGCTAGTTTTAAAGTTTCAACAAAAGCTGGCACATCCAACAATTCAGACCATCTTGTATGTACTTGATGATACAGTTCCAAAGACAATTCACCAGTTGTTTCTGTTTGGATGTTGACTTTCTGCCAGATGATTCTGAAACCACTGCACCTATATAACTATTCATTGAATAACAGCCTGGCCGGAGAACATCAGTTGGTAACTGAATCATAAGGAGTTTATAAGCATGAATATACTGCTAAAACAATTAGGTCATTCATGATAGTAGGATGAGGTGCATTCCCATTTCTGACTTTTTTCCCCTCAAATTCTCATCAACACCCCAAAATTCTACAATCTACCAACCCATAGGTCATTGGGAGGTGGAAGGGAATTGGAATTCATGGGGAAACCCATGGAGTCACAGGAAGAATATGTGAACTTCACACCAGAGTTAAGAAATAAATCTAGGTAACTGAAGCAGTGAGGCAACAGATGTACCAGCTATCCCACTGTGCCTTTCTGTAACACAGATGGCAGTCTCTTCAATCTGAGGCACCTGCAAGCTCACACCAAGACACAAGAGCAACTTGTCCGTGAACTACTCTTTGCAGACAATGGTGCTTTAGTTGCCCATTCAGAGCCAGCTCTTCAGCGCATGACGTCCTGTTTTGCGGAAACTGCCAAAATGTTTGGCCTGGAAGTCAGCCTGAAGAAAACTGAGGTCCTCCATCAGCCATCTCCCCACCATGACCACCAGTCCCCCCCCCCCCCACATCTCCATCGGGCACACAGAACTCAAAACGGTCAACCAGTATACCTACCTCGGCTGCACCATTTCATCTGATGCAAGGATCAACAAAGAGATAGACAACAGATTCGCCAAGGCAAATAGCGCCTTTGGAAGACTACACAAAAGAGTCTGGAAAAACAACCACCTGAAGAAACACACAAAGGTCAACGTGTACAGAGCCGTTGTCATACCCACGCTCCTGTTTGGCTCTGAATCATGGGTCATCTACCGGCATCACCTACGGCTCCTAGAACGCTTCCATCAGCACTGTCTCCGCTCCATCCTCAACATTCATTGGAATGACTTCATCACCAACATCGAAGTACTCGAGCTGGCAGAGACTGCAAGCATCGAATCCATGCTGCTGAAGACCCAACTGTGCTGGGTGGGTCACTTCTCCAGAATGGAGGGCCATTGCCTTCCCAAGATCATGTTCTATGGGGAGCTCTCCACTGGCCACTAAGACAGAGGTGCACCAAAGATGAGGTACAAGGACTGCTTAAAGAAATCTCGGTGCCTGCCACATTGACCACCGCCAGTGGGCTGATATTGCCTCCAACCGTGCATCTTGGCGCCTCACAGTTCAGCGGGCAGCAACCTCCTTTGAAGAAGACCGCAGAGGCCACCTCACTGACAAAAGACAAAGGAGGAAAAACCCAACACCCAACCCCAACCAGCCAATTTTCCCTTGCAACCGCTGCAACCGTGCCTGCCTGTCCCACATCGGACTTGTCAGTCACCAACGACCCTGCAGCAGACGTGGATATACCCCTCCATATATCTTCATCCGCAAAGCCAAGCCAAAGAGAGAGACTGTTTGTACACTGGTTTCAATTCACCAACTTTCAGGGGGCTTCTCCAGGTATACCTTATTCTCAGTTGTCTTTTGTCTCCTGTTGATGGAGAATCTGCACTGTTTGCTGTTCTTTGCAAAGATTCCAGGACCAAGTCAAGTCAAGCTTTTTGTCATCTGCTTACACAAGTACAACCCGATGAAACAACGTTCTCTGGTCCTCATTGCAAAACACGCAAACACACAACCAGACATAACACACATACAAACAATACATATGCAGGACGCATTCATAAACCCAAGTAAATAAATAAATATTGTTGTGCAGATATGAGACTCTCAAATGGTTAGTGTGAGCAGTTCCTTTAGTCATTCATTGTTCTCACTGCCATGGGAAGAAGCTGTTCCTCAGCCGAGTGGTGCTGACTTTGGTACTTCTGCATCCATTTCCAGATGGGTGCAGGTGAAAGATGCTGTGTGCAGGTGGAAGGGGTCCTCAGTTATTTTGCATGGTATTTTTCAGACCCTAGGTGAACAAATCTAGGTTTGGTACTGTGATCATGCACTGGGAAACTTCAAGGTTGATATGTAATGCACAATTAGTCCAAAACTTGAAAAATATACAAAGATATGATGAATACTCAATGAAATATTTCATTAAAAAGGAACATGGCTTTTTTACCTTTAATGAGAAATTCTAATTGGCCACTGTTAATAGAAAATCATCAATTGTTACATCATAGAAACCATTCATTTGACCTCTCAGGTCTGCAGAGGGATCTTTCTCTGCCCATGACACCTCATTTAATTCCACCCACCTGATTCCTAGTCATACACTTCATTTTCATGCAACCATCTAATATTAAATGGAGGTCCTGAGCCTAATATGAAAGGACAGTGAAGTAAATCAACACTGTCCCTAATTATAAAGTACATGCACACAATAATGTTTACCTCTAGGTTGGGACTGTAGTTTTTGTATGGCACATTGGTGAAGTTCGTCTATACATGGTGGTCTGTTTGAAGAATGAAATAGCTCTTCCTGCTGATGCCATGGAATTTGGAAGTGGACTGTTAGCTTACTCTCCCTGTCCAGGTTTGACACCGCTGAAACACAAAAACACCAAGTTAGTTCTCATACTGTACGCCCATTGTTATGATGCATTCAGCAATAGAAAGACTAGTTAACAAAACAAGATTCTGGCAGATGGAGTATAATATTGGTAAATTAAGAGCGATTTTCTTTGGAAGAGACAATCAGATTATTGTCTAAATATTGAAAGATTACAGCATGCTGTTGTGCAGAGGGAGTTGGGAGTGCTTGTATAAGAATCACAAAAGTTTGATTTGCGCATGTAATCAAGATGACAAATGAATTGTTGGCCTTTATTTTTAGAGGGATTGAATTTAAGAGCAGGGAAATTCTGCTGCACCTGGAGTACTGTGTATAATTCTGATTTCTTTACCAGGAAAAGTACACACTGGCTTGAAGGTGGTGCAGAGGAGGTTCACCAGGTTGATTCCAGAAATGAGGGGTTTGGCCTACGAGGAAAGAATTCCAGTACTTACTGGAATTCAGAAGAATGAGAGGGCATCTTATGGAAAGATAAAATGATGTAATATAGAGGGAGAAAGATTACAACTAGGGTAAATAGCCTTGAGATTTAGAGTAGTAGATTTAGGATTGGCACTCTCCTAAATAGACACCACATTTTATCTCCTAAATAGACACCACATTTTATCTCCTAAATAGAGACCACATTTCTCTCAGGTTTGACTTCCAACCTATGCCTTATAATCTGATCTTCAGCCAGTGGGAGTGCTTCCATGTTCTAATTATTCCTGGGGTATGGTGGGCTGGGAAGGTGGAGAGATTTCAATATATCTGATCTTTCTTTCAGTAAAGAATGTGCACTGGTAATCAGCATAACAAATCTTATGACAGGTTGAGTAGCCTCTGTCAGTGCTGTAATCTTCTTTGATTCTATATTTGGACAGGGATGCAGGCCAGGTAGAACGATAAGTAAATGGGAAAAAAAAGTGAAAATAAATGTATTGCATAACAAATGTAAAACGTTATATCAGTGGTTATCAACCTTTTTCTTTCCACTCACATACCACTTTAAGGAATCCCTCTGCCATTGGTGCTCTGTGATTGATAAAGGATTGCTTAAGGTGGTATGTGAGTTGAGAGTCACTGCTCTAGACCCAATTGTGACTGAAATATTTTGCTTGAGAAAAATTGTCATTGGCCCATTTCCTTTGGAGTTATGAAGCCCTACACATGATGAATCAATTAGGTACGATTAAAACAATGGTTTTCAACCTTTTTCTTTCCACCCACATACCCATGTGAGTGGAAAGAAAAAGGATGAGAACCACTGCATTAAATAATTTTGACTGAATGTTTCTTCCTTAATTATCATTAATTACAGATTTTCTCTAACACTAAATATAAAATGTTCCAACTAGTTAAGGTTTTGAATGAATTATGACCTCTTGTCATAAGGCAATAAATAATAATAGCCTGATCATAAGTATTCACAGAAGGTAGAGAAATGCAACTCAAACTACTATTGGCATAAATAAAGCAATTGTCACTTACAGAGATAATTAAATGTTCAACCATTAGCTTACAATACCTGTCCCATAATAATTCTTTATCCATCAATTTGAAACATTCCATAACTATCCCATAACAATTCAGCAAAAAAAACCCCAACTGTCCCCTATTAACAATGGGAAGGAAGTCAGGGAAAATCCCAAAAAGTACTTTTATTGCAAATCAATATGTGCAATTAAGGCGCAGACCCTTGCAGATTGCAGTTTTATAATTTGCAGGTCATCAAATCTGTTGATGAGATTCCTTGGTGTCTTCAATTCATAGAACATCACAATTTGGGATTGAGTCACAAAGTTCTAACTTAGAACTCGAGCCTGTTTGTTAAGGGGTTGGTATTAGCTGTGATTCAACAGTTAATGTTCTCATGTCTTAGTCAGTGTATTGTAGATTCATGCCCCATTCCAGATATATAGTGTCCTCCATAATATTTGAGATAAAGACACTTTTTTCCTTTACTTGCCAGGTGTTCCACAGTTTTCAATTTGTAATCAAACAATTTACATGTAATTTAAAGATGTGCATACATTTTGGTTTGACCATGTAGAAGTTTAAGCACTTTTTATACATAGTTCCCTCATTTCAGGGCACCATAATGTTTGGGATATTTGGCTTCATGTGTGATTGTGAGTACTCAGGTATGTTTAATAGGTTAATTGGTGCAGGTATAAGAGAGCTAGGCTTGTTTCTAAGCTTTTGATAATCTTTGGTGTCTGTTGTTGTTATTTTTCAATACGAGGACCAGAGTTGTGCCAATGAAAGTGAAATAAGTCATTATGAGGCTGATAAACAAGAACAGTAAGATACATCACCCAAACCTTAGGATTACCAAAATCAACAGTTTGGATCATTAAAAAGAAAGAGTACTAGTGAGCTCAATAATCACAAAGGGACAGGCATTCCAAGGAAGACCTCCACTGCTGGTGACAGAAGAATTCTCATCATAATGAAGAAAAATTCCCAAACGCATGTCCAACAGATCAGAAGCACACTGCAGAAGTTGTGGATATTTCAATGACTACTCTCCGCAGAAGACTTCATGAACAGAAATACAGAGCTACACTGCAAGATGCAAACCATGGAAAGGTGGTATGCTTTGGATCTTGGATAGTTCCTTCTCACCTCCACACTTAGCTCTTGCTATCATTCTGATACAGGTTAATCTTGGTCCCATCTGTTCACAAGACCTTTTTCCAGGACTCTGCAGGCTCTTTTAAATACTGCTTAGTAATCTGTAATCTGGCCATCCTTTCTGTGGATAATTAATGGTTTGCATCTCTGGTTTCCCCCAGAGTCACCGAGTATCCATAGATTTGCATCTAGCACCCCTGTAGCCTCTGCAGACACACAAGAGTCCATTCCAAACCATAGGCAACCCAAGCTCCAGATCCAAACGTCCGATATGATTAGGAACCCTTCAGCACACTTGGCCCCTCTCACATCTCAGATTTGATACTTGGTGCCCTTTCAGCCAGTTTGAGCCATCTCTAGCAGTCCACAATCTGCTGCGAGTCCCCTGACTGCAGACTCCAGCAGCCTGCAGCCTCCGTGGGTTCCTTGCCTCGAGTCACCAGCAGCCTTTGTGGTTCTTTCAGCTGCAGAACTCCTCACTAGTCTGTTGCTGTGGCCACCATCCCATTGCTCGTCTCCTCTGCCTCTCCTCATGGGGGGAGGGGGGGTGTGGTCTTCCCATTTTCTGGTGCCCTGCGCCAGTCCTCTTCTTCCATTGAGATTGCTGCCAATCACAGGCACTGCTATCTTGGCACAGACCCCCCACCCCCCCCCAGTTGTGGGATTTTAAATAAAACTATTGTTGGCTCCTTTAATGGGCCATTCAAATCCTGAATGGAGTTCTCGGCAGTTGGATTTGTCAGTTGGACCCCATGGGAGTATTGAGACTCATATCCACCCCCCCATCCCCCCACCGTGGGTCTGCACCAGTGGCAGCACTGCTGTTACAGCAGCTCCTGCAGCGCTGCCATTCAATTCCTCCTGGACAGCCCTAAATCTAAAGGCATGAACATTGATTTTTGTTTCTAATTTTAGATAACCCCCACGGTATGATTTCACTGTTTCCATCTCTTTATCGACTCGAGTAATATTTTTAACTCTACCTGCTGAAATCCTTCAATAATTCTTTGTCTGCAATAGCCATTGACAGTCTGTTCTAATGACCCTGATCAGTAGTTTCATAAACAATGACGCTAACTCTTCCTTGCTCTCCTCACAGAAGAGAGTATCTGTCTGCTAAAGTGAAAAAGCAGAACACATTCACAGCAAGTGAAAGAGCACTGCAGATAGAACAAGGGAGGACATTGCTTAAAGCTGATTATTAATTCTAGCATAGTCTGTGGAAAACTCCAAAAATAAGATAACTATTTTAAAAAAACATGAGTTGTAAATAAGATTTTAAAATATAGAGCAGAATGGTTTAAAATTACAGGTGGCGTGGATTTAGAAGCAAAAACAAGCACGTTCAACGGAGAAATTGCACTGAATGGTAATTGAGCACGCTGATTTCTGCCTTCCCACTGACTGCAAACAGAGCTGTGGAACATTTACTTTATTCAATTAATCTTGTTCAATCAAAACACCAAACAGTAGGGACAAAACTGTGCATGTAAACCTGGAATTACAATGACCAGATTTTACAGCGTTAATTGTGGTAAACCAGCCAATGTTCACTATAATTCTACTGTAAAACTGATTTTGTGAAATTCAGAAATGAGCAGTTACAAACAGAAATCTAGAAATTGCTATCATTGTTCTGTATCCTTCCCCAAAGTTATTCTCAGAGACCAATGCACTTATGATAACATATCACTACAAAGTACTGTACTCTGAAATTTCATGGTATAAGTAAAAACACAAGGCTGGAGAAATTCAGCAGTTCATTCAGAATACTTAATTCTTCTTCTTCTTTGGCTTGGCTTCGCGGACGAAGATTTATGGAGGGGTATGTCCACGTCTGCTGCAGGCTCGTTGGTGACTGACAAGTCCGATGCGGGACAGGCAGGCACGGTTGCTGCGGTTGCAAGGGAAAATTGGTGGGTTGGGGTTGGGTGTTGGGGTTTTCCTCCTTTGTCTTTTGTCAGTGAGGTGGGCTCTGCGGTCTTCTTCAAAGGCGGTTGCTGCCCGCCGAACTGTGAGGCGCCAAGATGCACGGTTGGAGGCGAGATCAGCCCACTGGCGGTGGTCAATGTGGCAGGCACCAAGAGATTTCTTTAAGCAATCCTTATACCTCTTCTTTGGTGCACCTCTGTCTCGGTGGCCAGTGGAGAGCTCTCCATAGAACACGATCTTGGGAAGGCAATGATCCTCTATTCTGGAGATGTGACCCACCCAGCGCAGTTGGGTCTTCAGCCGGAGGCCCGAGGTCCTGTTGCTGCCGCCGCCGGAGACCCAAGGTCCTGTTGCTGCTGCCGCCGGAGGCCCGATGTCCTGTTGCTGCCGCCACCGGAGGCCCGGTGTCCTGTTGCTGCCGCCGCCAGAGGCCCGAGGTCCTGTTGCTGCCGCCGCCGGAGGTCCGAGCAGTCCTCTGAAATGTTCCAGCATACTTAATATAGCAATGATAAAGATACATAACCAACGTTTCAGGAGTACGATGTGTGACTTGCTCAATTATTCCAGCATTGTGCTTTTACTTCAGTCACTGCATCTGCAGACTTTTGTGTTTCATTTCATGGTATAAATTAGGAATGAGATTCAGATGGTGTCTAAACCACAACTGCTGCTTTGCAACATCTGGGTCTAAAAAACTAATGTCATATGCGTAGATTGTAATTTCCTCAGGTTCATATTTCAAAATGTAATTGATGTGAAGCTAACCACAGAAGCATTTCTTATATACTCAGTAAAAATTTAGCTTCTATGTTAGACACATGCTCTAATCATTATTTTGTGCTTTTTATTTTCAAGTTTGATGAGAATTCTTCAATACGATTTGCAGTAAAAGGACAGACAGAAACCCTGCACAAGTATCAGGAGTGAACCACCTTGCAAATTACCTCCCTCCCTGCCATGTTCTCCACCACCATTGGCCTCATTAGCTACTTGAGAATTCACATTTCTGGAGAAGACATTAAGTTGCCTTTGATCTCCAAAGAATGCCTGAGGTGAAAACTTGTTTTTTCTCTCTCTCCTCTGTTTTAAAAATTATCTTGAGGAACTCAGCTTGAAGGTACCAGTTTCAAAGTGTTATTTTTTAAATTGGATGTGGACAAGGCCAACATTTATTGCCCATATCCAACTGCCCTTGAGATGGTGGTGATGACTTGCTGTTTTGAACCTCTGCAGTCTATCTGATGAAGCTACTCCCTTTGCACTGTTGTTCCATGATTCAGGATTAGTAATGGCTATATATTTCCAACCCAGAATGGTTAGAGGAGAACCTATAGAAGGTGATGCTCTACACATTAGCTCCCCTACATTTCTGAGAGGTAGAGGTCATGCGATTGAAGAACTGTTGAAGAAGCAATTGGAAGTTTAAGTTGCAGGTAATACACACAATAGCCATGTTGCACTGGTAACAGAAGAGGTAAAAGTTTTGGGGTACCAATCCAGCTGACTGCTTCCTCCTGGTTGGTGCCAAGATACTTTACTTCGGAGTTGCCCTTATCCATTTAAGTGGCCACTGATTCTTGTAGGCGGTGGAAAGATTTTAAACAGTCTGCAGTTCATTAACTCACTGCAAAATACTCAACTCTTAACTGCCTTTTATGGCCACAGCATTTACACAGATCATCTTATTAAATCTCTGTTCAGTTGATTTAGGGCATTTTCCAACTGGAATGGGGTTTAATATCATGGGGAAGTGGTCAGACTATGGAGAGGATCATTGCCTGGCAGTTATGTGGTACCTTCATAACCCTGAATCCGAATATCATCCAAGTCTTTTATATAAGTAGAGGTACCTTCATCTTCTAAGGAGTTGTGAAAGGAACAACATGCAATAAGCAGCAAATTTTCCCTCTGCTTTTATGATGTTGGAAAGATTGTTAATGAAAGCTGAAGATGATAGGAGAGGAATGAAGAGCTCTTCTATAAACTTCTGGGGGTCAGGAGGATTGGCATCCAACAGTTTTACCAGGGTTTTTGATGCTTGATGCACATATAGTCAATATGCTGCCTTGATATCAAGTTCGCATACTTTTATATCACCCTGAAATTTATCTTTCTTGACCCTATTATTGAGATCTGGAATCAAGTGATTATGGTGCAGCTCAAACCATCATCTGTGAGTAGGCTATTGTTGACAGAATGCACAATCTAAGAACAATGGCAGCTGCAATCAGGAGCCTGATATGTGGCAGAGGACAATTTGATTTGTTTCACCATCATTATATGCTCTTAGGAATAACATTAAGCAATGTGTTGTTTGACATTGTAACTGGAAAACAATAGCTTTGTATAATGTTACCAGATTTGTTTCAATTTATTTTACCATTACTATTACAGCGGACAGTATACAAAGTGTAAAAAGGTAAGCATAAAATTCCATTGTCAGTGCCATTAGCATCTCTCAACAATTTGCTTTTGAACACTCACAGAACCTTGAATGGGTAGCTTTATATTTCTTTAGTTGAATTGCTATTCTCCAGGTTAATTAGGTTTTACTTGTGCTATTTTTCACTTCATAACAGTGCCATGACATCAATTTAGGCTCAGTGATTAGAAAGGAAAGGTTGTGCTAAAATTACAGCAGCTATATGATAATTACATGAATATCAAGATACCTGATCACAGCCAGATCATGTGATCTGCTATGTTATGTTAGTTTAGCTTTATTCAGGAAATAGTTCAAATTCATGTTGCCTGCATATTGCAATTTCACTAGTTCCTTATTTTGTGATTTACTGGCAGGCCAGCTTTTATTATCTTTCTCTTATTAGCTTGGAGAAAGAATTAGCATAGTATCTTCCTCAATCACTGCAGTGCTTCTGATAAAGGTGGTCACTAATGTTGTTGGACAAGGAGTTCCAGAATTTAGATCTGGCACAATGAAGGAACAATGTTATATTTCTGAACAAGGATTGTGTGTGCCTTTGATTTCTGTGTCCAGCCAATGCTAATGTTCTTTACAGAAAAATGATGGAGAATCTCAATCTTCTTTATGTAGCAAACGTAAAGGTACAAGACCAATGTTTCAGGATTGATTCCTTCTCAAGGTATGAGCAAAAAGCAAGCAAGCACCTGATTAAAATGGTGGGGGCGAGGGACATGGGAAGGATCACAGGCAAGAGGTCATAGGTGTATATGTGTGAGAAAACTGCTGGGAAGTGATGGGGGAAGGGATAGCTCTCTCAGTGGAGAAGGAAAGGGGCAGAGAGCTGGAGGAAAGAAAATAGAGGGATGGGGAAAGAGAGGGAGATGGGACAAGCCTAACAGAAACTGGAGGTTAGTGTTAGATCAGAGAGTGCCCAGACAGAATATTGCTCCTCCAATTTGTGGATGGCCTCGGTTTGGCAGTGCATGAGGCCATGGACAAGCATTTTGGCATGGGAGAGGGGCATAGAATTGAATTGGTTAGCCACTGGGAGATTCCCAGTCTGCGTCCAATCTCTCCGATGTAGAGGAGGCCAAAACTGAAGCACAGGGTGCAGTAGATGACCCCTGCAGATTCACAAGTGAAGCAATGCTTCACTTGGAAGGACTGTATGGGCTCCCGAAAGGTGGTGAGGGAGGAGTTGAGGGGAAAGTGCAGCACTTCCTGAGGTCACAGGGGTAGGTACTAAGGGGGGAATTAGTTGGAAGGAGTGGTTCCTTCGAAAGTGGAGAGGGAAGAAGAAGGGGAGATGTAATTGGTGGTGGGATCACATTGTAGGTGACAGAAATTGCAGAGCATAATATGTTGGATGCGGAGACTGGTGGAGTGGTAGGTGAGGACAAGATGAATCCCCTCCTTGTTGCATCTAGGGGTGAAGATGGCCAGGGCAGAATATGGGAAATGGAGATGCAGGTAAGGGCTGAGTTGATGGTGGTGGAGGGGAAACCACGTTCTTTGTAGGAGGAGGACATGTTAGATGATTTGGAATGAAAGACCTCATTCTGTGAGCAAATGCTAATGCCCTATTGTTTGCCTTGCTGCCTTTGCTGGGGTCTCATCTGTAAGCAGCTTACGCCAAGATAGGGTGGGCTAGCTGCTAAAAATAGCTGGAAAAGGTGGTAGAAATTAGTGTGAACCATTACTCACCAAAAGGGTGATACAAGGAGGAGTGGTTTATCTGGTTTCAATGCTGTACTGGAAACTATGAACGAATAAAGTAGAGAGAAAGAAAAATGTCTAGTTTCTGGAGGTTCGGGAAGCTCTAAAGATAAAGGGAGGAGACAGCTGTGGAGATGAATGGTAATAATTATACTTAAGGACTGGGAGACAGAAGCACATATATCCATGATGGAATGCAAGTCTTGAATTCATTATCAAATATTTTATCCAGGGCTGGATTAACATAGTAGCAAGAGTAGCAAATACTACAGACCCCATAATTTCAAGGCCCCCCCATTTGTGTACAATGAATTATGAGAAATATTTTAATTTTCATCTTTATGCAGCGGCTATCAGATACACTCATAGTCATTGTTAATAACCTTGATTAAAGGTGATAATTGGCTAAAATTGCTAAACTTAAATTTAAGATTAGCGATTTTAGCCAATTATCACCTTTAATTGGGGCTATTAACACAGCATGGGTATGTTGTAATTTGTGCAGCGCTAGTGGTTCTGAGAAACCACACTGATAGTCTGTTAATAACCCCGATTAAAGGGATAGTTGGCTAAAATTATGAACCTTTAATTTAATTGGGTTATTAACACAGACTATTTCCGGCAGCTCACGCAACGGCTCAATGCGGGAGCAATGGCCATCTTAGTTACCCATAATCCCCCTTGCAGTTGGAACCACTCTGCCAGAGTCAGCACCAGGGAAACACAGAGTGCTTCCAGCTGCGTGTGGGATTATGGGTGATCAAGATGGCCATTGATTCCCCCATGCCACCAGCCGCTGCTTGTAAGTTTTGTTTTAACAGGGAGTGGTCACGTTCCCCAGCCCCATTTCCCCATCCCACTGGGCAGGGAGAGGTTGCATTCCCCAGACTGCCCTGCTGGGCAGGGAGAGGTTGGGTCCCCTGTCCCCATATCCTGTTCTGCTGGGCAGGGTGAGGTTGTGTCCCCCCATCCCCATCCCCCATTCCGCTGTACAGGGAAAGGTCCTCATCCCCAGTTGAAGGGAGGTAATTTCAGTGTAGGTGTAATTTCTTTTTTATTATTGTATTTTAGTTTTCACAGACTTACAAAGTCCAATAAACAAAGCCATCTATATCCAAAGTCTGTATTTGTCCCACCCCCCCCCCCCCCCCACCACTTGCCTCAGCGAATACATCCCTTACTACCTGAATTTGCTACCCCACTGAATTTGAAAAACATTTTATTCAACCTGCTCCTGCCCTCTGCTGGCAGTCATAATGTAATTTCAGCAATATTCCAGGCAGAATCAGGAAATGTACTGAACCTCAAATTCATTGATTATTATCTGACTGTATACATACAACCCGACAAAACGGCATTTCCTTAGACTATTGTGCACATGCATGCATGCACACACACACAAAATAATAATCATATATATAAAATTTAAAATAAATAGATCTAAATATATTCAGAATGATTTACTTGATTATAGGATTACATGATTACTTGGTTCATTCATCTTGCAGCCTGCAGGAAGAAACTATTTTCTAGCCTGGCAGTCCTGATTTGGATGCTCCTGTACCTCCTTCTTGATGGTAGTGGGTCAAAGATACTGTGTGCTGGGTCTTCTAAAATTCTTTGAGCCCTATTTAAACAATGCACTTGGTAAACGTCATCAATACAGAAAAGGGAGACCCCAGTGATTTTTCCCGATTAAAACCTGTCTGGAATCTAGTACTTTTTTTTGTCTGTGCACTATTGTTTCTGGGGGTTTCTCTGTCACATATAAAGATTTCACCTTGAGAAATCCTGACTATGATTCAGCCTACTCAAATGTTTTGAAAAGGAAACTGCTGTTTACAAAATATATTTCACAACTGGATGATGTTCCTAAGCACATTAGAACCAATGACTGTAATTACATTAAAATGTAGTTACAGTGGTAATGAATGAAAAACAACAGCTGAGATACGGATACCAATCTTCACATTAAACAAGATAAATGACAGATTCCTCAGCAAAGGGATAATATTGGCCCAAGACACCAATAATTCACTTTCCACAAACAGGTGGGCAGGGGGATATTGCAAGCCATAAAATCATGATCCTCAAAGATTAATGAAACAAACTGAACCAGCTTGTAAATGTGCTTGTGATCTTACCACAGACTTTGCTTGTAAATGGAGAACACTGTAACAGACAGAATACATCCCTCACAACATTAAGTGCCCTTTAGAAGGTCTTGAAATGGCTGTGTCAAATCACTCCATTGTCATTTTCTACGTTAAAGCAAATACCTCAACTGAACTTACAAACAAATCTTCAGAAATGCTACTTCTGCTTTATTTCACCTGTAGAGAGGTTTTTCCCATATGAGACAGAGGACAGAGTATGTAATTGAGAGCTTGGTGTGCTCCTAGTGCAATACATTGTGAGCAAACTCATGTCTGCACACAGGTAAAATCTTGTACAATCTTTTGGATGCTTCAAGGCATTATACAAACAATGGGGTTCTTATGAAGCACAATCTCTTTTGTGATGCAGAGAGAGGTAGCCCAACCAGCTTGCAACTGCTTTATCAACAGGCTCTTTCATACAGTGGAAAGGTTGGGATTCTCTGCCCTTATGTCAGGAGACTTACCTCCATTAATGCGCCTTGGCCGGCTCCAAGGCATTGACTACAATCCCTCTTGTAGAAAGGGTCAGAGGCGAAGTGCAACACTCCGCTGCCTAGCATGAATGTAATGCTGCTGAAAGCGGCTGGCTAGGGGCAAGCTGATGACATTGTGATGATGCCGTCAGCCTGCGACCCATATCCTCCTCTCTCCAACTCACACAGCCCTCTCCCTCCATGACTCCATCAGGGCAGGGGCGGCCGGCAGGGGCCAGCTAGTGCAGGCTGTAACAGCCCCACCAGCACTCCAGCACCTCACCGAGTTGGTTCGGCCGTCGGGGCTGCTCATCAGTGCCAGCGTCTCAAAGCGTGGCAGAGCAATGGGTGTCTTCCCTACCCATAATCCCCCATGCAGCTGGAACCATTCTTGGAAGCGCAGAGCGGTTCCAGCTGTGTGGGGGATTATGGGTAGGGAAGATGGTCATTGCTCTGCTGCGTATTTATGACAGGCGGCGCCCCGGAAACAGTTGCCCTGCCTACAACAGCTCCAGATGACTCACTGAGGCGCTGCTCTGCATAAAAGCAGCGCTGGAGCTGCATTTTCGGGCTGCTTCATGAACAGGCACATTTAACATTTTTATCCACCTCTGCAGCCAGCCTCGAAACGGAGGCCCAGCATGAAAACACCTGGTTCCTTCCATCTGAGGTTGGAAGTGGGAATGTGCATGGATGATTGCTCAGTTTGATACCTTTCACAATTTCTTGCCCAAATCAGCCCCCCGTGCCTGGATGTTATAGAATATGGACAACATCCAGGCATAGGCTAATAAATGCGGCACAGTTATGGGAATGTTATTACAGTGCTAGTGCCCTGGGTTAGAATCTGGTGCTGTCTGTAAGGAGTTTGTATGTTCTCCCCATATCTGCGTGGATTTCCTCCAGGTGCTCCATTTTCCTCTCACCCTTCAAAAATATGCGCGGATGGTAGGATAATTGGTGCATTTTGGGGGGATGGGCATGGGCTCATGGATTGGAAGGGCCTTTGAGCATCTAAAGAAAATTGAAGTACAAGTTATGCCAGACTCTTGCAAGGCAATGAATATCACTGGCAAAAAAAAATCTAACTACCTACCCTTAACATTCAATGGCCTGTTATGGCCTATATCATCCAAACATTCATTCATGCACAGTATACAGCAATTTAACATGCATTACAGTTTCTTGCCTAAGCTGCTCTGGCAGCACTTTCCAAAACCTAACCCGATGAAAGACAAATTCCTGAGAACACGATCATTTGCAGGCTTCCTCTGAGTCTTTCAGGAACTTGGTTTAAAAATATACTGTATTGTCAGTTCTTCATCATCAATGTCTTAATCCTGGAACTCCCTACCCAATCGCACAATGGGAGTACTTCCACGAGAAAGACTGCAATAGCTGAAGTACATGCAGGGTTCCCTCTGTAAAGGTGAGAATTCCTTCTGACAGGTTCAGCTTCCCTCTGCAGGCCATGGCTCCTTTTAAAAGATCAAGTCTGCAAGATTACAAATGCAACCCAATATTTTCAGAAGGAGGGTGAAAGAAACCAGGACCAGTGATCCTGACATCAGTTGTAGGAGAAATGCACAACTCTGTATTTAGGAGGTGGTAACAGAACAGTGAGAAATAATAACATATCTGGAGTTCATGTGGATTCAGAAAAGGGAAAATAATGCTTGATATATCTATTATCTGAGATTATTTCTAGCAGAATAGATAAGATATAACCAGATGGTCAAGGACATTTGAAATCTGTGCAAGCTTTCAATAAGATGCATATTGGTGACTTAAATAAAATTAGACCATATGGTATTCAAGCAATATACCGCCATAAGTTGAGAACTGGTTAATAGAATAAAAACAGTAGGAATATATGGGCCATTTTCAGATTAGGAAGCTGTGATTAATTTGGATCAGTGCAAGGGACACTGCTGTTCACAATCTATATCAATGATTTGTATCTGGAGACCAAGTGCATAACATCCATGGAATAGAGTATTTTGGGAATTCTCTACCACAAAGGATGTAGAGGATTATATTCTGGGTAACTTTTTTAAAAAAATCAATACATTTTCAAATAATAAGATTCAAGATTCTTTTATTGTCATGCAATAAAACAGAAAATGTAATGTAACACAAAATTTCATTTTGTCTACTGTAAAGTTTGCCTTCAGCATCCCTTAAGAGTCAGAGAAAGAGAAGCAAAAGAAACCCCCCAGAGTCACTGAATGTCCAAGGATTTGCCACAAGTGTTCCCACAGTCACACAGCCTTCAGTCCAGATTAGCAGCAACCCGAGTTCTACATCCAAACCTCCGAGATGATTAGGAAGCCCTCAGTGGCTTCCGCATCGTCTCATATCTCAGTTCTGATACATTGTGCTCCTTCAGCCAGTCTCGAGCCAGTCTTCAGCAGCCTGCAGCCTGGTACAAGTCCCTTGACCAGAGTCACCAGCAGCCTGCATGGATTCCTCACCTCAAGTCTCCAACAGCCTGCTGCCTGTGTGTTCTTCAGCCACAGTCACCATCTCATGGGTCATGTCCTCTGCTTCTCCTTCTCAAGTGGAGGGTAGTTTTGCCCGTTTCCTGATGCCCTACACCAGTCCTCTGCTTCCCTGGAGTTTGCAACCCCCCGTGGCCACTACCAATCATAGGCACTGCATTCTTGGGCCCAGTCCCAGCAATCACAGGATTTTAAAATAAACCACTATCGGCTCTTTTAATAGGCAGTTTAAAGCCTGTACAGAACCAATGGCAATCAGACTGGGAGGTTGGATCCTGTGGGGGAGTGCTGTGTCTCCTCTCCTTGTGGGTCAGATTTGCAGCGGCATTGTCACTACGGCACCTCCGGCAGTGCTACCTTTTTGAATATTTTATTTAAAATCAACACATATACCGCAACAATCAAACACAATAATAGAGTTTACAAATATATGCTGATTAATATATAAAAGAAAAAAGCCCAATGAATCCCTTCCCCCTCCCTAACCCTATTAAACTAAAACCTAAATCTAAAATGCATGATAACATTGATTTGGATGCTTCAGAGGATGCTCTAGGATCTCACAGAAAACATTTTTCACATAAGACCCTTACTTATTTTCAGGGAAAACTTCACCAGTTGGAGGACTCAAAGAAACTATTTATAATTTTAGTCTCATTATTTAAGCATAGGGGCTCCAAACTTGTAAAAATACAGAATATTTACCCCTCAAATGATATGTTTTTTTTTCTAAAGGGATACAACTTTGAATCTCTGTTTACCATCGTCCTAATGTTAATGAAACATCTGATTTCCAGATAACAGCAATATATTTCCTTGCTATTACCAAAACTAAATTGACAAATTTCAGTTGAAAATCCAATAAAGATAGTTTCGATGTTATATTCTCAAAATTTCCCATCAACAGTAATCCAAGATTGAATGGAAAAACAACACCCGTAATTCATTATAAAAACATACTAATAGAAGTCCAGAAAGGTTTAACCTTTGAACAAGACCATGTACAATGAATAAAAGTTCCAATATCCTTTCCACATCTAAAACATTGATCTGATGTATCAAATTTTCATTTATTTCATTTCTGAGGTGTAACATATAATTGATGTAAAAAGTTATAATGAAGTCGTCTATATCTTACATAAATCTTGCCAAACCTGCTGATCTATTGATATACTCAGATTTTGTTGTCATCTTTCCTTTGACTTAAACAAACTTAATTTAGGTGCTTTTCCTTGTAACATCATATATGCCATTGAAATAAATTTTGTAACCATTTCATCGACAATTCACTGTTCTAAGTCTGTAAGATCTTTTAATACCATATTAGATCCTAATTTTTCTCTTAAATAACCTCTTAATTGCAAATAACGAAAAAGTTTATTGTGAGGAATATCATACTTAATTTTTAATTGATCAAGTAACATCAGCCTACCATTGTCAATAACAATCTCCTAATTTAGAAAGTCCTTTATTATTCCAAATATTCAAAAAAGGATTATCTTTTGAAAAAATTAAGAGGATTAATCAATGGCGTTTTTAATGACAAACAATTTCCATTTAATTTTATTCTAAATATTAAGCAAATGTTTCAATATTGGAGCATCTCTATCAATTGTCATCAACCTTGGTTCCCATTTATAAATAAATTCTTCAGGTATAGTTTATCCAATCTTATTTAATTCAATTTCGACCCATGATGGTTTAGTTTTCCCAAATAAAGAAACAAGAAACTTTAATTGTGCTGCTTTATAATAGTTCCTAAATCAGGAAGTTGTAATCCTCATTTGTATTTCCATGTTAATTTTTCTAAAGATTTTCTTTCCATTTTCCCTTTCCAACGAAATTTCCTAACTTGTTTATTTAAATCTTGAAAATTTTTTTGAGGTATGGAAATAGGTAATGAATATTGAATTCTTGGGAAAATATTCATTTTAATACAATTGACTCTTCCAATTAAAGCAATAGGTAAATTTACCCACTTCTTTAAATCTTCTTCTATTTTCTTAAATAATGGAATATAATTTAATTTGTATACATTTTTCAAATTATTATTAGTATGTATACCTAAACAGTGTTACCTTTTTCTTAAATTCTATGTATTGACATGGATTCTCATTTCCTTCATGAATGTACCAGGCTGCAATGTCATTTATAGTAATGAGTACAAAATCAAGACTAAGGGAATCAAGTGATGCCATTGATAGAAAAGATTAGACATAATCTCACAGAACATTGAAGCAAAAAGATGTGGAAACAGTTTTCACACAGAACGGAAGAGGCCTGGAATTCTCTACCTGCAAGAACTGAGACAGAACCCTTCATTATATGTACAATGTATGTGCATTTGGACCTAGCTATGGACCTAGAACTTCAGGCCTGCATGCTTCAACTAGAACAAACACACTCAACCAAATGATCCCCACTCATGTCATAAATTTTCTACAATTAATTTCTTAGACTCTTTGACACAACTCCATTAATTGAAAATATTTACCTTGTAATTACAAGATATCTGTTTAAATAAAATGCAGACTTTCACTTATCATCATTTTCTTTTCTTAATTAAAATGTTGCAGAGTTTGGTGAGTTGTTCTTTGGGAAAATCAGGAAAATGAGAAAAGGCTGGTCTCAAACTGGAGGAGGACCAACAGTGCATGGTGAAAGGAATTCTCATCACTGGATTTTGCACATATTACCATAAATGGCCCAGTGCAGTCATGAAGGAAATGAAAATCCATGCCAATGCACGGAATGGAAAACAATCTCTGGAAGGTTATTTTCATTGGTGCAACAGTCTTAAAGTAGAAGCAGTGAGATAATTCACTCAAAGGGCAAAAAGCTAGAAAATACTTAACCAAACTCGGAAACTAGAAACTAATGCACTGAATTTAAACTGAAGTGAACCTTGTGCTACCATAATATATAATCTCATCACTACAACCTCAAGTACAACCATTTATCACATTATTCAACGTAAAAAACAGGTAACCAAAAACCTCCATTAGCAAGAGTGCAGTCTGAAGGGCACATTTTAATTTCCTGTGCACCTAAGATGGAACTTGTGTAAAAATAGCACACTATAAATCCATCTATATTCTGAAGGGATTATACAGATTTCACACAATTTACAGTATACCACTTGAAAAGTTACTCTCAATAATACTAAAATAATAGTGAAAGTATCAAAGAGCACTGCAATTGATTTAAGTATTACTGTTCATTCTAGAAAATGAAATGTTCTTGTTTGAATGATACATCAAATATTATGAATTAATATATTTTATATATTCACAGGCTGATCCATTTTCAGTGAGCAGCCTTTTTTTCATCCGTCTCTTAAATAGGGTTCAAGGCCCGCAGTGTATTGCGGGCGGTGATTTACAATAATAGAGGTAACAATGAAGAATTTTATCAGCAACTGATCTGCTTTGCAGCTGAGTTCCCTATTCCTGATGCAGTCCTTGACTTAGATCTCGCTTTACAGGATCTGGCACTGCAGTAGTAACAAAACCTTCTGTCAACTGGTTGTGAGCCAAGCATCTGACAGGTAAATGGTGGATAAATTGATAGCAGAAAACTCTAAACACACATTAAACAAAGAGCATTTTTTTAAAAAATCAGTTACCATAGTTAATTTAAGGAATAGGCAATGAAGGTAGTGAGCACTGAACTTTGATTTGCAGTGCAACTTGATTGAAAACACACTGTACTGAAAGTGAAGCAGGACCATTTCTGATCCATTTCGATGAGTCTTTGGAAACTTGAGCAACTTGCAGTGGGATTACATGAAGTTCAGGATGTGGCCAGGGTGGGAGGGGCACAGCAGCCCAACAGGACTGCTTTGACACCATGGACTGGAGCTGTTTCAGAGAGCTGGCACCTACAATGGTCATGTAAACATTGAGGAGTACATGAGCTCAGTGACTGGCTGCATTAGCAAGTGCATTGAGGATGTCATCGAGATTAAATACTTCACAACCAGGGGTTACCAGAAACCATGGTTGGATGGAGAGGTCCAGCCCCTTCTCAGAGCTCATGATGCTGCCTTCAGGACAGAGGCTAGGATGGCACTAAGATTAGACAGGGCTAAAAATTCCCATGCAATCTGGAAAGCAAAGTGGGGGTATGCACAGAAGATCCACAGACAGATATATGACACAAGGTGCATGTGGCAAGGGATCAAGACTATAACAGATCACAAGTCAACTTTGCAAGTTAAGGACAATGACTGAACACCTTCTATGCATGATTTGATGAGGCAAACAGGATGACACCAAAGAAAACTTCATGTTCCCTTGATGAATGGACCCCTTGCAAAGCTGTGGCTGAGGTGAGGAGAACCCTATCCAAGGTGAGCCCACGCAAGGCAATTGGCTACTGAAGGATTGCACAGTTCAATTGATGGAGGTCTTCACCAACATCTTCAACACTTCACTGCAGACGTCCATCATTCCCACAGGGTTCACATTAGCCATGGTACCCAAGAGGCCAAAGATAACAGGTCTCAATGATTACCGCCCTATGGCACTGACCTCCACCATTATGAAATGGTTCAAGCATCGAGTGATGGAAAGCATCAAAGTACACCTCCCAGAGACACTGGAGCCACTTCAATATGCCTAGAGAAGAAACTGTTCCACAGATGATGCTATAACCTTGTCCCTTCCCTTCATCTTAGCCCACCTAGAGAATGACACCTCATACGCTAGGAGTCAATGGAGTCTCACTTCCCCACATCAACATGATCTATCAGGATCGTTGTGTGAAAAGAGTGAGCAAAATCATTGAGGACCCCTTCTATCCTGCACATAGCATCTTTTACCTGCCCCTGTTGGGAAAGCGATAGAGGAATATCAGAGTCAGTACCACCAGACTGAGAACACACCTTCTTCCCACAGGCAGTGAGAATGCTGAATGTCCAAAGAAACGCTCACTCTAACCATCCGAGATTCTCATATTTATGAAAAAATATTTATTTAATTATTTGTATATATAAATACTTGTCCTGCATACCGTATATTGCGGTGTATAAGTTGAGTCGTGAAACCCAAAAAATCTCTCAAAAAATGGGGGTCAACTTATATGCCGAACATACTTTTGAGACCTTAAATTCAGCTCAAAATCTAATCTGTACTGATCTGGCATGTAAGTTGACCCTTGAAAAACTAATTCGACATACAAGTCAACTCTTGGAAAACTGATTTGGTGTACAAGTCAACCCTTGGGAAACTGATTCAGCGTACAAGTCGACTCTAGGAAAACTGATTCGGCGTACAAGTCGACTCTTGGAAAACCAATTTGGCGTACAAGTCGACCCTTGGAAAACTGATTCAGCGTACAAGTCGACTCTTGGAAAACCAATTCGGCGTACAAGTTGACCCATGGAAAATTGATTCGGTGTACAAGTCAATCCTTGGAAAACCAAAAATAACTCGACTGCGACAGATTTTCATTGAGATTTTTATTGAGAGAAACAACACAATTCGTACCCTTCATAATCGCCATCTTTGTCTGAAAACAACAACACATTTGGAACCCTTCAAAAGTGTTCTTGCTATCATTGCTGAAGCAAAGATGGCAGTAAGCACATCCATACCCTCAATGTTAAAACAGTCATCAGATGGGTCACAGTCTGTACCTGATGAGACAATTTCAGCTTCATCATCAGTGTCCTACAATAAATCATCTTCTTTACCATCAATTGGATAAGAGATACAGTGCTTTTTAAATGATTTTATCGGTCTCTACTTTAACTTTGTCCCATTCCTTGAGCATGAAGTTACACAACATATCAAGTGATGCAGCACACATTGCCCCGCCTTTTGTAAATGACCGTTCTGCACTTGACATCTGTGTATTCCATTCGTTGCACACATGGTCTTTGAATAGCTTGTTCAAGCAGACATCATGAGGTGGCAATATAGGCATCAAACCACCCAGGATAACCACCATGTAAGTATTACTTTGTTCTAATCTACTTTTAGTGCTCTCAATTAAGTGACTATGAAATATATCCCAGACCAGCAAACTCCGTTCTTTGCGTAAACCACCTGGTCCACACATTGTCTATCCATAGTTTTACACCATTTACATCCATCCTTTTTCATGAAAATTTACAAAAATACCTGCAGGGAATTTCATTTTTGGTTTAATTTTTAATTTGAAGATTACCATGGGTCTTAACTGTCCCATTGGCTATGCACAATACACCACGGTAAACTTGGCCCTTTCATGTACTTCTAGTTTGCACTGATTTAACACTTTTCCATTGTTCTATTGCCTGTCATACTGAAATTCATGGGGGTTTTGTCCATGTTTCCGATATTTGGTGATGCAAACTGGTGTTTCTGCCAGTTCTGTATAATAAACTGGTGAAAACTTACAACTTTATGATCAAGATCTTTTGGTGGTTTCAGCGCAATTTTTGTTTTTTGGCGTAATACCAGATTTTTCCTGTTCATGAAATGATTGCACCAGTCTCAAAATCATGCCTGAGGTCTGGGTACAATTTGGCCCACTGCAGTACAAATGTTCTTATTTTATTTCAGGTAACTATGTAGCAATCTTCCCTCTGTTCACGTATCCATTCTGCAACGTGATTTTCCAACTCTGGCCAACAAGTGATTCCTTTACTCAAAGAACATTGCCTTTTTGGTATGTTTCTTAAAGTCTCTTCTTTCTTCCTCCAATTTCTTACCATCATCTAATGCACATCAAATTTTCTTGCAGCAGGGTAGTTTTTGGTTTTCTTGGCCATTTCTATCACTTTCAACTTAAAGCTTACTTCATATTTTCTTCACGGGCTGTGTTGTGTCAGTGGACTCTCCATGATAGCAATCACCTCCAGCTGACACCCAGCAGATCAATCTGTGCAATCTTTGGGGGTTGATTTATACACCGGTCAACGGAGCACCTCAGGCAGCCAGAAAATTGGTGTTGACTTGTACACCATAAAATCCTTAAAATGAGGCTGAAAAAGGGAGGGGGGGGGGGTCAACATATACGCCGGTTGACTTAAATGCCAAAATCTACAGTGTATATCTGCAGTGTTTGTCTGTATATCTATTATGTCTGGTTGTGTGTCTGCATGTTTTTCACTGAGAACGCTGTTTCATCGGTTTGTACTTGTGCAATCAGATGACAATAAACTTGACTTGATCTCCATTAGTGATGTCAACTATCCAACATTCATTTTCAAGCACTACTGGGAAAATCAAACTATGTTGTCCTCTGAGTATTCCACAATCTACTATTTTTATTGCAGCTACTCCAGACTGTGATTGGCTAAGATAGGCCTCATTACTTACCTTCTGTCACTTGAGCCCAGGCCCCACTTCCTTTTCACCCATTAAACACCCAAACAAACCACCACCAGCCCTCAAATGATCAACTTGGGCCCCGACCCCAATTCTTCCTGGACCTGGCTTCCGAAACATCCCATCGATCTTCATTGTTCTGGGCCACCAAATTCTCCAAACTCAGAAACTCCCTGATTTTCAGACGTTTTGATGACCTGAATACTTAACTCTCAATTTCTCTATACCCCAAATTCTACATCTCCCAACTCTCCAAATTCCCTAATAAAACACTTAAATCCCCTACTCCCTTCCTTCTAAAGGGTGACAATCTCCACCCAGTTCAAACCAACTTCTGCTCAAATTAAGCATGCAATTTTCAAATGCTATCTCTACCATCCTTGCTGATGTTCTTGATCACTGCACCCATCTTTTCCCCAATCTGGCTACAGTTCTGCAGTTACATAAAGAAAAGCTTGAAATGATGATTCAGTAGCAACCAAACATTGGACATCACTGATTTTTTTTTGCAATGAGCCTAAAACTTCAATTGTCAACAGCATGACCACATACCACGTTTATACTCTATAACGATGTCATCCTGTAAGTTTATTTCTAGGGTCTGAACTCTAAAATAGCATAGACGTAAGGAACAAAAAAATTACTTTTTTGTGGCTGCAGACATCCTATTTCAAGTGATATTAGTAAAGCTGAGCAGGCAATGGCTCAAATTTGAAGTCTAATTTGATGATAATTCAGATGAGTGCATTTTCAAATAATTTTTCGTTTATATATGAAGTTCATATTTTGTGGCACCCAACTACTCCTATCTTTCTCTATACTGCAGATAGGCAAGGTCAAATAATTACTACGTGCTCTGTCTTTCTACATTCAAATGACAATACCCTAGCAGTAGCAGTAGCAATTTAAAATCAGAAATAATGCCAAATGTGGAGTAAATTTTATTAGCAGTTGATAGTGCATCTGTGGTTGGACAAGACAGGCAGTTATGTTCTACTGGAATCAACTTGTTTAAGTTTTTACTCTCTTGGGAAACATTTCTGGAGTTAAATCATTCTTTTATGCAGTTGCCAGGTTATGAAATGAGAGAACTTATAAAATTCAGCACTTTAAAAAGAATGTGATAAATGCTAAATTTTGCTACAATTTTCCATCTTGTTCATTTTTTATCATGTCTGGCTACATTAGTTAGTTTGGGTCGTAAATTAAGAATGGGTAAAAAGAAAATAGGAGCGCAATGTGCATCTGTATAATGTGTATGAAGTTGTTTTTGATGCTTAATACGTATATTTAGAAAAAAAAGAATGGAAATGAAGAAAATGTTGCAATCTCTGGATTTTGATCGAGGCAGTAATGGGATGTAATGCGGGGAAGAGTCAGTGGGCTGAATAGCCTATTTCTTTTATGTCTTATGGTAATAGTAACAGTGTTTCTGGCTGCAATGGTTGTGTTAAATATGGGATGATGGTTTGTGAAAGTATTGGCATTGATGTGATGCCTACAAATTAGATTTCACCATTTTGCTGCTCTATTTAGCACCAAAACCTAATTGGGTCTCTTTCAAAAACAAAATTTTAAGAATTGCCTAAAATCCCATTTGGAATGGCTTTTGGATGGTTTACATCCAGAAATAAATACTGAAATCTGACCTGTGTGGTTCTCAAAATTACATAATGTTCTGCAAGTCTTGGAACTTTACAGTCCAGCAATCAGAAAAACAATATCAGCCCTCAAAGATACACTCCCCATGGCAGCTGCATTGCAGCAACATACATTTTGGCTACTGTGGAGATAACAGAGGTTGCAAGACAGAAGGAGGTAGCTCTCATTTTCATAGAAACCAAATAATAAGCCATTGAGATTCAAGGCAGGAAAAGACCATCACAAAATTGTGTCATCAGCAAACTTAAATATTTACACTTCACAAGGTTTAGGAGCAGAAGTAGAGGCCCATCTTTCCATCAACTCTGCTCCATCATTCTATCATGAGTTGATCCATCCTCCCACTCAGCCCCACTCCCAGGCTATCTCCCCATAATCCTTGATGCCTTGACTAATCAAATATCTATCAAGTGACAATATTTGGAGTGAAACATGAAAGTGTGCAGATGCTGTGATTGTAGTAAAAACACAAAATTGCTGGAGGTCTCATGGCATCCATCAGAAGAAAAGATATATGACTAACGTTTCAAGCCTGAGCCCTTCATTAAGGAATGAGCAAAATGCAGGCAGTTGCCCGAATAAAAGGGAGAAGGGAAGAAAGGGGAGGAGAAGCACAGGCTAACAGGCAAAAGGTGATCATTAGACATGGATAAGAGGACAGATAAGGAAAGATGAGAGTTGATCAGGGGAGGGATGTGAGCTCTATGAATGTAGGCACGGAGGAAAGAAAACAGAGAGTGAGAGAGACAGACAGCTAGAGGAAAGGAGACGGGAGATTGGGAAAGAGAGAGATGGGGGAGAACTAGGTGAAGTCATTGCTAATACCATCTGATTGGAGGGTGCCCAGATGGAATATAAAGTGTTGCTCCTCCAATTGCGAGTAAACTCAGTCTTGCAGTGCATTGAGACCATGGGTAGAGATGTCAGTATGGGAAGGGGCCATAGAATTGAAATGGGTGGCCACTGGGAGTTCCTCGTTATTGCAGCAGAAAGAGCTGAGGTGCTTAAAGAAGCAAGCTCCCAGACTGTCCAGCCTCTCCAATGAGGAGGAGGCCACAACAGAAGCACTGGATGCAGTAGATGAACCCCACAGATGCACAAGTGAAGCGGTGGCTTCACTTGGAAGAACTTTTTGGGGCCCAGAATGGAGTTGAGGGAGGAGATGTGGGTGAAAGTGTAGCATTTCCTGTGGTCACAGGAGTAGGCAGCAAGATGACAATGGGTGGAAAGGGAGCAGTGGACAAGAGAGTCAAGGAGGGAGCTGTCTCTGCTGAAGGTAGAGAGGAGAAGGGAATAAGTGTCTGGTAGTGAAATCATGTAGTAGGTGGCAGAAATGGTGGAGAATGATATGTTGGATGTGGAGGCTGGTGGGGTGGTAGGTGAGGACAAGGGAAATCCTGTCCTTGTGCATGGGATGTTGGGGACCAGGGTAGATGTGTGGGTAATGGAGATATGTAGGTGAAGGCCAAGCTGATTATAGTGTGGAAGCCACATTTTTGAAGAAGGAGGACATCTCAGATCTCACATGGAAGACCTCATCCTGGAAGGAGATACAATGGAGATGGAGGAATTGTGAGAAATAAATGGAATCCTTATGGGGATGGTGTGAAGAGGTGCAGTCGAGGTAGCTGTGGGTGTTGGTGTTTTTGAAGAAGATATCTATTGAGAATTGTCTCCCGAGATGGAGACAGAGAGATTGAGAAAAGGGAGAGCGTTACTATAGATGCACGACTGAATTTGAGGTCAGGATGGAAGGAGGCAGCAAAGTGTATAAGTCGACGAGCTCATCATATGCGCATGAGGCAAAATCAAATTAGTCATTGATATAGCGGAAAAGAGTTGAGGGTCCTTGCCTGTGTAGGCTTGCAGCATGGACGGCTCCAGATGGCCAACAAAAAGGCAGGCAAACCTGGGACCCATGCATTTACCCATGGATACCTCCTTGACATGGAAGAAATGGGATGAGTCAAAGGAGAAATTATTGTTGGTGAGGACAAGTTCTGACAGCTATTGCTGAAGAAAAAAATGATAGGCTTTGGGCTTTCAGTGTGGATTATGGAGGTGTATAGCAATTGGATATCCATAGTGAAGAAAAGGCGGGTTATGTAACAGGCATTAATGTTACATTTGCTACCCTCTTCCAAATCACTCAAGATTCAAGATGTATTTTATGTCATGTAACAAAACAGTGTAACATTACATGAAATAGAATTTAGTCTGACGTAATGAAGAAAAAGAATCGCTATCAGCAGAAATTGCCTGGTGATCCTTACAGTCAGAGAAAGAGAAGCAAATGAGGGTGCACCCAGAGTCATTGAGTGTCCGTGGATTCGCCTCCAGCCACACATACTCAGTCCAAATCATTGTCAGACTGAGTTCCAGATCCAAACTTCCGATACGATCAGGAATCCTTCAGCACCTTCAGCATCTTGGTTCTGATACCTGGTCCACTTCAGCCAGTCTCCAGCAGTCTGCAGCCTGGCGTGAGTCACCAACAGCTTGCAGGGGCTCCTTGCCTTGAGTCACCAACAGCCCGCTGGCTGTGTGTTCTACTAAGCCCCTCACAGGTCCACTGCTGTGGTCACCAGCCCATAGGGTCATCTCCTCTGCTTCTCCTTCCCAAACAGGAGGCGGTCTCCCTGTTTGCTGGTGTCCTGTGTCAATCCTCTGCTTCCCCAGGTGTCACCATTTTGGGCCCGGACCCCACACATGAAGGATTTTTAAATTAGCCATTGTTGGCTTCTTTTACAGGCAGTAGAATCCTGTCTCCTCTCCCTGCTTACTGCAGGTTCGCACCAGTGGCAGTGCTGTCATATATTTCTTTTCATGTATGAGTCATGCATTGCATAACGCCCATTCGGCAATATCCGATTGCATATACGTCTGTTCAGAAATTCCATTTGGAGAACGGGATGTAGCAGACATATCTCTCATAATTGAGCCTCCTCAATTCACTCAGCGATCCTCTCAGTCACAGCCACCGTTTGTCATTACAGCAAAATGCTTCGTGTCACGTACACTGTTAGAACTACTGCCACAAGACTGAAGAACTCCAGGCATCCAGCAGAAGTGTTGCGGAAAATGAGCACGAGTCCACTTCTCCAGGCACTATGTTCCAATACAACATTAATGATGATCGAAGCTGTGATCTAGAAGGTGAAAATGTGCGGCAACAATTATTCTAATGCATGAATACCACAGCATCAAATGTTGCTGTCATGGAATGGGTTAATTACCCTGGCACCTATGCCATTTCTAATCACCTGTCATTAGTATATAATATTGTATTCATACAACGTCCAAATCGCATAATGTTCTAATTCACAGAATGTATCGTGGATGTTAAGCTGTATATCATTGATGAATATGTCCAGGAGACATATCTACTTATAAATTCACCGATGGTAAATGCATCAAGCTTCTTGCCTCCCATTGCATTCTTATTCTCATTCTTTGAAATGTTGGACGTCTTCCACTGTGAAGAACTACAAGTCATTCAAGGATGCAGCCATTTCCACATTACCCAATGTTATATTCCCTTTCTCAACTTCCTAGCAACCTTTGTTTGCTTTAGTCATTCTTTCTCATATTCTTTCTTTCTTTGGCTTGGCTTCGCGGACTAAGATTTATGGAGGGGTAATGTCCACGTCAGCTGCAGGCTCGTTTGTGGCTGACAAGTCCGATGCGGGACAGGCAGACACAGTTGCAGCGGTTGCAAGGGAAAATTGGTGGGTTGGGGTTGGGTGTTGGGTTTTTCCTCCTTTGTCTTTTGTCAGTGAGGTGGGCTCTGCGGTCTTCTTCAAAGGAGGTAGCTGCCCGCTGAACTGTGAGGCGCCAAGATGCATGGTTTGAGGCGATGTCAGCCCACTGGCGGTGGTCAATGTGGCAGGCACCAAGAGATTTCTTTAGGCAGTCCTTGTACCTCTTCTTTGGTGTACCTATGTCTCCTCGGTGGTCAGTGGAGAGCTCACCATATAACACGATCTTGGGAAGGCGATGGTCCTCCATTCTGGAGACGTGACCTACCCAGCGCAGTTGGATCTTCAGCAGCGTGGATTCGATGCTGTCGGCCTCTGCCATCTCGAGTACTTCGATGTTGGTGTTGAAGTCGCTCCAATGAATGTTGAGGATGGAGCGGAGACAACGCTGGTGGAAGCGTTCTAGGAGCCGTAGGTGATGCCGGTAGAGGACCCATGATTCGGAGCCGAACAGGAGTGTGGGTATGACAATGGCTCTGTATACGCTAATCTTTATGAGGTTTTCTCATATTATATAATCATAAAAACTTACCATCTGTTTTGATATTTGGTGTTAGTTAATCTCTTTCCTTCACATTGCTTGCTTAGTGGTACTTTGTTGCTTTTAAAGTTTTCCCAATCTTCCAGTTTCCTACTGCTCTTGGTGACTTTGAATGCATGAGCTGTTAATTTGATACCTTAATTTCCTCAGTTATCCAAGGCTCTCCCTGCCCTTATTATTCTTGTTTTTAACAGAAATGTACTTTTGTTGAGTGCTGTGAAAAATCCCTTTGAAGTCTTCCACTATTCTACAATTCTTCAACCATTTCACCAGTGTTCCTTGTTTACATTAGTCAACTTCTTTCTCATCCTGTTGTGATTTTCCTTGATCTGGTTTTAGATCAGACTTTTGTACCCTGCATTTGTTTGAGAAATTCAATCATTTTAACATTCAGAGAAGGAGAACCGCACTCTCCTCACAAAGCGATTTCCTGCTATCAGTTTAAACAGAAGAAACAATCATGGTGATCCCAATATTAGCATGCAATAATTTGCAAAGAATCACTTCTGCTTCATTTTCCATGAGTCCCCATCCAGGTGATGTTTTATGCCAAGTACCAGTATAGTGAGCATAAATGAAAACAGCTGAAAACTCAAATTAAATGCCTTAACTTTTGAAGTTTAGCAATCATCCTGCTCAGCCAATAAGCCAAGCAGACTTGTAAGATTCTAGGTTCAGTGCTGCTTTTCCAATCAAATGCAGGAGACACACCTATCCTTTCACCTCTTCCATTCCCAACAAGGACCTAGTCTCTCCAGCTACTCACTTGCACTTCTTCCAATCAATTGCACTGGACTTTGTTCCAAAAACAAACGGCAAGTGGAACTCAGCAGGTCAAGTAGCAGTTATGGAAGCAAAAGAAGCATCAACATTTTACGATGAGCCCCTGCATCAGGGCTGCCCAAAACATTGAGTATATCTTTGCCTCTACAGCAGCCATTCTCAATGGGGACCACAGCACATTTAAGTAAAAGCCTCATTTTCTTTTCACCTCACGTAACAGAAATAGTTTTTAATGTTTTAAATGTAGTTGGTAGAAGAGAAGTACAGAAAAAACCAAAACTTGACTGCTTCATAGGGAAGGGGCCCTATAAACTTTGAACAGAATCCGGTGGGGGGGGGGGGGGGTGGCCATAGCCAAAAAAGGTTGAGAATGGCTGCTCTACAGATCCTGCTTAACCCACTTTGTTCCTTCAGCAGTTTGTTTTATTCCATATTTCTGCATTTGCACTCTTTATTGTATCTGAACTGGACCTAGTATTTGAAATGTGGTTTCCTCTGCTCTGGTGAGACCAAAGACATTTTGGTTGATCATTTTGTGGAATATACCATTTGTCATGCTGCATATGTATGCTTGTTTTCCATGACTAATAAATGAGGACATCCAAGTCGGTTTTATACTCAGAAGCTAAGCAGGCACAGAACTTGGAGGACAGACAGCCTAGGAACACCAGATGCTGTAGGTTTCTGTGAGAGGCGCTGGACAAAAGTTAAAGAAGGTAGTATTATGTGACAACAATGGAGTCTTTACCTCAACATTTTCCAATCAACATACTACCTTTCAAATTGTTGATAAAATGAAGTTAAAAACAATAAAACCAGTAATTTAGACAAAATGCTGGAAATGCAAAGATCAAAAGTAGGTGGACAGTGTTAGGTCTGCTTTGTTCATGAATGAGTGAGACAAACACCAGGCTGAGTCGAAATCAGGGTTCTTTGTTCTTTATTACCGGATTGTAACACTTGCGACTAACAAAGTTAGTCGGAGAATGCATTCTGCCGTTATCAGCAAAATGGTGATTTTTTATACCCTTGGATACATGCTTAGAACATCATCATATCATTACTTGTCCAATGACTAAAACTGTTGCTATCCTTTCCCTGCTAGCTTCCTGCCTCTCAATCCATCAATGTCTCTCTTATCTTGTAAGTACAAGGATGCATTCACATCTTGTTACAGCCCTGTACATTCCCATCTCATGATGTTTTACCTAACAGGAGTACAAGGACACCTCCCCTTCTTGTTACTGCCCTGTACAGGGTAACTCCCTACACATTCCCATCTCATGATGTTTTACCTTACAATAGTCACATCAGTATTATAAACTCAATGGATAACTTACTGAGCAAATTTCCTTGACAAGATTAGTGTTTTGGAACACCTGATGTCAAGGAATAATTTCTTTTTCAGAATTTTTAGCATTAACAATTGTTCCTATTGACCAACTAAGTAACAGTCACTGCACGAAGCATATCAAGCCACTAAATGAGAATGTGCACTTCTGTTCACTCAGGAACTGATTGCAACCCAAAAATAATTGAAATGATCCTTTGGCAAAAAGGTTTAACTCTTGCGGACTGCTGATCAATTCTAGTTCTAGGCACTGCTTAATTCCTCAATACCTGGATACAACAGTCTGCTGCATGTACAATTATGCTGAAAATAGAGCCATCATTAAATATATCTTGCCCCCACAATTAGGGGGCAATCAGAGTTGGTCAAATTCAAGAATAAAAGAAAATCCTCCTTGTGCCAAACACTTTATACAAGCAGCTTCCAATTAGTGCTTAGTCCAACCAGGTTCATCTTTCTATGACACTGCTCTAATTTTCTACATCCTCCCTTATAATGTTCAGCCTTACTGACAGCCTGATATAAATGAAGAGGTAAAGTAGCAATTGAATAGCTATAATACTAAAGACCATTCAAGCTTTAATACTGGCTGATACTGGTTAATACTCAAGAGGTTATGCCTATCAGGAGAAACTGATAGGATGGAGGCACTTTTCTCCAAAATTGACATGGCTGAATCATAATCAGGGTCTTAAGAATTAAAAAAAAGACTCAACAGAGAAATGGAAAGAATGCCTTGAACTTTCCCCAACCTCAGTTAACTCCAAATTTCTAAAAACATGCTTTTAAAGATGTGACTGAGCATTAGAGACTAATTTTCCTTGAGTTCAAAGCATGATTTACCGAAGTGGAAGGTACATAACAATATTGTGATGGATCTGTGTTAATATTATTCGCCTCGGGCCGTGCATCTTGGCGCCTCACAGTTTGGCGGGCAGCAACCTCCTTTGAAGAGGACTGCAGAGCCCACCTCACTGACAAAGGGCAGAGGAGGGGGTGCCCGGCGCCCAACCCCAGCCAACCAATTTTCCCCTGCGGCCGCTGCGGCCATGTCTGCCTGTCCCGCATCGGACTTGTCGGCCACAGACGAGCCTGCAGCTGACGTGGACTTTTACCCCCTCCATAAATCTTCGTCCGCGAAGCCAAGCCAAAGAAAGAAGAAAAAGAAAGCTATATTTCATGTAAAAAAAGTCAGTAAAGTAAATATTGAATTAAAATATTGTATATGTATTCTTAGGAAGTTAGTTGTGGGCTGGTACAGGGTCATACACAGGTCAGGACATTTACGGATACACCATTGAACTCAGAAAAAAGTGTTCATTTTTGGAGATGCAGCATCTAGAAAGACAGCTGATAGAACTGAAGTGGGTTAATTATTCAAGAACAATGGAGTATTTACTTCATTATAAATGAGAGTTTCATTCTTTATATTACAAAATGAGAATGCTTCATTTGTTCCTTCCTTCAAGAAAACAGAAAAGCAAGAGCAGTACAATAGCATGGACAGATTGCACATCTAATCTTTTGTTTTGAGGTACCAGCAGAATTTTGGGTTTTTTTGTGCTCTTGAAGAATAATCCAAGAAAACCTTAATATTGTCCACTGCTCTTTATAATAGGGCAAGACCAGGCTTAAAATTGCTGCCAACCACAAGATTTTTAAAAATTTAATTTAGATAGTAACATGAACCCATGCCATTCAAATACTCCAATGAACCTACAACCCCTGTACTTTTTTCTTTTTTTTAGACCTCACTCTCAGTTTTGTTTTCGCCATGCATGAATAGATTCATAACAGGAGCAAATCAGTGGCTTGGGCAAAAGAAAAAGAAAAATACATATTATGTGTTGAGTAAAGTGATTAGAATTTTCTACATTCAATCTCAGCATGAAACGAAAAGAAAAAAGGAGATGGGGAAAGAGGGCGCTTTGATCCTGCCATGACAAGAATGTTTTCTATTAAAGTGGTTCACACATGTTTTTGTAGTCAATTTCTCATATCTGTGCAATACTTTGACAACAGCTAATATTTTTGGTTAAATTATGAATGAAATGAATATCTACCACATTTCACTTTTTTGTTTTAAAGAAAGATGGATGTCCTCAATCAAATATCAAGTTCATATGTTTAAAGTTGCTATTTAATTATACTCCATATCAACTACTTCTTCACTTTACAACACAGAAGAGCACGTGGCCTTTAGCTTTCATCTTAATGATGCTTCTTTGACAGTAGTTGAAACCTATTGGGCATTGAAAGGTTTATGTGTCCCTGAAAAGAAATAAATCAAGTCCACATCACCATTCAAGCTTGGAGGTACTGATGGCATTGTCAACACCGTAACAGCTGGATAGAATTATGAGGAGCAGCAGGAGACCAATTTGGGGTAAAACAACTTTTAGATTATTAAGAGTTAAGGGAAGACCCCCACTTGGCTGTGAAATGTTCCACGTTCCTTTTGATTCTGTAACTAATTAATTCCAATAGTTCATTTTTCACTGTCAAATTGCACATCATTTCAAGTCAAGTAGATTTGAAACAGGAATTAAAAGAAAATTATGTAGATGTAAAAGTCTATGATACACCAATTAGAAAAAAAAAGATTAATTCCTTCTCCTTTCGTATTGCTGACACTTGATGATTTTATCACATGACCTTTTCCTCAAAACTGCCCTCATCCACTTTCTACAGCTGATCAACAATATTCTCTTTTCAATGCCAACATTTATATAACTGATCAATAAACTTTGGAAAGATTTTTTTTTCAAGTACACCATGATTTTTCTTCTGGATTCATTCTAGCCAAATCCAGGAGATTAATCTTCAGTTACTTAACATTCTCTGGAATTCCCTGGGAAATTTTAAATCTGGTGTCAAAATGAGCCTTAAAAATTAAGAAAGATTTAAATCATCTATAAATATTTAATGTGTGAGATTCTTAAATCAGGCTCACGTTAACCTTCCATAAAAATGAAAAAGAGTTAATTTTTAAAAATCTAACAGTCTGCAAAGTAGAAACATTATCCTGAGCTGGGTAGAAGATATTAAGTAACAAGACAAGAAAATAAACTTCCTTGATAATTATCCTTATGCTTGAAAAAGTTGCCATAACTCACAAATGCATCAAAAAAAAATCAACTGGAGAAATCAAATGGGTAGAACAGCATCAATGGGAGCAAAATGGTCAAGGTTTCAGGGCTGGATCTCTTCATCAACAAGGCTTCGATGAAGGGTTCCAGCCCAAAACATTGATCATTCTTTTTCACCCACAGATGCTGTTCAGCCCACCGAGTTCCTCAAGCAGATTGTGTTTTTTTTAACTCCAGATTCCAGCATCACCAGTCTCTTTTGTGCCCTCTTTGTATGGCTGAGTGCAAGCTGCCTCTTTCATGAGGCAAATGCTGAAGGGGTACAAAATGCTCATCAAATATGGCCATTCACAATTCAAGGAATATCTCTTTGCCATGTTGGTTGGCTATTCAATCAAGTGCAAGAGCCAATGTTTTTAAGCTTATAGCAAAATCTGTGCTATTAGGATAAGTGTTCAAAATCTTACTCAATTTGTGGGAAGCCAGGCAACATATTACAAGAATGCTGAGTTTCAACAGACAGGATAAGACATGCTGGGGAAGATGTTCTGAAAAAAAGATGTGAGATAGAAAGAAGGTTACGTCTGGAGCTCAGATCAGGTTGAATAGACTATGGAGATTGAAAATAGACTCAGACAATGTGATATGGTGGTCAAGGCATGGGGCTGGAACCGTCAAGAGGATTGTGGTGGGCATTGAAGATGGTGAGTCTGGTTCTACCAATGCTCAAGTGAAAGAAATTGTGCCTCATCCAAGAGTGAAAGTTAAATGCGCTGTTTCATGATATGGACTCAGCAGAGCAATCAAGAGAAAGGGTGGAGAGGGAGAGTTAAGTTCACATGAAGCTGTACTCAGATCTTCAGATGATTCCTCCATGGACTAACATTCAGATTATAGAAAATAAAAATGGCCGAGGATCCATCATGGAATGACACCAGAAAAAAATAATGCAGGGGTGAGAAGAAAATCTGGGTGCAATGGAGAGGAAAGATCAACAAAGTGATGCCAGCCCTGCTTACAGATGCCACCCAATCTGCTGAGTATTTCCACAGTTTTCCTATTTCAAACTTCCACCTATGGTTTTCTTCTGGTCTTTCATTGGAGGATATGATGTGTTAAACTCTCTTTAAGATCCCAAAGATTTTCTTTTCAAAATTGAGTTGGAATGCCCACAATATAATCCAGGAATAAATTACTGATGGTCAACAGCTTTGTAAGTGATAATGGAAGTATTTGAAACTGACCTTTTTTTTACTGTTCCCAATGAGAAGACGACTTTGTTGCTCAATCACTGCCACAAGAAACTCCCATAATAGTGCTAATTCAGACATTTCTGAACAATGATTAATAAATAAATGACAAGATAAATCCAATTCGGGATAGCACGCAACAAGACAGGGAACTTGGTTATTGTAATATCCCTGCTCCTGTTCCCTCGGCTGAGGTTAGGGGGAATGGACATGCTATCCAAATAATCTTAATGAATGTACTCTGTGGAAGACAGCAAAACTATGATGTAAAGATACCAGAAGAAGTGAACATTAGCCCCATGTAATGGGAAAACCTGCAACAATTTCAGAATACAATGCAAAAAGTAGATTTGTAACATGTTAAAGAGTAAAAAGTTGATTGCTCTGTAAAAACTGAACAATGAGGTAACAATGCAAGGAGAACCAGGCATTTTTCATTGAAACCAACTGGTGGTACAGAGAATCTGAGCCTTTTTGGGCATGATTGTGCCTAAAGTCGCATGAAAATCATATATTATGCAATCTTCTATGATTGTGGGAATTCATAAAGCAAATGTTTGACTTTTCCTTCTTGGTGGTCTTGGATCTGAAAGTCTTTCCCTATATGTTTCTGTTTTTCCCTCCTCTCAAGATCTTCTGAAAACCTGAGGTAAAATTTGGTTTGTAAAAGTGAAACACCTCAGCACATCGAAGACAGTTTGGCATTCATCAGCATCATCCTCTCAAAATTGATCATGAAGCTCCAAGACCTGGGACTCGACACCCCAACTGGATTCTGGATTTCCAGTCTACAATTAGTGAGGATTGGTATGAACATCTTCTCCACAATCTCCATCAGTGCAAGAGCAGCACAGGGATGTGTTCTTAGCCCCCGCTCTACTCGTTTTACACCTATGACTATGGCTCGGTACAACAGCGAGTTCACTGACAACACCATGGTAGTGGGTTGTACAAAGCAGGGGAATGAGTCAGTATAAAGAATGAAATCTTGGTTGAATGGTGCCACAACAACAACCTTGTACTCAATGTCACCAAAACCAAGAAGCGGATTGTTGACTTCAAGAAGGGAAAATCAGACGTATATAATCCAGAGATCATTGGGGGGGGATAAGAGATGGAGAGGGTGAGAAAATTTAAGTTCTTGGGAATTGCCATCTTAGAGGATCTTTCCTGGACCCAACGCACAAATCCACATCAGCCCCTCTATTTCCTCAGGAGGTTGCGGAGGTTTGTCATGACAGATGTGTGGTGGAAAGTGTGCTCACCGGCTGCATCACCATTTGGCATGGGGGCATCAATACTCCTGAGTGTAAAGCCCTGCAAAAGGTAGTGGATGTAGCACAGGACATCACAGGCAAAAACCTCCCCACCATCAAGAGCATCTAGAGGGAATGCTGCCATTAGAGAGCAGTATCAAATCAAGGATTCACATCACCCAGCCCAAATTCTGTTGTCACAGCAACCATCAGGAAAGAGGTATAGGTCCCATAAGACTTACACAGCTAGCTTCAGGAAAAGTTGTTACCCCTCCATCATCAGATTCTTCAACAATAAACACAATAATTTAAGGACTCTTACCTGTGCACTTTATTGATTTTTAAAAATTCTCTCTGTATTGCACAGTTTGTTTACTTTCCTTTATCTGTTTACAGTAATAAGTTGTGTACAGTTTTTTTTGCACTATCAATAAATGATAATTCTGCCTCACCCACAGGGGAAAAGGATCTCAGGGTTATATGTGATGTTATGTATGTGCTCTGACGATAAATCTAAATCTGAATCTCATTTCACTGTGGTACAAATGCTATTGGTTTTAATTTTGCATACTCCTGCTTCTTGAAAGTTTTAATATTTGTTTTATCCCCTTCTATTCACTTCCTACCAGATGCAACATCATTCTGCATTGAATAGAATGAAAACACAATTTGTACCATTGTCATGAATCTCATCACTAAGGAAGAAACTCACCTCCACACACCCTTAGCAAGCAGAAATGATCCTGTGGCAAATAACTAGGGTGAATTTGTATCCCAAAATACAGCAGACCCCTGACATCAATTAGCTTGGTAGTGGGGAAAATGTTAGAGTCAGTTATTAATGATGTGATTGTGGCACATCTGGAAAGTGGTGAATTAATTGGTCAGAGCCAGAGTGGTTATATGAAGGGAAAGTCGTGTCTGGCTAATCTTATTGAATTTTTTGAGGACGTAACTCGTAGAGTGGATAGGGGAGAACCAGTAGATGTGATTTACCTGGATTTTCAGAAGGCTTTTGATAAGATCCCACACAGGAGATTACGATACAAACTTAAGGCACACGGTAAAGGGGATATGATATTGAGGTGGATGGAGAATTGGTTGACAGATAGGAAGCAAAGAGTAGGAATAAACGGGTACTTTTCGGAATGGCAGTCAGTTACTTGTGGGGTACCACAAGGCTCAGTGCTAAGACCCCAGTTACTTATGATATATATTAATGATTTAGATGAGGAAATAGAAAACACCATTTCCAAGTTTGCAGACGACACGAAGCTGGGTGGCATTGTGAGCTGTGTAGAGGCTGTTAAGAGTGTGCAGGGTGACTTGGACAGATTGGGTGAGTGGGCAAATGCATGGCAGATGCAATATAATCTGGATAAGTGTGTGGTTGTCCACTTTGGAGGAAAGAATGGGAGGGCTGAGTACTATCTTAATGGAAAAGGGGAGATGCAAAGAGACCTGGGTGTCGCTGTGCATCAGTCATTAAAAGTGGGCAGGCAGGTGCAGCAAGCAGTAAAAAAGGTGAATGGTATGTTGGCGTTCATATCAAGAGGATTTGAGTTCAGGAGCAGAGAGGTATTGATGCAGTTGTATAGGGCCTTGGTGAGACCTCACCTGGAGTATTGTGTTCAGTTTTGGTCTTCTTATCTGAGGAAGGACATCATTGCCATGGAGAGAGTGCAGAAAAGGTTGACCAGATTGATACCAGGGATGGCGGGACTTGCATATGAAGAAAGGCTAGAACGACTGGGTTTGTACTCGCTGGAGTTTAGACGATTAAGAGGAGATTTAATAGAAAGGTTTAAAATTCTTAAGGGAATTTGACAGGCTAGATGCAGGAAGATTGTTCCCAATGTTGAGCAAGTCTAGGGGTCACAGTTTAAGGATAAAGGGGAAGTCCTTTAGGACTGAGATGAGGAAGAATTTTTTCACTCAGAGGGTGGTGAATTTATGGAATTCTCTGCCACAGGAAGTGATTGAGGTCGGTTCCATAGCTATATTCAAGAGAGTGTTAGATTTAGTACTTGTGACTAGGGGGATCAGGGGTTATGGAGAGAGAGCTGGAATAGAGTGGATGATCAGCCATGATCAAAATGAATGGTGGTCTAGGCTTGAAGGGCCAAATGGCCTACTCCTACACGTATTTTCTATGTTTTTAAACAAGTGCCAGAGGGAAAAAAAACCAGAAACTGATAATGCCAGCTATTGAAAGTGAATAAATATCTTAATATTAATTTAGTGTGCAACCGTAGAGATAAAAGCAATTCTTTTTGACCCTTGTGATTTATGTGGACTCTAAAACCCTCTTATGGCATTATTTCACTTATGGTCCATAGGCTTCAATTACTGACAGTTAATTGTCTTGCACTTATTAGAAACTGCATTACCTCTATATTTGCCAACTGAAGTCCAATCAATCCAGTTGAATAATAGGTAAAAGACAGAAATAGATTGCTTGCATTACCAAACTCCCTCCAACTATAGAAGTGTTGACATTGAATAGCTGGCTCAGTTCCATTTTAAGAAATACCATCATCATGCATTACCTGAAGTCAGTTGTAGCCTGGCAACTGTAAAAACTTTCAAATGTAATTCTCGGTATCCTTAAACCATAATTACAGCCTCGAACAGAAAGATACATTCTGATTGCTAAAGCTTTCTCAATAATATGACCTAGAGGAGGATAAAACAATGATTAGTTCTTCTCCTAGAATAGTGACATTAACTGTTCTGTCCCTCATAAGGCAACCACTACAGTAAAACATAGCACTATCCAAGTAAGGCAAGTGTGGTAGATGTCATGGGGATAAGTGATTGTTTCTCTTCTCCACTCTGGAGATGGTACTGGAATACAATTAAAGTAATTTGTAAAAGGCACATGGAAAACTTTTTTTCCCTCCCACGGTAAACTGTTATGATCTGGAATGAAGTGCTTGAAGGAGTTTCAATAATTTTCACCAGCAAATTGGATAAAGACATAAAAGAGAAAAAATGTGTCAGGCTATGGAGTAAGAATAGCATTCTGAGACTAATTGGATAATGCTTTGAAATAGCCAGCAGATGGAATGGGTCATGGGTCTTCCTTTGATGCTCTTTTGTTCCTTGATCCTATAAGCTCAAAGTGTCTCCTAATTCAGCATCAAAACATGTTTATCATTAGGTTCAACTTGCGTTATCTGTAATTCTCACTCATGCACATCCTGTGTCAAAAGTGAGTGGAGAATGATCAGCAATAGTTAAAAATAGAGAATTCTGAAGAGTGAAGCAGGGTCTGTTTCTTTTTGTTGACCTCCTGCTCTACTGCCTTAGAGCAAATCTCGATTAAATGCAGAACCTTTTTTCTGCCTGTGTTCTCAACAATGATCCTCATTGGAGTTTATATCTCTTCCAATAACATCACAAACAGGGGTTTGTGGAGCTGCATGATGTGGTCAGTGAACAAGAGACGGACCAGCCCGATGCACTACATTCTCTTGACCAGGCCTGTGTTAAGAAACCCTGCCCAACTACCACCAGCACATAACCTGAAATATGGAACCTGCTGAGAGGCAGATCACAGGCATATGTCCAGAAATACAGATCAATATAGAAGGAGCAGGTATGACCTGCAAAAAGCTATCTCCCTGACGACGTGGAGATTCTGGATGAAAATGGAAACAACAAAGGACACCTGACAGTTGTGGCAGGGCCTAAATGCCATAATATGGTGAAGTAGCAGATGGCAAAGTTTCAGTCCCAAAGAAACTCAGTGCCTTTATGCTGATTTGACCACAGTGACAGCGAAGAACCACTCCTCTACATCTCCATATCCCCTGATGATCCTATCCTGTCTGTATTTGAGGGTGATGTGTGTGCTGCCTTCAGGTAAGTGGAATCCAAGGAAAGCATCCAGCCCAGATGGAGTACCTGGCAGAGTATTAAAGATCTGTGCTGACAAATTACCAATGTATTCACGGATATCTTCAATATCTCACTCCAGCAAGGTGTGGTACCTACCTGTTTCAAACAGGCACCAATCATACCCAAGAATACTGTGGTAACCTGCCTTAATGAGTATCGACCAGTAGCACTGACATCCACAATTAAGTGTTTTGAAAGGCTGGTGTTGAAGCACATCAGATCCTGACTGAGCAGTGACATGGATGCATGAAGTTACCATCTCATTGGATCTACACAAAGTCCTGGAACACATGGACAGTGAAGATGCATTCATCAGGATGCTTCTTATCATCTATAGTTTGGTATTTAACACCACGCAAAGCTGATCAGCAAATTCTTAAGACCTGAGATTCAACACCCATTGTGTAATTGGATCATGGATTTCCTCACCTCCAGACCACAATCAGTGAGGATTGATGAGAACATATCCTCCACAATCTCCATCAGTACCAGAGCACCACAGGGCTATGTTCTTAGCCCTCTGCTCTAATCACTTTACACCCATGACTGTGTGGCTTGATACAACTGCAACACCATCTACAAGTTTTTTTATAGTGGATTGTGTAAAAAGGGGCAAAGAGTCAACATACAGAAGGGAGATTAAAAGCTTGGCTAAATGTGCACCAACAATAACCTTGCATTCAATGCCAACAAAACCAAGGAGCTGATTGTTGACTTCAGAAAGGGAAATCCAGAAGTGAATGATCCATTGATCATTGGGGGATCAGAGGTGGAGAGGGTGAGCAAATTTAAGTTCTTGGGAGTCACTGTCTCGGAGGATCTTTCCTGGTCCCAACACACTGTGAAGAAAGCTTGTCAGCAGCTCTACTTCCTCAGGAATTTGCAGAAATTTGGTATGACACCTGGCAACTTTCTACAGAGGTGTCATGAAAAGTGTGCTGATTGGCTGTATAGCGATGTGTATGGCGACACCAATATCCCTGAGCATAAAGCCCTCCAAAAGGTCATGGACAGAGCCCAGGACATCACAGGCAAAACCTTCCCCACTATCAAGAACATCTATGAGGAATGCTGCTGTCAGAGAACAGCAGCAATCATCAAAGATCCACACCACTCAGCACACACTCTATTCTCACTGTTGCCATCAGAAAAGAGATATAGGTGCCACAAGACTCACACCACCAAGATCAGGAACAGCTGCTACCCTCCACAATCAGACTCCTCAACAACACTCAATCAGGGACTCAATTAAGGACGTTTACTTGTGGCACCTTATTGATTTTTTAAATTCTCTCTGTATTGCACATTTTGTTTACATGCATATGCTGAGTATGTTTTTTTTTGCACTACCAATAAGCGGTAATTCTGCATCACCCGCAGGAAAAAGAACCTCAGGTTTGTTTGTGATGTTATGTACGTACTCTGTCAATAAATTTTAAATCTTTTTCCACATTTTTTTTTATTTCAGAGTTGCAGCTTCTACAGTTTTAAGACTGCTTTATAGGATGCTGCCAGACTTGCTAAATATTTATCGCATTTCTGCTTTTGTTTCAGATTTAAAACATGTACATTTTTTGCACTTTTAGTTAGCATCAGATACTGAGATCAACTGGAGATGTTATTTTCTCTGCTCTTTGACCATTTCAAATATGGTTCTTCAAGGTCAGTACAATTCAGCACCCCAACAGACTCCTACTAAGCATTGAAGAAACTTCGTTGCATTACTTCTCAACCTAGTGAAATGTTCATTTTCTTAGCTACTGATGCTGGGAATAACAATAGACATTGAAGTCAATATAAAGATAAAAGATTGCTTTGTTGGGCAAAAAGGTTGTTGCTAACATGGATGTTGAGATGTGCAGATGTAAAACAATAGAAAAACCTGCCAGAAAAGTTAGGAGAAGTATGTGTGGAACATAACTATTGGAATAGACAGATGGAATTAATAGACAATTCTCTATTGTAAGTAAAATGTAATTACTCTCATCATAACTTGTGTTTCTGATCAAGCTTTCATATTTATGTAGATGTTGAACATTTGTGTCACAATCCATTTTTCATGGAGATTGTGCTCCCATGGATGAGGTGCACCACTCTGGGAGATTGAAATGTCCAGTGGCATATCTACAGCTTGTAATACAACCTTGTCCATCATCCATTAAAGTCACTGCATAACTTATTTTCAACCACTGTTTTGAGATGGCATAGGGTTGAATTAAATCCACATTTATCTGAGGGTTGACTCACTTCAGCTTGCAAAGTTATAGGTCAGTAGATAAAAGCCATAAAACCCAGTGTTGGCCACACCAGGATCTTAGAGTAGGATTTCCTCAGCCTTTATGATCTGCAACAATAGAGCAAAGCCCCCATCTGTGAGATAGGCTGCACTGCCCTCTGGGAGGATGGGTAGATGGTTACTGTGTTATCAACAACCATTCCATCTGAAAATGTGTATATTTTTTAAATCAAAGAAGTCAAAGTGATTATTTTTAATGATAATCAAGGTCACTCTTCTTTTCAATGAACTGACCTCTTTAGAGTAAAGCAGCAGACATGGACCTCATGTGATTCCACTTTTTTGTGACCAACAGCAGTGGATAAGTACCTTCTGAAGGCCTTTGGAATAAATGATATTCCATTAGCTCGGGACCAAGGCTTGATCTATATATTTCTGATCAATACTTCTCTGGAATAGTGTTCAGTAGAGGAGGTTGTAGCTTTGGCAGAGCAAAAGCAAAACAAAATTGTCACTCCATATGTGGGCAACATGTTTGTCTTAAATAATGCTGTATTAAATTACAGATATTTGCAAAATAAAATTTGAAAATCAGTTCAAATTATCTTCAAGCACAGATGCAATAACATTTTTTTTCTTAATTATACGAACTCCAATCTAAGCAGAGATTTAGGATGCACATTTAATGCTGCTCTTACCAGATCAATAAATGTCAAAGGACTGGCAATGTCAGACAACAGCAGTAATGAGCTCAGTGCCGGTGAATTATCTGAGAAAAATACTCAGAGCTGGTTCAGTGAAAACAATGATGTCAGGGCAAAGCAAACATTTTTAAAGTCGGTATATATTAATTTTCATGAGCTCAAGATGCCATGAATATCAGCACTCCTCCATGGGATCCTACCCTTAGTCTGTCTTGTCCAGAACAGGTTTGAACTGTAGAACTGGGCTCTCATCATTTTGTTTTTATACAAACCCATGGATGTCCATCTCCAAGAATGCAGTACCCATGCTCAACAGCCCAGAACACAAGGGGGATGCCAGAATTGAGAGCACCCCTACTCCCCCCCACCAGGAAAGGGAATCCTGGGAGAGGATCCTACAGGTTATTGAATCACAGGAGCAGACCAGCATGTGGATTGGTGGCCAAACAACTCACACCAGGCCTCATGTTGCTGGTGGCCAGCTTCTGGGAACCTAGTATCGTCTCTGGGATATGCATTGGTTCCGATAGTGAGCAAGGCTCCTGAAGCCCATCAGGCACTGACACTTACTTAATTGCATCAAGGTTTAGAACCAATGGGCAAGGGTGAGCGATACCTTGAGCTCAGGTTCAGCTTTGGAAAATGACAAGAGGCTAAGCGGCTATAGATTTTATGGGAGACAATGGCATCGGAGGAGGTGGCAGTTTCCAAGGACACTCAACATCTCGGAAGAGACTACTTTGCTTCTCTTTCTCGTAGTGCTGGATTATTGGCAGGGCAAACAAAGGAAATCAAATTTTGTGTATTTTGTTTCTACGACAATAAAGGAATCTGAAATCTTGATAATGGTACTTACTAACCAAGGGAGGTGGATCCATCCTAGAAAATGGGAGCATCTCACTCAGTCATCATCATCATTCAGCACAGAGATCAAAGTACTTTCTTGCCCAGAAACCAACATCATGATCTGAGGTACTTGATTGTTTACTTGGAGAGCTACAACCTGCATGGTAACAGACCCAATTTTGGTGGCATCAGGCTTGATAGAATTTTCTCAATCAATAAGATAGGCCAACTAGTCCTCTTCTACATCGAGAATTTTCCATGATTATGAGGTTGAGTTTTCTGGAGTTGATTGCTTCAGCAATATAAAAGAAGCTTCTAAATCCCAAGGGGTTGTGAACCCAAGTTGAGAGTCTGACATAGAAGTCCAAATTGTCATGTTCCAATTATTTAAGGCCATAACAAATCATGATTAGTATAGATGACCACAAAGATTTTGGATCACAGTTCGACAGCAGTTTATAGGTCCATATGTTGATGCAGCACGCATATACCAGCCATTTCTCCTTTGAACTCTGGTCTGAAACATGTTCAAACTTGGCTCAAAGGCAGCTCAGACCCAACAAAAACTATTTCTATCCTGGTTTCACTAGGACTCTATTTTGAAAAGGATCTGGTATCTTGATATTGTTGTAGAATCAAAGAATCCGGTAAATATTTGAAAATACTGTTGATTGTACAATTGGCCAACATTTACTCCAAACCAATTCCATTAAAACAAATTGTTTTGTCATTATCACATTGGTATTTTCAGAGTTTTACTATGTGGATTTTGGGTGCTTTGTACACATCCTGAGACTGGAAAGAACTATACAAATGGATTTTTTTTCCCCTATAACAAATATTTGGAACATCATGGATACATGTATATCTTGTATTCCTTTGTAGCAGATATCCCAAATTGCCCAAACATCATGGTTAATCAATTCAGAAAACAGTTCTTTAATGTGTGTGTTAAGTCAAATAAAGGCCAGGCTAGCTAAAGATGCATATTTTTCTGAATGACACAAGGAACAAAATTATTTAAAAAAATAATTTGCACATTTTATGTACTCTTTAAATCATTCTCTGTAATCTTGAAAGCTATCTCTATACAAGAGAGGAAATCAGAATGGGCAACAAACAAGGAGAAAGAAAGATGCATTAAAATGAACAAAGGAAAAATAGCAAAGAGTAAACAGATTCATATTTCAGATGTCAGAATTATTGTCAGCAATAATACATGACATCACAAAAAACCCTAAGATTCTTACTTCTGTGGATGAGGCAGAATTACCACTTATTAGTAGTGCAAAAAAAAACTGTACATGGTGATTACATGTAAACAAATAAAAAAAACTGTAAACAGATAAGTGAATGTAAAGGCCTCCAAAAGGTAGTGGACACAGGCCAGGACATCACAGGCAAAACCCTCCCCACTAATGAGAACATATAGAGGGAACACTGCCGTTGGAGAGCAGAAGCAAGCATCAGCACTGTTCCCTCTAAGCTGTGTGCGCACACATGGTTTGCGACCATCGCACAAAGGAAATTAGTGTGTGCACAAAAGGTGAGTTGCCTAAAATAATGTAGTAATTTATAATTATACTTATTGAAAATAATCTCTTAGCTAACTGTTTCTGTTAACTAGTTCGTTGGTTAAACAAGTAGTTAATCATACTTGTATTTTATTAAAACATGCCAATACAGTTTTATTAGCCATTTCTTTTTAATGTTACTGGCCCAGAGGTCCCCAAAACCAAGCAGCAATAGAAATTCACAAAGACAAATGGTTACTTAAACAAAAGTAACTTTTAATTTTCTTGAAACATAAAAACAGGATCAAACTTTAACTTATTACAATTAACTTAACCTAATTTAACCCACCCCCTTCTAATTCTAAGTGCATGTATATGTAATATAAGTTCAGAAAAATTCTTTGATTCAGAGTCCAATCTCATATCACAACCCTTTAAGTTCACTGGTATCAGGTAATTCTTAAACTGCGCACAGAATTTAACATTTATGAATCTTCACCAGGCTTTGGTGCTTGAAAGGTAAATGGTTACTGCTCAGGAAGGTTCTTATTGGTTTTCAGAGAGAGATTTGTTGCTCATTGGATACAAACTGATTCCTTCCAATCAGCCACTTCAGTGTCTTGCCAAAGAAACTTGCCCCATCAGGGTTTACCAGATGATAACTTCTTTCTTTCATGTCCCCACAGAGTTCCTTTTTGTTTCTCTTATTTCAAGTGAAATATTAGGCAGCCAGTCCTCTCCTCTTGTATGGACCACAAGGGCTTTGACCAGGCTGAACTCACAACCCATCTTCAAAATGGGGGTTTTCCACAAGCTTGCCAGCTTGTCATGTTCCAGTCCCAGCTGCTGCTGCTGACTGTAGAATGGAATTCTCTCTCTCTCACACACACACACAAACACACACACACACACACACACACACACACACACACACACACACACACACACACACACACACACACACACACACACACGGCCCTCTTAGAACAGCAAACTGCATTCAGACAGACTGCAGCACCGGATCCAATCTTCTGAGTCCGTTCATCTGTTGTTTTCCAAAACAATAATCCATTACTCCATTAACCTCTACTTGTGAAGTCTCTATAGGCATTCTTCAAAGTTTTTGTAAAGGCACTCGGAGCTTGGACTGTCTGACTTGAGCAGAGCTCTGCATTTTAAATGAAATCTGTGTTGTGAAGTGTTTGTTTGTGACCTACAGTAAAAAACCTGCCATAATTTATCTCCTTTAAAACATATCTATATACAATATAAAATATAACAATCCATCACATTAGATATATGTTTAAAGATAGTTATGCAGCCTGCAAAGCCCTGACCGACTCTTTGTCATGCCATTTAAAGATCAAATGCCTTGGATATTAGAATGGCCTGAAAGAAAGAAAATTGATCTTAACCTAAAAGAGAAAAAAGACAGCCGGTTCTTGTTTTAGATGAACCATAAAATGAAAAAGTATAATTCCATAATCACACTTTGAAGTAAAACCTGGAAGGTATTAATTCTAAATTAATAATTGAAAAGGAAGTGAACTTTTTTGTTACTACATGCATTAAAGTAATGATAACCCAGGAATTGTTACAGATGGATCTCGCCAACAATGGAATTGTAGCCCTGTGTGATATTACTTCCTTAGGAGGGATGGAAAGGACAAAGAAATGATTAGAATGTGAGAACTCAATGGTGGAATTAAACAAACAATTTAGAGACATGTTCTGTATAACTCTTTACTGGGAGTTAGCTACAGGGTACTGCACAAAATGGAATTCATCACCATAGCAGAGTCTCCTGCTCTACAATTTTTCTGATAACACAGGAATACCTAGTTTATTGGTAATATTACAATTATGAATGCTTCTAGTTCACCAAGTGCATGCAATATGTTCCTCTCCCTTCAAACTGGTTTCAAATTATAAACAATTTTTAGGGCTGCAAGCCAAATATTCCTTATGATGCATGGTTTTTAGAAATACAGTTAAATATTAAGCAGATCTATCAGAGGCAAGCAGTTGTTTAAATATTATGGCATAACATGAAAGGCATTTTTTAAAAAGTGACACTGGCAGAACTATTTTCAGCCATACAGATCTGCCGATCCTTCAGGATGGTTTTCAAAAGTTGAAGGTAAGTTTTCATGGCAGTATTATGACTAAATTCTGAACAGAACAATCATTGAGAGATCAGAACATTTTTCGAAAGGTCAGAATTGTTTTATTAGCTAACAGCAAAACATGGAAGACAGGGGGAAAAGGGCTCTTTGACTAAAGTTGAGAGTCTCTTAATCAAAGAATGAAAACTACATGCCTCTCCCTGGGCAAGGATGACTTGTTTCCACTCATTTATTTTGGAAGTACAAGATACCTTGCATTATTCCTTCTTACTTAGGGAATATTTCACTTGATACTCTCTATGCCACTGCATGGCACACATTCAAGAGGAATACTGTGTGAATAGCACTGCCCATCCTTTTGACGTCATCTTGTGGCATGGCACTAGAAAATTTATATATGGTACATATACAAACATCCAAAAAAAAGGAAGACTAGAGATGCTGATAACTCTCAGTAACAGTATTCTGTTGGGGAGCAGCAGCAGCCAGATCAGTGGACCACATATAGCTCTGAGGCTCAGGCAAGGAGGATGGAGTCAGAGCAATAGGATTAGGTGCTTCCATGGGTAGGAAGACAAGCAGAAGGTCCTGTGGCTACACAGCCAGGTTGTAAGTTGGCTCCCAAATACTAGGTCAAGGATGGTTCTGTGCATCATTAACATATTCTCGAGGGGGGTGGGTGAGCAGCTAGAGGTCTTTGTGCACATAGGTAGGAAAAGGGATGAAATCCTGCAGATGAAATATCGGGAGCAAGGAAAGAGAATAAAAAGCATGACCGCCGGGTAGTGATTTCTGGATTATTCTCAGTGCCACATGCTAGTAATATTAGGAATAGAAAGATGGGCCAGGTGAATGTATAGCTGAGGATTTGGTGCACCTGATCTGCATTCAGGTTTTTGATTGGTGTGATTCTTCTGGGGCAGAAGTGACCTTCAGAAGGATATGTTTCCCCTTTCCTGGAGGGAAGATCAATATGGTAAGGAGATTTGCTGGTGCTACTCAGGAGGGTTTAAACTAGATTTGCAGGGGTGGGGGTTGGAGGGATGGGTCGGGACTCCGAGTAGAGATGAGACAAATAAGAAGTTGGCAACTGATAAAACTGCAGCCAAAACAGACAGAAGAGCATGGCAAAGACAAAGGAAAGACTGGTGGTTTAGATAGGATTTATTCACAGCAATTAAGGCAGATGAAATCAGGGCATGGATTGGCTCAGGAAATATGGTGATTATACCCATAACAGAAACATAACTGAGAGAAATGGATACTGACAGCTCAGTGATACAGGGTACAGATGCTACATGCATATTGAAGTGCAAGGAAGAGAGGAGAAAGAGGTTCCTTTTTGATGAGTGGAACCATAGCAGTGATTGGAGAGGATATTCTATCATTAATGGAGCCTCTATGGATAGAACATAAATATGAAGTGTATACTCACTTTGATGGGACTGTATTATGGCCCACCCCCCCTTCAATAATCAATGAGAATTGGAGGGTCAGATATGGAAAAAGATTGTACATATGTTCAAGAATAATAGGATAGTATTGCTGGGAGATTTTATCTTCCCTGATACTGACTGGGCCACCCACAGTGCAAAGGGCTTGGATTTGGTGAAATTTGTTATGTGTATTCAAGAAAGCTTCCTAAATCAATATATTCAAAGTTCAGATTTATTGTCAGAGAACCTCAATAACATCACATACAACCCTGAGATTCTTTTTCCTATGGGCAAGCCAGAATTTCTACTGATTGGTAGTGCAAAAAAACTGTACTCAAGAAAAGATACATGTACAAAAGAGAGAAGTGGAACCAAAGAAAGAAGAGCAAACAGACTGTGGAAAAAAATATTCAATAATAAATAATGTGCAATGTGAGAGTCCTTAAATGAGTCTTTCAATGGGTTTGTTGCTGAGGAAAAGTTTCAACTCATCCTGAACCTGGTGGTACGAGTCTTGTGGCCCTATACCTCTTTTCTGATGACAGTGATGAGAACAGAGCATGTCCTGGGCGATGTGGATTCTTGACAATTGCTGATGCTCTCCAACAGCAGCATTCTGTATAGATCTTCTCGATAGTGGGGAGAGCTTTTCTTGTTAAGTACTGGGCTGTGTCCACTACTTTCTGCAGGGCTTTCTGCTCAGTTATAGGTACCCCCATACCAGGCCATGATGCAGACAGTCAGCACAGTTTCCACACCTCTGTAGAAATTTGCCAAAGTTTTTGATGTCATGTCAAACCTCTGCAAATTCCCAAGGAAGTGGAGGCGTTGATGTGCTTTCTTCATGATGACGTTCATGTGTTGGGTCCAGGAAAGGTCCTCTGAAATAGTGACACCTGAGAATTTAAATTTGTTCACCCTCTCACCCTTTGATTCCTCCAGTCATCACTGGATCATACACCTCTGGTTTTCCCCTCCTAAAGTTTTGGTGACACCATTTAGCCAAGTTTTTAACCTCCCTTCTGTATGCTGACTCATCTTCCCCTTTTATACAACCATTACAGTGGTATTGACAGCAAATTTGTAGATGTTGTACTGAGCCACATAGTCATAGGTATAAAGCAAGAAGAGCAGGGGGCTAAGAATGCAATCCTGTGGTGCTCCAGCACTGATGGAGATTGTGGAGGAGATGTTCTTATCAATCATCACTGACTGTGGTCTGGAGGAGAGGAAATCCAGGATCCAATTACACAATACCCCACTGTTCTTTGTCATCTTTATTAATGATTTTGAAGGCAATATAATTGACATGATGAGTAAATTTGCAGATGACACCAACATTGAAGCTATAGTAGACCATGAGAAAAGATATACAAGTTTATAATAGGATCAAAATCAGTTGGGAAGGTGGACCAACGAGTGACAAATGGGATTTAACTCTGACAGGTGTGAGGTGCTGCACTTTGGTAAGTGAAACCAGGCTAGGGCACACAGTAAATGGCAGGGCACTGGAGAGTGAACAGAGAACCCTAGAGGCATAGTTTCATTAAAGTGGCGTCTCAAGTGGAGAGTGTGCTGAAGAAGACGTTTGGCATACTTTGTATCCTTGGGCGAGGTATTGAACACAAACATTGGGATGTCATGATCCATCTGTAGAGGCATTGTTGAGCCACACCTGGAATATTATGTGCAATTCTGGTTGCTCACTTTTAGGAAGTATTTCAATAATTTGGAAGTGATGCTGAGAAGAATCACTAGGGTGTTCTGGGATTGGAGGACTTGGGTTAAAGTGAGAAGTTGGCTCGGCAGGGTCCCTATTCTATAGAATATAGGAGGCTGACATGACCTTATGGTGGTTTATAAAATCATGAGAGTCATTGATAAAGTGAACATTTATGGTCTTTTCCCCAAGGTAGATGATTCTAGAATTATGGCCATGGATTTAAGACGAGAGAGGAGAGACTTAAAAGGGACCCAAGGGTCAACTTTTTCATTAGAGGGTAGTCCATATCTGAAAAAAACCAGCTGGAGGAAACTATAAAAGTGGGGAAAATTGCAACGTTCAAAAGGCATTTGGACCAATTATATGAATCAGAGGGACTCCGAGGATATGGACTAAATGCAGGAAAATGGGACCAGTTCAGAATGTCAACAGGCATGACTATGGCAGAAGAGTCGGTTCTGTGCTGAATTACTCCATGATTCTAATCTGAGATTTAAAAATAAATGGAAAATGTTGAAAATATTCAACAGGTCATATCAACCACATTAAAGGAGGGAGAAATAGGGTTTCTCAAAGACAATTGACCTGAAATTATATTTTTTTCTTCTGTCTCCAGGGATGCTGCATGACTAGTTGAGTATTTCAGCATTTTATGGTTTTAAATGAAACACATACTTTTGCTTCATGACAGGTGTGTGCAAACTGGCACCAGAGGTATCAGTGTGTGCTCAACATAATTGGATTAGTGTGACTCAGTTTAATGTTTTTTTTCCTATTTGAGAGATGAAACAAACTTGTACAGAATTTTCTGTACCAAGTATCCTGGTCATGCATTTACCATGTTTTAAATGAAGCTACTCTAAGATTTTAATATCTGACTTCCCCTAGCTAATGTTAGACTATTGTCTAACTTTCAGAAACTTGGAGCAACATTTATGATCACTATGTCCCCTTTGCATACAGAGGGAGACCAATTATTGCCCTCTCTGGATTATGCTATTCAATAAGTATTTGACAGTGAATATTGATATTGCCAGATGTTACCAGCTTTGGAGACAGATAAGCTCACTATTCAAGCACGAGTGGCATTCTTAAAATTAAATATTATTCTGGTGTTTTATTTATGTCAAACAAATGAGAGGAAATAGGAACAAATGCAGCAATGGGAATAGTACATATTTACATAGCACCTTTAATGTGGTAATTAATTTACATAAAACTTGGGCTTGAGGCCAGTTTCCCTGGCAGCTTGAATAAGTTCAAGATATTCTAAACATTGTTATACTTTTTGATGCAATTCTATAGACATACCATTAAAGGCCCAAGGGTGCCTTCTTCCGTTCAAGAAGCATCCACTGGACAACAACATTTCTGGATTTATATACGATGATACAAAACATCAAAATTAATGACCTAAATGTTCATTGTTCATCACCAAGAACATGTGCCCAAAATATCCATTTCTGCATTTGTTCAAAGACAGGAAACAAGTGTGTTTTAAGGCCTGCACATGATACAGTTCAAATGTTCAAAGCTTAACTGCTTTCACGTAAAAACGAATTAATATTCTGTAATGCAGTGTATTTGAGCCTTAGACATCACTTCAAGTATTTGCAGCAATCTTTATGCAGTACTGTTTGGAAAAAAAGTAATATTGAGAAACTTAACAAGTGCTGCATTCATTTCCCTAAAAGCCACTGTGGCTATAATACATTAAAAAAATACTACATTTTGAATAGGCAAAAAGGATTGGTTGAGAAAGACAGAGGCTACTTTGCTGCGGGGAGAACCAGCATCATGGTATTCATTCGTACCAATATACCTTTTAAAATCATCCCTTTGAAGTCCACCTGCATGTACCTAAAGTAAACCAGCTGTTGGCCTGCATCATCTGTCCTTCCATATACCCAACTGCTCCACAATGACCCTGCAGACTCAGTGTACTGAGTCTGATTTAGACCAACAATTTGGTATCAATATTCTCTTCTGTTAATAAATTATCATCAATGAAGGCCAGGAGATATTATATTACCAATTAATTGAAGGTGAAGTAGACAAATAAGCAGACAAATAGTGCAGATGGCAGTTGACTTACACAGGATAAAGTGAGATTACATTATACAGTCAATAGAAAATAAAGACTTGAAAGGGAGACAGAACCTGTATTTATGCTGCATTTTTCGCAATCTCAGGTCATCCCAAATTGTTTGTTCATGAATTACCTTTTGAAATGCAATCATAGTGTAATTTAGAAATTTAATTTGCACAATTGAAGGTCCTTTAAACAACAATGCAATAAGAGTTGAGAATCAATTTTAAGGTGTTAGCTGAGCAAAAATATTGGTCAGGCCAATTACCCTGCTCTTTTACAAAATAGTCCTGTGGGATCTTACATATCCATCTCATTACAAAGACAGAGTTTCTGTCAGTGAAGCTCTCTGCACTGGAAGAATCAGCCAGGATTTTATTGCCTGGAACCGGAAATCATTTTTTTATTCCGATTCTCACTTGCATCACAACACCCATAGGACTCCAAGAACTGAGTGGAGTAATAAACTGGATATAGAATGAATCAACATTACTTGGAAGTGTGCAAGAGAATCTCATTTTCTATTCATCTGGCATTTGCTTCCTATGAAGTCTAGATCTCTGTGGAATCACAGGCCTATGCCAGGTCAGCTTAATTATGTTGCTAAGAGAGTATGCCACAATTGGTCTAAGGTGGCTTGAGTTAGAAAAAAAACCTTATAAGCATCTCTGTTGCAATGACTTTGCAACCACCCAACAGTGACAGCCCATGTCTGCTATTCTCACTGAGAAACTCATGCTCCAGAATGACAGGACCGAAGTGTGACACGTTCCATGGTTCACAAATCAAAGGTCATCAAGGGAAAATTACCCACTGTTACGTCTCAAACCAGCAACAACATAAGATACAATTCAAGAAGGTTAAATTTTAACTCTATATTTATTAATGACTATTAACAAAAGAATACCTTAACACAATTAACCTCATTATAAGTATCTAGAGCAAATATACAGATATATATTTCTTCTTTCTTCTTTGGCTTGGCTTCGCGGACGAAGATTTATGGAGGGGGTAAAAAGTCCATGTCAGCTGCAGGCTCGTTTGTGGCTGACAAGTCCGATGCGGGACAGGCAGACACGATTGCAGCGGTTGCAAGGGAAAATTGGTTGGTTGGGGTTGGGTGTTGGGTTTTTCCTCCTTTGCCTTTTGTCAGTGAGGTGGGCTCTGCGGTCTTCTTCAAAGGAGGTTGCTGCCCGCCAAACTGTGAGGCGCCAAGATGCACGGTTTGAGGCGTTATCAGCCCACTGGCGGTGGTCAATGTGGCAGGCACCAAGAGATTTCTTTAGGCAGTCCTTGTACCTTTTCTTTGGTGCATCTTTGTCACGGTGGCCAGTGGAGAGCTCGCCATATAACACGATCTTGGGAAGGCGATGGTCCTCCATTCTGGAGACGTGACCCATCCAGCGCAGCTGGATCTTCAGCAGCGTGGACTCGATGCTGTTGACCTCTGCCATCTCGAGTACTTCGACGTTAGGGGTGTAAGCGCTCCAATGGATGTTGAGGATGGAGCGGAGACAACGCTGGTGGAAGCGTTCTAGGAGCCGTAGGTGGTGCCGGTAGAGGTCCCATGATTCGGAGCCGAACAGGAGTGTGGGTATGACAACGGCTCTGTATACGCTTATCTTTGTGAGGTTTTTCAGTTGGTTGTTTTTCCAGACTCTTTTGTGTAGTCTTCCAAAGGCGCTATTTGCCTTGGCGAGTCTGTTGTCTATCTCATTGTCGATCCTTGCATCTGATGAAATGGTGCAGCCGAGATAGGTAAACTGGTTGACCGTTTTGAGTTTTGTGTGCCCGATGGAGATGTGGGGGGGCTGGTAGTCATGGAGGGGAGCTGGCTGATGGAGGACCTCAGTTTTCTTCAGGCTGACTTCCAGGCCAAACATTTTGGCAGTTTCCGCAAAGCAGGACGTCAAGCGCTGAAGAGCTGGCTCTGTATGGGCAACTAAAGCGGCATCATCTGCAAAGAGTAGTTCACGGACAAGTTTCTCTTGTGTCTTGGTGAGAGCTTGCAGGCGCCTCAGATTGAAGAGACTGCCATCCGTGCGGTACCGGATGTAAACAGCGTCTTCATTGTTGGGGTCTTTCATGGCTTGGTTCAGCATCATGCTGAAGAAGATTGAAAAGAGGGTTGGTGCGAGAACACAGCCTTGCTTCACGCCATTGTTAATGGAGAAGGGTTCAGAGAGCTCATTGCTGTATCTGACCCGACCTTGTTGGTTTTCGTGCAGTTGGATAATCATGTTGAGGAACTTTGGGGGACATCCGATGCGATATTTATAAAGAGTGTATATGTGCAAAACCCAGGCCATTACACAGTCTGTGCCCAATATTCAAAAAAGAAAAAATCCCCAAAACCCCAGGTCAGTCACTCAAGTAGGTCAGTCCAAAAGCACAGTCCACAGAATTTAATCTCAAAGTTCAATGTTCAAGTTCACTTCTTTAACTGATAACAAATGATGTTGAATTGAACGATGGAGAGAGGAAAATGATGTTGTGTTGCACTAAACTTATGAATACTTTGCAGGGTTCCTCGGATGACTTCCCCTTGGTCTCAAAGAGTGGTTTTTAATCACCTCACTTATGAGGTATGTGCATTTCATGCAGCTCTCCAAAACCTCTATGACAAGAGAGATTCACAGTGACCTTTTTAGTCACACTCAAATTTAGTCTTTCCACTGAGAAGGGGATCAGCCAAACACAGAGCATGTGGTGACTCTGTGTATCCTTCTTAGCTGTTCCAAGTCAAGCTCTTTGCTTCACAGCTGGGTTCTTCCCCGTTCTCAAAAATTCCAAGCAATCAATACATTTCTCTCTCTCTTTACTCAATGTCTCCTTCCCTTCTCTCTCTGCACAGCTCGACCTTGGCAAGTCAGCACTGAGCTGTACCACAATGTTACACAGTTGTTAGTAGAAATCCATCCTTTATAATGACAGTCCACAGTCCAAAAGGTCAGTCCATGATCCATAGCACCGGTTTCTATGGAGATCATCGCCTCATGAGCAGTCCATAATCTCATGGAATGTAAGTAGAGAATTCAACACCTCAAAAATAAATCTAACAGTAAAGCTAGTAGCAGAAAAGAAAATAATCTGGACCTGGATCTGCAGGGCCTAGTAAAGTCCCATATCATTGCACTTTTCCAAAAGTTACCAACTCTTGTTGGGCTTATCCCTATGAGTTCATTATATGGTTCCATATACTTTGCTCATGCAAACACATAGCATAAATCTGGCCCTAACCCTACTTATCTATACTGACCAAGCTAATCCTATTTGTCTGGGTTCCGCTCACATCCCTTAAAGCCTTTCCCATCCATGTTCCTAGCTAAGTGTCTTTTGAATGTTACAATCATTCCTACTTCTGAGATACATCACTTTCATGGTATGCTGCCTTCTGACGCTGATTAGAAAATGAAGCCACTTTTCATTACCTGATTTAACGATCATGGACTGTCAACATCCTTACTTCACATTCAAGTCTCTTAGAAAGAAAACAATTCATAGTGTCTTAAAGTTTACAAGTCTTATAACAGTGCCTGAATTAATCTTGAATTTCCTAATGATTGGGAAACCTAATTTATCCACACTCCCCAAACTTTCCATCAATGGGCCTTTTACTGAACTTCAAACAGTTTCAAAGTCAACCAGGTTAATGTCTAATGTGTAGCTGTCATTATTGATTAAAGCTCGCCTGAATCCACAATAAACATACAAGAAGTAAAAGAATCCTAGTGAATTCAGTTTAAGTTGCACATTATTTAAATAAAATGCTCATCACTGTAGCCATGTTGTTACTTCACTCAGTAACAATCCAGCCAGATAATTTCTTCAGAGCAAATGCCAGAAAGGTTCCATGCTGTGAGCAATGTGGAATATTTAATAACCAGGACAAAGTGTAATTAATTATTTTGATTTAAAGTTGACAGAAAAAATCCAGCAAGCCAAAGCTGGTGGTGGTTCTCCTCAAGAAAAAGAAAGTTGAATTATGCGTTGTCATGTTTAGGAGAACTGTGTCTAACCCCAGTGCTGTAAGCTTGTAGTCTGCAGTGGACTCAATATAAAATTAACCTTTAAATCATCAAACTTTGCCATAAAAATCAGATCTAATTACCTTAATGAAATGCAAAGGACCGGGTTCCGAAGAAATTCAATCTCTTTAATTTGAATTTGTAAACTTTAAAAAAAATTAAATTGTAGGGCACAAGATAACCAGCGATCTGCAGTCCTTCCAAACTTAACAGCAGAGAGTTGACACATACTTTTATGATGGCCTGCAGAAATGTGATATATTAAACCACTCAAATCTGCAACAGCCTGATACAACTCCCATCTCTTTCCAGCAACCAACTGGAAAGAGACATTTTCATACTCAAACAAGCTGGGCTATCATATGTACCCTGATTCAGACTAGCAGAGATCTAATACATTTTTCTAGTTCAACTAACATGGATCTGAAACATACCTCTGCTTAGACCAGTAGGGATATTGAAATGTATTCAGGTCAACATGATTCAGATCAGCAGGAATTACAGATACAAACCCATTCCAGATAATCAGGGTTATTACATATATTTCTCCTCAGAATAACAAAGATCTGTCTGTCGGTCACTACCCTCACATTTCTTTTTCTTTGAATATTTTCCATCAATGTAATTATATACTTTTACATAAACAAAATGTGATTAATTTGAAATCACAGTGATTACATGGTGATTACCCTCCCATTTCTGAGTGCTAACTAGCCCTGCATCTGTGGATATCCAATGCAGCCGATGCACCCCAGTAAATGTGCACCCTTACTACAAAACATATATATATTAATGTCACGTCTGTATTGCAACTATACCTCAAAACCTATGGATTTGTACCTTCATATCTGCACCATATTAATGTTGCAGAACTCTGCATCAATACTTCAATATCTACAGTATCAATGCAACTGTAATTCAACTCATCTGTTCCAGTATGCAAATATCTCTGCCACAACATCAATCCCACAATACTTATACAAATACATCTCAGCATCAGGACTCCAAAATGTGTATCTCAGCATCTTTGAAATCTTATTTGACAGCTCTGAATATAGTTGTCGAGAAGGCGAGAAGAAAATGATAAATAAACGAACAATTGCCATCTCATTGTGCCTACAGAGTTAACGTGAATCAGAAAACAAACAATATTATTCCATGATATAGCTTTCAAAAGGTCGGCATACTTCCAAGGATACAAACTGTGCTTTAATCTTCTGGATTTAATAAGTTTTGGTGGACTTACACAATAATTTCATTTCTTTGTTCTAAGTTCAATTGACAATTTAATTCCATCGCTCACCAGATGTAAAGGAGTGGTATGTCACTAGATGTAATTTATTAGAAATACATACAAGTTCTGTGGTCATCAAACACAGAATTTATGAGACAAAATTGTGCATTGTAACAATCCCGGAAAACTTAGCTGGGAACAGCCGCTACCTGGTTGTTTGTGCCATTAGGACTTTCATAAAATAAAACAGCCTGAAAAAATTCATCTCTTGTAATACTGACAACAGCTGTAATCACTCACAGTCACTCCTGCTGCAAAAATAGAGAGTTTTTGAAGAATTTTAGTAGAATCTATAATCTAATAACTAAAAACTAGTGAATCTTTGTTCAAGTTAAGTAATTGCTTTGATTTCAATGAAGTAAAAGTGATTCAAGTATCCACCCAGTTCATGATTTCTTTCATGCAGAGTCAAATTAACGTTTGGAATGGAAGCCCATTAGGGTGTGTGCAGTTGGGCAAGAAGCCCATTATGACGTGAGTAGTCTGAAGCAGAGCTGCTCCAAATTTTAAGTCTTCATCTTTTAGTTTGTTTGAAAATGTTCTGCTTATAATGTTTCTTTTGGCACAGCAATGGATTTTATTAATCTACAAATCTTGCATACATCATAGAACCCTGAAGACCCCACTGGAGAAAATCATATTTACAATTTGCTACAGGATATCTGCAGTTCTCAAGGCAGGCAATTTGTATCTAAGAAGTCCAGGTTCTTTTTCAAACCTCTTTCCTGAGCAAAAGCAAATTAGTCGCATTATGTACCAATTTTAAATATTTCCTTATGAAAATTGTATCCACGAGAAAATCTGAATTTTTTTTTACCCTGCTTAAAGTAAGATAGGTTTCCTCCTGCTTACAGGCAGCTGATAGGTAAAGACTTTGCTAATCTATTAAATATTAAAAATATACAGCTGACTCAATCATTTGGAGAGAAAAAAACATCCTTGCTGTCACTGATTGGGAGATTCGTTGTTCTTGTTGTACTTTCCTTGCCTCAACTTTTGTTTTCCATTGGACCCCTTCCCACTTTATCATTATCCATCTCTCCCTCCTCCTTTGCATGCCCTCAGCCCACGTTTTACTGTCCAACTGCCTCTTTCTTCTAGTTCTATACCATTAGCTTCTCTTCACACTTTAATTAATCAAACCTGAACAAATAGAAGGGCCTCAGTTTGACAACTCATCCGGAAATTATTAAATTTGTAAGTAGAATTTTCTTGTTTGTACTGTAGGGAAAGTTGCTTTGTCAAAGGTAAAAAATTCAAGGTGTGATGAGTACAGATGAGCAAGCACATAGGGGATCCAGGTAAATTTCAATTGCAGTGGCTACTGGCTGAAATCAACCCTTTCAAACTGAAGCACACATGAACCATGACAATTAAATGGAGGCATATTTTCAATTTGCAACTGAAATCTTTGGAAATTAAAATCAAGTTATTATAGAAAAGAGAAACAGATTTCAGATTATTGTCCGAGTATATGCATGACATCACGTACAACCCTGAGATTCTTTTACTTGTGGGCTAGGCAGAATTATCACTAATCGGAAGTGCAAAAAATCAGACTCAACATACACATGTAAACAAATAAAGAACTGTAAACAGATAACGACTGTAAACAAACTGACTATACAATACAGAAAGAATTTTAAAAATTCAATAAAGTGCAAAAGAGTCCTTAAATTAGTTGCTGATTGAGTTTGTTGTTGAGGAGTCTGATGGTGGAGGGGTAGCAGCTGTTCCTCAGCCTGGTGGCATGAGCCTTGTGGCACCTATACCTCTTTCCTGATTGTAGCAACAGGAATAGAGAGTGTGCTGGATGGTGTGGATCCTTGATGATTGCTGCTGCTCTCCAACGGCAACATTCCCTGTAGATGTTCGAGATAGTGGGGAGGGTTTGCCTGTGATGTCCTTGGCGGCGTCCATTACCTTTTGGAGGGCTTTACACTCAGGATATTGGTGTCCCTATTCCAGAACATGATGCAGCTGGTCAACACATTTTCTACCACACATCTGTAGATATTTGCCAGCACTTCTGGTGTCATACCAACCCTCCGTAAACTCCTGAGGAAGTAGAGACATTGATGTACTTTCTACATGATGCCATTGGTGTGTTTGGTCTAGGAAAGATCCTCTGAGATAGTGACTCCCAAGAACTTAAATTTGCTCACCCTCTCCACCAATGATCACTGCATTGAATACCTCTGGCTTTCCTTTCTAGAAGTCAACAATCAGCACCTTAATTTTGGTGACATTAAGTGCAAGGTTGTTGTTGGTGCACTATTCAGCCAAATTTTCAATCTCATCACCTTTCTTTATACAACCCTCTACCGTGATATCGTTGGCAAATTTATAGATGGTGTTGGTATAGAGTAAGTAGTGCAGGGAGCTAAGATTGGAGCTCTGTGGTGCTCCGGTACTGATGGAGATTGTGCAGGACATGTTCTTACCAATCCTTATTGATTGTGGTCTGAAGATGAGGAAATCCATAATCCAATTACACAGTGGGTGTTGAGTCTCAGATCTTGGGGTTTGCTGATCAGTTTTGAGGGGGATAATGATGTTAAATGCTGAACTGTAATTGATAAAAAGCATCCTGATGAATGCATCTTTACTGTCCAGGTGTTCCAGGGTTTTGCATAGAGCCAGTGAGATGGTATCTGTCATAGACCTGTTGCTGCAATAGGCAAACTGGAATGTATCCATGCCCAATGATTAAACAGGAGCTGATGTACTTCAACACCAGCCTTTCAAAACATTTCATCACTGTTGATGTAAGTGCTTCTGGCCTATGCTCATTAAGGCAGGTTATCACACTCTTCTTGGGCACCGGTATGATTGACACCTGTTTGAAACAGATGGGCACCACTCCCTGCTGAAGCGAGATATTAAAAATATCTGTGAATACTTTGGTAAATTGGTCGGCACAGATTTTTAATACTTAGCCAGGTACTCCATTTGGGCTGATGCATTCCTCGGATTCACTCTCCTGAAGGTGCCTCACATGTCATCCTCAGATAGGGACAGGATGGGATCAGTGTGGACTAGTAAAGGCCAAATTGGCCTGTTTCCATGCTGTAATTGTTGTATGGTTATCAGGGAATGTGGGAGTGCAGAAGAGTGGTTCTTCACTGTTGATAGCATCAAATCAGGCACAGAAGGCATTGAGTTCCTCTGGGAGAGAAACTTTGCTGTCTACTACTTCACCGGATTTGGTTTTGTAGCAGGTTATGGTATTTAGGCCCTGCCACAGCTGTCGGGTGTCCCTTGTTTCCATTTTCATCCAGAATCTCCACTTTGCCCAGGAGATAGCTCTTTCTGTACTGACGTAAATGCCTGTGATCTGGCTCTCAGCAGGTTCTGGATTTCATTGTTCATCCAGGGCTTCTGGTTGAGGAAATCTCTGAACAATTTGGTGGGGACACACTCATCCACAGCTGTTTTGATAAAGCCTGGAGTAATTGTTCAGATTCTCAGCTGAGATCCTTGAACATCACCCAATCCGATGACTTGATAAAGTTCTGTAACCATTCTTCAGCCTCCTGTGACCACCTTCTTGCTGCCCTGATCTCCGGAGCCTCTCTTTTTAGGCTACGACTGTATGAAGGCAGAAGGACTGCAGCCAGGTGATCTGACTTGCCAAAATGCAGCCTTGGGAAAGAACGGTAGGCCTTCCTTATCTTGGTGTAGTAGTGATCGAGTGTGCTGGGACCTCTGCTACAGCAGGTTACATGCTGGTAGTAGCCGGGCAGGATTTTCTTGACAAAGGCCTGATTAAAGTGACCGACTAAGATTTGTAGTGCATCAGGCTTGACCATCGCTCATTTACTGACCACATCATTCAGCTCGAGAAGTGTCTGTTTCTAATTGGCATCGGCAGGTATATAAACTCCAGTGAGAATCACTGATGAGAACTCTCAGGGTAGATGGAAGGTCTGCATTTAATCGAGATTGCTCTCAGGCAGTAGAGCAAGAGATCAATGTAACTCCAATGTCCAGTATTGATAAGATGTGACACTGAGATTTTAGCCAGATGCTATGTAGCATCTTAAGCATAATGTGTAGTAATTTAGGTCATTATGATTTTATTCCTTTGTTTTCATCCCACAGTGACTCAGTAACCCTTTTTTTTTCCAGCTTCTATAATGGATGATTCTCATTTAGAGCCATGCAAGGGTGGACTGACTGTTTTCTTTGGTAGCAATGAAAGTTAAGTTCCACTTTGTCTTCTACTCTTCCATTTTCTTCTGGTAAACATCCAGTGTAAATGCAACTGAATGATGGCACCTGATGGCAGATGATAAATGAACCTAATGTTGCAGTGTGGATGGGATTCAGAGCTGGCAAATAAATTCTGCATGCAAGCTTTTTTGCAAACATGCACAAATTATCGACAAGGATAAACTTACTTTAATAAGGAGAGAAAATTAATTTCTATTGTTACAAAATTATGCTACCCATTGTGGCACAGTGTTCATTTAATGTTTATTCTTTAAACGTGCTCATCATTTTACTGTTTATCATATATATCTTGAAATAATGATTGGATCCTGCAGAAAAAAAAATCAAACCGATCTGAGTCTGGTAATACGCTCATACATACCAATCCTGATATTGCTTTATGACCATAGTATTTACAGGCCTGAAATTTTTTTCTGCTAATTAATTACTGGTTCTTGACTCTGTGATCTTTGATCCATAATCTCACAGATTATGCAGACCTTCATGAGAACTTTAAAGCCAACTCTAGTTCTATCATAGTCTCAACCAGCATTAGAAATGCACTCAGAGGCTCTTCATACAGAAGCAAGTCATTGACGACAGCGGCTCCATCTGACAGATGAAACAATAAATCAAATCCTTTTCACTTGAGTGATGAATTTCCAACATGCCTTGTAAAACATGTTTCCATCTCAAAGGGAAGAAATTTAATCTGCCAACTACAAGAACCTCAAGTTTCTAACAAAATCTAACCAGCTTTGGGGCTTTTTGATAAGCATGACCATTGGATTGGTGAAACAATAAATGCCAATTTGATACCAATAAATGCCAATTTGAATCCAAGCTTGGCCAAGAAATGGAAAGAAAATGGTTGAAATGGTTGAAACATATTAATTTTAATAGCAAATTATAACAATGAATGACAATGTATCAAAAGATTTATTTATCCAACGCAGTACAAATATAGAAGAGGCAAAATGTTTTGGATTGTGGAAATTTTACTAGCCCATCAAGAAAAAATAATCAAATCTCCAATCTATTTAACTTGAGGGTAATCTGAAAAAAGACAGATGTGAGCAACAAATAGATTTTATCACAGCTAACATATATACATGTCATCCTGAGTTATGAACACCGGTAGATAAGTGCTAGCTTCCATAAATTCAAAAATCTGATGCATATGTTTGTTGCTACGAAGAGCAGAGTTTCCTTTGCACAGTGAGCAAATGAAAACATTTGTTGCCAACATAACTCAAGCTTCCTACACAAATGCCAGTCAACTTTGGAACCCCATATTGGACAGAAGCGCTTGTGATTCTTTACAAACTCTCTACTGTATAGTTCTTTGCAGCATTTTCCCATTAATGAATCTCCCAAAAGCAAAGAAAGTACAAGTGATGGTGGTGCATTGAAGAAAAGGAAAACCACTATAATGCAAATTAAAATGGATGCAGTTCCACAATTTGAAAAGGGAGAATTGGTTCAGTTGTTCAACAGCCAGTACCATTAGAAAGGACTAAACCCACATTGAGCAAATTAAAAGATCAACTCCAGTGAAGGTTATTGCAGATCCTTTGGTTGTGGTAAAGCAAACAAAAATGAATGGTGTATGAAAAAAAATTTTGCCCTCATTTTGTTCATACTTTTCAAGGTTTTTCTGAGATGGGAGGAGATGTGAAAGAGAAAGTAGTGGCCCTAGGTAATGAACTTCATCTTGATTCATGAGAATGATGTCATTGAGGTGATCTCATGCTGAAGGGCTAAGCAATGGAACTGTAAAAGCAGCTGTTAAAAGAGGAAAAGTGTGAGAAGTTAAAACCTCGGAATCTAAAAAGAGATTCACGACAAAAGAATTGACAGAATTGAAGAACCTAAGAGATAGGAAGAGGAGTAGGCCATCTGGCCTGTTGAATCTGCTCCACCAATCAGATTATGGATGATGTAGCCACGGACTCAGCTCCACCTTCTTGCCTTTTCTTCGTAACCTTTAATTCCCCTACTATGCATAAATCTTAAACTGTGTCTTAAATACAGGTATACCCAGCTTTAGCAAACTAGAGTATTCCTATGAAACCTTTCGTAAGCCATAATGGCTATTAAAGCCTATTTTTGTAAAAGCGAAAACCCATTCAAAATCCATTTAAATCCTCTCATTGAAGTGAATAGGGCTTCCTTTGTAAAAGTGAATTTTCATAATTTGAGTATTCTTAAAGTGGGGTATGCCTATATACTGTATATAATGAGGCAGGTTTCACAAGTTCCTTGAGCAGAGTATTCCACAGATTTCACTAGTCTCTGGGAAAAGCAGTTTTTCCTAATCTCTGTCCTAAATCTATTACCCAAATCTTGAAACTACGAAGCTTATCTACTAGTTGTAAAAAACTCACTGGTTCTATCTCTATTCCTTTCATAATTATATGTTTCTACGATATCCCCTTTCATTCTTCCAAATTCCACGGAGTATAGTCTTAGCCAACTCAATCTCTCCTCAGAGGTCAACCCCTTCATCTACAGAATCAACCTAGTGAACCTCCATTGCCCCACCTCCACAACCTAGTATATCCTTCCTCATGTAAGGAGACCAGAATTAGCATTCCAGTATTCCAGGTGTGGTCTCAGCAGTACCCTGTACAGTCAGTCGCAGGAGAACCTCCCTGCTCTTAAACTCAATCCCTGAAGCAATGAAAGCAATGAAGGCCAACATTCCATTTTCCTTCTTGATTACCCATTGCAACTGAAGGCTACCTTTTTCTGATTTTTGCACAATTTTTAGGAAGTTTTCAACTGTAGAACAGCAAGACCCCAACTTAACAAGATATGCCAAGGTTTGTAGAGATATCAATGAGAGCATTTGTAACAACAAATAAATTTAAGAAGTAAAAAAGTAACAATCTTAATTTAAAAAAAAGTTTGAAAGAAATTAAAAGCAGACACCTCCACCTCAACAGCATCACTGGAACCAGTTGTATCTATCTCAGTACTATGGAAATATGGTTACCATATCAAGTGATTTTGATGACGTATGGATATATTTTCAGACAAGACAATTTTGTCCATATGGATATCTATTAAAAATGGAACATATTTGTAACTTGGAGTTGACCTAAAACTACTCTCAAATCTTGTTGTTGCTGCCCTTGGATGTGTATGTACCTGCTGAAGTACTTCAGCTGAACAAGCCATTGCCTAAATGAAAGAAATGCTTTTTATTTCATGTAATAAATTGATGACATTTTCTACTTTTAATATGGCTTAATCGACTGTACAGGATCAGTGGTATCCTCGAGAATTTGCAGTGAATCAAAGGGTTACTGGTTTAAGTTTTCAATATACTGTGCCACAACAATCCTTAATGCACCATTTCAATAAAACAAGATGTTTTATGTACAAGATTGGATACTAGCCAGCAGAGACAACCTGAGAATTAAATTGGATGCAGATTATCCTTTCCCCATTGTGTTGACATAATGTGTATTCTATTTCAATCACTGCCAACAGCGTCGAAGCACGGTCCCTTCTTCCAAAAGTCACTATGCTTTTGTGGCTTTGTGACTGTGCAGGTTTGCCTCAAATTTGTTGAGCACACCTGGGATTTCAGGGCCACCTTCCATCTGCACTACATGAAAAAGGATTTCAAAAGGGAGGTTTGCATAAAAATAATATCATGTTCCAAAATAAAATAAATTATTTAAATTTTAGTAGTCATTGAATTAATTTTCAAAATAGCGTCTGATATGAAATTAGACAAATCTACAATCATACAGAAAAGGGTTACCCGGTAGTTTAGTCTGCTGTGCTCCTTTTCACTCCTTAAACAAGCTAGCACACTGAAAGTGGTCCACTGCTTCCTCAGTAAAACATACATAGCAATGTGCATGGATTCTGCAAAACAGTTTAAAGTGCAGCAAGGTTTTGCAACTTGCATTTGAAAGCTTTGATGAGGCTAAAAAAAAATGCTTGTACAATGAACCAGCTTGGAATTTTCATTGTGCTTGGGGTTTTTTTTGTTCTTGGGTTTCTTTTGGCAAGGTCAGCATTTCATGCCATCTTTGTCATCAAGAGACAGTGGTGAGAAACCTTCATGCATTCTTTCACCCATAGAATCACAGCCTAGCTACAGCTCAAAAAGGGCCTGTTTGACTCTTCAAGTTTGCACTGGGGCCAATCCAGCCAGTTCAACTCCCAACTACCAAATGCTCTAGATACTGCAATTCCTCTCTTATATATGTTTATCCAGCTCCCATTTATATGCTGAAATTGAATCTACCTCTATTATACCCCTACCCCAGGATTCCAAGCCTAACCTCCTGCTGTGTGAATATGTTTCCCCCCCCACCCCACCCCCTACTTTAGGTTTTTTCGCTAATTCATTTTTTAAAAAACCCTATTTTTGGCCCTTCCATCTTCTTTGTCTTTACCATTCATCATTTTAAATATCTTTATCAGATCCTCTTGAAATATGCTCAGTTTGAAGAAGAACAAGCCAGTCTATCCAAACAAAAATGATCCCAAACAAAAAAAAAGTCACATCACTTACCATCTTACTAAATCTCTTCTGGGCTCTCTCAAAAGAATTTAAATCTTTTGCAAGTGTGGAGCACAGAACTGGAAACCATACTTCAGTTGAGGACAAACTAGCATCTAATGGCTTTCTTCCTCTTGTATCTTCTCATTGCAAGCCCTGTCAGCCTTATTGATGTTCTGGGTTTTCGAACAAGGCATAATGAAGGAATTATAATTGATTTTCTTGACAGAATCTTGTGTTATTTGAAGGTAATTGGCAGATTGGGTTACTTTGATAAAATGGCTTTCCCTGTTCTTCTTGATGTTGCAGCCAACGAGTTTAGGAGATGGAACTGAAGAACCAAAAGTGAATTGATGCAGTGCAATGTGTAGATGACACATTCTGCAACTACAATGCAACAATGGTGGAGGTCATCAATATTTAATGTGGTGGATGTGCAATGCACAAAAGTGCTGGAGAAGCTCATCAGGTCATGCTGCATCTATAGGAAGCAAAGGATAACCAACAGCAGGAGGAAACCAAGATGGATCAATCACACACTTCTGGCAAGCAATCTAACTTAGTTTTTTGTACTCATACTCTATCATTATTAAGGGCAAGAATGTTCATGAAAGTGTTTCCTCCGATGGATATTTAATTATTCACCATCATCGTCACTAGTAGAAGTTTTGTAGAATTTTGATCTAATCTCATTTTCTGCAGCACTCATGTCATCCTGTGTTGGGATCTCAGCTTTCAGATGCCTGATGTTGATCCAAGAGTTCTTTTTGACATGTATGGCCTCTGCCAATAAATTTGAACTTTGAAGATCACTCCTGATCCAATGAGGAGTAAGTTTATTGGCAGAGGGCGTACATGTCACCACATATAGTCCAGAGATTCCTTTTTTTCCTGTGGGCCAGGCAGAAATTCTACTTAGCTGTAGTGGAAAAAAAAATGTACTCAAGATATGTATACAAGAGAGAAGTGTAAACAAACTGTGCAATACTGTGAAAAAAATATATAAATATTCAGTAATAAATAATGAGTAAAGAAAAGGTCCTAAATGAATCTCCAATTGAGGAGTCTGATGGTGGAAGGGTAGCAACTGTTCATGAACCTGGTGGTACGAGTCTTATGGCACCTATACCTCTTTCCTGATGGCAACAGTGAGAACAGAGCATGTGCTGGGTGGTGTGGATCTTTGATAATTGCTGCTGCTCTTCTACAGCAGAATTCCACGTAGATTTTCTTGATGGTGAGGAGAACTTTGCCTGTGATATTCTGGGCTGTGTCCTCTACTATTTACAGGGCTTTCCACTCAGTAGTGATGCCCCCATGCAGGTTGTGATTCAGCCAGTCAGCAGACTTTCCACTACAAAGCTGTAGAAATTTGCTAAGGTCTTTCATGTCATACCAAACTTCTGAAGAAGTAGAGGTGCTGACGTGCTTTCTTCACGATGACGTTAGTGTGTTGAGCCCAGGAAAGGTCCTCCAAGATAGTGACTCCAAAGAATTTCAATTTGCTCACCTTCTCGACCTCGGATTCCCCCAATGAACACCCCTGATTTTCCACTCCTAAAGTCTACAATCAGCTCCTTGGGTTTGGTGACATTGAGTGCAATTGTTACCAGTGCACCATTCAGCCAAGTTTTCAATCTTCCTCCTGCATGTTGACTCATCACCCCTTTTTTATACAATCTGTTACAATGGTATCATCTGCAAATTTGTAGAGAGCGTTGTTGTTGTACTGACCCATGCATTCATTGGTGTAAAGTGAGTGGAGCAGGGGGCTAAGAATGCAGCCCTGTGGTGCTCCGGAACTGATGGAGATTGTGGGGAAGATGTTCTTACTAATTGTCACTGATTGCGGTCTGGAAATGAAATCCATGAGTCAATTACACAGTGGGGGTTGAGTCCCAGGTTAGGAACAACCCAGAGCCACTGAATTTATTTAAAAAAAAATTTAGACATACAACATGGTAACAGGCCATCTTGGCCTACGAGTCTGTGCCGCCCAATTTATACCCAATTAACCTACACCCCCGGTATGTTTCAAACAGTAGGAGGAAACTGGAGCCCCTGGGACACGGGAAGAATGTACAAACTCCTTACAAACAGTGCAGGATTCGAACCCCAGTCCCGATCGCTGGCGCTGTAAAGGCATTGTGCTAATCGCTATGCCAACCTTAGACTGTAGTGAAATACAATTTTGCTGGTGACAGCCAATAATAACTCATGGATGTCCAGTTTTAGCTGCTAGATTTATTCTTGACCTATCCCATTATGATATGGCCACAAAAACAATGGAAGGTGTCCATTGTTTTTGTGGCCATATCATAAATACTATGTGAGAACCTCTGGAGGAACTATTCTGCTAATGACACAGGGCATATCCTGAGATGTTAATGAAGTACTTAGGATACTGATCCAGTCAGTCTGTTCAATTTTGGATTTGCGAAACACACTGACATACCAGTTTCAATTGATCTCTTTCTATTCTGAATGACGAACATAAAAATGCTCAACAGCCACAAGGGTCAAAAGTGGTATTGGAAGTGGAATGGGTGCACTGGTTCATCCACATCATCCTTGTCTTGGAGTAAACAATTGGCTTGCAAATGATTCACTGAATACAGAGGTTGTTTTCTCTTTCTCAATTTACTCTCTTAGGCCAAACAAATGCCACAAGTGGAATCAAGAGTTTTGAGAAGACAGACAATTAATTTTAAACTGCTTTCAAATTTTAAGAAATAAATCTGTCATTTCAAAAACATTTCAAGGGCCAAATCCTGGAACATGCTACTTAGGTCTTGACAACATCAGTGTGCCAGAAACAAAATACTTGTGATGGCTGTGAACTGAAATTCTTTCTCATCTTTAAAATGCATTTCTCTAATTTTCTGGTCCCAGCAGGGGAGTGGAGAGAGGCCTCTATTTGAGCATCTGTCTATCTAGTGCAAAATCACCCAGACAAAGACCAAATTTAAGGCCTGGCTCTCTCCCAAAGCAAAAGCTTTTTTGCTGACGGATGCTGGAACGTACCCAAGAAATTTAATTTGTGGAATTAATTAGAAATAATGGCATTCAGGCTGAAAATAACTTGCTTAGAACTTGAGAAAAAAGTGAAACAGAGCTCAGATTGGCAAGACTAAACCTGTACATGATTGCAGATGGCTGATCCAAGTCTGTGAGCATCAATAGCTGGGAGCATCAACGGTAAGATCATTGCTTTTCTCACAACATCTGGCCATGCCCATAGTCCAGGTTAGGTAACAAGAGCCATAATTCATTTCTCCCTTTCCAGACCTGAGTATTGAAGACAATTATGCTATCTCAATAATGAGCCAGCTGAGATCAATTAACAGGGCACAAAAAAGAGATAATTAATCTTGCTGCTTTGTGATGCCAGATTTCACATAAGATTGATAGAACTAACGGGCACAAAAAATGTCACTGGTGAAGCAGGCACTGAAGCATCCAATATGCCAGATATGGAATCAGAACTTATTGTCACGAACACGTCAAGAAATTTGTTGTTTTGTGGCAGCATCACAGTGTAAATATTTATATAAACCACCTTACAAAGTAAATAAAAATAGTGCAAGAAAAAAGAAAAGACAAAGTAAGGCAATGTCTGCAGTTCATTGTTCCTTCAGGAATCTGATGGCAGCGGGAAAGAAGCTATCCTTGTGCTACTGAGTGCTCGTCTCAGACAGCTGTACCTTATTCCCAATGGAAGCAGAGTGAAGAGGGCATGGCCTGGGTGGTGAGGATCCTTGAGGATAGACCTCTTATAGATGTCCATGATGGAGTGAAGACTGGTGCCTGTGATGTTGCAGGCTGAGTTAACAATCCTCTGGAGTTTTTTCCTGTCCTGAGCATTGGCAACTCCTTACCAGACATTGATGCAACCAGACAGAATGCTCTCCACAGAACACCTGTAGAAATTTTCAAGTCTTTGGTGACATACAGAATCTCCTCAAACACCTCACAACAGATACACTGGCGAGCCATTTTGTGATTGCTTCGATATAGAGACTCCAGGACAGATCCTCAGAGATGTTGACACCCAGGAATTTGAAATTCCTGACCCTCTCCACTGCTGAACCCTCAATGAAGACTGGTTTGTGTTCTCCTGATTTCACCCTGAAGTCAACAATCACCTCCTCGGTTTTGCTAATGTTTGAGTACAAGGTTATTGTTGTGACACGACTCAACTAGCTGATCTACCTCTCTCCTGTTTGCTTCCTCATTACTGTCTGTGATTTTGTCAACAACTATGGGGACATTGGAAAATTTGCAGATTGCATTTAAATTGTGCCTCGACAGACAGTCATGGGTGTATAGTGAATAGAGCAGTAGGATAAGCACGCATCCTTGAGGTGTTGATCATTAGTGAGGAGGAGAGTTTGTAATGACTGTGGTCTTCCGATGAGGAAGTCAAGGATCCAGTTGCAGATGCGGGTGCAGAAGCCCAGAGTTTGGAGCTTGTTGGTGAGCACTGAGGGAATAATGGTGTTGAAGGTTGAGTTTTAGTCAATGAAGAGCAGCCGCATGGGTTGCTGTTGTCTAGGTCAGTGGTCCTCAACCTTTTTGTTTCTACCCATATACCACCTTAAGCAATCCCTTACTAATCACAGAGCACCTATGGCATAGGAATACTTAAAGTGGTATGTGAGAATCACTGGCCTTGGGGATCCAGAGCTATGGAGAGCCAGTGAGACTGCTTCTGCTGGGGAACAATTGTGACGGTAGACATGTTGCAGAAGGTCCAGACTTTTACTTAGGTGCATATTAATTCTGGCCATAGTAGGGTGTAAGTGCTACTGGGTGATGGTTGTTGAGGCAGCTCACCCTACTCTTCTTGGGTACTGGGATGACTGAGCCCTTTTGAAGCAGGTGGGAATCTCTGATTGCAGCCGTGAAACATTAGGGCAGTGTGTCCTAACTATTGATAAAGGCATTCAAAACCCATAACTAAAACAGTTGTTGGTTTATTGAATTGTAGAGACCTGCACAACTGTTTGAGGACATCCTTCCAAATTTGGGTTAATTTGAACACCAGAAATGCCACGCAGCATCATTCAGGGGAATGGAGTCAATGTTTTGCCTTGCCAGTGAGCCTTAAAGTGATTGCTGCTTAATATGCCACTAAACACACACATTCATTGGTAAGTATTTACTTGAATGCACAGCTGAGGAAGAACTGGGATGGCCTTCCCATCTCTGATACAATGCTAAAAGCTGCCGTGAGCTCACCCAGTAGTTTTTGATTGTTTCCTCTCTTTCCCATCACTTCCACTCTTTTGTGATTGAATTATTCCTCCTCTCAACCACTTTCCCTTGCATCCTTCCAGCAGGCATCTTCAGGGTGAGAGCTAACCCAAAAATCCAGGTGCCTGGAGATTCACAGAATAAAGCTGCAGATCGCTTGTCTCATGGACAAAAATCTTGAGGCCCAATATAGGAAGGGCTTCCTGCCACTATTACAATGTGATAGTACTTCCCCAGCCCCATCCCTACCAAAACCTCCTCCACCCTGAGAAATCTGGCACGAGACAAATGTAGACTAATCTCTCTTGATACAGGCTTGGTTGAAAACAGCTCAGTGATTTATGACATCTGGAATATTGCTTTTTGGTTTATGATTTAGCGGGTCCAGTTTCCACTGCTGGAGCTGGGCAAAAGCAAGAATAAAATGGTCGCAAAGTATCATCTTCTCATGGACAGCTGATTTCACTAACAAGGCAAGTTAGAGTTTCAAAATTTTATGTTTAAATTTAATGTTTTACATCATATTCATGGGAGGGCAGATTTGATAGTTCTGTAGCAGAAGACTGCACACATTGGGAGCACAGGGGTTTGATGAGAAAGTAATCCTGAAGGAAATCAGTTGGTGAGCTCCTCCTACATCACATTTTGTTTTGTTATATTAACCAGAAGTTTGGTTACTGAGAGCCTTACTCCCATGACTCTAATTCATTTAGTTTATCAAACCCCTCCCATGTCAAAGTTCAGATTTATTGTCAGAGTACATACATGACATCACATACAACCCTGAGATTCTTTTTCCTGCAGGTCAGGCACAATTCCTACTTAATGGTAGTGTGTAGCGGCAGCTACACTGCTACTGAAAGAACACACAACCAGACGGGTTGAGCTCAGTGAGTAGAAAACTGGTTTATTGCTGGCTGCTGGGCTGGACTTATCCTCCCAGCCCGGACCTGGCTGAGAACCGCACAGGGGGATGCTGACGTCACTCAGGCATCACGTGGTCCCCCAGCGCGGCCTTTTGAGCACTGTGCTGATAAGAAGGGGAAACCCCCGATGGTGCTATTTTGGCCAGCTGCCCCACCGCATGGATTACAAGTGGGGCCGGTTCGTCTGCCTAGTGGTGTGCCGCCACACAGCCCCCCCAGAACCGACACCAATGTCCTTTTCAGCTGGGTGGCCTTGCTTCTTGGGCTGGGCCACAATCACTGGTTCAGTGGGGTCGAGGTGCGCTGGCTTCAGCCTGTTCACAGTAAACAGTTCTTGCCTCCTGCCGATGTCCAGCGTGAACGTAGACCCTGAATGCTGGACAACATTGTACGGCCCCTTGTAAAGTCTCTGTAGAGGTGCCACGGGCAGGACTCGCCAAATAAAAATGTACTCTGCGGAAACCAGCTCGTTGGGGATGTGAGGTGGCCATGTGCCGTGTCTGGGCGGCAGTGGGGGTGCGAAGGAGTCCAAGCGGGCCCAGAGGTGGTGAAGCAGTTCATGCGGCGACCGCTGGGTGTTGTGAAGCGTGTTGATGAATTCACCAGGAAGTGCCAGCGGTGCACTGTAGACCAGCTCAGCTGATGACATCTGCAGACAGATCCTCCTTGGGTGTGGAGCAGATGCCCAGGAGCACCCAAGGCCATCCGTCCACCAAGTTGGGACCAGTGAAGTAGGCCGTAAGTGCTGACTTAAGGTGGTGGTGCAGACGCTCGACCAGCCCATTGGCCTGTGGGTGATAGGCCGTGGTGCGGTGTAGCTCGATCCCCAACCTGTTGGCGAGCTGTACCCAGAGTGCAGAGGTGAACTGGTGCCCCGATCGCTGGTGAGGTGATTCGGAACGCCAAACCGGGCGACCCAACCGTGTAACAGTGCTCAGGAGCAGAAGTCCGTGAACAGTTAACGGTTGCCCCAGGAAACGGGTAAGGGCCCGACTATCTCCACGTGAATGTGGCTGAACCGTTTCCGGATGTGCTTGAACTCTTGCACGGGCACCCTGGTGTGCCTGTGTATCTTGGGCATTTGGCAATGGGTGCACGTTCTGGCCCAGCCCACGATCTGCTTCCACAGCCCATGCCAGACGAACCACTCTACCATCATCCGGACCATGGTCCTGATGGATGGGTGTGAAAGGTTGTGGATGTGATGGAAGATTTGCCTGCACCACTGCTGGGGAACCACTGGCCGCAGGGTGCCCATGGAGTCATTGCACAGGACGGTGCTTCCGCTGCTCGGAGTCAGGAGGTCTGGGAACCACAGGCCCGTGATGGCAGTCCTGAAGGCTCGCATCTCCTCGTCGGACCTCTGGTTCCGGGTGAGCTGGTCGAAGTCGAGGCTGGGCGTCAGCGCGCAGATGGCCGGTCGCGAGAGTGCATTGGCGGCCACGTTGTCCTTCCCCAGCCCAGACCTGGCTGAGAACAGCACTGGGAGGCGCTGACGTCACCCGGGCATCACGTGGTCCCCCAGCACGGGCTTGTGAGCCCTGTGCTCAGAAGAAGGGGAAACCCCCAACAGCACCATTTTGGTCAGCTGCCCCGCCACATGGATAACAAGTGGGGCTGGTTTGCCTGCCAGTGGTGTGCCACCACAAGTGCAAATAAAAACTGTATTCAAGAAAAGATGCATATAAAAAGAGAGAAATGTTAACAAGGAAAGGAATGCAAACAAACTGTGCAATACAGAAAATAACTATTCAATAATAAATCTAAGAGTCTTTAAATGAGTCTTTGATGAAGTTTGTTGTTGAGGAGTCTGGTGGTGGAGGGGTAGCAACTGTTCCTGACCTGGTGGATATGAGTCTTCCTGGTGGTAGCAGTGAGATCAGAGCATGTCCAGGGTGGTGTGGATCTTTGATGGTTGCTGCTGCTCTCCGATGGCAGTGTTTCCGGGCAGATTTTCTGAAGGGAAAAGTTTAGCCCGCAATGTAATGGGCTGTGTTCACTACCATTTGCAGGACTTTCTGCTCAGAGCTATGGGTGCCTCCATACCAGGCTATGATGCAGCCAGTCAACACAATTTCCGCTACACATCTGTAAAAGTACGCCACGTTTTTGATGTCACACCAAACTTCTGCAAACTCTTGAGAAAGTAGAGGCACTGACAGGCTTTCTTCATAATAACATTTGTGTGCTAGGTCCAGGAAAGGTCCTCCAAGATAGTGACTCCCAGAAATTTAAATTTGCTCACATTATCCACCTCTGATCACCCAATGATCACTGGATAATACACCTCTGGCTTTCCACTCCTTAAGCCCACAATCAGCTCCATGGTTTTGGGGACATTGAGTGCAAGGGAGTTGTTAGTGCACCATTGAGTGAAGTTTGTAATCTGTATGCTGACTTTTGACATAACTCACTACCATGGTAGGATCAGCAGATTTGTAGATGATGTTGTTGTCGTAGCGAGGCACACAGTCATTGATCTAAAGAAAGTAAAGCACGGTGCGAAGAATGCAGCCCTGTGGTGTTCTGGTACTGAAGGAGATTGTGAAGGAGATGTTCTTACTAATCCTCATTGATTGTGGTCTGTAGATTAAGATATCCAGAATCCAATTGCACAATGGGGTATTGAAGCCCAGATCTTAAAGTTTGAGGGGAAGATACTATTGAATGCTGAAGTATAATTCATAAGGAACATCCTCATGTATGTGTCTTTGCTGTCCAGGTGTCCACCTGTCCAGGTATAGAGCCAGTGAGAAGGTATCTGCTGTAGTCCTATTGCCGTGATAGGCAAATTTGAACAGATCAATACCGCTGTGCAGGGAGGATCTATTATGCTTCAACACCAACCTCTCAAAGTGCTTCATCACTGTGGATGTGAGTGCTATAGGTCAGTAGTCATATAATCACTCTTCTTGTGCAGTTATGATTGAGGCCTATTTGAAACAGGTGGGTCCCATACCTGCTGGGGTGAGATGTTAGCAAGTTAGTCAGACATAGTTTTCAGTACTTCATCCAGACCAAATGCTTTCCTTGGATGCACCCTCCTGAAGACAACCCGCATGACATGCTTGGATAATGACAGTATAGGATCATCGGGGGCATGAGGGTGTTGTGGTTTTTCATTGTTCTGGTGGTCAAATCGGGCATAGAAGTCATTAAGTTCATCAGAGAATGAAGCTTTGCTGTCTCCTACTGCACTCAACTTGGTTTTGTAGTAGGTTACTTTATTTAGGCCCTGCCACAGTTGTTGGGTATCCTTTGTTGTCACCATTCTCATCCAAAATCTCCACTTCACCTGGGAGATAGCTTTCTGTAGGTCATAACTGCTCCTTGTGTAGAGTTCTGGATCTCTGGACTTAAATGCTTTTGATCTCAGCAAGATCCAGATTTCATTGTTCATCCAGGGCTTCTGGTTAGGGAAAGCCTTGAATGATCTGGTGGGGATGCACTTGTTCACAGCTGTTTTGATAATGTTCATAATGGCCCTTGTGTCATCATCCAGATCCTCAGCTGAGTTCTTGAACACTGATCAATCTACTGACTCGAGGCATTCTTAAAACCATTCTTCAGCCTCATGCGACCGCCTTCTGGTTGTCCTGATCTCTGGAGCCTCAATTTTTAATCTATATGCAGGCAGAAGGAGCATAGTCAGATTACTTGACCTGCCAAAATGCAGTCTCGGGAAAGGTAGGCTTTTCTTATCTTGGTGTCGCAGTGATCAAGTGTGTTGGAATGTCTGGTACAAATGTGTTGTCTTGAGACAGGTCTGGTTAAAGTCACTGACTCTAATTCGTAGTGCATCGGGGTGGGCCGTCTCTTGTTTACTGACTAGGTCAATACAATTAAGTTTATGGTAGAAGAACCTCAATACAATGGTTTTGTTTACAAAACACCATTCAATTGACTGTGTGCACTGTCTCAAAATCCATTTGTATCCAACAGCTTCAAAGTTACTCCGACCTCTTATAGCAAATCAATGACTCCAATCAAGCTTCAGTCACCAGGGATGTAAATGTATGGCGCCAATGTTATTGAAAATGGCATTGCCAGTCTGCAGTTTTTGAATATCGTCTATGTTCTTGCCCAAAAACACAGGTAGAGTCGCAAATGACCTACTTCACCTTCAACTAAAGCTCAAAGAGTGGGAATGGAATGGGCAGGAGCTGGGAATTCATTTTCAAACTTTATGTTGTCCTGCATGCCACTTTCATGAGGTGAGAGTAGCTAGTGGGAGGGTACTTCAGCCCAGGCCACAATAACTTAAATCTTTTTTTTTAAAAACCAGGCTTACTGGTTTTCGAAGCCATATCCCAAGAATTAGTATTTTCAAAAGAGAAAAACAGGAGACATTTCGTGAAATAAACCAGCACGAGAATGGCAAAGAGATGTAAAGTTCACATGACAAATGAATGGGTGAAACACCATAATCTTTACTCCATGTGCCAGACATTTCAATAAAAGCAAAGGGCTTTTCTTCCGTCAAACAAAAAGAGATATGTTTGCTTAATGACAGAACTCGTAAAATCAATGTTATGATATAAAGGGCTGCCAATGCAAATAATTTCGATCTGACTTTAAGAATTGTGGATTTCTCACATGGTCAAAGCAACCTAATGATGCTCTTTCACAACAGTAAATAACTTCTAATTCAATTCCATGGCAACCATAACAGAGTAATGATAGTGTTTCAAGCAAGTAACAAAACACCTGGAATTCAGTCACTGCTGAGGGAACAACAATGAATCAGAAGCTTATTAGTTTGATAAGCCTTTCTATTCACTCTTGCAAAAGCAAAGCAAATTACCTATTGCTGTTCATTCTTGCCATGATGTATGCTATCAGTCACTCTGCAACTTAACTGCAACAAATTTTCTCCATCATTCACACATGCCTCAAAAGGTTTGTTCTTGGATTAGTTTAATATGTTAGATGACTGGAACATTAGTCACATTTTGTCTTTGTCACCAGAAATAATAGTGAAAGGGAGAATGGCCAGTGAGTAGAAGAAATGTTACAAGAGCTACATCACAAGGCATAAGCTAGCTCCAGCCTTTAATATCTAAAATGTCTAAGATGACCTGGTTATTATGCAGCAATCATCAAGGCATCTTTGCTTAGGATTTTTTAGGTATAAGATTTCAAATTTATTGTCAGAGTACATACATGACATCACATACAACCCTGAGATTCTTTTTCCTGCAGGCGAGGGAGAATTCACACTTGTTGGTAGTGCGAAAAACTGTACACAATGTACGGATGCAAACAAATAAAGAAATTAAACAAACTGTGTAATATAGAGCATTAAAAAAATCAATCAAGTCCTTAAATGCGCCCCTGATTAAGTTTGCTGTAGAGAAGTCTGATGGTGGAGAGGTAGCAGCTCATCCTGAACCTGGTGATGTGAGTCTTGTGTCACCCATACCCCTTTCCTGATGGCAGCAACAAGAACAGAGCATGTGCTGGATGATGTGGATCCTTGATGAGTACAGCAGTGCTCCCTGTAGATGTTCTCGACGGTGGGGAGAGTTTTGCCTGTGATGTTCTAGGCTGTGACCACTACCTTTTGCAGGGCTTTACGTGGAAGTGTATTGGTGTCCCCACACCAGACCATGATGCAACCAGTCAGCACATTTTTTAACCACACCTCTGTAGAAGTTATCCAGAGTTTTCAATGTCATACCAAACCTCCGCAAACTCCTGAGGAAGAAGAGGCGCTGACATGCCATTAGTGTGTTGGATTCAGGAGGGATCCTTCAAGATAGTGACTCCCAAGAACTCAAATTTGCTCACCTCTCCACCTCCAATCCCCCAATGATCACCAGATTGTACACCTCTGGATGTTATAAGAGCTACAGATAAGCTAGCTCCAGCCTTAAACATCTACAAGATTGACCTGGTTATCATGCACCAATCACTGGCATCTTGGCTTAGGAACGATAAAAGAAAGGAACAGAACCAGAGTTTTACAACAGAGAACTGTTTCACCTTGTTAAAATTACATTCTCTTATCCACAAACTATCATCTGCAATTAACGAGATACTCTGAGCTAGTATGAACTTCACAAGTCATTTAGTTTCTTTTGCCCTCCATCCTATCACATGCTTACTCTCTTCTTTTCATTCATCCTTTCTCTGCATCTTAAAGCAAGTTTGGTTTCTGACTTCCTCTTTAGGCTGATCTGCACACCACTTAACTGTCAGGTTTCGTATCTCCTTGCTGTCTGATGCTCCAGCACTGGCCCACCATGTTCATGTGGCATTCTTCATTCTGCTCTAGATGTCTCGATCACATTCCTGGCCTCATGGGCCATTCCCTGTTATTGGTGATCTGTAACAAACTGGTTTTGCTTGTTTATCTCCATGAAAGACCTCAACAATGAAGACGCTGTTTACATCTGGTACCGCACGGATGGCAGTCTCTTCAATCTGAGGCGCCTGCAAGCTCACACCAAGACACAAGAGAAACTTGTCCGTGAACTACTCTTTGCAGACGATGCCGCTTTAGTTGCCCATTCAGAGCCAGCCCTTCAGCGCTTGACGTCCTGTTTTGCGGAAACTGCCAAAATGTTTGGCCTGGAAGTCAGCCTGAAGAAAACTGAGGTCCTCCTTCAGCCAGCTCCCCACCATGACTACCAGCCCCCCCACATCTCCATCGGGCACACAAAACTCAAAACAGTCAACCAGTATACCTACCTCGGCTGCACCATTTCATCAGATGCAAGGATCGGCAACAAGATAGACAAAAGACTCGCCAAGGCAAATAGCACCTTTGGAAGACTACACAAAAGAGTCTGGAAAAACAACCAACTGAAAAACCTCACAAAGATAAGCGTATACAGAGCCGTTGTCATACCCACACTCCTGTTCGGCTCCGAAACATGGGTCCTCTACCGGCATCACCTACGGCTCCTAGAACGCTTCCACCAGCGTTGTCTCCGCTCCATCCTCAACATTCATTGGAGCGCTTTCATCCCTAACCTCGAAGTACTCGAGATGGCAGAGGTCGACAGCATCGAGTCCACGCTGCTGAAGATCCAGCTGCGCTGGGTGGGTCACGTCTCCAGAATGGAGGACCATCGCCTTCCCAAGATCGTATTATATGGCGAGCTCTCCACTGGCCACCGTGACAGAGGTGCACCAAAGAAAAGGTACAAGGACTGCCTAAAGAAATCTCTTGGTGCCTGCCACATTGACCACCGCCAGTGGACTGATATCGCCTCAAACCGTGCATCTTGGCGCCTCACAGTTAGGCGGGCAGCAACCTCCTTTGAAGAAGACCGCAGAGCACACCTCACTGACAAAAGGCAAAGGAGGTAAAACTCAACACCCAACCCCAACCAACCAATTTTCCCCTGCAACCGCTGCAACCGTGTCTGCCTGTCCCGCATCGGACTTGTCAGTCACAAACGAGCCTGCAGCTGACGTGGACTTTTACCCCCTCCATAAATCTTCGTCCGCGAAGCCAAGCCAAAGAAGAGTGGAGGCAGTAAGCAAACATCTCGAGCACACAAAGTTCTTGTGAGTTGTCAACTATTGGTACAGCTTTGTGTAGCCCATGCACATTTCCAATGGTTTCTTGCTGATGTATCTAGTTTTCATTGCATTCAGAAACTTATTCAAATTGAATAAAATGCCTAATGGGTATCAATTTGTATCTAAGTTCTCTCTGAGGCTGGAGGTAATCCAATGGTCATTTGGACAATTTACCTTGAAACAGGTTTGAATTTTATCTTGAATTACACATCCCCTTAAATACTTTAATTTCCCATCAGGATTAATACTTTCATTTTTCCTTCACTGACTTTTATTAATTTTTTACTCACTTTTTGATAGCATTTCAATGCAAGTTTTGAAAAGCGGAATAACTGCCTGTGAGATTGCTCAGGCACCCTACAGAATTGTTTTTTTCTAATTAATAAGATGTCTCTCAACCAAAACCTGCAGTTTCAAAGAGGCAATTATAATGTGATGGAAATAGGGCTGGTGAGCAAATTAACACAGAGACTTAACCACTTTCATAATGCTTCCTCCCTGAAATCTTCCTCTTTATGCTTCTAAACAGCCTTGAAGGACATCTTCTGGAAACTGGTAGTCATTCCTGATAATAATCTTCAAATGACCCTTCAGTCAATGGGCTATTTTAATGATAGACCTGGGTGAAAAAGACATTTCATTGATTTCATTGAAAGTGATGTAATTTTGAGGAATAACAAATGATTATATTCTCAGACCAATAATACCACTCAATAACTTAACTTCATTAAATCATCATTCATCATCTGTATAAAGTGCAGAAGCTTAAGCTATGATGCATGAAAAGGTAAATTACATGTAAAGATTAATGACATTAGACAAAATTCAGATAGACCCAAACACATACAGTATTACAGATGTAAATCGAGATGTAAATTTATTAATATTCCGGTTTTAGGTACTTACTACTGTTTCATTTAGCAATCTTTTAGCATTCCTCTGGATAATGCTTTGTAAAGTTTGATGTTAAGATGCATGGAACATGCCACTGTGCTTGGTTCAAAACCTCAGAGCTACTTCTGACCAATATTCGATATATCTTCCTCTAAGGGCCACTGGCTGACTTTAATAGTAACTATTTGTCTGCCTTACAGCATGTTCTGTCCTATTACATGACAATAAAAGAATCTTGAATCTCTCCTTGCAACTTTCCTAAGTGCTGCTAAAAATGGCAAGTAACAATAGCAAAACTATGTTGCAACCAAATTTCAGCTAAGTCTCAGACCTCATGGTTGGGACATTCAGCTTGATTTCTAACAGCAAGACTCAACATTGGGAATTGCCTGAACAAAATTACATTATGCACATAACTCAACTCATGCATGTGCTATGTGATAGAATCTCAAAGACAACCTGATTTGTGAAGCTTGATTGGAGTGAAACACGAAATTCTGTGGATACTGTGATTGTAGAAAAACATAAAAATGCTAGAGGAACTCAGCAGGTTTGCAGCATCTATGGAAGGTAAAGATATATAACCAATGCTTCGGCCCTGAGCCCTTACTGCATGGTTTCCAAATGGTGTTACTTTTCTTCCTGTTGCTTCATGTGTATGCCACAAAAACATGCAGAGACACAATTTATGCTGTGACTTCTTAAATATTTATTGGTACATGTGTGCACAGGATATTTCTCGAGGCACAGGATATTTTTCCAGAGACAGGCCATCACAAGACATGTAATGCTGGCGTCCATGTAACTTGATCCCGGATTGAGAGTGAAGTGCTAGATACATTACTCTCTCACCATCATAGGTGCATCTAGGGTATGGCAGCTAGGACCGAACTGTTCTGCCAGTGCCAGGGAAGCACAGAGTAGTTCCAGCAGCGTGGGGGATTATGGGTAAGGAAGATGGCCACTTTGCCCATTGATCCTGCTTTGAGTGAGGTGCCAAGTGGTGGTCTGGTGAGCTCCGACAGAACTGCATCCAGGGCCAGTGCTACCATTAGGTGAAGCAGATCTCAGAGGAGGTGATGGCGACCCTCTGAACAATCACAGATAAGACTTTATTTCTGCGTGACATGGCAGCAACATTTAGGTTTGAATCCTCCAAGGTGCAAGGGTAGAGATAAAGTGAATGGAGTGGGGGGAGAAAAAACCTGTGCCTGACTTGCCCAATGTTATCCATGGCCTGCAGCGGCCTCTTGAAAAACAAAGGGAGAGTCGGACTTTTCATTGAAGAAAGCAGGCGTTTGCAGCAGTGAGAATTCAAGAGTTCACCCCAACCTCCCCCATATGCATGATCTGTTCCCCACTGAAGCCGGGCAGAGTTATCCTGGGATGAGAAAGGAAGTTCAGGTACAGGCTGCCCTTCTCAGCTCTGCAGTCAGGCCTGTTCAGGGTAGCATTCAGTCCCTGTCAGTGAGACGACAGTTTACAGCAATGTGTTTGCAGTTCTCCAGACAGCATGCTCCTGTGCTTGGCTCTAGAGCGGCTGCACGTCATTATACTGTATATTCAGCACACTGGCTTCTCGAACAAAGCAAACGAGTCTAATTGCATGGCAGGCGCAGAGGCTTTAAACAGAGGGGGGGCGGGGAAGAGGGAAGTAGAGAGCAAGAGAGACTGCTTCTCCCTGTTAAAAACCTTTTGCCTGTCCCACTTCTAACCCTCTTATAATGAACCTGGCTATGAGGAACAGTGCTGATTAGGGAATGGAAATTCATGACCTCTGAGAAAGAGCCCAATATTCTCATGGCCAATCTTCAACACTAGTCCAATTGTGTGTGAAAACTGCCCAAATGTCAACTTTATGTGTGCTTTTTTAAACGGGGGGAGAACAATTTCAGTGCTTGACATAGGCACTATTTTACCTAGATACACCATTGCCCACCACACATCATCATTAGTCATTATTCCTCCCTACAATGGCTATGATTCCCATTCATCCTCAACTAAATTACAGCCAGACCTCCACCCCAGTACACCTCTAAAAGCCAGGAATGCCTAAGCCCAACACTCAAACTCCTGATCCTCACTTGAATGACGTATTGATTCTCTTCCTATCATCCAGTGCCCCACATAATTTGTCTCCGTGATCTGTTTTTATTCTTCAGTTTGCTCCAAAATGATGGAGAAAATTATCTTTAACTTTGTTAAGTAAGGGCCAATTTTACTGCACATGAAGGCCCCTGATCTTGAGCCTTGTGCCCAAAAGCATTGACAACCCACCAAACATTTTACCTCCCTATCAGGAATGGAAGATTTTCTTGGCCCAGATGTTTTGTACTGTACAAATATGATTCTCTGTAGCACTGAAAATGAAAAAAGTTTCCAGGTAAAAGTAAATGTTTTCAAATAATCTCTCAAATGTTTGAAAATGCTTGAATGGTGCCTCAAGTGAATTAATTAACAACATCTCATTAACAAATACTTCAATATCTTTTTAAATGCTCAAGTGTTGAGTCATACTGACGATTTCAAGAAATATTTGGGAGTTGGATGATTACTGAAGTTAACCAAAATCAATTTGTGATCATAAGAAAACTAATTATGAAAGAAAAAAAGTTGAAAATCTGGCACAAATGCATTAAATAAATGTATGTTGAGTAACGTGTGATACTATTTGGGGGAAATCTTGTAATTTAGTTAGTGGAGGAATCTCATTAATGATCAGGTGATACAATCAGTTCATGTCAATCTTACTCCATGTTCATTATCAAACAATGGTCCTCTCATTGCCTTAAACATGATGTGGTCACATTCAAATAAATTTGTTGAACTTACATTATACCACGCAAAAATTGATACGTGTATGAGGGACTGTTCTCATGGGACAGTGTCCCTGTGTAAATCATAGCCTTCAAATAAAGAGAAAAAAAAAATGCCTATTATTACGTGTTAGTGACACCACTATTTAACCAGTAACTTGAAAAAAGGTAAGATTTTGTAATAATTGGTTATTTTGTCCTTTTTCTTCAGGGATTTGCCAGTTCCCTGTCATATATCTTATCAAGGATCTATCGAAGACCAAAAGAAAACGGTAGAGATCTGATGACAGTACAAGTTTCCTGGTGGACCCACTGTTGGCATTCTTCCATCTTCCCTTTACATGCTAAATGATTGTTCAGAGCAGCCAGAAGGCGGGGATATCACACTTCTGATCCACAGATGGAACACAGCTCAGGCAGCTGGCAGGAAAGGTTATCTTCTTTCTCAGTTTTCCCTTCTGCATCCCTTTCCCCTCACCTAATCTATCTTTTTTTTGTTCTCTTTAATATTCTGTCATACTTACCGTAATGTTGAATTCTCCTACACTAAATTTCTCTATTTATTTACCTTCTTTCTCTATTTATTTACCAATCCTTTAATCTCCATTGTTATCTCAGACGATTTTTAAACATTTAAATGTGCCTGAATACATCCAACTAACAATAGGTCACACAATGTGGCACTTTTGCAAAATCGGGACCAAAATTTACATAGCTCATGCATTGTTCTTATTTGTGCATTTCCAGGGTTCTGATCTAAATTTCTTGATGTATGCAAAAAAGTAATATTATGAAACATTGGGCCTCACCAGATGGAAATGTGGCCATATGATATTATAACCCTATTTCTAGTCTAAGCTCCCTGAAGTTAAGAGTTTGAGGGGTGGGAGGAAGTTGAACTAGGCTCTTCGCCCAAATTGTCTTTGCCAGTTATCAAAAAACAATCTACACTAATTGGATTTGCCACACGACTAGGGTCCCCGACTATGCCTTCACGCTTCAATAGCCTACACAAATATATCTTAAATGTTGTGTGAGTATCTGTCTCCACCAGGCCCTCAGGCAATGTTTTCTAGACTTCAAGCACTTTTTGGTTCCTCAAATCTACTTTAAGCCTCCTACCACTTATCATAAAGTTATGTCCTCGTCTTATAGACGCCTTTGTTAATCTTTGTAATGCTCACCTATAATGCTTTTATGAGAACAGAAATATAAAAATGGGCAGATTACTGCATGTCTAAAGATATGGTTCGGTAGGCGGGGGGTGGGGGGGGGGGGGGGGAAGACATTTTTTGGACACCAGACAGCTCAAGTGCATGTAAAATTCAACTGCAGTGAGGGTGTCAAACAAGAAAAAAAATCAAAAACAAAAGGAGCAAAAAAGTCAACATTTATTTAACAAAAGAAAATGCTAGATCCACCATTCAAAGGGTCTACAACCTTTTCCGATTCATGAGATTATAAACACAAGGCAATAGAACAGTGTCTGATTAATGCTTTGTACACAAAGGGCCAGGGATATTTAAAAAAAACATTGTCCTCGGTGATGATAACTACTTCGACTGATCAAAGGCAAAAGACATTAAAGGCTGATCAAGAGAGATATCCTGTGCTGAGTGATAATAGCTGCTGGGTAAGATGCTCCCACTCTAGCAGAATGAATCCAACTCCATTGACCAGGGGACCGCACATTGGAACCCACCAATCAGTCCACAGAACAGTGGGAAACCACTATCTACCAAGATGGTGTAGGCTTAGGTGGCCAGTTGAATATGGCTAGGCTGTCAGGCTGCAAAGCTGCCAATACCATTTCAGGCCAATTGTTGTGGTAGTGTTGTAGCCAAACTTTGAGACACAAGATAAGCATGATATTTGGAGAGGATAGCTGTCTCTGCACAGTGAGTCTTCCTCTGGTTATTTTAAGAAGTTTGCTATTGGATCAAGAATCATTGTCAGCAATTTATACCTACTGGTGTGCAATGGCCATTCCATAGTAAAAGAAATCTTAGACAGGTACCTTCCACTCTTCATGTTCAATCTAGATGGAATACCTCGAATGAAGCATTGCAATAAAAACCTGACACCAGATATGGGACAAGATCGAAGTCTAACTAAAATGTCTTCAATAAAAAACAAGCTAAAATTCACCCTCATACCCATTTTAATTTAACCTTTGAGCTGTCAAAACGAATTCTTGTGCAGCTGTCCCTTGCCATTGAGTGATTGGTAAATTTGGTAAATCTGGATATCAATCAGTCCATTAGCAGGTTTTGTCTTGACATTTCCTTTCCTTCATTACTGTTTGATTTTTCTCCTCATGTTTCTCTCAAGACACGGTTACTGATGATTTCAAGCAGATTCTATTAGTCTTTCCATCAACTCCATTCCTCTGTCATAACAATATCTAAATACAATACTTTCCTTACATTTTCTCACTCTTATTAGTGCTACTGGAGACAAAACTCTCACACATCTCATTCTTAATTTTTTTTAAATTTAAGGCGTATGGCACAAGAACAGCAGGCCCTTCTGGCCCATGCCATTCAAAACACCAATTTGTCTACAAACCATTTCAAGATGTACTTTCCCCCCCCCCTCCCTTTTTTTTTTTGCAGCTATCCAGCTCTATCCTAGGCATTAATGATGCTAAACAATTCTTGCTGAACAAGAAAATTATATTCCTGTTTGAAAATTTGAAAGTTGTATAATAAAAATTGCTGTAGCTATTCAACACACAGATTAGTTTCAGCAATTCAACCACAATGGACAGACTCAAGTGCCATAACTCATTACTAACTTCACTTCCGTAATGTTTGAAGACAGACCAATACAAACATTAAGAGATACACTAAATGACCCTACAAATAAAAACTAACTATCTTCTGCTTCATTCCAATGGCAGAAAATAATCTCCTGCATAGAACATTCACTGAGGAACAATACAGTGAATTGCTTTTCCGATATATTTGTTAAGATGTGAATTAAAATAGCTTATCAATACCTTTAAATAAGATATCTATAGCAAAATCTGTTGAATTTACTATCATGGCACTTAAATGTTGATGGTTTCATTCCATTGTTGGAAGGTAAATGAAATGCCATTGATTCTAATCCCATTATTCGGTACTACATGAAATCTTACAAAATTCAATAGATTGTTTTAATTTAACATCATTTCTAATTAAAAATTACTGATGAATTCAATTTAAATCTCACGGAAACTTTTATCTATTTAGTGTGTATTAACGAGTCACATTGAGACTTTTTTGTGTTGTGATATTGTGAATCTCAATAAATGAATGCATTCTTTGAAGTCTGAGTGTACATCAACTTCTCTAAATTAATAATTCTATAATTTTAGCTTTTACCATGACTATGTAGAGTAATGTCAAGTGTGGTCTATTTTTTTTAAAGACCATATGAATCAAGATGACCTTTAAATTCTGATTTCAGGGACTTCAGTGATATCCATTTCAACAATCTTAGAACTGCTTTTGATAAGACCATAAAAATAGGAGCGAGAGCAGGTCATCAGGCCTTGTCTGCCATTCAATAAGATCATGGCTGATTTGATGATAGGCTCAGCTTCACCTACCTGCCTTTTCCCCATATTCCTTAATTCTTCTGCTTTGTAAAAATCTATCCAACCTTGTCTTAAATGTATTTACTGAGGTAGCCTCCATTGCTTCAATACGCAGTGAATTCCATATTGAAAAGCAGTTCCTCCTTATCTCTGTCCTAAATCTACTACCCTGAATCTTTCAATAACTTCATTTATGTTCCTATCTCCTGCTATGGAAGATTTGTCTCATATAATCAGATACTATTTATTGTCATGTAATAAAAACAGAAATGTAATATTACACAAAATTACCTTTAGTCTGCCATTAGGGAGACAAAGATCTGCCAGTAGTATAGGCTTTGCTTAGCACTCCTTACAGTCAGAAAAAGGGAAGCAAAAGAAATTTCTGAGTATCCATGGATTCACCTCCAACAGTCCAACAGCCACTGCAGTCACACAGGACTCCAGTTCAGTTCAAACTATTAGCAACCAAAGCCCAGATCCCAACCTCAATCACAATGAGGAAGCCTTCAGAGTGCAGGGACCTTCAGAAACCCTCTTTGCCATCCTCTCGAATCCTGGCAGCATCCAGCAGCCCAGTGTGAGTCCTTTGACCTCAAGTCACTAGCAGCCCACAGCCTGTGTGGGTTCCTTACCCACAGGTCACCAACAGCTCACTGTGTGCCCTTCAGCTGCAGAGCCCATTGCAGGTCTGCCACCGTGGTCTTCGATCTTAGGGTCATCTCCTCTACTACTCCTTTTCAAAGGGTTGTGTTCTCCCCATTACCAGTGCCCTGCAACCACTCCACAGCTTCACCAGAGTTTGCAATGCCTCGAGGCTCCTGCCGAATACAGGTGTCACTATCTTGGGTCCAGACTCTGCAGTGACAGGATTTTAAATAAAACACCATCCATTTCTTTAACGGGCCGTTTATGCCTATACAGAATCATCAGCAGTAGGTCTGGGCGGTAGGATCCCATGGGGAGCACTATGTCTCCGCTCCTCGCTCTCCCTGGGTCTGTACCAGCAACAGTGCTGCTGTTACAGCAGCTCTTGGCAACACCACCATTTGTTATCCTGACAAATAAGCTTGAGAAGCTCTTTGCTTTCACATGACTCAGGTCATATGTCCTCAGTGAGCAAGATGGTTGGTTTTGAGAAAATGAGCAGGAGTAGGCCATCAGGCTTGTTTAGCCCATTCCCCTATTTATTAAGATATTTATTAAGATCATGGTTGATCTGGCCATGGAATCAGGGACTGAAACAGAAAAGTCTGCAGACCCTGTGATTGTGGTTAAAAAAAAACACACACACACACACAAAAACGCTGGAGGAACTCAACAGGTCACTCAGCATCCATTGGTGCTAAAGACATATCAACAATGTTTCACTCTTTCCAAGAGGATCCTTAATTACAGGACCATTAATTTTACCCATGACATCACAGAGGACCAGATTCAATATAGAATGTCCCCTTGTAGATTAGGTAATATCCTGTTCAAGAAAGCTATCACAGATGGATTCTATGAGCTCTTCCTCAAGACTTCCTGGATTCACCAGTCTATTAGCTATGTGCACCAGCCTATGTGTAATCCTACCATTCCATTCATGCATACATCAAACCTTTCTTGGTTTATTGCTTGTGCTGCTGTAATATTATGCAGCGAACTATAGACTACACCCACCAATGATTTTTTTCCCCCTGTCGAGCTCGTCGAAAGAACCAAAGACTTATTGATCCAAACCAAGGCTTTTATTAGCAAAAGACAGGAGCTCTTCACAGGTGGCCGACCAGTCTGGAATGATCCGACCTGGCTAGGGACACAACCCTTTAAGGCCCAGACAATAGGCGTGGCTTAGCTCTCAGCCAATCGCTGTAAGCACAGTCTAGATACAGTAACTGTATACACTAAGTACATTGGTGATAGATCTGTACTATCACACCCCCTTACTATATCTAATCTCTACCCAGATAGATTCAGCATTTTGCTTCTGAGATCATACATCATCTTTTACTATCACCCTAATCACATCTTTAATTAACTGCTTTATCTTTGAAATCAAAGCGTTTGACCAATCTGTTTGCCGGCAGCAAAAGGAATTGAAGGACTGTACCTTGGACAAAAAGATCCTAAAGCACAGGCAGACATTTCAAAGTGTCTATAACGTTACATATTTCTGTAAGAACATATAATACTGTTTGGTGAACACCAATATTCATAAATGAGGTAACACTCAGCTTCTAACCAAGTTTTCCTGTGACAAAAAATTATGGTCAAAGCCAAATGACAAAATAAAAACCCAGAAACCTCCAATCCATCAGCCTAAGTACCATAACCTCTTCTGAACTTTTAGACAATTCCTTCACAGTGAACACATTTGGGGCGAGTGATACACTGTGTTGAGACAATGAAATTGAAATCAAGCAAAATTTGGAGTTATGGAAATTGGAGGTAAGGTGGTCACAATTTTTATGGTTGAATCTGGGCTGAAGGAAGACAAAATGTCTGAGCCACCGGTGGTGACAGGCAAAGCCATGATGGGGTAGTAAATGGCAATCTGAAACTAAGCATCCAAGTTAATTGAACAAAACCTTCCAATGTGCATAATGGATATTGACCTGGGTTTGTGGAGATTTGGGTTGGTTATCAAATATTATGGTGAAATATAATTGATAAATCATTTATGATGAAATGATAGAAATAGAGAATGTTACAGTGTTAATCAGAGAAAATTTACACAGCACATATTAGTGGTTATAGAAGGTCCTATGATTGTCAGTATTATAAATCAGAATTCCCATTGCTGAACTGATTTAAAGCATTTCATTTTGAAAAGGAAGAGATGTACTTTAATAGGAAATGTAAATTGCCCTGTCATTTACAATTTATGGTTAATCCATTCTTAGCTACTGCAGGTGAGCAATGCCACAGAGAAAAATAGTAGCACGAGTTTAGAATTTATCTTTGTAACAAATTATGTGCTAAAACTGGGAACTCAGCTATCTCACAAGAAAAAATCCTTTCTGAATCTAAGTCCTCACTGGCAGAGGGACTCAGAACTGATAATTTCCAGGATGTTCTCAATTAAATAGAATTGCAAAAAAAAATGAAAACAGTTATAAGAACGTGGCAATGTTTGTTGGAGATAAATCATTCCAGACTTGAATGCTGCCGCAAGAATTGGCTGGGATTATGTCCCAAGGCCAACCATCTACATATGCTTTCTTCCATCATAAAATAAGAAATGAGGAAGCCCTGATTACACCAGCAAATAAAGCATGTACAAGGTCCAGATAACAAACAAGTAGGGAGGGTAAGTGGCAAATTAAGTCCCTGGCAATAACTATGACCAACAAGTGAGAATACCTAATCACCTTCAATTGTTACTCAATGGCATCACCAGTACTATCCTTCATCAGTAACATTTTGGGGTTACCATTGACCAGAAACTCAACTGAACCAACCTATATATTGGTGCTATGAGATCAATGCTGGATATCCATTTGTGAGAAACTTGCCTCCTGATATCCCAAATACTTTACTATATTTACAAGCTATGTCAGAAGCATGATGGAATACTTGTCCTGATGAGTGCAGCTTAACCAACTCAAAATCATTTATTTGGTCCAGGACAAAGCAGCTGAGAATCAATGAATTATAGACTGGTTAACCATTTTTTTTGTGGAAAATCTTATTTAAAGATTTTATAAAACATTATAGAAAAATAATGCAATGCCCCCTACCCCCTTCTCCCCTCTACTAAACTATCCCATCCCAACCCCCCTTCACCCCTCTACTAAACTATCCCATCCCAACCCCCCTCCCCCTGGTTAACCATTATAATGGGAAATCTTTGAAATGGGTGGTACAGTTAGCATAGCGATTAATGCAATGCTGTTACAGCGCCAACAATCAGGACTGGGGTTTGAATCCCATGCTGTCTGTAAGGAGTTTGTACATTCTCCCCATGTCTGGGTGGGTTTCCCCGGGGGCTCCGGTTTTCTCCCACTGTTCAAAAAAGTACTAGTCAATTGGTGGTATTTGGGCAGCATGGGTTTGTGGGCCATGAGTCCTGTTACCATGCTGCAAGTCTAAATTTAGTTTTGGAATGTAAAATTTAATAATGCTTGAATATCATTAGTAATCTAGCTTCCTCACTGTCCCCATCCAGAAGAAAAAAATGATACACAACTAAATCCACGAAGAGGTGTCAAATTGGATCATTTAGCATGGAACATGTCTGATTAATTTTACTCTCGACACTGAGGTTGCTATTTTAATCAAAATAACAGTAGCATGTTACACATGACCCTTGGTTTGGGATTGGGGAAATAGTATGCATGTAATTATGAAAATAGGTCAGGTGACAAGATGTTCAGTCTTGTAATGACCTTGTGGTGCAATAGCCTGTTGATTCCTATCAGGAATGTGTGTAGAATGAGATGCTGTTGGTTCCAGCATGCTTGGAACAAACAGATTACATTATAGTTGTGGTTCTCCAGCAATGAACTATTTCTGGGTTTAAGGGAGACTTATTGATTGACTTATCATAGAGCTTGTCACGATGAGTTCAGAATTCCAATATCATTATACCTTGTCATTGTCAATATGGTAGAAGGTGAACGAGAGGGACCTTGATTTTTTTCTTTCTTGAAATCCAGATCATCCCAATAATCATTTGGAATATCTGGTGCTCATGGAACCAATGGCATTATTAGCTCAGGTTGGCTGGGGTAAAGAAATTAATAGCCTTATTTGAATTTTACCAGTACCGACTTGCCCCTTCTGCACGTTGCAGTGGATTATCTCAGCTGGGTTGAAGGAAATTTCTTCTCATGTCAAAAGCAAATTGCAATTGACCATATGCAAATACACGAGCAAGAAAGCATAACACATTAAAATGTTTAAAAAAGGTCTGTCTGAAATAAAAATCTGCTCACTTGCACAGCTTCTTTGTGACAGTACAGCAACATCAGCCCATTTTCGCTGAATGTACAAAATCAAACAGCCTCTTTCAGGCTTTCATTGTTTGCCTTTCTTTACCGAATAGACAGCTGTATAATATCTTGTTATCTTGGTTAAAGAACATTACTGCAACCATGAACCAGATAAATTACTGGTTTCATGTGAAAATACAAATTATAGATGTACTTGCAGTTGAAGTCATGATGCAAGAATAAAATCAAATCCCAAAAGAGATTGGGAAATGTGCCTATGTTAAAATATTCATCTAGCCCTGAATTGAAAATGGACAATGCACACAAAAGCTGTTCTCTGAGGAGACAGTCAAATGGATCTAAATCTCAAGAACAATGCACGATAAAACTGTCCTCAAAAACCATTTCCCCTATTATTATTCCAGTTGCACAATGATGCAGTAACTGAACGTTTTTTAAAATCGACCATTTTTATCCTGTCACTGTCAGAATAGCTGCATTTTTCAGCAAAATTAACTTCTAGCAGTTCACCTCTGTACTGAAAAACATGCAGAGATGCTCTGCGCACCACAGTAGCAGCATGGACTAAGCACTTACAAGTTAAAAGCAGCTTCAGTGAAGTTTCCTCACCCTCCCAGCAAAGTGCTTGAAGCTCATTGTGGGCACCTGCTTTCAGCTGCAGACGGCATCCTATGGCCAAAGCAGGATGTGCTGCTGTAATGGAGGATTGCACCTCAGCACCACATCAGCTTCTCTCCTCCAGCAACAGCTTGCATTTTAGTCACGCTGGTGATGTCGATACGCTATCCATCCTTTATGCGGCTGGAGAACTGTGCAGGATGTCAGATGAAAGAAATGGTGGGGTAAAAGATGGCCTGCAGCTCGATTGTTCAGAGCCACCCCCTGTCAGCTGCTGGGATGGTTCAGTCCACTTTGCTTGCTTTTTCCTCTCTTCCTAATCCCATCACGGCCAAACGGCAGAACAGATTCCCATGCAGTGGCTGGAGCTATTGAGCTTCATGCAGTACTAACTGAGCTGGGCAGGGTGGGGGGGGGGGGGGGCGGTGGGGGTGGTGGTGGCACTACTACATGCATCAAGCCAAACCTGCCTTATCCACACCCTGGAAAAGAATACAGAACAAGATACAGGCCGTTCAGCCCACCTGTCTGTGCCAAATAGGAGATCAAACCAAAACTCTACTGCTTTCACTTGACAGATATCTCTCCATCCCCTTTATATTCATGGGTCTATCTGGAAGCCTTTTAAATGCTACTATTGTATCTGCTTTCACCACTACTCGTGGCTGCCCGTTCCAAACATCCATCACTCTCTGTGCAAAATATTTGCCCGAAAATCTCTTTTAAACTTGTATCCCCTTACCTCCAGGATGTGACGCTTTTCCCATGGTAAGATATTCTGGCGGTGCACCCTATCAATGTCTCTCATGATTTTGTACACCTTTATCAGGTCTTCCCTCAGCTTCCAATGCACCAGAGAAAACCACCACTCCACAAAATTCATACCCTCTAATCCAGGCAAGATTATGGAAAACCTCTTCTGTACCCTGTCAAAGCCTCCGCACACTTCCTGTAATTGAATAACAGATTTACACACAGTATTCCAAGTATGGCCTAACAAAAGTTTTATACACTGCAACATGACATCCTTATATAGCGTTCAATGTTGCGCCCAATAAAGTCGAGCATACCATACACCATTCTTTAGCATTTTCTCTATTTGCATGGCCACTTTCAATGAGCCATAGACCTGAAGGCTCAGATTCCTCTGTACATCAATGTTTTAAGATTCTGCCATTAACTGTGTAGACTCCCATTACATCTGACTTCTCAAAAAACAGGATCTCACACTTGTCCAGATTAAACTCCATCTGCCATTGATCTGTCAATATCTATAACTGATCTATATCCAGTTGTATTTTTTGATAGTGTCCACATTCTGCACTGTCCACGTCTCCATGAATCTTTGTGTTATCTGTTAACATGCTAGCCCACCAGTGGCAGATTAACTACCACCCGGGCCCTAGGCTGAGCTTTAGTAAGGCCCCCCTCAACCTTGCTCCCCCCGCCCCTTGGCAATGTTGTGATTGTGGTAAAACACAGAAATGCTAGAGGAACTCAGCCGGTCTCATAGCATCCACAGGAGGTAAAGATACTTTGAAGAAGGACTCAGGCCCGAAATGTCAGTAATATATCTTTACCTCCTATGGACGCTGTGAACCTGTTGAGTTCCCCCAGTAATGTGATTTTACAACTCAACTTATAAATGCGAGTTTGGCTTCTCCCTTTCATTTTGCTGAGATTTCATTCAAACCTATTTATACATTACACGTTTTCTATAACTGTCGCACGAATAATAACAGACCAAATATCCCTGCAGTGAAGGAATAAATTAGGCTTTCATTTATTAATAAAACTTCATTATGCAAAATCACAGTACAATGATCATTAAAAACGTAGACATATTAAAGTTCAAACAATCGCTATCACCTTTGGTTGTATTATTTGAAGAGAAATCACTAATCTATTTTAATATTATAAATCCAACAATTAATTTAATCTACAACTTTTTTAGCTGACCCTACCAATTTCAATGAAATGTAAAAGCGGTGAGCCCATCCTCTGTCCTGCTTGGCAGGGAGAGGTTGCTGTCCCTCGGCCCCATCCCACTGGGCAGGGAGATGTCTCATTCCCCCGGCCCCGTCCTCCATCCTGCTGAGCAGGGAGTGGTCGCATCTCCCATTCTGCTGGGCAGGGTAAGATTGCTGTCCCCCGGCTCCATCCCACTGGGCAAGGAGAAGTCACCCTCCCCCGGGCGCGTTCCCCATCCTGCTGGACAGGGAGAGGTTGCCACCCCCCCTCCCCCAGCCCAGTCCTGCTGGGCAGGGAGAGGTTGTTGTCCCCCAGCCCCATCCCGCTGGGCAGGGAGAGATGAGTACGTGTTCATTTGCAGAGGAGAACACAGACCACTCCTACAACAGCCAGACAGAGAACCCTTCAGGGTAGTGTGATGCAATGGGACAACCTGTGTTTTGGACATTGGGGGCTGGGAGGAGACATTTACCATCTCAAACCGGCACCCCTGGACATTGAATGACCAGTCATTACTCCACCTGCTAGGAGGCGAGGCCAACCACACAAATGGACAGTACATAGGTTACGGTCCCTGTGCCTCCCATCGCCGGTTCTTGGTGGGGGGTAGGGGTCTATGAAGTGGCTCACCTGCCTGACAAGTGAACTGGCGCCATCACCCATGGGTAAGTCCACAGCCAGTGGCATCCACGGAGATACTCAGCGTGAAGCAAAGTTGCGGCCCAAAGGTTGTGTTACTTCCGCATTGCTGGATGCACTAAGGACTCTAGGCCTGGGCAGGCCTTTTTAAGCATATGATTTCAAACCAGTAAAGCAGTTACTCCAGAACTCTTCAAATATATATGCGAGTGTGTATGTATGTGAATCTATATTTTATATACACACTTTATACACACACACTTCTACAACTATCCTTTGTCTCTTATGAGTCAATCAATTCTCTATCCATCTAAAGACATGCCATTCATTTTGAGGGTAGCTGAAACATCAAAAGCTATGGGGAAAAACAAAAACTTGAGCATGGCAAGAGGTTTTGTGAATCACTACCATTAGTCCAAAAAAAAACTGCAAGGCTCTTAGAATGAATTGAGAATCCAGTGGCACCTGCAACCTTCACTCCTGTCCATCTTCTTGCCCTTCCCTATTCCTCTGCCCCATTGATTAGAACCTAAATCTATAGTCCCATTATAGATAGCCATCTTTTTCAGTCATCTGTTAGACACAGGCTTTTAAGGAATGGTATAGATTATGTATCAAAAGTTATAAAGATCTTTTTTGTTCAAGATAACTTTGTTTCTTTGAACAATGGTCAGCTAAAATTAATCTTTCTAATGGACATTTCTTTAGATATTTGCAAGTTAGGCATTTTGTTCAGTTCAAACATCCTGATTTTCCTTGAATCTCAAATTCTAATATTCTTGATTTATTCTTTAACTTAGAGTTCATTCACAGTGGATTAATATCATCTGTTTATAATGTCTTATTGGATTTAAGAACAGCCTCAATGGCTGGGGTTAAGAATGATTGGGAATGTGATTTGAATGTAACATTTTCAGATGAAGATTGGTACTCTACTCTCAGCTTCATTAATAATTCCTCATTTCAATTTAAGGTGCCACATAGAATACATCTGTCCAAACTCAAATTATCTCATTTTTATGCAAATGTTGATCCACTATGTGAGAAGTGCAACATTTTTGAAGCTTCATTGATTCAGATGTTTGGGAGTGTCCCAATTTAGGAAGATTTTGGGAAAATATTTTCCAAATTTTATCAATGATTTTTAAGATCAAAATAGAACCATGCCCTTTAATTGCCTTGTTTGATTTTTATCATGAACCAGATATACTTTTGTCTGCATCCCGGGAGAAAGTTTTAACTTTTATCATATTGTTAGTTAGACGAGCAATTTTAATGAAATGAAAAGATGTCTCTTTACATACTCATGCTCAGTAGTTACATGATGTAATATCGTAGTTAAGTTTGGAGAAAATTAGAGACAAAATTAAAGATAGAAAATTTCAATTTGAAAAGATGTGGGGCCCATTCATAGAATGATTGGAAAGTTTGGATGCTCCGCCGATTCTCTGTCTAGTTTCTGAAGGTACCTATTTGATCCGTGTCTTTACATCATTTTCTACAAGGTAACCTTGCTTAGTTTTTAGATTTAGTTTTTTTTTTAAAGAGCAACTTGTTAAATTTGGGTTTAAAATGATGGTTGTTATAGATCATATCATTAAATTAGACATAATTTACCCTTTGTTTAGATTAAGGGATTATCTAATGTAGTTTATTTGGTTTCTATCCAGAATTATTTTTCAGAAATATTGTTAAATAAACAAATTTGGATAGGTTTTTTGATGTATTAATTTATGATAATGTTTATGATATGACATGCTATTTGTTTTATTAGAGGATATTGTATGCAGGATTTATATGTTAAATTAAATAAAACTATTTTAAAAAGAACGAACCTAAACTGAACAGGAATCTTTACTCTGTGTGCATTTTCAAGTGTCTTTACAGTCATGTAATTCACCTATTTGTGGCACAATGACAGGTTTCTGATTGGTGCTACACTTGAAAAACTCAGCTAGGGCATTGCTCACCCTTTTCTGACCCAACTAACATTGCTTTTCAATTTCTAGATTATCTCTTCAGATGCTGCACCACCTTCAGCACCAAAAAGGATACGTGTTCTTTGCTTTTTGAACATAACTTTCGAAGCGGAGAGTACCAGTTGCTGAGCAGTAGAAACCCTGATTTTGAGAGTGGTCAAGGGTAAAAGTGTAACACAGAAGAGTCCACTCACCTCATGAGCACAATTAGATAACACCAAAGATAAGGCAATCTTGCATTAAGTCCCTTACCTCCAATGTGAACAGCCATTGCTGCTTTCCATTTGCTGTTTGGGCAGGATTGCCCTCTACACACAGTTTGGTTTTTTTAGAAAACGAAGCAGAACCACATCCCAAGGGAACAAAAAAAACCCCACAAAATGTTAGATGCATGTGTTAAGTTCCATCGCAACCTTGAGAGTGATGTGGCTCCAGACTATTGGCTAACTGCCTTCATCATATCCTCTTTTGGGAACAAACCTGGCAGGGTCATGTCATTTGTACAAGAAAGCATATTATTTGTTCATTGAATAATAGGATCTTGGGATAGAGAAGTGTTGCAGAGTTTTAATTATCTCACAGTTCGGCGGGCAGCAACCTCCTTTGAAGAAGACCGCAGAGCCCACCTCATTGACAAGAGACAAAGGAGGAAAAACCCAACACCCAACCCCAACCCACCAATTTTCCCCTGCAACCGCGTCTGCCTGTCCCGCATCGGACTTGTAGGCCACAAACGAGCCTGCAGCTGACGTGGACATTTACCCCCTCCATAAATCTTCGTCCGCAAAACCAAGCCAAAGAAAGAAATGGTCATTAAATTCAAACATTGCTTCTCAAGATTTTTGATCAGGCAAGTCGTGTAATGTAACAAAAATGTAATATGCATGATAAACTTCAACTTTCGTTTGCCTCAAGACAAAGTGTCGTCATGAACATTCCCTGTTGCTCCTAACAAAAGGAGAATGAGAAGCAAAAGAGAGTTCCTTCAGGGAGTATCCATGGATTTGCCTCCAGAGCTCCCACAGTCTCTGTAGCCAAACCATTGGTAGCCTGAGATCCAGATCAAAACCTCTGATACAATCAGGAAGCTCAGCTCCCAAGGCCCTTCGGGAGCCCTTCTTGCCCTCAATCCCCTCTCAAATCCTGATTCTGGTATCTGGTTTCCATGAGCAGCCTGTCTGGGTCCTTTGACTGCAAGTTGCCAGCAGCCCACATCTTGTGTGATCACAAGTCACCCACAGCCTGGAGCGTTCATGGGTCCTTCAGCCAATGAGCCCCTTGCTTGCCTTCTGCCATGGTCAAAATTGTGGGCTTGATGGACTAAAAAGAATCTTGTTCTGCATTAATTTTCTCCATGAGCTGCCATGATTCATATGTCAAAGTAGCTGCCTGTTTCATACCTCCTGGTGTCCCTGTTCCTCGACTACATTGTCTAGACCAGAAAAAAAGACTCTTGTATGATGACATTAAATGTGCAAATTAATTTGTGCTAATGCATGAATGGAGCATCACCTATTTAATTTTCTTATTTACAAGTAAACAATGCAAGTGCAACATTCACAACAGACTCCAGTTTCTGATGTGGGAGTTACAAAAACATTAGTGCTCCCTGGATGCATAGTTTATACCCGCCCCTTTTGGATACAGTGAAACTTGAGAGACTTTAAAAAAAACATAAAAAGATGTAGCACGGAAACAGGCTCTACAGCCTAGTGAGTTCACGCTGACCATCAGGCACTTGTATTTACACTCCAACAGTGCATGGCATCCACCTGTTTCATCAGGACTAAATCACATCGGTGCCCAAGCAGAGTGTGTTAATGTGCCTCAATGACTACCGACCAATGGCACTCATATCTACATTGATGAAGTGTTTTGAAAGGCTGGTGTTGAAGCATATCTGCTCCTGTCTGAGTGGCAACATGGATTTATTCCAAATTGTCTATGGGAGATGCCATCTCACTGGCTCTACACAATGCCCTGGAGCACCTGCTTAGCAAAGAAGCATACATCACAATGCTCTTTATTGACTGCAGTTCGGCATTCAACTCCATCATCCCTCCCAAAACTGATCAGCAGACTCTGAGACCTGGATCTCAACATCTCACTGTGTAATTAGATCCTGGATTTTCTCACCTACAGGCCACAATTAGCATGGTTTGGCAAGAACATCTAGTCCACAATCTCCATCAGCACCAGAGCCCCCTGCTCTGCTCGCTTTATGCCTTTAACTGTGTGGCTCGGTACAACAACATCATTTACAAATTTGCCGATGACAGTGGGCTGTAATAGAAAGGGATGATGAGTTAGCAAACATGAGGGAGACTGAAAGTTGCTGAATGGTGAACTAACAACAACCTTTCACTTCATGCCACCAAAATCAAGGAGCTGATTGTAGATTCTGGGAAGGGAAAACTAGAGGTGTACGATCCAGTAATCATTGGGGATCAGAGGTACAGAGGTGGAGCAAATTTTTCTCCGCGTATCAAAAACTAGAAGGCATTAATTTAAGGTGAGAGGAGAAAGATTTAAATGAGACCTGAGGAGCACATTTTTCACACAGCAATTGTCAGGTTATGGAGTGAGTTGCGAAAGATGAGGTGGTGCAATTATAACATTTTTAAAACATTTAGACAGCAACTGTGCATAAATAGGATCGGTTTAGAGAGATTTGAGGACTAAATCAAGTTGATAACTTAGTGGCATAGATAAGTTGGGCTGAAGACTGCTTCTGTGCTGTATTACTCTATTATTATGAGTGAATAATAAAAAAAATACTGCTATCGGAAGAATAATTCTACATTCAATTGACCCATACAGGAAGGGCTTGACTGACTCAAATACAGGATATCAACCCCAACTAAGGTCCCAGTATTATTTCTGGAGTTTGAAACCATGTTATATTCTAAGCCGATCCATGATGAAATATGATCAAATATATTCAGCATGCATAAGGGAAGACACAAATTTGCCCCTGACTATTGATAGAAACTATTTCACACAAGTGCACGAACAAACTAATTGCACATGCTACTGTGCAAAAACAAATCCTAGTGGAGTGTCCATAAGACAAGGAGTTACCCTAGATAAGGAACAGGAAAGACACCATCAAGAATTACTCAGAAGTTAGTTTTCAGAAATTAGTTTTCAGAAACTTCCTGTCCTGTTACAAGGACATTAAGTTCCTGGTAGTTACTTATTGCAGGGGACCTTTCCTGGAGCCAACACATTACTGTTAGCATGAAGAAAGCACATTAGTGCCTTTACTTCCTCAGTAGTTTGTGGAGGTTTGGTAAACCTCGACTGGAAAGTGTGCTGACCAGCTGCATTACAGCCAGGTAGGGAGGCATCAATACCTCTGAGTGGAAAGCCCTGCAAAAGGTAGTGGACACCGCCCAGTCCATTATAGGCAAAACTCTCCGCACTATGGAACACTGCTGTTGGAGAGCAGCAGCAATAATTATCAAGGATCCACATCACCCAGGACATGCTCTGTTCTCAATGCTACCATCAGGTCTAGGTGCCACAAGACTCCTACCACTAGGTTCTGGAATAGTTGCTATCCCTCCACCATCAGATTCCTAAACAACAGATAAAATCAGAGATTCATTTAAGGATTCTTACTTTGCACATTATTTATTATTAAATATTTATTTTTCTTGTGTTGTATAGTTTATTTTCATTTCTTTCTTTCTTTACATTTTTCTCTTTTGTATACTTATCTTTACTTGAGTGTTTTTTTTTTGCATTTGGCTTTTTATAGGAGTAGAAATGGGCCATTCGACTCATCAAGTCCTCTCTGCCATTCCACCATGAGCTGATCCATTCTCCCATTCAGCCCCATTTCCCCTACCTTCTCCCCATAACCTTTGACTATTCAGTTAGCTCTCAATCTCTGCCAAAAATACACAGCCGCTCATGGTAGCAAGTTCCAGAGGTTCACCATTCTGTGACTAAATAAGTTCATCTGTATCTCTGATTTAAATGGGTGCCCTTTGATCCTGAAGTCTTCCCCTCTTGTCCTACACTAGTGGTTTTCAACCTTTTTCTTTCCACTCACATACCACTTTAAGTAATCCCTATGCCATTGGTGCTGTGTTTAGTAAGGCATTGCTTAAGGTAGTATGTGAGTGGGAAGGGAAGGTTGAGAATCACTGCTCTAAACCCAATTGTTACTGAAATATTTTTTTGAGAAAAATTTCTATTGGCCCATTTCCTTTGGAGTTATGAAACCGTGCACATAATGAGTCAATGAGGTCCGATTAAAACAGTGGTTTTCAAACTTTTTATTTCCACCCTCATACCACCTTAAGCAATCCCTTACTAATCATAGAGCACCTATGGCATAGGGAATATTTAAAGTGGGGTATGTGGGTAGAAAGAAAAAGGTTGAGAACCACTGTCCGAGACTCCCTTACCATAGGAAACAATGTTGCTACATCTATTCTGTGCAGGCATTTGAACATTCAAAATGCTTCTGAGGTTCTAAATTCCAAGGAGTTAGTCCAAGAGCTGTCAAATGTTCCTCATATGCTATTCCATTCAATTCCAGGAATCATTCTTGTGAATCTTCTCTGACCCCTTTTCAATGCCAGAACATCCTTTCTTAAATAAGGAGCTCAAATCTTTACCCTGTACTCCAAGTGAGGCCTCACCAATGGCTTATAAAGCCTCAACATCAAATTCCTGCTCTGATATTCAATTTCTCTAGATATGAATGAAAACATTGCATTCACCTCCATCTCAACCTTAAGGTTAACCTTTAGGGTATCCTGCTTGAAGGACTTCCAAGTCACTTTGCATCTCTGAATTTTGAATTTTTCCCCATCCAAATAATAGTCTGCCCTTTTATTTCTTTTACCAAAGTGCATGACCATATACTTACCAACATTGTATTTCTTTTGTTGCTTCTTAATCCCCAGTCTTCTGTTCTAAGTCTCTCTGCAGACTCTTCATTTTCTCCTTTCTACATGCCCCTTCACCTATCTTCCCAACATCTGCAAACTTAACCCAGCCACAAATTCATTTATTCCACAATCCAAATCATTAACATACAATGTTTAAACAAATAGCCCCAACACCGACCCCTGCAGAACAGAACGAATAACTGGATGCCAACCAGAACATGATCCCTTTATTCCCTTTCTTGGTTTCCTATTGATTAGCCAATGCTTTACCATTGCCACATCTTCCCTGTCATTCCATGGGCTCTCATCTTGTTAAGCAGTCTCATGCGTGGCAGCTTGTCAAAAAGGGCTTTTGATAATCCAAATATACAACATCCACTACATCTCCTTTGTCTAGCCTGCTGTGGTTTCCTCAAAAAATGCAGTAGGTTTGACAGGCAAGATTTTCCCTTAAGAAAACCATGCTGTCTTTGGCCAATCTTGGTCATGCACCTCCAGAATTCCGTAACCTCATACAGGTACTTTATAATCGACTCCTACAACTTCTCCACCTCCGATGTTAGGCCAACAGGTCTATAGTTTCCTTTCTGCTGCCTCCTTCCCTTTTTAAATAGCAGAGTGAACTTGTTAATTTTCCAGTCCTTCAGAATCATGCCAAAATCTATTGATTTCTGAAAGATAATTACTAATGTATCCACAGTCTCTATATCTACTTCTATCAGAACTCAAGGGTGCATTCCATCTGGTCCGGGAAATTTATCCACCCTTAGACCATTCAGCTTCCCAAGCACCTTCTCTCTGGTGATCGTGATTGCACTCAACAGGCAAACTGCTCATGTTTTCCACAGTGATGACTGATGCAAATACAGCAAAATCCCTGTTATTTGGAACCTTTGGGGGATTGGTAGATGACAGATAAGTGCATCTGATTGCTTGAGACTTAGTCTTATATTGCCTAACTAAAACACCTGTATTAAGAATAAACAGTTAAAAATAAAAAAAATACTATTCCGTACATACACTAAACAAACTTCACGTATGAATATTTAAACTTTAAAATATTTTTTTAATCTTCAGTCACATTCTTTGGAAACATTTAACCGTCACTGCATCTGTAGGTTCCTTACCCACCACAGAGTCACACGAAAGACAAAAACGAACATTACAGATAATTAACCCACCCCCCCCCCCCACCACCACCCTAAGTTTCAGATAAAGCCTCTGACAGGGACAAGGAAACACTTTAAGAGAATCACCCCAAAAGTGAGTGTCATCAACCAGCTCTTCATCCTGGGTGACTCCATTGCAGTTTCACACAACTTCATTCAAACAGCTGCTACAAGCAAAGTATAACCAAGCCACTCCACTGGCTGAATATTTTCTCCCATCTTCAACAACATGTTATGTCAGAGAACATTTAGTTTTACAATTTTAAACTTGTGCATTTTTTTAACCTATTATTTTATTATTGATTTTAATTTTAAAAATTTATTTTCCTCAATATTTATTCTGGTTGCTTGAATTCCGGATACCAGGGGTTTACTCTACTCATTTTGTTCCTCTGCCATCCCCTTGTCTCCCATTACAATTTCTCCTGTGCCATTGAACACCTATCAACACTGGAAACTTACAAGGTTACTTTGCAGTGTTTTCTCCCCCCACCCCAGGAAAAAAACTGTAGTGTTTCAGTTCTTTCTGATAGATATATAGCAATCACAATAAACATAGAGGCACAGATTCCAATATTTGCCTTTTGAAGAAGGACCAATTCTGCCAGGTTTGAGTTTCCAAGGCACAACCCTTCAGTCCTGATTTAACAGTCTGAAATGGTTTCCTATTCTTTCTCTAGTTCCATATCTTCTACAAATAATGAAGGCCAGAACCTTGCATCGCACTTGAAAGTGTGGTGAATTAATTGGCAATTTAGTCAATTCAGCATAAACTATTATAAATTTGTTTCATTGTAGTTTGAGCCTCAGGAGATGTGCAGCACATGACTTAGTGAAATAAATGCTGTGCATTGGTAGTGGTTGGTGCTCAATTTTGATGAAAAATCTTGAACCTCAATTTTCAAGAATTTTTTTAAAAATACAACAATATTTCAAACGAGTCAAGGACTAAAAGCAACATGCACATCAGTCTCATTTCAATCCACATTTTAAAACATGCAATATATTTGAGGACTCAGGCATCAAGTATCCTAACTACTAGGATAGTTAAATAATCCAACAAATTTCCTCTAAATTATTACTTTTGATTTAACAAGATAGAAATAAAAGGTATTGTGAGAGAGTGGAGAAAAATTTGACAGTATATGAAACCTATTTTGGGGATAATTATGATCAGATTAGGTTTGTTTATCAGCTTCTGATGTCTTCTTCTTCTTCTTCATCTTTGGCTTGGCTTCGCGGACAAAGATTTATGGAGGGGTATATGTCCACGTCAGCTGCAGGCTTGTTTGTGGCTGACAAGTCCAATGCGGGACAGGCAGACACGGTTGCAGCGGCTGCAGGGGAAAATTGGTTGGTTGGGGTTGGGTGTTGGGTTTTTCCTCCTTTGTCTTTTGTCAGTGAGGTGGGCTCTGCGGTCTTCTTCAAAGGAGGTTGCTGCCCGCTGAACTGTGATATACCCACGCCAATGTCATGATGTGCCCATACATCTTCACAAATTGGACAGCCAAACATAGACTTATCCTTTGGCTTATCAGCTCAGCAGTGGGGTAGTAACTATCTTTGAAATGCTCAAAATAAAATGCTGGAGGAACTCAGTAAGTCAGGCAGCATTCATTGATGGTATAGACAGTCAACGACTTGGACTGAAATCCTTCATCAGGAATGTTGCAGCATGACATGGTTAGTGGAGTTGTTAGTGCAATGCTATTACAGTGCCAGGGACATGGCTGAATCCAGTGCTACCTGTCAGCATTCTGTGTCTGCATGGGTTTCCGCCAAGTGCTCTGGTTTCCTCCCACCTTTCAAAACATACAGGGGTTGTAGGTTAATTGGATTGTTTAGGCAGCATGAACTTGTGGGTTGGAAGGGCCTGTTACCGTGCTGTATGTCTAAACTGAATCTAAAATGTTGACTATCTAGACTATGATCTTTCATGGATGCCGTCTGACCCAATGAGTTCCCCCAGCATTCTGTGCATTGCTCCAGGTTTCCACCATCTGCAGTCTCTCTTGTTTACCATAGACAAAGTCTTGTTTTCTACCTGATTTGAATTGAATTTCTCCTGTTCATAGTGTCAGACATGATGGAAGTTGGCCCTTTGGCTCACTGATCATCAAACACGCATTTATTCTTTTCCATATGACCATAATTGAGTCTGCTCCATCATTCAAAGCATGGCTAATGTATTTTTTCTCTCAACCCCTTTCTCCTGCCTTTTACCCATAACCTTTGACACCCTTACTAATCAAGAACCTCTGCCTTAAATTCCCCACAGACAATGTGGCAAGGAATTCCACCGATTCACCACCCTCTAACTGATGGAATTTCTCCTCATCTCTGTTCTGAATGAATGTTCTTTTATTCTGAGGCTGTCCCTCTGGTCCTCAACTCTCCCTTCTAATCCCATTCACATTTTATACTCCTCACATTTCCATCAACACCCCCCGCCCCCTCCAGACTCTTCCACTCACCTACACACTTGGAACAATTCACAATGGCCAATTAATCTCCCAACCTGCATGTTGCTGGGAACTGCGAGAAAATCAGAGCACCCAAAGGAAACCCAATTAGCCACAGGGAGGACATGCAAACGCCACACAGTCAGAATGAAGGAAAGGGTCAAATCTAGCTTACTGGAGCTGTGAGGCAGAATCATTACTAGATGTTGTACCATTGTGATGTTCTTTAATTCACTCTAGTCAACCCTGGATTCTCAATGCACACAGGGCCAGTTTTCTAGAAGTTCCCTTTTCTTCACTGCTCTGTAAACAATTTGCATTTTAAAGAAAAAAAAATCAGGCTGAATTTTGCAGGAAACATTCCAACTATCTTTGGAAGCTCCAGTAAACTGCAGCCCACTTCTATATTGCAACAAAAGCAGTTCCTGCATTACCCTGTGAAGCTCACATCATGGTGGAGATGTGCTGCATGTTCCTCCAGTCATTTGAAGCAGGTTGTTGCAGATCAGCTCATGGCAAATTCATCAATGACCCTTTTCACTCCTCCGAGCAGAATATTAAAACTAGATGAAAGGCTCTGATGTAGTTGTCAGGAAACAAGCCTTTTGTCCAATTTTTGCATTAATAATTCAAATCTGGAGAGGCAGAGGAAATGTGACACAATCATTCAGGTGTAACCATACAAAATGAGATGGCATTTGTTTTTTTAAGTCGCTAAGTTGCCTTGGTACATGATGCAAGAAATTGACATTGCAATTTTCTCTCTTTCAGTCAGCCTTTCAAGTAAACCTTCTAGTGTATTATTGGTGAGGCCAACCGTAGATTGGGTGACCACTTCGCCAGCACCCATGCTCTTGTTTATGGGTGTAATCTTGAACTTCCTGTCAGCCACTTCAACTTGGCCAACTATTTCCACACAGATGTATCTGTCCTTGGCCTGATTTGTTGTCAGGCTGGAGATTTTACAGGCATTTGGATGGATATATAAAAGGAAGGATTTAGAAGGATATGGATCAAATACAGGTAAATGAGACTGAGAATGCTATCTTGGTTGGAGAGATGGATTGGACCAAAGGGAGTATTGTGCACTGAATGACTGACTAATCCCAATCAATGTATTTGATGAGCTCAACTACTCAAAACAGATTGCAAACCAAACATTTCCATTTATATATTTTATCCTCCCATTTTGCCATTGGGAGAGCTTTAATCATAGATTCATTTTTACAAGAATTTTTTTGAAACTGAGTGCATCCCAGACAACCTTGGCTGAAATTAAGTTACTAATTTACTGGTGAACATCTCATTTACTTCCAGGTGCCAAATCTTCATGCCTCAGATTAAAGAACACTTATTTCCCCTCAACAAGGAGAAAGGAGACAATGGCAATGTAGACTATATTCAATTGGGGAAAATATTTAAATTGAAAATAAGTCCCACTTAGAATTTAACTGCATGTGAAACAACTTCCTTTTATTCAGCTTCACAAAAATGTAATCAACAAGAAATTGGACACTAAGGATTGGATCTTAAGTCTGGACATTAACCAAGTATGGAGGAAGCAAAATTTAGACTACCTATCAACCTCAGCCTTTGTTTGTTTGACTCACGCAGGAATACTGCTTGCTAACAGCCTTTCTTTTTTAAATTTCTTTTAAATTTTTCACACTATGAACCATATTAATCAAAATACACACAAACATTTCCCTCTTGAATATACATAATGTCATTTTCTCCCCTTTTTCCCCCTCCCTTCCTTCCCACCCCCTCCAACCCATTAAACGTTCAACATATACAATACAATAAACCCATTAAACAATGTCATCACACAATGAAAGTAAACAAGAAAATTGTGTCATCTACTTTTACACACTGGCTCAGTTCATTTCATCTTTTTCTCATTCTATCATTTTAGGGGGTGGAGGTCTGCGGTAGGCCCTCTCTGTTGTGTTCCATGTACGGTTCCCAATTTGTTCAAATAATGTGACTTTATTTTTTAAATTGTATGTTATTTTTTCCAATGGAATACATTTATTCATTTCCATGTACCATTACTGTACTCTCAGGCTCTCTTCTGATTTCCAAGTTGACATTATACATTTTTTTGCTGCAGCTAAGGCTATCATAAATCTTTTTTGCGCTTCATCCAGTTTGAGGCCTAATTCTTTACTTCTTATATTATTTAGAAGAAAGATCTCTGGATTTTTTGGTATGTTGCTTTTTGTGATTTTGTTTAATATCTAATTTAGATCTTCCCAAAAATTTATCACTTTCTCACATGCCCAAATTGCATGTACTGTTGTTCTCATTTCCTTCCTACAGCAAAAACATCTGATAATGTTGAATCCCATTTATTTAACTTTTGGGGTGTGATATATAGCCTGTGTAACCAATTATATTGTATCATCCGTAACCTCATGTTCATTATATTTCCTCATAGTTCTGGAGCATAACTTTTCCCATATTTCATTTTTTATCTTTATGTTTAGATCTTTTTCCCACTTTTGTTGGGTTTCATCATTTTCTTTCTCTTGCAGCTTGATGTACATGTTTGTTATAAATCTTTTTATTATCATTGTTTCTGTAATCACATATTCAAAGCTGCTTCCTTCTGGTAATCTCAGTCTGCTTCCCAATTTGTCCTTCAAGTAGGTTTTCAGTTGGTGGTATGCAAACATTCTTATGTTCTTATTCCATATTTGTACTTCATTTGTTCAAATGATAATAAATTATTTCCCAAAAAACAATTTTCTATTCTTTTAATTCCTTTTCTCTCCCATTCTCTAAAGGAAAAGTTATCTATTGTGAAAGGGATTAGTTGATTTTGCTAAAATAATAATTTTGGTAGTTGGTAATTTGTTTTTTTTCCTTTCAGCGTGAATCTTCTTCCAAATGTTGAGTAGATGGTGCAATACTGGTGAACTTCTATATTGCACCAGCTTTTCATCCCACTTATAAAGTATATGTTCTGGTACCTTCTCCCCTATTTTATCTAGCTGTATCTTGGTCCAATCTGGTTTTTCCCTTGTTTGATAAAAGTCTGATAGATATCTTAATTGTGCTGCTCTATAATAATTCTTAAAGTTTGGCAGCTGCAAACCACCTTCTTTGTACCATTCTGTTAATTTATCTAGCGCTATCTTCAGTTTCCCCCCTTTCCATAAGAATTTCCTTATTATTCTCTTTAGTTCATTGAAGAATTTCTCTGTTAAGGGAATTGGTATCCTTGGGAAGATATTCATTTTAATGCAATTTACCCTTCCTATCAGTGTTAGTGGTAAATCTTTCCAATGTTCTAAGTCATCTTGTAATTTCTTCATTAATGGCTGATAATTTAATTTGTATAGATGGCCTAGATTATTATCTAATCTAATACCTAGATATCAGATTGCTTGTGTTTGCCATTTAAATGGTGATTCTTTTCTAAACTCTGTGTAATCCGCATTATTCATTGGCATCGCTTCACTTTTATTTGTTTTGTACCCCCTATATTTCTCCATATCCTTCAATTTCTTATGTAATTCTTTTGTTGATAATCCTGGTTCTGTTAAATATACTATGATGTCATCTGCAAATAAACTGATTTTATATTCCTTATCTTTTATTTTATTTTCTGTTCTTATCAGTTCTGCCTATGGTTCTATTGCTAAAGTGAACAGTGAGGGAGATAGTGGACATTCCTGCCTAGTTGACCTGCTTAATTTAAATTGGTTCAATATATATCCATTTACTGTCACCTTCGCCATTGGTCCTTTATATAATGCTTTAATCCAATTAATATATTTCTCTGGTAGGTTGAACCTCTGTAATACTTTGAATAAATAATTCCATTCTACCCTGTTAAAGGCTTTCTCTGCATCTAAAGCAACGGCCACTGTTGATGTCTTATTTCCTTGTACTTACAGACATTGTCCGTTGTTTGTCTTTTCTTAATAAACCCAGTTTGATCTAGTTTTACTATTTTTGGTACACAGTCAGCCAATCTGTTTGCTAATAGTTTTGCTATTATCTTATCATCTGAGTTAAGTAGAGATATTGGTCTATACGATGCTGGTGTTAGTGGATCTTTCCCCATCTTTGGTATTACTGTAATTATTGCTGTTTTTCATGAATCTGGCAAGTTTTGTGTTTCTTCTATCTGGTTCATTACTTCCAGGAGAAGAGGAATTAATAACTCTTTAAATGTTTTATAGAATTCTATTGGGAGTCTGTCCTCTCCTGGAGTTTTATTGTTCGGTAGCTTTTTTAATATATCCTGTATTTCCTCTATTTCAAATGGTTTTATCAATTTCTTTTGCTCCTCTTCTTGCAATTTCGGTAGTTCAATTTTAGCTAAAAACTCATCTATTTTGTCTTCTTTCCCTTTGTTCTCAGTTCGGTATAATTGCTCTTTAGCTTGTTCTGTTTTAAGCTGCCAAGTTAGTATTTTGTACGTTTTTTCTCCTAGCTCATAATAATTCTGCTTTATTTTCATTATGTTCTTCTTCACCTTATACGTTTGTACTGTTTCGTATTTTATTTTTTTCTCCGCCAATTCTCTTCTTTTTGTTGTATCTTCCCTTGTTGCTAGTTCTTTTTCTGCACTTACTATTTCCCTTTCCAGCTGTTCTATTTCCTGATTGTAGTCTTTTTTCATCTTAGTTACATAACTTATTATCTGGCCTCTGATGAAGGCTTTCATTGCATCCCATAATATAAATTTGTCTTTCACTGATTCCGTATTTATTTCAAAGTACATTTTAATTTGGCGCTCAATAAATTCTCTAAATTCCTGTCTTTTAAGTAGCATGGAGTTTAATCTCCATGTATATGTTCTTGGTGGGATGTCCTCCAGTTCTATTGCAAATAACAGGGATGAGTGATCAGATAACAATCTAGCTTTATATTCCATTTTCCTAACTCTCGCTTGGATATGGGCTGACAACAGCAACAGGTCAATCCTTGAGTATGTTTTATGTCTACTCAAATAATATGAGTATTTCTCCTCCTCCATATATCCAAAAGTTGCATTTCCTGCATTGATTTAACCATAAATCTGGGTACTTTGTTCTTTTTGCTAGACTTTTGTCCAGTTTTATCCATCTTTGAATCTAAATTAAGGTTAAAGTCCCCTCCTATCAATATATTCCCCTGCGTATATTTTTCAAAAAAATATCTTGCATAAACTTTTGATCCTCTTCATTAGGTGTAAATATATTGACCAAATTCCAGAGTTCTGAATATATGACACTTTATCATTAATAAATGATAAATGATCCCTGCTGGATCTATTATTTCCTCCTCTATTTTGATTGGTACATTTTTATTGATTAATATAGCTACACCTCTGGCTTTTGAGTTATATGATGCTGCTGTTATGTGCCCTACCCAGTCTCTCCTTAATTTATTATGTTCTACTTCAGTTAGATGCGTTTCCTGCACAAATGCTATATCTATTTTTTCTTTCTTCAGTAAATTTAATAGCCTCTTCCTTTTGATTTGGTTATGTATTCCATTAATATTTATAGTCAAATAGTTCAAGATGGCCATCTCATACTCTGTTTACATCTCATTTCCGCTTCCTCACCTCCACCTTTCCCCTTTACCCCATTTTCATTTCTCAGTTTTCCTTTTTTGAACTCAATGTATGACAACATTTTTAAAACATAAAATACTTCAACCACTCTCACATCTAAAATTCCCTTAACCCCAAGTGTCGTCCCCCCTCTCTGAGTCACCCCTTGTCCCTTGCCGGGAAACCACGTCTCCCCTCTCCATTCAGACTGCAAACCCATTCGCAAGTGTCAACTGATTTCGCAGTGACTGTTATTCTCTCCCATCCAACCCCCTCCAGAAAAGACTTTTATCTTCACATTACAACAAAGCTCCCCTTCTTTTCTTCTCTTTTTCTTTTTTTAACCCCTCCTCTTTTTTCCCCTCCTTCCTTACTTCCCTTTTCTTCCCTCCTTTAGTTTTTACTTATACATTATTTTTACTTCTTTATATGTAGTTTGTCGTCATTCTTCGTTCTTGTTACATCTCTTCATCTCTCCTTCTGTCTTGAAGGCGTTCTGCAAATTCTCGTGCTTTCTCCAGATCCGAGAACAGTCTGTTTTGTTCCCCCGGGATAACTATTTTAAGCACCACTGGATATCTTAACATTAATTTATAGCCTTTTTTTCCAAAGGATTGATTTTGCTGTGTTAAACTTCTTCCTCTTCTTCAGGAGCTCAAAACTTATGTCTGGGTAGAAATTTTTTTTTTGACCTTTGTACTCTAGTGGTTTTTTCGTCTTCTCTAATTTTATTCATTGCCTTCTCCAATATATTTTCTCTTGTAATGTATCTCAGAAATTTTACTAAAACGGATCTTGGTTTTTGTTGTGACTGTGGTTTCGGGGCTAATGTTCTGTGTACCCTTTCTATTTCCAATCCTTCCTGCATTTCCAGGACTTTTGGGATCCATTCTTTTATAAATTCTTTCATATCTTTGCTTTCTTCATCTTCCTTTAGGCCTACTATCTTTATATTGTTTTACCTACTATAGTTTTCCATTATATCCATCTTCTGAGCTAACAACTCTTGTGTTTCTTTAACTTTTTTGACACTTTCCTCCAATTTTCTTTTTAAGTTGTTCACTTCCATTTTTACCGCCATTACACATTCTTCCACATTTTCTAATCCTTTCCCTTCATCTGTTACGACCAGCTCTATTCTACTCACTTTTTCTTTTGTACTTTTCATTTTTCTTTTCATTTCACTAAATTCTAGTGTCAATCATTCTTTTAATGCTTTCATTTGTTCTTGAAACATTTTTTTAATCTATGTACTGTCCATTCATTTTACCTTCTATTCATCTATGCAGAGCTTGGTGTTCTTCTTCTTCTTCTTCTGTGACTGCTCTTGGGTTTGTGTCTTCTACTTCTCTTCCTTGTATCTGTGTCTCTTCTGACTTTCTTGTTGAGCTGCTTGCCTCAGTTTATTGGGGTTTTTTTTCATGGCTTCTTGATGTTGGTCCTCTTCTTCTGGGCTGGTTATCTGTTGGGCCTCCTGCTTCTGTTTTTCTTACTCATTCCTCCCTTTCCTGTTGCTTTCTTTTTCTTCCAGCTGGGATCCCTGCTGTTGGGCATCTCTCAGCTGTTCATGCGCAACTGTCCACAGCTGGTCCCCCCTCCCGTCGGTGATCTCCTTCTCCTTGTTGTGCGCATCGCGCATGCACAGTCGCGCACCTTTGTTTGGCTCAGTGAGCCATTTTTGCAGACCTGCGGTCGGGAGGTCGCGACCCTGCGGGGTCTCCACTAACCTCGTGGAGCAGGCTCCTCTTTCCACGGCGGGTTCCTGCTGTTTCGTGCATGCAAGGCCTTCTCCTTTCTCTTCCAGCATCTTTCCTTCTTTTTTTCCTGTTGTTTTGGTTTTTCTTTCTTAGGTGCCATTTTATTTCTTTTCTCCATACCTTTATCTTTTATTTGTTGTGTTTTGTGTATATGGGGCTTTGTTTTTCCTTCACTTTTTTTCTTCTTTTCTGGAGAGGGCTGATATTCTCCTACTGGCCACTACTCCATCACGTGACTCCTCCCCACTAACAGCCTTTCTTGAAGCCATTACAAAACTGGATTCCTTGTTTCTCAGCATGTCATTTAACTAACCTACCTAAAATGTGAAGAAACAGATTTCTACAGCATCTTTTATAACCTCAATATATTTTATAGCCAATAAGGTGCTTTTGAATGCTCGTCACTGTGGCAATGTGGAGAAATATTGCAGTAATTTTGTACACAACCAGATTACAAAAAAAAACCAGCAATGTCCTAATGACCAGTTTAAATTGTGCAGGGGAGGAGGATAAAATTTGACAATAATGAAATAAAAATGAAAAGTCATAGGATAGGAGCAGAAACAGGCCATCCAGCCAATCAAATCTGCCCCGCCTTTCAATCATGAAGGGCCTTCAAACCAAAAGGTTAATTCTTTCATCTTATATTGGGGTAAAATTACTTTATTGTATTTTTTTGCCTTTGAAGCAGATAATAATTTGAAATTAAAACAGTGAAAGAACTTCACATGTTGTCAGCCCAGTTAATGCCTCTGGAAAAGAGCATAAACCTGCAGTATACAGAATGTTCATAGGACTGGCCTGGACCTTCGAACTGGAGATGAACATACACCCAACCATTCAGCCACAAGTTAGTACTCATTATGCAACAACAGATATTTATAGAACCTAAGAAGGTAGTGGGGTGGGGAGATTTAGAACAGTATTTGGATTGCTCTCTACTGCAGTTTTGTGTGTGAAATATTCAGGTCACAAAATCTATTAATTTAAAATTTTGATATAAAAGCAGGATTTAAATTCTTCATCCTTGACCTACTTCTTACTTCACCTGAACCAGAGAAGGCAGTCTTTTTAGAAACAATAAATCCAAAAGGATGCACATGATTGCATTATAATCTTCAATCAAACTGCCATCCAGGATTGCCTTTAAATCTATGGTTTTCTAGACTTGTATTCAAGACATTCATTTTGTTTCAGCAGTATTAAGGTTAAATATACTGTTCCTCCTTGCAGCCTTTATCCAGCTTTGTCGATAATAATAATGACTGGACTCTTCACAATATCCCTCCATAAAACTGGTATGCTATTGAAATCCCAGTAGCTCTCTCCAGCACAGCATGCAGGTAACTGATTTTAATGCCATCTAAGTTGCTCTACATTTTCGGCCTTTGGTCCTGTATTTCTGGATCAGTGCTTGTTTAGGTTTTGTGATTTATGTCATGCAGGTGAAATTTCTTCGCTAATGATTGAAGACTTTTTTTAAAAAATGTAACAAAAGACTCTTTTATCATGGAATTAATTGGATAACACAAAGCCAGAGTGTGAATTTCAGAATGATTGTCAATAAGCTCTCAAGTTCCTGATATGTTTTTCTTCATCAGCTCTTTCTAAAGGCCGTCTAATGTTAAACAGTACAGCAGCATGCAAGGCCATCTCTGCTGAAATAGCTACTTTGTCCATTCCACGTGGACAATGGACCAACTCATGCCTTGCACCATTAAAATCTTGATAAAGATTCCAATTCATGCACATGATGTTCATAATGTTTGAAAGTTCAATGGGCCTTGGCTTTCTTCTGGTATCATATCCAATAACAACAGGCCTGCTTTCCCAATGATCCTCATCCATGGACATAGCATTGTGAAATTTCTTGTGGAATTACACAAACAGAGCATTATATAGGAATCTTTGCAAAGGATTGCAAAATTGATGCAAAAGCTATATACTACAGACGCTAGAATTCTGAAATTAAAACTAAACACTTAAACTATTCAACTGGATAGGCATCATCGATGGAAAAGAGAAAAGAGTTAACTCTCATTGGCGAACAATGTTTACCAGAACCAGCTTTTCCAATCTGTATTTAACAAGATAGAATCCAAGAGTGTTCAAGAAATAATGATTACAAACATGTTGGAGAAACAGAGCAGGTCACACGGCATCTGTAGGAGGAGGTGTGTATATGTGTATATATATATATATATATATATATATATATATATTTATAGCCAATGTTTCGGGCCGGAGCTCTGCTTCAAGTTACAAATAAAAAAGACAGGTGCCTGAATAAAAAGGCAGGGGGAGAAGAGAAGAAAGGGCAGGGGGAAGAGCACAGGCCAACAGGTGATAATTGGACATGGATAGGACAGGAGAGGAAAGGTGAGAATTGATCAGAGGAGAGGTGGCTGTCAGTGCAGAGCTGGAAGAAAGTAGATGGGGAAAGGAAAACAGAGAGAGGGAGGGGAAAGAGAAAATAGGGATAAGGGAAGGGCAGAGATAGTGAGGTAGGGGTGCTAATGGAAACCAGAGAAGTTGATGTTAATGCCATTTGGTTGGAGGGAGGCCAGACAGAATAGGAGGTGTTGTTCCTCCAATTTTCGGGTGGTGTCAGCCTGATAATACATGAAACCACAGACATGTCAGCTTGGGAATTGGGTGGGGAATTGAAATGAGTTGTCTCTGGGAGATCCCTGCTATTATGGCAGACAGAGCTAAGATCCTGAATGAAGCAATCTCCCAGTCAGCATCCAGTCTCTGCTATGTAGAGAAAGCCACAATGGGAACATTGGATGCACCAGATGACCCCTGCAACTCACAAGTGAAGCTTTGCTTTACTTGGAAGGACTGTTTGGGGAGGTTAATGGTGGTGAGGGAGGAGGTGTGGGCACATGTGGCACTTCCTGCAGCCACTTGGGATGATTCTCTGGCCCATTCACATGCTGAAATATCTGTCCATGTTCTCGTACTTCCAAACTGAGACCACCCACGAACTGGAGGAACATAACTTCTCATTCCATCTGGGCACTCTCCAAACAAATGGCATTAACATCAACTTCTCTGGTTTCCATTTCTCTCCCTTTTTCCATCCTTATTTCTTCTTTGCTT